>NC_140015.1:9518266-10118266 GCF_964263955.1 Coregonus lavaretus | reverse complement strand
CCACTCACTACACAGATGCAGGTGTCCTTGCTAACTCAGTTGCCGGAGAGGAAGGAAACCGCTCAGGGATTTCACGATGAGGCCAATGGTGACTTTAAAACAGTTACTGAGTTTAATGGCTGTGATTAGAAAATTGAGGATGGATCAACATTGTAGTTACTCCACAATACTAACGTAATTGACAGTGTAAAGAAGGAAGTCTGTACATAATAAAAAAATATTCCAAAACATGCATCCTGTTTGCAACAAGGCACTAAAGTAATTCACTTTTTGTCCTGAAAAGTGTTATGTTTGGGGCACATTCAATACAACACATTACTGAGTACCACTCTTCATATTTTCAAGCATAGTGGTGGCTGCATCATGTTTTGGGTATGCTTGTAATCGTTAAGGACTGGGGAGTTTTTCAGGATAAAAAATAAACGGAATGGAGCTAAGCACAGGCAAAATCCTAGAAGAAAATCTGGTTCAGTCTGCTTTCCACCAGACACTAGGAGATGAATTCACCTTACAGCAGGACAGTAACCTAAAACACAAGGCCAAATCTACACTGGAGTTGCTTTACCAAGAAGACTGTGAATGTTCCTGAGTGGTCAAATTACAGTTTTGACATAAATCTGTTTGAAAATCTTTGGCAAGACTTGAAAATGGTTGTCTAGCAATGATCAACAACCAATTTTGACAGCGCTAGAAGAATTTAGAAAATAATAATGGCCAAATATTGTACAATTCAGGTGTGCAAAGCTCTTAGACTTACCCCGAAAGACTCACAGCTGTAATCGCTTCCAAAGGTGATTCTAACATGTACTGACTCAGAGGTGTGAATACTTATGTAAATGAGATATTTCTGTATTTCATTTTCAATACATTTGCTAAAAGTTCTAAAAACATGTTTTCACTTTGTCATTATGGGGTAGATGGATGAGGAAAAAAATTATTTCATCTATTCTGAATTCAGGCTGTATCACAACAAAATGTGCAATAAGTCAGGGTATGAATACTTTCTGACGGCACTGTGTCTTTTGTCTTTCCCATTCAACCTGTGAATGGCACACAAACACAATCCATGTCTCAGTTGTTTCAAGGCTTAAAACCCCTTTAACCTGTCTCCTCTCCTTCATCTACACTGATTTGAAGTGGCTTTAACAAGTGACATCAATAATGGATCATAGCTTTTACCTGGATTCACCTGGGCTGTCTATGTCATGGAAAAAGCAGGTGTCCTTAATGTTTTGTACACTCAGTGTAAGTGAAGATATGTGCACCACGTCATTGCTCTGTCTCTGGCTCGACTGTGTGCATCTTGTTAGCTCTCAAATGGCAAGGGCTGAAGCTCATTGGCTAGAACTCAAATTGCTAGGGGCTGGCTCACGTAGGGGAAAATATAGGGAAAATGGTACAATACAGCTTCCATAAAAACTGTCGCTTTCAAACTAGGGATTTCGTGGCTAATTGAGGTAAGACAGTAATTCAGATAATAGATTATGCATGTATGAACTACACATTGACACATTCAGCCCAAAGCGGGAGGTTTACAAAATACTTAGTAGTCGCCAATGTTCCCGATAATTTCTTTAAGAATCTTGATGGTAAGCATGTTGTTAATAACTCAGTTTTTAGTTGAAAGAAAGTGAATGGATAAAGGTCAGAGAATATCTTTGACTTCTTGTGACTGCTCTGTTTTACAGGTAGGACAGGGCTACCCTCATGACCCCCCGAAGGTGAAGTGTGAGACAATGGTGTACCACCCAAACATTGACCTGGAGGGCAATGTCTGCCTAAATATCTTGAGGTACACAATCTGCACTGTGGCCACTTCGTTGTCTCGTTTGATAATTCAGAATGACTACAGAATTCTACATTTTTACTATTATACTGAGCCGTGTCTTTTAACATCTCTTTTTCTCTTACAGAGAGGACTGGAAGCCTGTGTTGACAGTTAACTCGATCATATATGGACTACAGTATCTATTTCTAGTGAGTACAGGGAATATTCTATTTCCAATTTTGCCTAGCCAAGTTTGATTACTCTTCCTTGTTCACCATGCTTAGAATCAGGAATGTAGCAGGATGTACAGTGCATTCGGAAAGTATTCAGATCCCTTGACTTTTTCCACATTTTGTTACGTTACAGCCTTATTCTAAAATTGATTAAATACTTTTTTCCTCATCAATCTACACACAATACCCCATAATGACAAAGCGAAAACAGGTTTTTAGAAATTGTAGCACATTTATTAAAAATACAAACATAAATAACTTCTTTACATAGGTATTCAGACACTTTGCTATGAGACTCAAAATTGAGCTCAGGTGCATCCTGTTTCCATTGATCATCCTAGAGATGTTTCTACAACTTGATTGGAGTCCGCCTTTATTAAATTCAGTTGATTGGACATGATTTGGAAAGGCACACACCTGTGCATGTCAGAGCAAAAACCAAGCCATCAGGTCGAAGGAATTGTCCGTAAAGCTCCGAGACAGGATTGTTGTCGAGGCACAGATCTGGGGAAGGGTACCAAAAACGTTCTGCAGCATTGAAGGTTCCCAAGAACACAGTGCCCTCCATCATTCTTAAATTGAAGACGTTTGGAACCACCAAGACACTTCCTAGAGCTGGCCACCCGGCCAAACTGAGCAATTGGGGGAGAAGGGCCTTGGTCAGGGAGGTGACCAAGAACCCGATGGTCACTAACAGAGCTCCAGAATTCCTCTGTGGAGATGGGAGAATCTTCCAGAAGGACAGCCATCTCTGTAGCACTTTACCAATCAGGCCTTTATGGAAGTGGCCAGACTTTATTTGTATTTTATTTCACCTTTATTTAACTAAGTTACAGACTGAAGCCACTCCTCAGTGAAAACGCACATGACAGCCCGCTTGGAGTTTGCCAAAAGGCACCTAAAGGCCTCTCAGAGCATGAGAAACAAGATTCTCTGGTCAGATGAAACCAAGATTGAACTCTTTGGCCTGAATGCTAAGCGTCACGTCTGGAGGAAACCTGGCACCATCCCTATGGTGAAGCATGGTGGTGGCAGTATCATGCTGTGGGGATGTTTTTCAGTGGCAGGGACTGGGAGACTAGTCAGGATTGAGGGAAAGATGAATGGCGCAAAGTACAGAGATCCTTGATGAAAACCTGCTCCAGAGCGCTCAGGACCTCAAACTGGGGCGAAGGTTCACCTTCCAACAGGACAACGACCCTAAGCACACAACCAAGACTACGCAGGAGTGGCTTCGGGACAAGTCTCTGAATGTCCTTGAGTGGCCCAGCCAGAGCCCGGACTTGAACCCGATCGAACATCTCTGGAGAGACCTGAAAATAGCTGTGCAGCAACGCTCCCCATCCAACCTGACAGAGCTTGAGGGGATCTGCAGAGAAGAATGGGAGAAACTCCCCAAATACAGGTGTGCCAAGCTTGTAGTATCATACCCAAGAAGACTCGAGGTAATCGCTGCCAAAGGTGCTTCAACAAAGTACTGAGTAAAGGGTCTGAATACTTACGTAAATGTGATATTTCATTTTTTTTATTTTTTAATTAGCAAACATTTCTAAACTGTTTTTGCTTTGTCATTATGGGGTATTGTGTGTAGATTGATGAGGGGGGGGGGGGGGGGAAGGCTGTAACGTAAATGTGGAAAAAGTCAAGGGGTCTGAATACTTTCGGAAGGCACTGTGGCTATGACATTCAGATTCTGAAAGATTGATCAACTGGTTGGAGCAGGTAGGAACACCTGGCAAATAACCACGCCCTTCTCCTCCTCCTACTCAGGAGCCAAATCCAGAGGACCCCTTGAACAAAGAGGCGGCGGAGGTCCTGCAGACGAACCGACGGCTCTTTGAGCAGAATGTCCAGCGGTCGCTGCGGGGGGGCTATGTGGGCGCCACGTATTTTGAGCGATGTCTCAAATAGCTCCTCGCCCATGTTGCTTTTCTTTTTTTCCCCCCCAAGACGCATTACCGTTTACACACGCTGAGACACTGACTGACACACAGACTTGAGCGGTCGGGGAGGGAGGGGGTCGATGGGGCCGGGAGGGGGAAGTATGGGGGGGGGGGGGGGTTCACTCGGGGGAAGGGAGGGGATCCGAAGGTAAAGATGACAGGTTTAGATGGTCAGTGAATGTCGCTCAGAGAATCGGTATATTCCACTTTGCTGATGCCCACAGTTGTTATTTTGCGGAGATAGACATGCCAACTGATCCTCCCGCTCGCGGACAAGGACAAAAACACACAGACGAGATACGCACTTAGACACCTCTTACTCCCTTTTACAAAAGGATCGCGTTGTATGTTTTGAACGCTATGCGAGCGCCTCTCGATTACGAGAGCTCTGAACCTGACGGATCGCACCCATGCTTGGTGGCAAAACGTATTATATACACACACACGCCTCAACAACATGCCTACTGACACGCAAGGCATATGCTATCACATGCACACACGTGTTTCAGACAGGTACACATGCCAACCCAGATGTATAATACAGACAATAGACACACACTGGCAAGAGGACTGACAGACAGGACTACCGGACGGACGCAGACATAGATTGACAGGATCAGTAATGCAGGCAGGGCTGTTGTGGGATTGGGATATCTTTTTTGTTTTGTTATGGTTTTCTGGGTAGGGAGGGGGGTGGGGGCTTACAATGTTACAATTCTATTGTGTATATTGAAATCCCAGCTGTTCACAATGACTGCAATATGAATTATGTTAAATAAAATATGAACTTGAATGATTATAATTATTGTAATGTCAATACAAACGACATGTCAATGGGGCGTTATTGAATTAAAGGTTTTATTTTGTATCCAAACTCTAACCTGGGTTAAGGGCTTGAAACATGATTAATAGAGAATGGTTGTTGTTCAGAAATGTTGAGGCCATAATGGGTTATTCCCATAAAACAGTGATACTGTTCACTCACAGGCCCATTTAACCAGTTAAGGCCCTGTTAATGATTTGGTTATGTAATCATCTCAGGGCTGCCAGTGGTGATTTAGCTTATTGAAATGAATTAACCCTTTCAAGTTAACCATGCGTGCTCACTTTAGTGGCTAGGATTCAACAGTGACAGGATCCTTTGAAGAATCAATGAGATCAGCTGAACAAAGATACATTGGTAACCCCTACTGTTGAATTAGATTTCCTTGCCATGTACTGATGCAATAGAATGCTGGTTTACATAATGCTTTCCTTTATAATTGAGCTATAGTGACGCAGTATGCTTGTGCTTTTCGCATTTGTCAATGTTGGGAGTTTGGTGCATGATACGTCTCATGAAATGCTGGGTTTGAGTTTACGCCTGCAAAGAATGGCTATCCAAGAGCAGGGATGAGAAATGGGCTGCTCTTGTACTCCAGTACCCTCTTGTGGCTGAAACCAACAGCACCTATTGCAGCTGTAGTGATGTAGCAATAACAGAACGGTTCCAATGACTAAGTGTAAAACATGAGGCATTTATATCAATAACTGAGGCACTCCTTTTTCCCCCCCAATACATTTTTATTGTTAAAATATTTAAAACATACATATTAGGACAGACCGCAGACAATAAGAACAAGCAATATTGCCACAAAATAAATAAGCAACTCCTCGCTGTAAATAGCCACAAAAGATATTGGCATCTTTCACGGCCTTCCACTGTAATTGTGTATGGATGGTGATTCAGCAAAGGTCTATGGTCATCATCAACCATAATTCTGACAACTGTAAAACATGTACCCATTACACAATGCTGCAAACAGGACAGACTTCATTTCCAGGTCTAGAACAAAAGTAATTTGTGCAGCATTTCCCAAACTCGGTCCTCGGGACCCCAAGGAGCGCAAGATTTGGTTTTTGCCCAAACACTACACAGCTGATTTAAATGATCAAAGCTTGATGATTAGTTGAATCAGGTGTGTAGCGCTAGGGCAAAAACCAAATCTTGCGCTCCTTGGGGTCCCGAGGACCGAGTTTGGGAAACCCTGAGTTAGTGTGAAACAATCTTGAACAATGCAAGAGATCCTTAACAGGACCGATCCACCAAGATAAATAAAAACCTTAGACTGAAGCAAATGACACAAATATTAGAAAATTATGACAACAAAGAGGGTTAGAATACAAGTGTACCATTGTGATTTCAGATTCCAATTCTGACTTACTAATTCCTGACCATGAAGTAATTCCAAGATTCCACAAGTGTTTAGCCCCATCACCTGCCTTTCAGTGCATCAGTACATTGTGTACCAGTGTGTGTGCACTGTGTCAAATTTGCGGTGGGTACTGAACATAATGCCAAGTTGAAATGGAGGTTGCTGACAAAATGTAGAGATGAGACTTCTCTCCATCTTATTTTCACCCCATACGCCTCAATTTCTCTTTGCCCCCCCCCCCCCACCCACCCCTCATCTCACAATCCCACACTTTCACTCCCACTATTAAATTGCCTCACCATCTTCAAGCAAATTCACCCTAAAACATTCAGAATTTTCTATACATACACATACTTTCATGTCATCTCGCTCACCATTCATTCTCACTCCAGTCTCTCCCTATCCTCTCACTCGGGCACGCTGCCACACTGTGTGGTCATGAGAGCCAGGGGCACCTCCCTGTCTCCAGTGCCCAGCAGAGGAAACATCCTCTCAGAGAACTCGGCCACACTGAAGCTGTACACCTCCGAGCCCGTCTTGGCATTGTAGAAGGTCACCTGACCCTCCTCGCAGTCCAGGTAGACGGCCACTCTGCGGAGGCGCACCAATGCCTTAACCTTGGTGAGGGCCGGGGTGGTGAGGGCACGCAGGTGGGTGCCCCCCCACCAGAGGGCGTAGTAACCGCTATTGGGGCTCATGTCAAACAGACCTTTCCTCTGGGCTGACTCCCGCACCACGCCCACCTTCCAGTCTTTATTCTCACCCACGTTCACCTGAGAGGAGACAGAAAGAAACAAAGATAGTGATACCGACAAAAGTGTAAGTGGGGACGAGCATGCAAGGGTGAATCCTAAATGATTTACTCTCCTAGATTGCATGTCCTACACTTTTCTAACATCAAATGCCTAAATAGATTCAATCAATACAACTGAAGCCACTAGTCAGTCATTTCTCCCACCCTCCAGTTTCTATGAGATCCCCCCCCCCCCCAACCCTTGACCCCTGCCCTCTCACCTCCCAGTAGTGTCGCCCCGAGGTGAAGCCCTCTTTGGCCAGCACGCAGGACCAGACGTCGAAGCGCTGCGGGCTGTTCCTGTAGAACTGCAGCTTCTCTCCTCTCTTCACCTGCTTCCTGTCGTCAGAGAGGATGAGGAAGGGGTACGCCGTCACCGGGTTTAGTGTCACATCCTCTGTGAATGAGAAGGAACACGAAATGGTCAAGGCTCTGGTGTGAATGCCACAGCCGAATAATGTCAGGATCATGGCCAAAAAGACAGTGGTGACAGTGAGATGGCGTCTTGTGTAAAACAGACAATTATTTGGAGAGTTTTGACTGTTTTCCAATAATCACTACATCCAGTAGTACAGTAAGAGAAATGGTAGAGATAAGATGGTATTTAGATCAGAACTCACCTAAATAAGACTGGATCTTCTTCAGTCCTGTACGAAAATGTAATTTGATGAGTGTCTCTTTTCCAATACATAGAAACTACCATTGGTTTGATTAGTTAAAAGCCCAATGCAGCAGTTTTTTAAATAATCAATATCAAATAATTTCGGGGTAACAATTAAGTACCTTACTGTAATAGTGTTTCATTAAAATTGACAAAAAATAGCTTTTTAGCAAAAAACTTTATCAAGGAAGAATTTTGCTAGGACTGTCTGGGAGTGGTCTGAGTGGGGAGGGGAAAACTTAAAACTAGCTATTATTGGCAGAGAAGTTTGGAACTCTTTGTTAACCAATTTACCACCTGGTGATGTCACCAGGCAAGCCAAAATGCCCACCCATGCAAACAGATTAATTAGAAGGTCCTGTGTAGATTGTAATTTCAACCAGCAACTATCAGGAAATAACACCAACTAGGTTTCCATCCAATTAGCGACAGATTTATGCAAATATTCTACAATCTGCATAAAGAAAAATTGCATTTTGCACCAGTGGTGTGTTTCCACCCAACTGACTTTTGCGGATAAAAATAAGTGTGTAATGACAGTGCACACAAAATGTACTTTTTCGCTGAAGTTATGTACCGAACAAAAATCTCAAATTCAATGCGTTTCCATCGCATTTTCACCTCTACCGATAGTTGTCAAACTGTTGCGTTAAATAGCAAATGTGCCTACCCTGGTCTTGGCACGTGCACTCTAGCCAACAGCTGGCAGATACTGTGCGGTTAGGCTACTCTACATGATGAGATTATTATGCAAAAGAAGGAGAATATTTGTATTTGTCAAACGGCAGTCAAGCATCAATCATGTCACCACACTAAGACCCTCAATATTTATTGGAAAGGAGCCTCAAGATCACTGTGCACTTTCACCACCCTGTGAAGTTCATAACCTCTTATCTGTAGCCTAATAAATTGCATGGTTTCCGAGTAGTAGCAAGAGGACCACACACACCATATCATCACGTTACTCCAAGTTTACTTCGATATGATGGTTATTATATCAATATGTGCATAAAGGCGTTTACATCACCATTTCTTGCCTATTTAATTTTACTGACACAAAAAGATCCAATCATGTCGAACAAATTAATTATCTGTTAGCATTTTACAAATTGTAGCGAAACTTCCTGTTTCCATCACAGCTGTCGTGATTTTTTTTATACTGTACGACTTTACTTGCATAAAACTGTGCGTGAAAATGTGGTTAGTGATTAACTTTTTTACACTTTTACAGTGTTCGTTTCATCAGCTGTTGTACAATATGATACAAAACACAGGAAAAACTGAACTTTGACTGCACTGGGCCTTTAACTATTAGTGAACTATTGTGAAGGTGGGGGAAGATGTTCTATTAGATGTATGTGTTTAAGAAGAGCATACATTGTCGAACTATAAAGTCAAAAAACGACAAAGAATCTTTTGAGGCCTACATCAAATGAGTTACTTTAAAACGTATTCAAAAAGGGGCATCGTGAATCACCAAGCTTCTAAAAAGGTATGTGAAGTAAGTTAAAGGAAAAAGCTTACAAACCTATTTGAGTTTAAGACTTTTGTCTAACATTTCCTTTGAGCCAAAACATCACAAAGCATCTGCAAAATATCCCATCTCATTACCCAATAGTTCATTCACATGGGTCCTAGACCCTAACCCAAAAGAGAATCTTTGGAGTGAAGAGCGCCAAGAGTGAAGACAGACATACCTGATCCTGATTTGATCTTTTTTAGATCTGAGGGGAGAAGAAGAAACATGAAGACATGTTGTTTAATGGAAGTATGTGTGAGTACAGAATGAAAACTTAAAAAAGGTCCAATGCAGCCATTTTTATCTCAATATCAAATCATTTCTGGGTAACAATTACCTTGTTTTCAATTAAAATGGTCAAAAATAAACTAAAACAGCTTCTTCGCTTCGCTAAATGCAATTTCTCAAGTATGAATTTTGCTAGGGACTGTCAGAGTGGTCAGAGAGGGGCCTAATTGGAGGAGATAATGGTAGAGATGTGTAACTTTAAACTAGCTGTTATTGACAGAGAGAAGGGCAAACTCTTGTTTCAGGAGGCCTTTTCAAACCGCCCTTACACAAAGTGCTCTATCATAGATTAAAAAAATTCACTGGATTATTCCAACCGCAGTGTGGAAATACATTGCCTTCAGAAAGTTCAGACCCCTTGACTTTTTCCACATTTTGTTACATTACAGCCTTATTCTAAAATTGATTAAATTGTTGTTTTTTTCTTATCAATGTTCATACAATACCTCAAAATGACAAAGCAAAAACAGGTTTTTATGAATTGTTTTCACATTTATTACAAATAAAAAAATCTGAAATATCAAATTTACATAAATATTCAGACCCTTTACTCAGTACTTTGTTGATGCACCTTTGACAGCGATTACTGCCTCGGGTCTTCTTGGGTGATGCTACAAGCTTGGCACACCTGTATTTGGGGAGTTTCTCCCATTCTTCTCTGCAGATTCTCTCAAGCTCTGTCAGGTTGGATGGGGAGCATCGCTGCACAGCTATTTTCAGGTCTCTCCAGAGATGTTAGATCGGGTTCAAGTCGGGGCTCTGGCTGGGCCACTCAATGACATTTAGAGACTCCTTTGTTGTCTTGGCTGTGTGCTTAGGGTTGTTGTCCTGTTGGAAGGTGAACCTCCGCCCAGTCTGAGGTCCTGAGCGCTATGGAGCAGGTTTTCATCAAGAATCTCGCTGTACTTTGCTCCGTTCATCTTTGCCTCGATCCTGAGTTGTCTCCCACTGAAAAACATCCCCACATCATGATGCTGCCTCCACCATGCTTCACCGTAGGGATGGTGCCAGGTTTCCTCCTGACGTGACACTTGGCATTCAGGCCAAAGAGTTCAAGCTTGGTTTCATCAGACCAGATAATCTTGTTTCTCGTGGTCTGAGAGTCCTTTAGGTGCCTTTTGGCAAACTCCAAGCGGGCTTTAATGTGCCTTTTACTGAGGAGTGGCTTCCGTCTGGCCACTCTACCATAAAGGCCTAATTGGTGGAGTGCTGCAGAGATGGTTGTCCTTCTAGAAGATTCTCCCATCTCCACAGAGGAACTCTGGAGCTCTGTCAGAGTGACCATCGGGTTCTTGGTCACCTCCCTGACCAAGGCCCTTCTCCCCAGATTGCTCAGTTTGCCTGGGCGACCAGCTCTTGGAAGAATCTTGGTGGTTCCAAACTTCTTCCATTTCAGAATGATGGAGGCCACTGTGTTCTTGGGGACCTTCAATGCTGCAGAAATATTTTGGTACCATTCCCCATATCTGTGCCTCGACACAATCCTGTCTCAGAGTTCTATGGGCAATTCCTTCG
This sequence comes from Coregonus lavaretus, assembly GCF_964263955.1. Classification (NCBI taxonomy): domain Eukaryota; kingdom Metazoa; phylum Chordata; class Actinopteri; order Salmoniformes; family Salmonidae; genus Coregonus; species Coregonus lavaretus. Next base: position 10,107,351 of record NC_140015.1, on the reverse strand, counting down.
ACCTCATGGCTTGGTTTTTGCTCTGACATGCACTGTCAACTATGGGACCTTATATAGACAGGTGTGTGCCTTTCCAAATCATGTCCAATCAATTTAATTTACCACAGGTGGACTCCAATCAAGTTGTAGAAACATCTCAAGGATGATCAATGGAATCAGGATGCGCCTGAGCTCAAATTCGAGTCTCGCAGCAAAGGTTCTGAATACTTATGTAAATAAGTTATGTTTTTTAATTTTAATAAAATGTGCAAACATTTCTAAAAACCAGTTTTTTTGCTTTGTCATTATGGGGTATTGTGTAGATTGATGAGGAACATTTTTCATTTAATCCATTTTAGAATAGAGGAAGTCAGGGGTCAGAATACTTTCCGAATGCACTATAAATGACAATTTAAATTGACCCACCTCGTAGAGACCACTGACTCTTAGTGGTCCGTAGTGTCTGTACACTCATCATACTGTCGCTCTCCCGTAGGGAAGTAACTGAAACACACGCATAATGTGTTATATTAACAAACAATTAGGTCAGTCCACACCATACAGTGCATTATACGCCTATCAGGACAGGTGTGATAGCTATGCAGGTTATGTGTTTCTCCTGTCTTATGTGTTTCCTCGTATGTTCGTGTTCCTTCTGGTATTTTTACAACCCACTTTTGTCAATGACTCATTCTTTAGCAGACCGATGTTGCAAAACAGCAACGGATGACAGAAGTACGAGTTCTATTGGCATGAGGTATTTGAGTAGGAATGGTATTTTGACTGCTTACAGACTGGACTGACTGCTTTCAGAGTGACTCAGCAGAATACCTGTCTCGATATTTACCATCCACTCTGTAATTTATGAGAAACTACACCCAAAAACCACAGTAGGGGGAACAACTCATGATGACTAAACAAAAGAATGGATGTTGTAGATGATGATAAGGAGGAAAAGGGATTTTTGGTAACATTATGATGAACATTATGGAAATGATGCAAATAATTACATTGATAGAACCCACAATGTATCTGCAATATTAGAGCTGAAAAGAATCAAATTAACATTGTGAATATTTGGAAACTGTGATGTCCATTTTGAAAAGGATAATGATGCTAATAAATAATGATGATATGACTATGGTGATTATGAGATTTGATAAAACAATAAAAGTGATGATGGTGCTACTCACTGGAGCCTCGGGAGTGCACCTCCCCCATGCGGATCTCATCCATACTCTTCTTCAGTTCCCCCAGAGCCACCTTCACCTCCCCCAGAGAGAAGTGCAGCGACACCTCCGCCTCGGCATCCAACTCCTGGGAGTCAGAGTCTGCCTGTAGGGGGGCACTCGCCTCCTCAAAACTCTGAAAGTGGGTTGAAGGCAGGCATTGACAGATATGTTCAATTGAAAGACACAGTTCACAGAGTTTAACATCAGTGGAATGGATGTGGAGTGGACTCTGGTAATCTCTCTGATAGCTTATAGATACCATTGGAACGTACACGTGGTACACCCGGTGCATGTCCCATTGCCCTCAAAGTGCGAACCCCACCCAACTGTTACAACAGACAAGCTAAATGAAGTGCACCCACAAATGATAAAAAGGTGCCTCAGCTAAAACACACTCCCTCTGTACCTGGAGGAAGCCAATGTGGTCATCAGACGTGGCCTGGGCTTCCAGTCTGGATCGCCGCACCTGCAGCTGGCCAAGCTCCGCCTCCAAACGGGTCACTAACCCCTCCCCCCGTGTCTCCACGGACGCCTGCTTCTCCTCCATCCCGCCAACCAGCTCTACACGTATCCTGTCCACCGAGCGACTCAGGTCCCCCAGCAACTGCTCCACCTCAGACAGCTCACCCTGTGCATAGTTCTAGAAAGAACGGAGAGGGGTAGGATTAAGTTGCTCCTTGACACTGATTTAAGGTCAGTTTCTTTCTCTCCAGTTGAGGTAATTATTGTGATCACAGGTCAAACAAGAAAAAACATTCTGTCAACTGACAAATTTGTGAATAATCAATCCTAAAATGTGTTGTTTTTTTACATTTTAATTGAGCTTTTTCTGTAATGTATCATAACAGGGGTATGGCAAACATCATTTGGGTTGACTTAACAAACTGTCTTGACCTGCTAATAGCTACTGCAGCGGGAGTAATGGTTGTTAGTAGACCGTACCAACACTAGAGGGAATGGTAGCGTGATCTGATGAATATGAAGCCCAACATGTTGAGGGGATTAGTGAAGGGGTAGAATAGATCGATCACAATGTCGATACAACGTCGGGGCCTGTGAATCAGCTGCCTACCCTGACGGTCTCCAGTCGGCTCTTGAGCGCATTCAGTCGGAGGCTCTTCCCCTCAATCCTGTTCTGAATCTCCAGTTCAGTCTTCCCAATGAGTTTCTGTGTGACAGACAAAGGACAGCAAAGAGATGGAGGAAGAGAGACAAAGAGACCAATTATGTGAATGCAGTGTCATTGAGAGTAGATTTGGCATCATGTCAGTTCACTACTTGTCCTAACTAGACAATGCTGCTGGCCTGCTGCTGCTCAAACGGGCTCTCTTAGGGAACACTTTCAAGTAAAATGTGCTTTGTGAAGTGCAAAAAAGAACAACCTAGAAATGATTTTTAGATGCAAATAGAAACATTGCTCTTGAAATAGCCATATACATTGCAGATAACAATGAAATGCATTCATTCAAAAAATCATGCATGTTATTAATTTGCCTTGAGCCAAAACCATTATCCACAAGATTAGACCTAAATCATGTAAAATTGCACATCTATGGTCAGATGCCCGACCCATAGAGATATATAGAGGACTCTAGTGCCCAAAAGCCAATTTTAGCACCATTGAGGACTTTGACCATAGAGTACCACAGTATGAGTCATAATATCCATAAAACCTAGCAGTCAAACGGAAATGATTCCAATCGTTTTTTTCCACCATTCATTATTCCCAAAGGTGATTTTAGAAACACCTAAAATAAGGGCTGTGTTTCGTGTAGGTTTACCCTGGCGTGACGTTTTGATAACCGTGTAAATCTCTCTAGGACAAGGTGACTTTTATCAATATATTCGCCAATGTGGGGCTCTATTTTGAAGTAGTCAACTGGATGGGACTTCCTATAGGTTAAGGAAGGATCACATGATTCCATCCATGTCATCAGGAGGGATCAGCCAATGAATTATACTCATGAGCAAACATTCCATAACTGCAGGTGGCAGTAAATCCAGTTTGTTTGCCAACTCATAGAAGTAGAAGAATATTGAGTACTTCAAAATAGAGATGGCCTCAATGGCGCTGCCCATTTTCTCACAGATACAATTATGCGATGAGCTGTTTCTTTGTTTTCTGCCCAGAGCCAAAGGATGATCATATGTTATATTTAAGGACTATTAAAATACAGTGCAACCGGGAGCTGTCAAATTGTGATGCAGTCATTGAATGAAAATGTGTTGCTAAATTTGGAAAGTTCAGGAATGTAGTTATCTGAAAGCGAACCAGATAAATAGCCAGTCACTGTTTTTATGCAGGTTGTTTACATTAGAAATGTGGATGCAACTTAGACAAAAACATAACCAACTCCCATCTCAGATACTAATCTTTAGAGTAAAATCTGCAGTGCAACATTTTAGTGGCTTGTTTACTAAGGGGTTATCTATCCATGCCATCTGCATTGCAAGAAGCTGAGAGTCCCCTATAACAGTTGTAAATAGAGATGGACCTACAAACTAGTGGCCAATACTCAGTCTTTCAAAGGTTCAATCAAAATACAAGTTGTAATATAAAAAGGATCAACCTAAATTAAATACTTGACATTCCCCTCTCTTCAGTGGCCATTGTCTGTTACTGCACACCACCAACCACAGAACTAGAATTAAATTATATTTCTATGAGGCACACATCCAACCCCATGAAACACACCACACCCTTAAGTAGCTTTCACACTATAGCCTTGGCACAAAAGCATCATTGAGCTGCGTGGGCCATTGAGGTTCTGAAAGGGTGTGTGCTCCAAGCACCTGATGTGAAAGCTGCTTTGCCTTCTCCTCACCTGTTTGTTGACTCTCTCTGTCTGCACGGACACGGTGCGGTGTGTGCGGTGCTCCTCCAGCACACAGATGGCACAGATACAGATCTGGTCCGTGCGGCAGTACACCTCCAGAAGCCGGTGGTGCAGTAGGCAGGTGCGGCCGCGAAGCGCTTCCCGGGGCTCCAGGAGCTGGTGGTTGGCGTAGAAGGGCGTGTTCAGGTGAGGCTGCACATGGGCCTCGCAGTAGGACGCCGTGCAGGTCAAACACGAGCTGATCGCCGCTTGTTTTTTCCCTGTGCACACGTCACATTTGATCATCTCCTCCAGAAATTGGTTGCTGTGGGCCATGGCTCCCGGTGTCTTCATGTCCAACATGTGCGGCTTTCCCGTGCCGTAGCGAGTTTCTTTGTACTTCTCGGTGATATGGGCGAAGACTCGGTTGATGTTGAGCTGAGGCCGCTCGGGGAACTGATGCTTGCAGAGCGGGCAGGTGCAGGTGGCGCTGGAGGCCCAGTAGCCTCCGATGCAAACCTGGCAGAAGTTGTGTCCGCAGGGCGTCGACACTGGGTCATTGAACAGGTCCAAGCAGATGGAGCAGGTCAGTTCCTGCTCCGTAAACAGCTCCAGGACCCCCGCCTCAGCCGTCATTGTCTCCTACCCGAAGCCCTACGGGTGAGACAACATACTAGATCACACAAAAACATTGAACTAGGCCCCTAGGTCAACACATAGGTCACAAACATTGTACTAGGCCTTTATAGGTTCAATAAACCAGATTGGTGTGTTGTAGAGGCCGATGACTCATGCAACTATAACTAGGCTATCATTATTACTGGGCTATATATATATATATATATATATATATATATATATATGTCTTCAACTTCCTTCAATACAAGTAGGCCTACAACCACAAGGCCATATTTTGCCATCACCAGTTCAATAACCCACGCAGAGCACAATAATTGGCCTACTAATTCTACTGCTGGTTGATGTTAGCCGACTTAGGCTAGGGATTTAGAATTTAGCCTTCCATCTGAGGACTGCCCAAGCTGTTGAGAGTGTGGGTATGTGGTGGTGACCCAAGTTAACATCCATCTGGGCACTTCTCAATCAACAGCATATTATCTTGCAGAGAAGAGGTTAAGAAAAATCTCACCAACAGAAACAGCTTCGAAAATCACAACTGGATAGTTTTAGAATGGGCCAAGGCCTATTAACCCTTACAAGGCAAGCAAATGATGGTCACAAAATACAAGGGCTGATAAACAACTTAGCCCAAAATATGTCTGTTACAGTAAGGGCTGCATCACAAATAGTCAGTAATTTCTAAGCAACATTTTTATCAAGTATTTTGACTATGCATTCTAAAAGATAACTAAATTTGACCCTGTCTAGGTGTGTATTTTTGAGTGAGCTGAACACACCTTACCCGTTCCCAGAGTAGTATTTTTAGCCTGTTTTCAGACTTGTTTGTTTTAGATTAGAGATAAGAGGTGTGTCTGACAGTTGACAAACTCTTACTGGTATGCACAGGTGCATTTTAGGCCACCTCCACCGGGATTGGCCAAACACCTGTTTACAATCAGTGCTGATTCAGGCCAAGGGTGTATCTCAATAGTCTAAAGTGGCTACCTCTCCTTCATCTTCACTGATCCTCATCAATCCAGGTCTTCCAGATCAGTGCAGATGCAGGAAAGGAGATATTGAAAGGAAACCACTTTAGACTATTGAGATTAACCCAGAGGCACATTTGTGTTAACGAAAGAATTTTGGAATCTTACAATACTTGTTGCCTATGATCATTAACTGATCGCTATTATGGTCTTACCTTAGCCCAATGATGGACTAAAGGAGCCTAACGTTACTCCTTATAGTCCAAGGACCTTACATGTTCTGTTTAAATGCAAATTGGCTCTGGAAGCCAAAACAGGCAAATACTCCATTTAAACGTGAATCGATTCTCATTTGCGGTACGTTGCTAGAAACATTGGGTGTAAAGAGGGAAATGGACACCATGAATCCATGCAAGTCACGTACCACAGCAAGGAATTTTGACTCCCAAAACGAACAATGGTAAACGAATAAACTGTGGAAAATGCGATGATTATGCACAATTCTGTGTCTGGTTTTTCAGAATGCTCTTCACTCTTGTCAATTGATATTTCTGGTCCTGCAGCATTCCATGACATTTTCGAACACTCACTCCCATCCTGTGTGTGTGATTTCTCAACAGAATTCCTACAGTGCACCTTGTGTGCTCTCATTCTCCCTCCTGAAAGCACAACAATAGACTGCATTACCCACAATGGCCTAATGGGAGCACATAAATGCACGAGAGGTCGAAATAATTATTCTGCCATGCTACTTGAAACTGACAGACAGACAAACGTCAGACATGCAATTTCAACTGATGTGTGAGCTCATGGCTTTTATCCCACCACGTTTTAAGAATAGAATAGTCACTGAAGAATAGTCTCTGATTCCAGTACTTCCATTATCATTTGAACACAGGTCTCTGAACACAGGTACATTTTCTGACAGACAGACTGCCATTGAATTTCCAACATTGCCATAATATCATTCTCCACTTAGAGGCAGGGGACTCCATTCTTCCGATGCTTCCCAACACAATTTAACATGCAATCTATCAGGTTCCTCATTACTTATGTTGTAGTTTGTCCCAAAAGAAGACTCCCTTGTCCACCCATTAATCTACCTGTGTGGCATGCTTGTGATTTTCCTCTCTCGGTGACCTGAGAAATGATCAGGACACTGTGATGCCACAGGGATTCACATCTGAGCCAATGGAAAATAACAGGTGTATCTCTATGCTCTGTAGATTATAGTCAGTTTTGTTGCGTGCGTGGCTTAGATTGTCTCAGACATGAGTGGATGTGGATGTCATAGCATACATGCTGTCAATGCATGTGAACTCCAATGCTCCATCTCCCTCAATAAAAACAACAATGGCCTCTTTGCGATGCAGTAAATTACTCTCTTCCAACCCTAAGACCTTTAAAAATGTATTTATTTGGAAAGTTATGCGTAATTCCAACAAATAAGTTACACAACCTCAAAAACATGGGGACATACTTTCAAGCTTCCCTGCCAGTCAGGTAAACAATATCCAATGTCGTATCTACTCTTATTTACTACTGACAACTGCAGGCTGTCAACAGGCCGATTCTTGTGTCCCATTCATGCGGCCTCTCTCAGCTTGGCCCAATGCCAAATGGCTGTCCAAAGCCCAGGTTTAATTTACTGTATCTAGTTGCATGGATGTTACCATCCAAAATGACATGACACATGCATTGTGCTACTAGATTTGATACTTTACATGATTTGCACTAGCTTGTCAAACCTGTTCACCAGCAAGTTCCAGTGAGGTTCATATGTAACCAAGACTATGTAAATGGCTGTGTAAGAATGGAAAATAAAATACAGTCAACGGTTGTCCTGTACTGAGGCTTACCTGGAAACTTCTCAGTGACTAAACCTTTGTCAATCAAGGAAGAATGGTATCTGCCTAACTGGGATTTTCACTGTTATATGTTCAAATGATAATGTCACTGTTTAGTTGTGAGTGTTTAATTTTGAAACTTATCTGACCCACATCAACAGTCAAAAGATTGGTTGGAATGAAAACATAAGAATCGTTGCTCTCATAAAGAGTATTTACAGTACTGTAACTGTACAACAGGCATATTTCACATACAAATAATATATTTTTTAAATTGCTATAGGCTACTCTCAATAGTCTAAAGTGGCTACCTCTCCTTCATCTTCACTGATCCCCATCAATCCAGGTCTTCCAGATCACTGCAGATGCAGGAAAGGAGATATTGAAAGGAAACCACTTTAGACTATTGAGATTAACCCAGAGGCACATTTGTGTTAACGAAAGAATTTTGGAATCTTACAATACTTGTTGCCTATGATCATTAACTGATCGCTATTATGGTCTTACCTTAGCCCAATGATGGACTAAAGGAGCCTAACGTTACTCCTTATAGTCCAAGGACCTTACATGTTCTGTTTAAATGCAAATTGGCTCTGGAAGCCAAAACAGGCAAATACTCCATTTAAATGTTAGAAACATTGGGAGTAAAGAGGGAAATGGACACCATGAATCCATGCAAGTCACGTACCACAGCAAGGAATTTTGACTCCCAAAACGAACAATGGTAAACGAATAAACTGTGGAAAATGCGATGATTATGCACAATTCTGTGTCTGGTTTTTCAGAATGCTCTTCACTCTTGTCAATTGATATTTCTGGTCCTGCAGCATTTTTAAATTGCTATAGGCTACTCTGGATCCTGTTACAAAAATTGTTGACACACAAACTTACCTTATATCTATTTTTCTTCTGGGTGCTTTCTTCTGCAATGGAGTTGAAAGAATGAATTAGTCTGTGACTGTCCTACAAAGCTGCTGTCACCACTGCCAAAAAAGGTACTTCCAGCCAGTCAGGTATATGTGTGATTGTGCATGGGTGTGTGTTGTGAAGGAGTGTTGACAGCAGCTTGCACAGTGGTCAGGTGAGTTGGTGAAACAACTACAGTGCCCTCAAAGTATTCACACCCCTTGACTTTTTCCACATTTTGTTATTACATTTAGATTTTGTGTCACTGATCTACAAACAATACCCCATCATGTCAAAGTGGAATTATGTTTTTAGAAATGTTTACAAATTAATAAAAATGGAAAGGTGAAATGCCATGAGTCAATAAGTATTCAACCCCTTTGTTTTGGCAAGCCTAAATTACTTCAGGAGTAAAAATGTGCTTAACAAGTCATATAAATTGCATGGACTAACTGTGTGCAATAATGGTGTTTAACATGATTTTTTAATGACTACCCCATCTCTGTACCCCACACATACAATTTATCTGTAAGGTCTCTCAGTCAAGCAGGGTGGTGGCGGCATCATGTTATGGGTATGCTTGTCATCGGCAGGGACAAGGGAGTTTTTTAGGATAAAAATAAAAGGAATAGGGCTAAGAACAGGCAAAATCCTAAAGGAAAACCTGTTTCAGTCTGCTTTCCTACAGACACTGGGAGACAAATCCACCTTTCAGGAGGACAATAACCTGAAACGCAAGGCCAAATATACACGGAGTATACCAAACATTAGGAACATCTTCTATGGCAAGACTTGAAAATGGCTATCTAGCAATAATCAACAACCAACTTGAAAGAGCTTGAAGAATATTTTTAAGAATAATGGGTAAATATTGTACAATCCTGGTTTGTAAAGCTCTTAGAGACTTACCCAGAAAGACAGCTGTAATCGCTGCCAAAGTTGATTCTAACATGCATTGACTCAGGGGGTTGAATACTTACCTAATCAAAATATATTCGTATTTTATTTTCCATTAATTTAAAAAAAAGTAGAATTTTTGTGCCACTTTGTAACAACAAAATGTGGAAAAAGTCAAGGGGTGTGAATACTTTTTGAAGGCACTGTATTTCTCCTTAAACATGCGTGTGAAAGAGACATACTGTGTAAGTAGATATTGCTAATTAGTGTAGATCATTTTGTTACTAGCACATATATATTCATAAGAGATAGATTAAGGAGTTTGGGGTTATTTTGAGAGGTTCACCAACTACACAGCTGTAACCTGCTGCTGAAATCACAAATCTGTAAATTAGTCAGACAGACCAGAGAATAGATAGAATCTGTGTTGATCCTAAACCTAAACACAAATTACCATTCATTTCACAACTGCAGCTATTTTTCCATGTCTGATCTGCAGGGCAAATATATTTATTTTTGACTCTCAAGACACCCTCATGAGAACAAAAACTAAGTAAAATGCTGATGAGGCCCATATATGCACTTCCCACCCGTTATAGTTGCTGTTGGTTTCTGCATTAGGGGGACAACTCTTTGTTTGTTTGGTGTTAAGGTTCATTCATCATAAAGACATTTCTCCAGCCTATTATATTACAGCAGGAGTACCTCAGGACAGACCAAAACAATAAATGTGATAAAGATGCACTGAAACACGAGGAGAGAGAAATGATTTGGCTGAATGCAGATCCAAACGCCTTATGAGGAGAAATGTAGGTGTTGGAATGCTACCTATCCTGACTGACGTCTTAAAGGAGGATCTAAAGTATGTAACACATGGTGCTGTGACTGTCATTCATCTGGAGTCTGTAGGTGTGTTTCTCTCAAAGCTGTGGCTCAGCAGGGAGGGAGGTCCCTTTGGTGCAGTAAAAAATAAAGCAGTCAATTTCACAGTGCGAATGGCACCATCAAGCAAACTGTTCTATGAGCCATAATGGGAGCATGAATGCAAAGTAAGGGTTCATATTAGCTTCACTTTCTGATGTGTCTGTCTGGCCTGGGTCTTGTTCTGCTGATAAACTGGGTCAGATAGGCTGTGCCTTCAGAAAGTATTCATACCCCTTGACTTGATTTCCCCCCCCTCAGTTTGGTCAGAGGTCCAGCTCTAGGCAGTCTGGGTAGTTCCATATTTTTTCAATTTCCCAATGATAGAGACCAATGTGCTCTTGGAAACTTTCAACACTCTAGAAATTGTTTTATACCATTCCCCAGATATGCCTTGTCACAATTCTACCTCAGAGATCTACGGACAGTTCCATGGACTTCATGGTATAGTTTCTGCTCTTCAAAAAGAAAAGGAAAGCCGCACACTCTAGGAGCTCAGATGCAATAATGTAATATCTTAATAACCAACGTTTCGACAGACAAGCTGTCTTCATCAGGGTATAATGACAAACACTGCGGGTCACTGGTTTATATAGTGTGAAAGGACACACGCAGGTGTCTGTAATCATGGCCGGGTGTGGCCTAATAGCATTGGCCAATTCACAGATAAAAACAACATACAAAAAACATGGATAGCATATGATCATAGATACTTAGCTACATAGGCCCACAACATTTACAATGAATAGCAAAATCACAAGAATGGCTTCAAATCAAAGTCTACGTTGAGACCGAAGGGAGCAAGGGTCTGCTCTGACATGCACTATCAACTGTGGGACCTCAAATAGACAGGTGTGTTTATTTCTAAATCATGTCCAAACAATGGAATTGGCCACAGGTGGACTCCAATCAAGTTGTAGCAACAGCTCAAGGATGATCAAAGGAAATTGGATGCAACTGAGTGCAATTGGGAGGGTCATAGCAAAGGGGTGTGAATACTTGTGTAAATTAGATATTGCTGCATTTAATTTTAAATACATTTGCATATATTTCAAAAACATGTTTTCACTTTGTCATTATGGGGTATTGTGTGTAGATTGGTGAGAATAAAATACATATTTAACCAATTTTGAATTTAGGCTGTAACAACAAAATGGGGAATAAGTCAAGGGGTATGAATACTTTCTCTATGCACTGTACGTTAAGTATTTAATCCAAAGTTGTGTGAAGCTGGTCAATTTTACACACTATCAGATATAGAGGAGCGCCTTCCTCATAAAATGGCAGCTTTAGTCAAGATGGAATTCACAGTGAATAGTTCTAATCCATTGTTGTGGCTGGTAACAAACAGATTATCAGGTCAACATAGAGTAGACTACAAGTTTGACAGCTTTTCTATACTAGTTTAAGCATTATAGTCAATCTATAATGTTATTGTTCTCTGCGATATCATCATGAAACTGAACAAATATAATAGCCAAGAATCAAGGAAATTAAGTTGTATTTTATCCATTACACAAACATTTGTAAAACCCTAAAAGCAGACAGAAAGAAATATACAGGATGTGCATTCTGAAAACAGAACATAATTGCTCAAATTAAGCGGAAAAAACAGGACAACGAAGACATGGTCTCTTGCTGTGAATAAATAATTCCTCAAGTCAAGTCCTTTTCATGGTAAAATGTCTTCTTGAAGACAATGCTAGTTGTATTGAGGGAGCTTGGTGTCTTGATCCCGTTTGTGATGCTCTTCTTCAAAAGTCTTTGTAATGCAACAACCTGAAATGTAGTAGAGAAAAATCTACCAAATTAATATTATTCAAATATCTTTCTTAGATTTATTTATTTGTATCAAAAAATCACCCAGTGTTGATTTTATTTTCTGCTTTCCGAAAATAAAATATTCAGGAAAAACAAGACTCGCCTGAAGAGAGGGGCATGGCCCTTGTTGTTGGCCAGGGAGAAGAAGCCGCTGTTTGGGGAGAAGTCCAGGCAGTGGGCCCTGTAAATGGTTTTCCTCTGGAACATGGGGAAGTTCGAGAACACTGTGAAGCTGGGGATATGAACCTGAAATGATAAGGGTAGACACATTGATGACAGTAAAAGAGAGACATGGTTTTACTTCATTTAAAATCAATTCAAACTTTATTCATATCCAAGTCATGCTTTAATAAAACCTCTTATATACATTATAGCTGTAATGATGACAAAGACAACATTAGGTTGGTTTGTGTGTGTGTGAGAGAGACTGACCAATCGGGCAGCCTCGTCGTCAGCCCTGGAGGCGATGGCCAGGATCTCGGAGGTGGGGTTGAAGCGGAGAGAGGTGGCAGAGGTCACCAGGTTCATGATGGCCTTCAGAGGCTTGGGGTTGTTCTGCCGCATACACACCTCCTGGGAGTACACGTTCACCACACCTGCCGCTGACCTGAGATAATAGAAATGGTAGAAAATGTATGTGAAAAAATTGAGTGTGCTACAGGTATCCTAGGTATTTCTATATAAAAAAATGTAATTGGGTCGTTCCACGAAATGGGTGCCTTTTGATATTTAAGTAGAAATTGTGTACAAATCTTACATTTTAAAAGCCTGTTATATTAAATGACATGTCCTTTAACATAGACCACATTATATGAATAAAGACTTGCTAAAGTGCCAACATTTCTGCATTATGACATGTCCCTTCGTCAACCATGTGTCACCTCTAGGAAGATTTTAACCCACTTAACCCCAACATTTCTCCAAGTTTCACCATCATTGTAAAGCCCTTGTTATTTTGTTGCTTTGACAAAGTCATTTCTGAAGATGATTTATTTAATGTTATTAATTTACGTCTGTCCCTCATTTTAAGATCAACCATGTTACTTGAACTGAATTCTCGTTTTAATAAAATGAAACTATTCCTTTTTAATATTTCCCCCCCCCAAAAAACATAGAACATCTAACAGTCAAATCGTAGAGTAAAAGCAGGTGAACTGGTTCTACCCTTTTTGGCCATTTTCTGGTGGAAAACTGAGTGGGTCGAGCATAACACGTCAACCCTGTAATCAATAGATAGACAGGCTAGTCATTTTCTAACTTAATTTTTGCATTTAATTAACACTAACACTTCCTGTTGCACTTCCTGTTGCACAAAACAAGATTCCATTCCCCCTGTCACCATGAAATGTATGGCTGATTAAAGATGAAATCATCAACCCTGTTATGCTCAACCCTGTTACTTTATTTGGCACTTAATAGGCACTTACTATAATTGTTTTATTTAACCTCTTAAAAGTGGGAAAACATGTTTTTTATTAAGTTGAATGTGCTCTTTATGACAATGTTAAAATTTGTTACACTTCTTAAAAAGGCACCTAATTGGTGGAACAACCCAATTATCCTGAAGGTTTTGTGACAGAATCATGCATAAAATCTAAAAAAGACATCTGAAGTAAGACAAACAGGACAATACAAACATTGCAATGGTTTGATCACAAAACGACAATCAATCGCTGCTGAATCATATCAGCAAGGAAATGGATGAATGAATAAATGAGCTACACACCAACAACCTTATGAAAACAAAATGGCTGACTCACCCGCAGGCCAGATACTGTCCGTTCCTGGATGCAGCTATGGAGGTCCCACTCACACAGCCATCATCTGTGAACCTGTTCAGGCATTTACTGCTCCTCATGTCCCATATGTACACCTCACCCTCCTCTGCAACATCAAAAAGGTTTAGTACATACAGGTACCCATGTACAGCTTTAAAAGTGCAATATGCAGAAATCGCTCCGCCATTTCCTTTTTGCTAAAATGCTAGTGACAAAACAAGCAGTGGTCGCCAATGCAGTGGTCACTTTGAGTCGAAATGCATGCCACATTTTTTTTTTTTTTTACATGACAAAAAACAGAAGCCTATATATGAAACATTAACCAATTACAAATTGTTCTGTAGCAATGAGGTTTGTAGTAGGCTATAGGCCCAATACATTATCACTGAATATTGGCTATGCTTGAACTGCCCTGCCAATGTTGTTCTTCTCAGATCTGTTTGAAATTATATTTCAAAATTGTAGGTATATGATCACACTGGTAATAGATCATTTGCTGTATTACTTAAGGCACAGCTGAGTGAGCATAATCATTTGCTTTTATTTATTTTACTGGACTGATGGCCTGCATCTGATGATCACTCTGAGGGGAAGGAGAGAGCAGCGGTGAGGCTGCCTCTCACCAGAAAAGGGGACACAGTCTTCCAGCTGATGGAGAAACTCAAGTCGCACTGCATTATTTCTGCCTCATGCACCAATTCATGTTGTTAATACGATGGCCAGTTGAAGTGAAATATTACTCGATATAAAAAAAGAGTCACGCCACTAATAACACTTTGCTATACTGGTTGCAGTGTGAGTGGAAGTAGGGAGAATGCGCATCGACAGTGCTGAATAACAACTTAAACTTACTCATAAAAACAGCAGCGCTTTGCTGTATTCGTTGAGTCTCTCTCAAGTCATGGTTTTAAAAATTTAGACATTTCACAGTATCAACTTTGCTGTGCGCTCGAGGCTTCTTTTTACAGTCTATGGCTCGAGGAAACTGTGCAGACACAGTGATCTGAGCTATCTGATTGGCCAGCGGTAGGCCTGTATTTGCTCTCTGGGCCTGCCGGGTAAGTGGAGTTCTACCTTCAGACACATGACATTTTTCAAAACGGGAACACTTTGCCTTCCCAGTGCTAGGGCTGCTCAATCAAGTGCCCCTACCGCCAACTGCACAAAACAAACACATAAAATAGGAACACAAGGCTTTATCGTTGTTTCTATACAGAAATGTTTGGTGACCGACTAGGAATACCTTGAAGATTGACTGGTTGGTGACCACTGGTGTAGAGAATCATTGTATCATCTGAACCGCTGTTAAATATATTTTCCATAAACAAAAATATTGTATTTTCAGCTGTTTGAAGTTCGTGTACAAAACCGAAAGTAAAAGACACAAAAACAAATCTACCGCTTCTTAGACTTGCTTTCAAAGAGAGTGACAGATCTATAACTCACATTTCTATGTGAATTTGGTCAGGTCGCCCAAAAAGTTACATATTGCAGCTTTAACTAAAATCATCTAAAAAAAGGCTTTAGGATGTGATTGGGATGTGGCTGTGTGTCTTTTTAGACCAGGGTAAAACCCACCAGAATTGGTGAAGACTTTGCTGCCGTCGTGGGAGAAAGACACTCCCGTAATGTTTCCGTTGATCTTCATGCTTTTCACTACCTCCTTTGTCTGAAAAAAACAACAATGAGAAAATACTGACATTTATGCAATGCATGTGGTTGTCACATCATTTTTCATTATGAAGCTTACCATTAGTTCCAAGTCACATGGTGTTTGGTTTACAAGCACACAACGCCTGATCCAAAATGGATTCTTATGTTTTGATCCATTTTGGATGTGTGGTATGTCAGGTATTTGCCATCTACAATCACCTACCTTCATTGTTAACACGTGGAGGTATCCGGAGGCGCCAGTGAGAAGGAGGGATTCTCCATCAGGGGAGACTTCAAACTCTTTCACCCTCTGTTCCCTCAGACCTGGGGGACAACCATAATTGTTACTGCACTCAATCACACCCATTTCAAAAATAACACAGTCTGGCTGAGAATATACAGTGATTTTATCTTTAAACCAATCACAGAACACAATAATTTGCTCAGTAATAACTAGGCTTGGGCGGTATACCATATATGCCGTATAACAGGGTATTTGGAAATAGCCACGGGATGGTTTTCAATAGCGTCAATACAGTTGAAACTTTATTTTCTATACATTTGTAAATACCTGCAGTCAACTTGTGCAATACATTAAGGAGATAAAGAAGATGGCGATCTTCATTTCACCGGTCACATCATTTTTCATCATGAAGCTTACCGTTAGTTCCAAGTCACATGGTGTTTGGTTTACAAGCACACAACGACGAGAGACCGGAGCCTTGTGAGTCACTCAATGTTTTGCACCACGTGCCAGGTGATCTAGGGGTGGCAGGTAGCCTGGCGGGTAGGAGCATTGGGCCAGTAACCGAAAGGTTGCTGGATCGAATCCCCGAGCTGACAAGGCAAAAATCTGTCGCTCTGCCCCTTAGCAAGGCAGTTAAACCCACTGTTCCCCGGCCGCCGTTGACATGGATGTTGATTAAGGCAGCCCCCCGCACCTCTCTGATTCAGAGGGGTTGGGTTAAATGCAGAAGACACATTTCAGTTGAATACATTCAGTTGTAAAACTGACTAGGTATCCCCCTTTGCCCTAGTTACACCACTAAATGTTTGCTAGATATCTTCTAACTATTAAGTTAACTGTCTAAAATGTGCTAAAAACAAGCTTCTCTTGGTAACAGCAGAGAATCCCCTCCTGGATCAAGAGCGTTGCCGTCTAATATTGTGCAGCAAACTGTGTATCATTTTTTTGTTACTTGTATAACTTTGAGATGGGATGTCTGTCCTGCAAATAATTTAGGTCAGAGACTGTATAAAATGTTCACAATGAGATTTTACGTGTACTTGTTAGCATTAATAACAGGTTAGATTACTACCTTACAGCCAACAGGTTAGATTACTACCTTACAGCCAACAGGTTAGATTACTACCTTACAGCCAACAGGTTAGATTACTACCTTACAGCCAACAGGTTAGATTACTACCTAACAGCCAACAGGTTAGATTACTACCTAACAGCCAACAGGTTAGATTACTACCTAACAGCCAACAGGTTAGATTACTACCTAACAGCCAACAGGTTAGATTACTACCTTACAGCCAACAGGTTAGATTACTACCTAACAGCCAACAGGATAGATTACTACCTTACAGCCAACAGGTTAGATTACTACCTTACAGCCAACAGGTTAGATTACTACCTTACAGCCAACAGGTTAGATTACTACCTAACAGCCAACAGGTTAGATTACTACCTAACAGCCAACAGGTTAGATTACTACCCAACAGCCAACAGGATAGATTACTACCTAACAGCCAACAGGTTAGATTACTACCCAACAGCCAACAGGTTAGATTACTACCTTACAGCCAACAGGTTAGATTACTACCTTACAGCCAACAGGATAGATTACTACCTTACAGCCAACAGGATAGATTACTACCCAACAGCCAACAGGATAGATTACTACCTTACAGCCAACAGGTTAGATTACTACCTTACAGCCAACAGGATAGATTACTACCTTACAGCCAACAGGATAGATTACTACCCAACAGCCAACAGGATAGATTACTACCCAACAGCCAACAGGATAGATTACTACCTAACAGCCAACAGGTTAGATTACTACCTAACAGCCAACAGGTTAGATTACTACCTAACAGCCAACAGGATAGATTATTACCTTACAGCCAACAGGATAGATTACTACCTTACAGCCAACAGGATAGATTACTACCTTACAGCCAACAGGTTAGATTACTACCTTACAGCCAACAGGTTAGATTACTACCTTACAGCCAACAGGTTAGATTACTACCTAACAGCCAACAGGATAGATTACTACCTAACAGCCAACAGGATAGATTACTACCTTACAGCCAACAGGTTAGATTACTACCTTACAGCCAACAGGTTAGATTACTACCTAACAGCCAACAGGATAGATTACTACCTAACAGCCAACAGGATAGATTACTACCTTACAGCCAACAGGTTAGATTACTACCTTACAGCCAACAGGTTAGATTACTACCTAACAGCCAACAGGATAGATTACTACCTAACAGCCAACAGGATAGATTACTACCTTACAGCCAACAGGTTAGATTACTACCTTACAGCCAACAGGATAGATTACTACCTTACAGCCAACAGGTTAGATTACTACCTTACAGCCAACAGGTTAGATTATTACCTTACAGCCAACAGGTTAGATTACTACCCAACAGCCAACAGGATAGATTACTACCTAACAGCCAACAGGTTAGATTACTACCCAACAGCCAACAGGTTAGATTACTACCTTACAGCCAACAGGTTAGATTACTACCTTACAGCCAACAGGATAGATTACTACCTTACAGCCAACAGGATAGATTACTACCCAACAGCCAACAGGATAGATTACTACCTTACAGCCAACAGGTTAGATTACTACCTTACAGCCAACAGGATAGATTACTACCTTACAGCCAACAGGATAGATTACTACCCAACAGCCAACAGGATAGATTACTACCCAACAGCCAACAGGATAGATTACTACCTAACAGCCAACAGGTTAGATTACTACCTAACAGCCAACAGGTTAGATTACTACCTAACAGCCAACAGGATAGATTATTACCTTACAGCCAACAGGTTAGATTACTACCTTACAGCCAACAGGATAGATTACTACCTTACAGCCAACAGGTTAGATTACTACCTTACAGCCAACAGGTTAGATTACTACCTTACAGCCAACAGGTTAGATTACTACCTAACAGCCAACAGGATAGATTACTACCTAACAGCCAACAGGATAGATTACTACCTTACAGCCAACAGGTTAGATTACTACCTTACAGCCAACAGGTTAGATTTCTACCTAACAGCCAACAGGATAGATTACTACCTTACAGCCAACAGGTTAGATTACTACCTTACAGCCAACAGGATAGATTACTACCCAACAGCCAACAGGTTAGATTACTACCCAACAGCCAACAGGATAGATTACTACCTTACAGCCAACAGGTTAGATTACTACCTTACAGCCAACAGGATAGATTACTACCTAACAGCCAACAGGATAGATTACTACCTAACAGCCAACAGGTTAGATTACTACCTTACAGCCAACAGGTTAGATTACTACCCAACAGCCAACAGGATAGATTACTACCTTACAGCCAACAGGTTAGATTACTACCTTACAGCCAACAGGTTAGATTACTACCTTACAGCCAACAGGTTAGATTACTACCCAACAGCCTTGGGGTTCTAGTGACTCCCCATGGCTTCCTCCTCCTCACCTCTGACAGTGTGGACAGGGATCACCTTGCCCTCCATCATGTCGTAGATGTAGAACAGCTTGTTCCTGAAACTGGTGGCCACCACCTGCTCCCCGTCCACGCTGAACTGGGCCTTGTGCACCGGGAACTTCTCCAGGTGGATACTCTGGATCTTAGGGTTGGTCTTCCCATCAACCTGGAGAGGAAGGAGTGACATTTAGAGTGAGGTGGAAGGTAATTAATATTAGTACAGACTTGTCTGTTAGTGTCACAGATTCACTAAATAACCCTAAAATAATCATCCCTAAGGATGTTTGGTGGTCCATTGAGAGTTTTGTATTTTTTTTAGCTTATAGTTTGTATGGTCAAATAAAAGACCTGGAGGATTTCATTAAAAGCATATAGCCCCAACCGGCCCGTTTATGACATTCCCTATACCATGCCTCATGATGACAGCCACAGAAATGCCTGAGAGAAGACTGAAGCTGATGAATAAAATGAATACCTGGAACAGAGAGATGGACTGGTCGAGCCCTGCTGTCATGACAACCTGGGCGGAGGGGTGGAACTGCACCGTGGTCAGCCTGTCCTCAGACGGCCGGTCGTTGTTGGCATGTAGGCACTTCTTCATCTGCAAGAGAGTTCAATACATCCATGATAAATGTACTAGTATCACATGTAAACATGACGTTGAAAATACTCTACTATTGTGATCTCAATTGCCAAAACCACATGATCTAATACTGGAAAATCGAATGGCTTTGTAACTCCCAAGCCAGTAAGGTACTCTGGTTAGAGAGTCCCCATTTGCAGTCAGAGAGAGATCTGGTTGTTCTAGTCTAACTTCATCTCAAATGTAGTAGTGGTGAGATGATGGGAGAACAGAACTCACCCGTATGATTCCTTTGGGAAGGCTGTCGGATGAGCCCACAAAGTTGCCCGTCTTCCTCATCAGGTCGTCTCCATCTTCAGAGTCTTCATCAGAGTCATCTTTAGATTTTTTTAAATAGACACATTGTTTATTGAAACGACACAAATGTATACTATATACCAGGGATCATCAACTAGATTCAGCCGCAGGACGAACATAATTACAAATAAGTTGTAGACTGAAATTGACCGCAAGAAGTCCAAACATATATAAAATGTTATTAAAACAATCATTTCAAACCGTCTATATCATGAAAAGAGTGTTCATAGTGTTTTGTACACTCAGTGTGCATCTCTCTATTATGCGTTTGAATACTTCAGAACAGATTTCCAAACTTAAAATCACTTGGAGCTGATTTGCTGGTGTTTTTACCATCTTTTATGTCCAAAAATAAAAATAACCTTCAGAAAACTTGGAGGATCAAATAAAATCAGTTGGGGAACCCTGCTATATACACTATAACACCATTATATAGTAGGCAATCATCAGTGAGGGGCATCTCTCATAACATATTACACGGACCATGAAGATGTTTATGACCAAAATTCATAAGTTTACCTTTTTTCTTGTTCTTTTTCTTTACTTTTGTTTCTGCCCACGACGGCTTTCCACCCATTGCTTTTTGGAACCTGGCAAAAATGAGTTGGAAGTGTGAGTTTGAACCACCAGATCCGAGTGGTATTTACTCAATGGCTGTATTACTAATATCCACTTACTGTTCTTTCATCCTCTGCTGTAACTTCTGTTTGGACATCTTGGCCTCTGTCACACTCTTGGTCAGGTCTCTACGGAACCGGTGTGTCATGTCCACTCTAGGAAACGGGAGGGAAAGATCATGGAAGAATGAATAAAAAACATAGTGACGTAACTGCTAGGGATGTAACAGTTCACCAATACGCATCGGTCCCGGTTCAAATGTTTAAGATACAGACTGACCTAAATGTACCATGCATCGGTCAGAAAATCGATTCAAATGTTATGAATCGTTGATTCACTGAAAGGTTTTGCTCATATTACTTTCTTTCTACCTTCAGAAAATACCGCTGATCTTTTGGGACAACTGACGCATCCTCTCCTTCAGTGTCAAACTAAGCATGTAACTGCGTTGACAGTCATTGATCTACAAGTCACTTTGCATGCCGAACAACCCCAGGCAATATCAGTAGCCTCCTCAAACTGTGCACTGCTTCGCACGCTGACCAATAACGCTTCGATCACACCGATAGCGTCATTGCATTTTGGTACACATACAAGGTGAATGTTGAACTTTTGTTGCACACATCCAGATGATGCTGCATACCGTTTTGCGCAATGACTCTGCAGGTGTGATCGAGGCTTAACAAAAGTTCAACATTCACCTTCTGCTACCATTTCTGTCAAGCTGTCTACAATTTGATGCAAACAAGCCCCCCCCAAATCTGATAGTGGGGTGGTAGATGCCCACTAGTCTCCCTTATGGCTCAGCTCAGGTGACTACATACACCATAGACATTTACACAAATACACACACACAGATGTCAGCTCGGACAGAGTACCAGCACCTCAAATGTTCTACTGCTTGAGCTCCTGTTCATCTTATAGAATATTAGCTCAAAAGCATTGTGGAGCTCCTGCACCTAAATATAAACAGTACCGGCACCCAAAATGAGTACCGGAAACCTATTTCTGCCCAGGTCAAGCACTGGTTTCTGTATCTAGACACGTATCGATTTGTCTTTAAAGGGAAAGATGCACATCACTAGTAACTGCCCATACAAGCAATGTTTGATTCACATATCCATGTAATTGACATTAGGGTTACATGCCTACAGCTAATGTAGTTACATGAAGTTTGAAGCATTGTACATGACATCAATGCTGAAAAGACACAATAGGACATCGTTGCAGTCCCAGGTACTAACTCTTCCTCCAGATCATCATCCTCATCCTCCCACACTGCTGTCCTGGTTGGCTGAACCTTCAGCCGTGCTTCATTCTCTACATCGGATTCGCTGGAATCGTCATCGTCCAGAAGTGTGGCACCTCCATCCTCTCTGTCCTGTTGACAAGAAGTTGATTTGATAAAAACTGACTGCAATGAAACTAAAAGTAAATGATATGTGACAGACGGATATGACACTGGAGATTATTAGTCTAGTACCTGGTTGTAACTAACTATCAATCAATATTGGATTTACATCTATACCATGCTGACAATGTGGCAACATAATCCAATGAGAATATTTAAGAACCTTGGCAGGCAGCATCATTCTGTATGGAATCAGGGGTGTATTCATTACCCCAACTTTTCGGATTGGAATGGCAACCATAAAATACAAATTAACTACAACTTCTGTTTAAGAACCCAACAGATTTTACTTCACGTTGGAGTTGTTGCAAAACGTTTTGTAACAGACAAAACGTTTTGCTACAGAATCAGCGTAATGAACACACCCCAGATGTACAGTACCAGTCAAAGGTCTGGACACACCTATTCATTCAAGTGCTTTTCTTTATTTTTACTATTTTCTACATTGTAGAATAATAGTGAAGACATCAAAACTATGAAATAACACATATGGAATCATGTAGTAACCCCAAAAAGTGTTAAACAAATTATATTATATTTGAGATTCTTCAAAGTAGCCACCCTTTGCCTTGATGACAGCTTTGCACAATCTTGGCATTCTCTCAACCAGCTTCATGAGGAATGCTTTTCCAACAGTCTTGAAGGAGTTCCCACATATGCTGAGCACTTGTTGGCTGCTTTTCATTCACTCTGCGGTCCAACTCATCCCAAACCATCTCAATTTGGTTGAGGTCGGGTGATTGTGGAGGCCAGGTCATCTGATGCAGCACTCCATCACTCTCCTTCTTGGTCAAATAGCCCTTACACAGCCTGGAGGTGTGTTTTGGGTCATTGTCCTGTTGAAAAACAAATGATAGTCCCACTAAGCGCAAACCAGATGGGATGGCGTATCGCTGCAGAATGCTGTGATAGCCATGCTGGTTAAGTGTGCCTTGAATTCTAAATACATTTCCACCGGTCTAATGTCCATTGCTCGTGTTTCTTGGCCCAAGCAAGTCTCCTCTTCTTATTGGTGTCCTTTAGTAGTGGTTTCTTTGCAGCAATTCGACCATGAAGGCCTGATTCACGCAGTCTCCTCTGAACAGTTGATGTTGAGATGTGTCTGTTACTTGAACTCTGAAGCATTTACGCTTCATGCGCCCAATCTGAGGTGCAGTTAACTCTAATGAACTTATCCTCTGCAGCAGAGGTAACTCGGTCTTCCTTTCCTGTGGCGGTCCTCATGAGAGCCAGTTTCATCATAGCGCTTGATGGTTTTTGTGACTGCACTTGAAGAAACTTTCAAAGTTCTTGAAGTTTTCCGTATTGACTGACCTTCATGTCTTAAAGTAAGGATAGACTGTCTTTTCTCTTTGCTAGTTTGAGCTGTTCTTGCCATATTTTTTTTAATGTTTTTGTCATTTAGCTGACGCTCTTATCCAGAGCAACTTACAGTTAGTGAGTGTATACTTATTTTTTTCATACTGGCCCCCGTGGGAATCGAACCCACAACCCTGCCGTTGCAAACGCCATGCTCTACCAACTGAGCTACATCCCTGGACTTGGTCTTTTACCAAATAGGGCTATCTTCTGTATACCACCCCTACCTTGTCACAACACAACTGATTGGCTCAAACGCATTAAGAAGGAAAGAAATTCCACAAATTAACTTTTAACAAGGCACACCTGTTAATTGAAACGCATTCCAGGTGACTACCTCATGAAGCTGGTTGAGAGAATGCCAAGAGTGTGCAAAGCTGTCATCAAGGCAAAGGGTGGCTACTTTGAAGAATCTCAAATCTCAAATATATTTTGATTTGTTTAACACTTTTTGGGTTACTATATGATTCCATATATGTTATTTCATAGTTTTGATGTCTTCACTATTATTCTACAATGTAGAAAATAGTAAAAATAAAGGAAAAACCCTGGAAAAGCTGTCCAAACTTTTGACTTACATTTGACATATTTAGCAGACGCTCTTATCCAGAGCGACTTACAGTTAGTGAGTGCATACATTTTTCATACTTGCCCCCCGTGGGAAACGAACCCACAACCCTGGCGTTGCAAGCGCCATGCTCTACCAACTGAGCTACAGGGGACTTGTACTGTAACTAATGAATTCCTACCTCCACGAGCCTTTCTACAAGATAATCTTCAGCACCAAAAACAAGATCTTCAAGAAGTTTTACAGATGCATCTTCTTCGCCCAAAACAGTCACAGCCTGGGCGTTTTTGTGTCTTTTTAGCACTTCTTCCTCGTAGTCAGGCTCTGGTTCAGAGACTCTCTTCATCGTCTCTCTCCCGTTTCTAGAGTGTATACCGACTTTGTCCATGTTTATAATTTAAACCTTAGCATATGAAACGAATTGTAAGTTTACTCAGGGTAGAATTTAACAACATTCAGTAGACTCATAGATGTGCTAGCTAGTCTTTTACAATAACATGCCTCATGCGCCCAATGTTTTCCACATGGGGTGGCTGCAACGCTGTGTTAGTTGTGAGCAAAGTCAACGTACGGCTGCACTATTTCACAAAGTTGCAAAGTATGTGCACAGAGAAGAACTTATGGCCCACGCACGCTCCAACAGTGTAGATGTTTTATTAATCAGTGGTTGTGCGCAGGCTTCGCGCAAAATTCACTATCATGTGTTTCCGTTTTCTTGACCCCTGAACTCGGAATAAATTGTATTTTTTAAATTACAAACAAACGGGCTGGCAAAGACACTTGCGCCGTCTTGTGCATGGGTTGTAAAATGATCTTCAGAGATTTTTTTTTCTTTGATACAACGTTTTGCGAGAAATCTATTTTGAATTTAATGCTCCTAACTATTTCATCAAACTTTATTTATTGATGTTTTCTTTGCGAGTGTACATGTAAGTGTTGAATCATTGTGTACATATGAAAAGTAGGCTATGTGCAAGACATATGAAAGGCAAGAGACAGATACAATGACTCAAAATAAAGATAAAAGACTATGAATAGAAAATGCATAACAATTATGTATAATGGAAAATATTATCTTAATATACAGTATTGGGAATGGAAACTTTCCTATGTTTTCACATACACAAATCTGTATTCTCTTACATTTCCCTCCTGGTACCCATTCATCTATAGGACATAGATGAGATAATGATTATGTAAAAATACTACAGGTTTACAGAGGTGATCATAAATCAAACTATGAAAGGGGTGCAAGAGAGACAGAGGGATTATATAAATTAGTGGAAGGAGCGAGGGAAAGCAGAAGCTTTAAATAGCAACAGTCAATGGCCCATTTTCAAGCCCACCCTTGGCCTCCTAATAATAGATACCTCTCAGATTCAGGCTGACCCTAGCCCCTATTAATGGACCCTTCTTCATTCCAAAGACTGTTTGATCAGCAGTATGATAATAGCTCCACTTTGACCTTGGCAAACTCTCCCGAAGAGCTGTATAGAATATGATGGGCCACAACCCATACCCCTCCCCCAACTGGAAATGTATGCATAAAAATTTGTTGAAAAGGCATTTATTAGTGAGGGAAAAAGTATTTGATCCCCTGCTGATTTTGTACGTTTGCCCACTGACAAACAAATGATCAGTCTATAATTTTAATGGTAGGTTTATTTGAACAGTGAGAGACAGAATTACTACAACAAAAATCCAGAAAAACGCATGTCAAAAATGTTATAAATTGATTTGCATTTTAATGAGGGAAATAAATATTTGACCCCCTCTCAATCAGAAAGATTTCTGGCTCCCAGGTGTCTTTTATACGGGTAACGAGCTGAGATTAGGAGCACACTCTTAAAGGGAGTGCTCCTAATCTCAGCTTGTTACCTGTATAAAAGAAACCTGTCCACAGAAGCAATCAATCAATCAGATTCCAAACTCTCCACCATGGCCAAGACCAAAGAGGTCTCCAAGGATGTCAGGGACAAGATTGTACACCTACACAAGGCTGGAATGGGCTACAAGACCATCGCCAAGCAGCTTGGTGAGAAGGTGACAACAGTTGGTGTGATTATTCGCAAATGGAAGAAACACAAAATAACTGTCAATCTCCCTCGGCCAGGGGCTCCATGCAAGATCTCACCTCGTGGAGTTGCAATGATCATGAGAATGGTGAGGAATCAGCCCAGAACTACACGGGAGGACCTTGTCAATGATCTCAAGGCAGCTGGGACCATAGTCACCAAGAAAACAATTGGTAACACACTACGCCGTGAAGGACTGAAATCCTGCAGCGCCCGCATGGTCCCCCTGCTCAAGAAAGCACATATACAGGCCCGTCTGAAGTTTGCCAATGAACATCTGAATGATTCAGAGGAGAACTGGGTGAAAGTGTTGTGGTCAGATGAGACCAAAATTGAGCTCTTTGGCATCAACTCAACTCGCCTTGTTTGGAGGAGGAGGAATGCTGCCTATGACCCCAAGAATACCATCCCCACTGTCAAACATGGAGGTGGAAACATTATGCTTTGGGGGTGTTTTTCTGCTAAGGGGACAGGACAAGTTCACCGCATCAAAGGGACGATGGACGGGGCCATGTACCGTCAAATCTTGGGTGACAACCTCCTTCCCTCAGCCAGGGCATTGAAAATGGGTTGTGGATGGGTATTCCAGCATGACAATAACCCAAAACACACGGCCAAGGCAACAAAGGAGTGGCTCAAGAAGAAGCAATTTAAGGTCCTGGTGTGGCCTAGCCAGTCTCCAGACCTTAATCCCATAGAAAATATGTGGAGGGAGCTGAAGGTTCGAGTTGCCAAACGTTAGCCTCGAAACCTTAATGACTTGGAGAAGATCTGCAAAGAGGAGTGGGACAAAATCCCTGCTGAGATGTGTGCAAACCTGGTGGCCAACTACAAGAAACGTCTGACCTCTGTGATTGCCAACAAGGGTTTTGCCACCAAGTACTAAGTCATGTTTTGCAGAGGGGTCAAATACTT
The DNA here is from genome assembly GCF_964263955.1 of Coregonus lavaretus. Taxonomy (NCBI): domain Eukaryota; kingdom Metazoa; phylum Chordata; class Actinopteri; order Salmoniformes; family Salmonidae; genus Coregonus; species Coregonus lavaretus. Next base: position 10,080,258 of record NC_140015.1, on the reverse strand, counting down.
ATTTCCCTCATTAAAATGCCACTACATTTATAACATTTTTGACATGCGTTTTTCTGGATTATTTTGTTGTTATTCTGTCTCTCACTGTTCAAATAAACCTACCATTAAAATTATAGACGGATCATTTGTTTGTCAGTGGGCAAACGTACAAAATCAGAAGGGATCAAATACTTTTTTCCCTCACTGTATATATATATATATACAGTTGAAGTCGGAAGTTTACAAACACTTAGGTTGGAGTCATTAAAACTCATTTTTCAACCATTCCACAGATTTCTTGTTAACAAACTATAGTTTTGGCAAGTCGGTTAGGACATCTGCATTGTGCATGAAACAAGTAATTTTTCCAACTATTGTTTACACACAGATTATTTCACTTATAATTCACTGTATCACAATTCCAGTGGGTCAGAAGTTTACATACACTAAGTTGACTGTGCCTTTAAACAGCTTGGAAAAGTCCAGAAAATGATGTCATGGCTTTAGAAGCTTCTGACAGGCTAATTGACATTATTTGAGTCAATTGGAGGTGTACCTGTGAATGTATTTCAAGGCCTACCTTCAAACTCAGTGCCTCTTTGCTTGACATCATGGGAAAATGAAAATAAATCAGCCAAGACCTAAGAAAAAAAATTGTAGACCTCCACAAGTCTGGTTCATCATTGGGAGCAATTTCCAAACCCCTGACGGTACCACGTTCATCTGTACAAACAATAGTACGCAAAAATAAACACCATGGGACCACGCATCCGTCATACCGCTCAGGAAGGAGACGCTTTCTGTCTCCTAGAGATGAACGTACTTTGGTGCGAAAAGTGCAAATCAATCCCAGAACAACAGCAAAGGACCTTGTGAAGATGCTGGAGGAAACAGGCACAAAAGTGTCTATATCCACAGTAAAACGAGTCCTATATCGACATAACCTGAAAGGCCACTCAGCGTGGAAGAAGCCACTGCTCCAAAACCGCCATAAAAAAGCCAGACTATGGTTTGCAACTGCACATGGGGACAAATATCGTACTTTTTGGAGAAATGTCCTCTGGTCTGATGAAACAAAAATAGAACTGTTTGGCCATAATGACCATCGTTATGTTTGGAGGAAAAAGGGGGATGCTTGCAAGCCAAAGAACAGCATCCCATCCGTGAAGCACAGGGGTGGCAGCATCATGCTGTGGGGGTGCTTTGCTGCAGGAGGGACTGGTGCACTTCCTCGCTGCCCTTCTTGACACCAGGCCATCCTCCAAAAGACTTTGCCTCACTGTGCGTGCAGATGCATTCACACCTGCCTGCTGCCATTCCTGAGCAAGCTCTGCACTGGTGGTGCCCCGATCCCGCAGCTGAATCAACTTTAGGAGACGGTCCTGGCGCTTGCTGGACTTTCTTGGGCGCCCTGAACCCTTCTTCACAACAATTGAACCTCTCTCCTTGAAGTTCTTGATGATCCGATAAATGGTTGATTTAGGTGCAATCTTACTAGCAGCAATCTCCTTGCCTGTGAAGCCCTTTTTGTGCAAAGCAATGATGACGGTACGTGTTTCCTTGCAGGTAACCATGGTTAACAGAGGACAAACACTCGGTCCTCCCGAGTGGCGCAGTGGTCTAAGGCACTGCATCGCAGTGTTAACTGTGCCACTAGAGATCCTGGTTCGAATCCAGGCTCTGTCGTAGCCGGCCGCTTCCGGGAGACCCATGGGGTGGCGCATAATTGGCCCTGCGTCGTCCAAGGTAGGGGAGGGAATGGCCGGCAGTGATGTAGCTCAGTTGGTAGAGCATGGTGTTTGCAACGCCAGGGTTGTGGGTTCAATTCCCACTCACTAACTGTAAGTCGCTCTGGATAAGAGCGTCTGCTGAATGACTAAAATGTAAATGTAAGAACAATGATTTCAAGCACCACCCTCCTTTTAAAGCTTCCAGTCTGTTATTCTAATTCAATCAGCATGACAGAGTGATCTCCAGCCTTGTCCTCGTCAACACTCTCACCTGTGTTAACGAGAGAATCACTGACATGATGTCAGCTGGTCCTTTTGTGGCAGGGCTGAAATGCAGTGGAAATGTTTTTTGGGGATTAAGTTCATTTTCATGGTAAAGAGGGACTTTGCAATAAATTGCAATTCATCTGATCACTCTTCATAACATTCTAGAGTATATGCAAATTGCCATCATAAAAACTGAGGCAGCAGACTTTGTGAAAATTAATATTTGTGTCATTCTCAAAACTCTTGACCACGACTGTACTTCCAAAGTTGTGGCAAAATGGCTTAAGGACAACAAAGTCAAGGTATTGGAGTGGCCGTCACAAAGCCCTGACCTCAATCGTATAGAACATTTGTGGGCAGAACTGAAAAAGCGTGTGCGAGCGAGGAGGCCTACAAACCTGACTCAGGAGGAATGGGCCAAAATTCACCCAACGTATTGTGGGAAGCTTGTGGAAGGCTACCCGAAACATTTGACCCAAGTTAAACAATTTAAAGGCAATGCTACCAAATACTAATTGAGTGTATGTAAACTTCTGACCCACTGGGAATGTGATGAAAGAAATAAAAGCTGAAATAAATCATTCTCTCTACTATTATTCTGACATTTCACATTCTTAAAATAAAGTGGTGATCCTAACTGACCTAAAACAGGGAATTTTTACTAGGATTAAATGTAAGGAATTGTGAAAAACTGAGTTTAAATGTATTTGGCTAAGGTGTATGTAAACTTCCGACTTCAACTGTATATACAGTTGGGAGAACAAGTATTTGATACACTGCCGATTTTGCAGGTTTTCCTATTTACAAAGCATGTAGAGGTCGGTAATTTTTATCATAGGTACACTTCAACTGTGAGAGACTGAATCTAAAACAAAAATCCAGGAAATCACATTGTATGATTTTTAAGTAATTAATTTGCATTTTATTGCATGACATAAGTATTTGATCACCTACCAACCAGTAAGAATTCTGGCTCTCACAGACCTGTTAGTTTGTCTTTAAGAAGCCCTCCTGTTCTCCACTCATTAACTGTATTAACTGCACCTGTTTGAACTCATTACCTGTATAAAAGACACCTGTCCACACACTCAATCAAACAGACTCCAACCTCTCCACAATGGCCAAGACCAGAGAGCTGTGTAAGGACATCAGGGATAAAATTGTAGACCTGCACAAGGCTGGGATGGGCTACAGGACAATAGGCAAGCAGCTTGGTGAGAAGGCACCAACTGTTGGCGCAATTATTAGAAAATGGAAGAAGTTCAAGATGACGGTCAATCACCCTCGGTCTGGGGCTCCATGCAAGATCTCACCTCGTGGGGCATCAATGATCATGAGGAAGGTGAGGGATCAGCCCAGAACTACACGGCAGGACCTGGTCAATGACCTGAAGAGAGCTGGGACCACAGTCTCAAAGAAAACCATTAGTAACACACTACGCCGGCATGGATTAAAATCCTGCAGCGCACGCAAGGTCCCCCTGCTCAAGCCAGCGCATGTCCAGGCCCGTCTGAAGTTTGCCAATGACCATCTGGATGATCCAGAGGAGGAATGGGAGAAGGTCATGTGGTCTGATGAGACAAAAATATAGCTTGCCGTGTTTGGAGGAAGAAGAAGGATGAGTACAACCCCAAGAACACCATCCCAACCGCGAAGCATGGAGGTGGAAACATCATTCTTTGGGGATGCTTTTCTGCAAAGAGGACAGGACGACTGCACCGTATTGAGGGGAGGATGGATGGGGCCATGTATCGCGAGATCTTGGCCAACAACCTCCTTCCCTCAGTAAGAGCATTGAAGATGGTTCGTGGCTGGGTCTTCCAGCATGACAACGACCCGAAACACACAGCCAGGGCAACTAAGGAGTGGCTCCGTAAGAAGCATCTCAAGGTCCTGGAGTGGCCTAGCCAGTCTCCAGACCTGAACCCAATAGAAAATCTTTGGAGGGAGCTGAAAGTCCGTATTGCCCAGCGACAGCCCCGAAACCTGAAGGATCTGGAGAAGGTCTGTATGGAGGAGTGGGCCAAAATCCCTGCTGCAGTGTGTGCAAACCTGGTCAAGACCTACAGGAAACGTATGATCTCTGTAATTGCAAACAAAGGTTTCTGTACCAAATATTAAGTTCTGCTTTTCTGATGTATCAAATACTTATGTCATGCAATAAATTGCAAATGAATTACATAAAAATCATACAATGTGATTTTCTGGATTTTTGTTTTAGATTCCGTCTCTCACAGTTGAAGTGTACCTATGATAAAAATTACAGACCTCTACATGCTTTGTAAGTAGGAAAACCTGCAAAATCGGCAGTGTATCAAATGCTTGTTCTCCCCACTGTATATATATATATGCAATGTAATTTAAACACATTTTCACCAAGGTCAATACAATCAAAGCTGCTTTGAAATGCCTTCTCAGTTTGCAAGTTTATTGCAAGTATATTACAAATATTGAAATGTTCTTAACACAGCAAATGGAACATACAAATCTGGTGTGAAATGTTCAGTTGGGCCAACCCCGTATCACTTCAGTGTTTGCAGATATGAAGGTTTAGAGCGGTGGCCAGTAACCGAAAGGTTGCTGGTTCACATCCACGAGCTGACTAAGTGAAAAATGACACCTCTGCCAATGTGCCCTTGAGCAAGGCATTTACCCCTAGTAGCTCTGGATAAGAGTGTCTGCTAAATGACTAAAATGCCATGTCAAGAGAGTCTATTAAATATGACTGCAGACACACAAATCAATGCTGCTAATATGTTTATTAGATGGTGATGGCTAAATCTTTCTAATTCTTCTTGCAAAAATCACAGCCCTTGAACGGTTTCGAGATGGCTCTGGAAATGGCCCGGAACACCCTGACCAACAGGGGATGTTTACGGGACTCCTGTGCAGGTGCTGGTGGCAGGTCGTCCTCAGGTTGGGGAATGAATGGGACAGCATGATCATCATCTGTGATAAGAGAACATTGCAGGATCAGAATTGAACATATCAAATGTACTTTCCTTCTCTCCAAACACAGCACAAACAAATGGTAATACATCAGAATGACAGAATCTACGATTTTGACCTTGGGAAATGTGAAAGTCGCTACAATGTTTGCCTGACAGCTCGTCAAACTCAGTGGCCTTGATCAGAGAAAGCATTATGGATGGATTAATACATCTCAGCATTAAACTCAGTAAAGCTGCATTCACTCTGACCACAGGCCACATCTTGGCAATGCATCAAAATCAAATGATCATCATTGTGTGTCGCTTACCCAGCGCAACTCGAGAGGTGCTGAAACGCTGCGAAGGCAGCTCCTTTTGAGCGGGGTGGCTCTCTGGTTCCACTCTGCTCTTGAACACCTGTTGCCGAGTAAATTCATCCTTCCATTAGACGCCCCACAATGTCTCACTCTGACCCCATTAGCTTCGAATTCTATTTTAGCCGTAATGACGGGGAAAAACCCCAAACATGGAGCTCCATACCTTGATCTTGACCGTTGGCAACTTTGGGCAGTAACTGAACCTCCAGCCCTGGCTCTTCTTCTTCACTCTGGCAGAGGGGACGTGACGAGTCTCTGTATCAGCAACAGCTGTAGAAGTGCACTTCACAGGCAATGCGGTGTCAGGGCGGTTGGCATGGAGCTCAGCAAGAACGTCACTGGAGGCCTGGCTAGTGCCTGACCTGTGGGTACTTGTGGCCTGGAAGAGACTTCTCTTTGATTTGGGCAGAAGAATATCTGGGGGCAGAAGAGATAAAATAGTTATGTTGTGTATATTTTACAATAATACACAATCTTGAAAATCCAATGAACACAATTGCAATAAAACTATTAAGCTCATGAGTGAATCCTACATGACACGAGAGTTGGCGTGGTCACAGTTGTAAATGAGAACTTGTCCTCATCTGGTTTACCTGGTTAAATAAAGGTGAAAAAAAATAAAAAATAAAAAATAATTCAATTTAGTGCATATTACAAAATAAAATAAATGAAAAGTGGTCATTTTACTTACCACGCACAGAGGTCGCGGCTGACACATCATCGGTCAGCGTGTCCATCGCCTGGCCGGTCACCGCCATACAAACCTGAGAGGTTTTAGATGAGACATCCTGGTAGATGTCATGGACCGACATCACATGAAGATGATCCTCTTCACCCACATCAGGCTCATCATCTTCTAGCCTGTTCAGAATGGAGTCAAACATCTCCATGGCAACCTGCCACTCTTCGGTCATCTGCTCACCCACAGATGAGTGCTCTGAGGCAGCTACTCCGGCCTTGATCACATTCAGAACCTTGCTGAGGATCTTCTTGGCGCTGTGTCTGACTGACTCCTGGCTGACTGCAACTGTTGGGTCTTTGAGGTCATTGTTGGTAGACACTTCCATGTCCTGGATTTTGTCAGCAGTTAAATGGGTATCCTGGTGGTCCCGCTCATTGGTGAGGTGGCAACCAGTGTACAAACTCTTCAGCTCGTTCACAGCTGTGCTGTAAAGTTTCTGGGAGGATAACTGGACCTGTTCCCAGAACTTGATCCTACCTGCCTTACTCACCTCAATTTCCTCGTTTAAGTCCACTAGAAGGGACTCAAGAATGCTAGTTGAGGCCTCAGCAATGTTCCTTGAGGAGACGTGGGCTGAAAGGATGTCCATGGTCAAAGAAGCATCTCTTATGACCTGAGTCACTACCCCTTGGGCCTTGGCAGAGTATTCTGCCATTAGGTTGTCGGTCTGAAGGTCAGCAGGATGCTGCTTTTCCCCCTGTGTGGTCACATCCTGTGCAGTGAGTGGACGGCTTTGAATAATTGTTTCCTGAATCCTCTCTGATGGTGGGAATGGACAATCAATGAGCAGGGAGTGGTAGATGGCAGTGGAGGATATGTCTGGGTGTTCTCTCACAGCCTCCGGCTCCATGATTGCTGAGGGGCCCTGGAGCATCTCACCAATTTCCAGATCGCTGATGCTCTCGACACTCGACACTAGACGTGCTAGAAGGTTTCTAGACATCTGGCATGGAACAAAGGACTCGTCTGAGTTGCTGTCAAGCTCTGTTTTTATCACTTGCAGGGCAGTTCTGACTGACACTGCTGACCGGACACAGAGCATCCTCAGGTCGGAGTGGGAGCGAGACAGAGGTGAGTGGTTCGAGGGACCACTGCTGCCCTGTGAGTATCTGGATCCCCCCTCCAGCTCAAACTCAGACATGGATGCCTTGAGTTTGGCTGCAGCTTTCCGGACCATGTCCCTTGCCACACCATCAATGTCGAGGCCTTCAATCCCTGTCCGGGAGCCAGCGCTCTGGGACCTGGAAAATGCCTCGTACTCTAGATAACCAAGGGCATCCAGGGTATCATCGACCACCAAATCCACCAAATCATTGGACATGGCAGTGATTCTGTGACCTAGCTGGATATTCTGTTCTGTCAGCGACCAATCCCACAGGGATCCACCGTACATTTCAGCCATTTTCAGCTCGACGGCCCTGTTGATCTTTGCCAGAGACAGGTTCAGCAGGTGGTCGCTTCCTGACTGTCTGACTGACATCCTGGTCTCCGTTCTCTGGACCACCAGACTCTGCACCTTGGCCGACACCGCTGACAGGAAGTAGGACACCCGCACCTCATGTCCTGTCTGAGCGTCGCTCTTTCCCCTTTGGATGCTGCTGATGGTTGCAACAATGACCTGACCTGCCAGTCGTCCTAGCTCTCTCTCAATCTCCTTAGCGGACTTTACAGACAGCCAAGTGAGCGCCATCTGTCCCATAGTATGGCCATTCATTGTGGTTGTGATTGTCCGCAGCATCTGCTCAGCAAACTGACTGCTCGGTGAGCTGATGCTGGTGGAAGGAGCTTCGGCTCCCTGACTGGCACCTCCTATCAGCATGAGCTGGGCTAGTCTGGCGTTGATCTGCTTGAAGATGATCTCCACAATGGCCATGATCAGCCTGGTGTCCGCAGACAGAATAATAGGCCTCATCTTCTTTGGTCTCCTCTGGATGGATGGCAGTATGACCTCACTCAGGTACCTGCGGGCGTCTCTGTGAACCTGACTGAAGATAAAGTTGTGAGACAGTCCGAACACAGACCTCAGGGGGTCTGAGCGGGGTCTGTCCCAATCCTCTCTATCTCCGTTCTCAGATGCTGAGGAATATCTTCTTGGGTTGTGATCTTCTTCCTCATTTCCCAAAGACTCCTCTGACCTGAAGAGCAGCCCACAACAAAGATATGGTAACAACGACAATAACAAACCTTTCTGGACACAAACACTGCTTTAAAACATTATTTAAAAGAATCAACTAAAGTCATACAGATGCAGGATCTTAATTTGATCACCCTGTTGCAGGAGAACTTTCCTGCAATGTAGGAAATGTAAAACGTATAGTGTATTTGAGGTTTTAAAAGGCTTCTGAAGTCCACTTTGAAATTTCAGACTAGATTTTTTTCCCTTACGAATAATGTATCAACCCCTTCAAAAATGTCCATTAATTATAATCCAGATATTAATCCACATTTCCTAATGCTGCAGGATTATTTTCCTGCTGTAGCAATTGTAAGTTCCTACATCTGTATTCAGTGGAAATAAATCATTTTAGAGAAGTCATTATTTATACACATGTATGAAGTTAAGGAATTAACTGTTCCAACCATTATGGGGAGGAATAAGCTACAGGGGGGTACATACGAAAGGGGGGAGGGGAAGGGAGTTGGGTTCCGTGTCCTGGCACCAGTTCTAGGGCTGGTGACCTCGCTTGGCCCATGACTTGGCCCAAGGTTGAATCTGACGCTGCGGCATATGGAGGCCTCTTCCAAATCTGCTTCATTGATTACGACTGAAGACCAGGAGGAGGAAGTTGATGATGATGATGATGGTGTCCAGGGCAAATGCCTGTACATGATGAGATCAAGGGCAGGGACCACCACTGTTGAAGAGTCCTCCTTCACCCATGACACGATGTTCTTGCACTTAGCATGAGCCTCAACTATGGTGGACTGTAATGTAAAAGAATAGCCGGGAAAGATTGTTCTAAAATTGAACATTCAATTAAATCCACCGTCTGTCTACATTGTGATGTCTTTATTATCTAACCTGAATGCCACAACTTATTAAATAAAGTTATTATATTCAACTTCCTCCGACCTTGTTGTTGAGATATAAAGCCTGCTCACCAGGTTCCCATTGTCTAGACTCAAAGTGCTGACTCGCCAGCTCCTGGTACATTTACTGTAGTATTGTAATAGAATATCTATGCCAGGGATCGGCAACTTTTATGGGCGTGGGGGCCAAAAAAATCTGAACTCATCATGAGGGGCCGCAGTGGCTCGCGGGTCTTCATTCCCACATCCATACCCACACATGTAGTCTGAGTCGGCCCTTGCGTTTTGGGGGCCCCAAGCAACATTTTGTTGGGGCCTGCCCCCCACTCTGCCAGCAAATGATTTTAGCGGATCCCCTCTTGACAGTGGAGAGACAAAATTGAAGTTTTAGGGTTAATTTCCTGCAATTCTGCACATTTTGCCATGTGGCATAGAGAAAATGTTGCCGTTTTAAAGCAAGTTTGCTGCAATTCTACACATTTTACCCTGGGGCAGAGAGAACATTTTGAAATTGTAGAACTACTTTCATGTAATTCTACTCATTTGATATCTGAGTGAGCGTGACTAACAAAATCAATGCCCCCTCCCCATTGCCCCCTCCCCATTCGACCATGATTACTACAAATTTAGATAGCTGGCCACTAGACTAACTTACCCCCCAAAAAATGTTTTAGCTGACATGGGCTAATTGAGTGACTGTCAGTGACTGACATAGCAAGAGAAAAACTGCTGATGCAAAACCAAAATTGAAAACGGCACCTTGTGTATTCTATTATTCTAACTCTCAACAATAAGTTGAGACCCTGACTGAGTTCCATTCTTTTTTTTTATTGATCCGCGGGCTTACAAAAGGGGATCCACGGCCACCAGTTGCCCATCCCTGATCTAGACTGCATCCCAAATGGCACCCTATTCCCTATATAGTGCCCTGCTTTTGACCAGGGCCCATAGAGTTCTGATCAAAGGTAGGGCATATATTTGGAAAATGGCACCATTTGGGATGCACCCATAGTCTATTTTACCGTCTCCCTGATGTTAGAAAATTCCAGCGCTAACTCTAACTCACCCTTTCATGGATATTCTCAGTCGAAAGAATCCATTGCCTGCAAAAGGGATAAATAGATGAGTACTGTTAATTATTAAAACTATCTAACCCTTGACCTCTACGGGACTAGCCTATATACATGTACACCACAAACACACCCTCTGATTGGTTCTTTGGTCAGTTGCAGAACACACAGTATAGAGAATAGTAGGTAAGTATGGGGAAGACAAAGAGCTACCTACTTCTCATTCATCTCCTCCCCTGAGAATTCGAGTTCTGAGGAGGAACTTCTCCGGGCCAAGGACAGGTTGTAATGAAAAGTCTGCTGTGGCTCCCATGTGTTAGATGGGCCGGCTAAGTCCTGATCAGCCTCCTGCATCTTACTCTCTGCTTCAGTCTCCTGTGACTGAGATGGGCCGGCTGACTCTGGATCAGCCTCCTGCATCTCTCTCTCTGCTTCAGTCTCCTCTGACTGAGATGGTCCGGCTGACTCTGGATCAGCCTCCTGCATCTCTCTCTCTGCTTCAGTCTCCTGTGACTGAGATGGTCCGGCTGACTCTGGATCAGCCTCCTGCATCTCTCTCTCTGCTTCAGTCTCCTGTGACTGAGATGGGCCGGCTGACTCTGGATCAGCCTCCTGCATCTCTCTCTCTGCTTCAGTCTCCTCTGACTGAGATGGTCCGGCTGACTCTGGATCAGCCTCCTGCATCTCTCTCTGAGATTTTACATATCACCTTTCTCAACTCTCATTAATTAGCCTACATTATTTATCACTATATATCACCTTGGCGATCACCTTTACCCAATTACTCACTATTTCTGAATTTGGCAGATGGCAAGACTTATCTTGCCTTTCAAAATGTTTAATATAAAAAATATACATCTCTATTTTAAAAAATCTGAAAAACAAAGCCTACCTCCACTTCTTTCTTCTCCATATTATCTCCAGTTGTATCACATATTAATGCTTTTAAAAAATTATGATACAATTACATTGCAATAAAACGCGGGATAATACATTTTCAACCACCAACGACACCAACTTGATGACTGAATGAAGAGTCAAATGTTATCTGATCTGTTTCGAACGTGATCACTTATGACGTAATAGATATACATCGCAGACGTAATTGTGCGGTAACTGCAACAGTCAGCAGGTAGCGGCAAAATCAACAATGAAAACAACAGATACCAGACTAGACCACTGAGCGTTACACACCATTACAGTCAAATCAATTCTGCCTCATAAAAAATAAAAATCGGCCACCACAAGCAGACTTCATCCAAAATATGTAAAGGAAAATTGTTTCAAAGTGTGTTTGTAAAATGTAAGGCTCTGATATATATTTACACCTACGCCTGTTTCTTTGATAAAAAACAAGCAAACAAACATGTACACCCACTTAAAAAACACACCCACCCTTTGCAACAGATACCATTTTGGTTAATAATAATAATAATTAGTCTGCTGATATCAACCTTTGGTGTTGCTATGCTATATGATTAGCACTTCCCAATGTCTAGACTCGAATATTTGACAGCACATGTCGATATCACCATTAACTGTTGTGTGGCGCTAGAATGCACAAAAGAACATGGGTGATTAAAAGCAGGCAACATGTCAATCAATTTTTGACCTCATCCAAGCCCCACCCATTCACTGGGCAGCCTTTATAAACTAGCTCTCATCATCATCTCAGCCTTACTGATTTTGTCTCTGTCTTGAACGGTTGTGTCCAGGGTCTTCTGTCAGTCTCAACATCGTAACTTTAAAGGTATGCTGCTTGAATGGTGGTGTTACAACTCCCTTCATTTTGCATTATATCATAGCATTGTGTTTTACGCATCTCACGTTGCGGTTCTATTCATTTCATGTTTTTAGGAAGTTGGTGGATCCGTGTCGGTTGTGTTTTGCCTTTCGCAGTGACTAGCTAGCTAACATGCCACGTAACGGCGTGGTGTTTTGCCCGTTTATACCTAACTAACGTTAGCTAGTTAATTGATATACATTGAGTGACTCTTTTAAAGTTAAGTCTCATCCTAATAGTAAACCAATGACTTGGAGTAGTTATAGCATGCTTAACGATAGTTAATTAGTTGAATGTAACGCGGTAACTCCGGTGCTGTGCATTTCAGTTTCACCGGACGTGACTGGCTTACTGGGTGACAACTACTAATTCACATGGCTAACCAGTTAAGCCTTGCGGGTTACCATAAGCCAATTATTTGTCCCTCTCGTGTTACTATAAGCTCACTTGTAGGTGGCAAGTACTTGACAATTCTACTTTAATCTACTTGGAATTTATTTCGATTAAAGACCGTGGAAAGCCGGGCCATGTGGCATCTGATCTGTACCAAATATGGCCGCTTGCTTTAAACAATGGGATGTACTCAAGTTCATGGCGCTAACGTCCTTAGCTCGCTTTGAAAAGTATATTAATGCCGGTGTAACACTCGGATATGTATTTAATCGGGACGTAGCCAGTTAACTAGTTACTTTTCGTGGTTTGCTGTCATTCAAACGGTGGGAGAATTTAACAATCAGCCCATCGCGATGTAAAAATGCTAACTAATGTATTGCCAAGCTTGCAAATATGTGCACAATTCGACTGGTTCCGGCGCAGGGTGTGGTTGTAATTTGATTAGATGACTCGTTTATAGTTTGAATGCTGTTAAGTCGGTGTAGGTTTTGAATATTACTATTTTAAAAAGCTCAATGAAATGACGTTTGAACCAGACAGTTTAACACTGCTGCAGCATCTGGCAGCAGTTCAGTGTAGTGAACTGTACTTTCTATAGATCTAAACATAACTATACTAAAGCCTGAGTTCACTTTGTACAACAGTAACTAAGCTACAGTACCAGTAAAAAATGTCTCGTTTGCCCATGTATGAAACATCAGTTGCGCATTGGCAACGAAAGCAAATTGTTCATACTAAATACCCCATAGGCATGGAATGGGCATGTGGGAATACTTTCCGCAGGATGGGTGATAAGAATAGAATTGTGCTGTCCTTGCCCACTTTCCCACTAGCCACAGTACATCTGTTCACTCCATAGCAGTCTAGGTGACATTGAAGAGCTGTCAACTGGCAGTACATTGGTCAAAGGTTGTGCAGAGTGGCCTGGCTTACTCCAGCTAATTCAACAATTTCAGTTTATGGGGGATTTGGATTGCCAAGACCACAAATTAGGCTGTTTTTCCATTAATGTGCATTTCACTGATGGCCCACTGCTATTTCAGTCACTCAATATCTATCCTCCTGTGTTGCAGCACCATGTCTAACACCGAACGTACCTTCATTGCCATCAAGCCTGATGGTGTCCAGAGGGGGCTTGTGGGAGATATCATTAAGCGCTTTGAGCAGAGGGGCTTGTGGCCATGAAGATGATCCAGGTATGTGAATAACTGAATCTGTTCAGAGGCGCTTCTAGTAGGGTTCAATGGCATTTAACTGCTTAATATTGATTTTGAGGCATTGAACTGTTTTTTTTTTTTTTTGTGATTGCAGGCGTCTGAGGACCTTGTCAAGCAGCACTACATTGACCTGAAAGCCATGCCCTTCTATGGCGGCCTTTGCTCATTCATGCATTCCGGTCCAGTTGTTGCCATGGTAACTATCCTCCCCACGCATGCACTACGCACAGCCCGTTTCAAAATGCTGGCTCATTGCTAGATTCATAGTGGCTCACTGCTAATGCCACCCTGGACACTATACTTCAGGTTCTCTTGAGCGGTGCTTGCGATATAATTAATCGTTCCACGTTACTCCTTATAGTCCAAGGACCTTACATGTTCTGTTTAAATGCAAATTGGCTCTGGAAGCCAAAACAGGCAAATACTCCATTTAAACGTGAATCGATTCTCATTTGCGGTACGTTGCTAGAAACATTGGGAGTAAAGAGGGAAATGGACACCATGAATCCATGCAAGTCATGTACCACAGCAAGGAATTTTGACTCCCAAAATGAACAATGGTAAAATAATAAACTGTGGCAAATGCGATGATTATGCACAATTCTGTGTCTGGTTTTTCAGAATGCTCTTCACTCATGTCAATTGATATTTCTGGTCCTGCAGCATTCCATGACATTTTCGAACACTCACTCCCATAACCAGGTGGCGAATCGCATCTCTGCATGTCTGGCAGACATATCAGTATGGAAGACGGATCACCACCTCAAGCTGAACCCTGGCAAGACGGAGCTGCTCTTCCTCCTGGGGAAGGACTGCCCGTTCCATGATCTCGCCATCACGGTTGACAACTCCGTTGTGTCCTCCTCCCAGAGTGCGAAGAGCCTTGGCGTGACCCTGGACAACACTCTGTCGTTCTCCGCTAACATCAAGGCGGTGACCCGATCCTGCAGGTTCATGCTCTACAACATTCGGAGAGTACGACCCTGCCTTACACAGGAAGCGGCACAGGTCCTAATCCAGGCACTTGTCATCTCCCGTCTGGATTACTGCAACTCGCTGTTGGCTGGGCTCACTGCCTGTGCCATTAAACCCCTACAACTCATCCAGAATGCCGCAGCCCGTCTGGTGTTCAACCTTCCCAAGTTCTCTCACGTCACCCCCCTCCTCCGCACACTCCACTGGCTTCCAGTTGAAGCTCGCATCCGTTACAAGACCATGGTGCTTGCCTATGGAGCAGTGAGGGGAACGGCACCTCTGTACCTTCAGGCTCTGATCAGTCCCTACACCCAAACGAGGGCATTGCGTTCATCCACCTCTGGCCTGCTGGCTCCCCTTCCTCTGCGGAAGCATAGTTCCCGCTCAGCCCAGTCAAAACTGTTCGCTGGTCTGGCACCCCAATGGTGGAACAAGCTCCCTCACGACGCCAGGACAGCGGAGTCACTCACCACCTTCCGGAGACATTTGAAACCCCACCTCTTTAAGGAATACCTGGGATAGGATAAAGTAATCCTTCTACCCCCCCCCCCCCCCCCCCCCCCCCCCAAAAAAAAAAAAAGAAAGTGGTTATCCCACTGGCTATAGGGTGAATGCACCAATTTGTAAGTCGCTCTGGATAAGAGCGTCTGATAAGAGCGTCTGCTAGCTTAGTGGTTAAGAGCGTTGTGCCAGTAACCGAAAGGTCGCTGGTTCTAATCCCCGAGCCGACTAGGTGAAAAATCTGTCGATGTGCTCTTGAGCAAGGCACTTAACCCTAATTGCTCCTGTAAGTCGCTCTGGATAAGAGCGTCTGCTAAATGACCAATTTATTTATTTATTTATTTAAAATGTAAATGTGTGCTCTCATACTCCCTCCTGAAAGCACAACAATAGACTGCATTACCAACAATGGCCTAATGGGAGCACATAAATGCACGAGAGGTCGAAATAATTATTCTGCCATGCTACTTGAAACTGACAGACAAACGTCAGACATGCAATTTCAACTGTGTGAGCTCATGGCTTTTATCCCACCACGTTTTAAGAATAGAATAGTCACTGAAGAATAGTCTCTGATTCCAGTACTTCCATTATCATTTGAACACAGGTCTCTGAACACAGGTACATTTTCTGACAGACAGACTGCCATTGAATTTCCAACATTGCCATAATATCATTCTCCACTTAGAGGCAGGGGACTCCATTCTTCCGATGCTTCCCAACACAATTTAACATGCAATCTATCAGGTTCCTCATTACTTATGTTGTAGTTTGTCCCAAAAGAAGACTCCCTTGTCCACCCATTAATCTACCTGTGTGGCATGCTTGTGATTTTCCTCTCTCGGTGACCTGAGAAATGATCAGGACACTGTGATGCCACAGGGCTTCACATCTGAGCCAATGGAAAATAACAGGTGTATCTCTGTATGCTCTGTAGATTATAGTCAGTTTTGTTGCGTGCGTGGCTTAGATTGTCTCAGACATGAGTGGATGTGGATGTCATAGCATACATGCTGTCAATGCATGTGAACTCCAATGCTCCATCTCTCTCAATAAAAACAACAATGGCCTCTTTGCGATGCAGTAAATTACTCTCTTCCAACCGACCTCAAAATGTATTTATTTGGAAAGTTATGCGTAATTCCAACAAATAAGTTACATAACCTCAAAAACATGGGGACATACTTTCAAGCTTCCCTGCCAGTCAGGTAAACAATATCCAATGTCGTATCTACTCTTATTTACTACTGACAACTGCAGGCTGTCAACAGGCCGATTCTTGTGTCCCATTCATGCTGCCTCTCTCAGCTTGGCCCAATGCCAAATGGCTGTCCAAAGCCCAGGTTTAATTTACTGTATCTAGTTGCATGGATGTTACCATCCAAAATGACATGACACATGCATTGTGCTACTAGATTTGATATTTTACATGATTTGCACTAGCTTGTCAAACCTGTTCACCAGCAAGTTCCAGTGAGGTTCATATGTAACCAAGACTATGTAAATGGCTGTGTAAGAATGGAAAATAAAATACAGTCAACGGTTGTCCTGTACTGAGGCTTACCTGGAAACTTCTCAGTGACTAAACCATTGTCAATCAAGGAAGAATGGTATCTGCCTAACTGGGATTTTCACTGTTATATGTTCAGATGATAAAGTCACTGTTTAGTTGTGAGTGTTTAATTTTGAAACTTATCTGACCCACATCAACAGTCAAAAGATTGGTTGGAATGAAAACATAAGAATCGTTGCTCTCATAAAGAGTATTTACAGTACTGTAACTGTACAGCAGGCATATTTCACATACAAATAATATATTTTTTAAATTGCTATAGGCTACTCTCAATAGTCTAAAGTGGCTACCTCTCCTTCATTTTCACTGATCCTCATCAATCCAGGTCTTCCAGATCAGTGCAGATGCAGGAAAGGAGATATTGAAAGGAAACCACTTTAGACTATTGAGATTAACCCAGAGGCACATTTGTGTTAACGAAAGAATTTAGGAATCTTACAATACTTGTTGCCTATGATCATTAACTGATCGCTATTATGGTCTTACCTTAGCCCAATGATGGACTAAAGGAGCCTAACGTTACTCCTTATAGTCCAAGGACCTTACATGTTCTGTTTAAATGCAAATTGGCTCTGGAAGCCAAAACAGGCAAATACTCCATTTAAATGTGAATCAATTCTCATTTGCGGTACGTTGCTAGAAACATTGGGAGTAAAGAGGGAAATGGACACCATGAATCCATGCAAGTCACGTACCACAGCAAGGAATTTTGACTCCCAAAACGAACAATGGTAAACGAATAAACTGTGGAAAATGCGATGATTATGCACAATTCTGTGTCTGGTTTTTCAGAATGCTCTTCACTCTTGTCAATTGATATTTCTGGTCCTGCAGCATTTTTAAATTGCTATAGGCTACTCTGGATCCTGTTACAAAAATTGTTGACACACAAACTTACCTTATATCTATTTTTCTTCTGGGTGCTTTCTTCTGCAATGGAGTTGAAAGAATGAATTAGTCTGTGACTGTCCTACAAAGCTGCTGTCACCACTGCCAAAAAAGGTACTGCCAGCCAGTCAGGTATATGTGTGATTGTGCATGGGTGTGTGTTGTGAAGGAGTGTTGACAGCAGCTTGCACAGTGGTCAGGTGAGTTGGTGAAACAACTACAGTGCCCTCAAAGTATTCACACCCCTTGACTTTTTCCACATTTTGTTATTACATTTAGATTTTGTGTCACTGATCTACACACAATACTCCATCGTGTCAAAGTGGAATTATGTTTTTAGAAATGTTTACAAATTAATAAAAATGGAAAGGTGAAATGCCATG
Organism: Coregonus lavaretus; assembly: GCF_964263955.1. Taxonomy (NCBI): domain Eukaryota; kingdom Metazoa; phylum Chordata; class Actinopteri; order Salmoniformes; family Salmonidae; genus Coregonus; species Coregonus lavaretus. The sequence goes on along the minus strand of NC_140015.1, from coordinate 10,062,420 downwards.
AGTCAATAAGTATTCAACCCCTTTGTTTTGGCATGCCTAAATTACTTCAGGAGTAAAAATGTGCTTAACAAGTCAGATAAGTTGCATGGACTAACTGTGTGCAATAATGGTGTTTAACATGATTTTTTAATGACTACCCCATCTCTGTACCCCACACATACAATTTATCTGTAAGGTCTCTCAGTCAAGCAGGGTGGTGGCGGCATCATGTTATGGGTATGCTTGTCATCGGCAGGGACAAGGGAGTTTTTTAGGATAAAAATAAAAGGAATAGGGCTAAGAACAGGCAAAATCCTAAAGGAAAACCTGTTTCAGTCTGCTTTCCTACAGACACTGGGAGACAAATCCACCTTTCAGGAGGACAATAACATGAAACGCAAGGCCAAATATACACGGAGTATACCAAACATTAGGAACATCTTCTATGGCAAGACTTGAAAATGGCTATCTAGCAATAATCAACAACCAACTTGAAAGAGCTTGAAGAATATTTTAAAGAATAATGGGTAAATATTGTACAATCCTGGTTTGTAAAGCTCTTAGAGACTTACCCAGAAAGACAGCTGTAATCGCTGCCAAAGTTGATTCTAACATGCATTGACTCAGGGGGTTGAATACTTACCTAATCAAAATATATTCGTATTTTATTTTCCATTAATTTAAAAAAAAGTAGAATTTTTGTGCCACTTTGTAACAACAAAATGTGGAAAAAGTCAAGGGGTGTGAATACTTTTTGAAGGCACTGTATTTCTCCTTTAACATGCGTGTGAAAGAGACATACTGTGTAAGTAGATATTGCTAATTAGTGTAGATCATTTTGTTACTAGCACATATATATATTCATAAGAGATAGATTAAGGAGTTTGTGGTTATTTTGAGAGGTTCACCAACTACACAGCTGTAACCTGCTGCTGAAATCGCAAATCTGTAAATTAGTCAGACAGACCAGAGAATAGATAGAATCTGTGTTGATCCTAAACCTAAACACAAATTACCATTCATTTCACAACTGCAGCTATTTTTCCATGTCTGATCTGCAGGGCAAATATATTTATTTTTGACTCTCAAGACACCCTCATGAGAACAAAAACTAAGTAAAATGCTGATGAGGCCCATATATGCACTTCCCACCCGTTATAGTTGCTGTTGGTTTCTGCATTAGGGGGACTACAGGGGACAACTCTTTGTTTGTTTGGTGTTAAGGTTCATTCATCATAAAGACATTTCTCCAGCCTATTATATTACAGGAGTACCTCAGGACAGACCAAAACAATAAATGTGATAAAGATGCACTGAAACACGAGGAGAGAGAAATGATTTGGCTGAATGCAGATCCAAACGCCTTATGAGGAGAAATGTAGGTGTTGGAATGCTACCTATCCTGACTGACGTCTTAAAGGAGGATCTAAAGTATGTAACACATGGTGCTGTGACTGTCATTCATCTGGAGTCTGTAGGTGTGTTTCTCTCAAAGCTGTGGCTCAGCAGGGAGGGAGGTCCCTTTGGTGCAGTAAAAAATAAAGCAGTCAATTTCACAGTGCGAATGGCACCATCAAGCAAACTGTTCTATGAGCCATAATGGGAGCATGAATGCAAAGTAAGGGTTCATATTAGCTTCACTTTCTGATGTGTCTGTCTGGCCTGGGTCTTGTTCTGCTGATAAACTGGGTCAGATAGGCTGTGCCTTCAGAAAGTATTCATATCAACGAACCTACCAGGTACAACCCTAAATCCGTAAACATGGGTACCCTCATAGATATCATCCTGACTAACATACCCTCTAAATACACCTCAGCTGTCTTCAACCAGGATCTCAGCGATCACTGCCTTATTGCCTGCGTCCGTAACGGGTCCGCGGTCAAACGACCACCCCTCATCACTGTCAAACGCTCCCTAAAACACTTTAGCGAGGAGGCCTTCCTAATTGACCTGGCCCAGGTATCCTGGATGGATATAGATCTCATTCCGTCAGTAGAGGATGCCTGGTTGTTCCTTAAAAGTAATTTCCTCTCAATCTTAAATAAACATGCCCCATTCAAAAAATACAGAACTAAGAACCGATATAGCCCCTGGTTCTCCTCAGACTTGACTGCCCTTGACCAGCACAAAAACATCCTGTGGCGTACAGCATTAGCATCAAATAGCCCCCGCGATATGCAACTTTTCAGGGAAGTTAGGAACCAATATACACAAGCAGTCAGGAAAGCAAAGGCTAACTTTTTCAAACAGAAATTTGCATCCTGTAGCACTAACTCCAAAAAGTTTTGGGACACTGTAAAGTCCATGGAGAATAAGAGCACTTCCTCCCAGCTGCCCACTGCACTGAGGCTAGGAAACACTATCACCACCGATAAATCTACAATAATCGAGAATTTCAACAAGCATTTTGCTACAGCTGGCCATGCTTTCCATCTGGCTACCACTAACCCGGCCACCAACTCTGCACCCTCTGCTACAACTTGCCCATGCCTCCCCCGCTTCTCCTTCACACAAATTCAGACAGCTGATGTTTTGAAAGCGCTGCAAAATCTGGACCCCTACAAATCAGCTGGGCTAGACAATCTGGACCCTTTCTTTCTAAAACTAGCCGCCGAAATTGTCGCTACCCCTATTACTAGTCTGTTCAACCTCTCTTTCATAACGTCTGAGATCCCCAGAGATTGGAAAGCTGCCGCGGTCATCCCCCTCTTCAAAGGGGGTGACACTCTAGATCCAAATTGCTACAGACCTATATCCATCCTGCCCTGCCTTTCGAAAATATTCGAAAGCCAAGTTAACAAACAGATCATCGACCATTTCGAATACCACCGTACCTTCTCCGCTATGCAATCCGGTTTCCGAGCTGGTCACGGGTGCACTTCAGCCACGCTCAAGGTCCTAAACTATATTATAACCGCGATTGATAATAGACAGTACTGTGCAGCCGTCTTCATCGACCTGGCCAAGGCTTTCGACTCTGTCAACCACCGCATTCTTATTGGCAGACTAAATAGCCTTGGTTTCTCAAATGACTGCCTCGCCTGGTTCACCAACTACTTCTCAGATAGAGTTCAGTGTGTCAAATCGGAGGGCCTGTTGTCTGGACCTATGGCAGTCTCTATGGGGGTGCCACAGGGTTCAATTCTTGGGCCGACACTTTTCTCCGTGTATATCAATGATGTCGCTCTTGCTGCTGGTGACTCTCAGATCCACCTCTACGCAGACGACACCATTTTGTATACATCTGGCCCTTCATTGGACACTGTGTTAACAAACCTCCAAACGAGCTTCAATGCCATACAACAATCCTTCAGTAGCCTCCAACTGCTCTTAAACACTAGTAAAACTAAATGCATGCTTTTCAATCGAACGCTGCTGGCACTCGCCCACCCGACTAGAATCACCACTCTCGACGGGTCTGACCTAGAGTATGTGGACAACTACAAATACCTAGGTGTCTGGTTAGACTGTAAACTCAACTTCCAGACTCACATAAAGAATCTCCAATCCAAAGTTAAATCTAGAATCGGCTTCCTATTTCGCAACAAAGCCTCCTTCACTCATGCTGCCAAACATGCCCTCGTAAAACTGACTATCCTACCGATCCTTGACTTCGGCGATGTCATTTACAAAATAGCCTCCAACACTTTACTCAGCAAATTGGATGTAGTCTATCACAGTGCCATCCGTTTTGTCTCCAAAGCCCCATACACTACCCACCACTGTAACCTGTACGCTCTTGTTGGCTGGTCCTCACTACATGTTCGTCGTCAAACCCACTGGCTCCAGGCCATCTATAAATCACTGCTAGGCAAATCCCCGCCTTATCTTAGCTCATTGGTCACCATAGCAGCACCCACCCGTAGTCTGCGCTCCAGCAGGTATATCTCACTGGTCATTCCCAAAGCCAACACCTCCTTTGGCCGCCATTCCTTCCAGTTCTCTGCTGCCAATGACTGGAACGAATTGCAAACATCTCTGAAGCTGGAGACTCTTATCTCCCTCAATAACTTTAAGCATCAGTTGTCAGAGCACCTTACCGATCACTGCACCTGTACACAGCCCATCTGAAATTAGCCCACCCAACTACCTCATCCCTATATTGTTATTTATTTTGCTCTTTTGCACCCCAGTATCTCTATTTGCACATAATCTCTTGCACATCTAGCATTCCAGTGTTAATACTATTGTAATTATTCTGCACTATAGCCTATTTATTGCCTTACCTCCATAACTTGCTTCATTTGCACACACTGTATATATATTTTCTGTTGTATTTCTGACTTTGTTTTTTACCCCATATGTAACTCTGTGTTGTTTTTTATTGCACTACTTTGCTTTATCTTGGCCAGGTCGCAGTTGTAAATGAGAACCTGTTCTCAACTGGCATACCTGGTTAAATAAAGGTGAAATAAAATAAATAAATAAAAATACCCCTTGACTTTATTTCCCCCCCTCAGTTTGGTCAGAGGTCCAGCTCTAGGCAGTCTGGGTAGTTCCATATTTTTTCAATTTCCCAATGATAGAGACCAATGTGCTCTTGGAAACTTTCAACACTCTAGAAATTGTTTTATACCCTTCCCCAGATATGCCTTGTCACAATTCTACCTCAGAGATCTACGGACAGTTCCATGGACTTCATGGTATAGTTTCTGCTCTTCAAAAAGAAAAGGAAAGCCGCACACTCTAGGAGCTCAGATGCAATAATGTAATATCTTTAATAACCAACGTTTCGACAGACAAGCTGTCTTCATCAGGGTATAATGACAAACACTGCGGGTCACTGGTTTATATAGTGTGAAAGGACACACGCAGGTGTCTGTAATCATGGCCGGGTGTGGCCTAATAGCATTGGCCAATTCACAGATAAAAACAACATACAAAAAACATGGATAGCATATGATCATAGATACTTAGCTACATAGGCCCACAACATTTACAATGAATAGCAAAATCACAAGAATGGCTTCAAATCAAAGTCTACGTTGAGACCGAAGGGAGCAAGGGTCTGCTCTGACATGCACTATCAACTGTGGGACCTCAAATAGACAGGTGTGTTTATTTCTAAATCATGTCCAAACAATGGAATTGGCCACAGGTGGACTCCAATCAAGTTGTAGCAACGGCTCAAGGATGATCAAAGGAAACTGGATGCAACTGAGTGCAATTGGGAGGGTCATAGCAAAGGGGTGTGAATACTTGTGTAAATTAGATATTGCTGCATTTAATTTTAAATACATTTGCATATATTTCAAAAACATGTTTTCACTTTGTCATTATGGGGTATTGTGTGTAGATTGGTGAGAAAAAAATACATATTTAACCAATTTTGAATTTAGGCTGTAACAACAAAATGGGGAATAAGTCAAGGGGTATGAATACTTTCTCTAGGCACTGTACGTTAAGTATTTAATCCAAAGTTGTGTGAAGCTGGTCAATTTTACACACTATCAGATATAGAGGAGCGCCTTCCTCATAAAATGGCAGCTTTAGTCAAGATGGAATTCACAGTGAATAGTTCTAATCCATTGTTGTGGCTGGTAACAAACAGATTATCAGGTCAACATAGAGTAGACTACAAGTTTGACAGCTTTTCTATACTAGTTTAAGCATTATAGTCAATCTATAATGTTATTGTTCTCTGCGATATCATCATGAAACAGAACAAATATAATAGCCAAGAATCAAGGAAATTAAGTTGTATTTTATCCATTACACAAACATTTGTAAAACCCTAAAAGCAGACAGAAAGAAATATACAGGATGTGCATTCTGAAAACAGAATATAATTGCTCAAATTAAGCGGAAAAAACAGGACAACGAAGACATGGTCTCTTGCTGTGAATAAATAATTCCTCAAGTCAAGTCCTTTTCATGGTAAAATGTCTTCTTGAAGACAATGCTAGTTGTATTGAGGGAGCTTGGTGTCTTGATCCCGTTTGTGATGCTCTTCTTCAAAAGTCTTTGTAATGCAACAACCTGAAATGTAGTAGAGAAAAATCTACCAAATTAATATTATTCAAATATCTTTCTTAGATTTATTTATTTGTATCAAAAAATCACCCAGTGTTGATTTTATTTTCTGCTTTCCGAAAATAAAATATTCAGGAAAAACAAGACTCGCCTGAAGAGAGGGGCATGGCCCTTGTTGTTGGCCAGGGAGAAGAAGCCGCTGTTTGGGGAGAAGTCCAGGCAGTGGGCCCTGTAAATGGTTTTCCTCTGGAACATGGGGAAGTTCGAGAACACTGTGAAGCTGGGGATATGAACCTGAAATGATAAGGGTAGACACATTGATGACAGTAAAAGAGAGACATGGTTTTACTTCATTTAAAATCAATTCAAACTTTATTCATATCCAAGTCATGCTTTAATAAAACCTCTTATATACATTATAGCTGTAATGATGACAAAGACAACATTAGATTGGTTTGTGTGTGTGTGAGAGAGACTGACCAATCGGGCAGCCTCGTCGTCAGCCCTGGAGGCGATGGCCAGGATCTCGGAGGTGGGGTTGAAGCAGAGAGAGGTGGCAGAGGTCACAAGGTTCATGATGGCCTTCAGAGGCTTGGGGTTGTTCTGCCGCATACACACCTCCTGGGAGTACACGTTCACCACACCTGCCGCTGACCTGAGATAATAGAAATGGTAGAAAATGTATGTGAAAAACTTGAGTGTGCTACAGGTATCCTAGGTATTTCTATATAAAAAAATGTAATTGGGTCGTTCCACGAAATGGGTGCCTTTTGATATTTTAAGTAGAAATTGTGTACAAATCTTACATTTTAAAAGCCTGTTATATTAAATGACATGTCCTTTAACATAGACCACATTATATGAATAAAGACTTGCTAAAGTGCCAACATTTCTGCATTATGACATGTCCCTTCGTCAACCATGTGTCACCTATAGGAAGATTTTAACCCACTTAACCCCAACATTTCTCCAAGTTTCACCATCATTGTACAGCCCTTGTTATTTTGTTGCTTTGACAAAGTCATTTCTGAAGATGATTTAATGTTATTAATTTACGTCTGTCCCTCATTTTAAGATCAACCATGTTACTTGAACTGAATTCTCGTTTTAATAAAATGAAACTATTCCTTTTTAATATTTCCCCCCCCCAAAAACATAGAACATCTAACAGTCAAATCGTAGAGTAAAAGCAGGTGAACTGGTTCTACTCTTTTTGGCCATTTTCTGGTGTTTTGTGGTGGAAAACTGAGTGGGTCGAGCATAACACGTCAACCCTGTAATCCATAGATAGACAGGCTAGTCATTTTCTAACTTAATTTTTGCATTTAATTAACACTAATTAACACTTCCTGTTGCACTTCCTGTTGCACAAAACAAGATTCCATTCCCCCTGTCACCATGAAATGTATGGCTGATTAAAGATGAAATCATCAACCCTGTTATGCTCAACCCTGTTACTTTATTTGGCACTTAATAGGCACTTACTATAATTGTTTTATTTAACCTCTTAAAAGTGGGAAAACATGTTTTTTATTAAGTTGAATGTGCTCTCTATGACAATGTTATTTTTTTTTACACTTCTTAAAAAGGCACCTAATTGGTGGAACAGCCCAATTATCCTGAAGGTTTTGTGACAGAATCATGCATAAAATCTAAAAAAAGACATGTGAAGTAAGACAAACAGGACAATACAAACATTGCAATGGTTTGATCACAAAACGACAGTCAATCGCTGCTGAATCATATCAGCAAGGAAATGGATGAATGAATAAATGAGCTACACACCAACAACCTTATGAAAACAAAATGGCTGACTCACCCGCAGGCCAGATACTGTCCGTTCCTGGATGCAGCTATGGAGGTCCCACTCACACAGCCATCATCTGTGAACCTGTTCAGGCATTTACTGCTCCTCATGTCCCATATGTACACCTCACCCTCCTCTGCAACATCAAAAAAGGTTTAGTACATACAGGTACCCATGTACAGCTTTAAAAGTGCAATATGCAGAAATCGCTCCGCCATTTCCTTTTTGCTAAAATGCTAGTGACAAAACAAGCAGTGGTCGCCAATGCAGTGGTCACTTTCTGAGTCGAAATGCAAGCCAAGATTATTTTTTTTTGAACATGACAAAAAACAGAAGCCTATATATGAAACATTAACCAATTAAAAATTGTTCTGTAGCAATGAGGTTTGTAGTACGCTATAGGCCCAATACATTATCACTGAATATTGGCTATGCTTGAACTGCCCTGCCAATGTTGTTCTTCTCAGATCTGTTTGAAATTATATTTCAAAATTGTAGGTATATGATCACACTGGTAATAGATCATTTGCTGTATTACTTAAGGCACAGCTGAGTGAGCATAATCATTTGCTTTTATTTATTTTACTGAACTGATGGCCTGCATCTGATGATCACTCTGAGGGGAAGGAGAGAGCAGCGGTGAGGCTGCCTCTCACCAGAAAAGGGGACACAGTCTTCCAGCTGATGGAGAAACTCAAGTCGCACTGCATTATTTCTGCCTCATGCACCAATTCATGTTGTTAATACGATGGCCAGTTGAAGTGAAATATTACTCGATATAAAAAAAGAGTCACGCCACTAATAACACTTTGCTATACTGGTTGCAGTGTGAGTGGAAGTAGGGAGAATGCGCATCGACAGTGCTGAATAACAACTTAAACTTACTCATAAAAACAGCAGCGCTTTGCTGTATTCGTTGAGTCTCTCTCAAGTCATGGTTTTAAAAATTTAGACATTTCACAGTATCAACTTTGCTGTGCGCTCGAGGCTTCTTTTTACAGTCTATGGCTCGAGGAAACTGTGCAGACACAGTGATCTGAGCTATCTGATTGGCCAGCGGTAGGCCTGTATTTGCTCTCTGGGCCTGCCGGGTAAGTGGAGTTCTACCTTCAGACACATGACATTTTTCAAAACGGGAACACTTTGCCTTCCCAGTGCTAGGGCTGCTCAATCAAGTGCCCCTACCGCCAACTGCACAAAACAAACACATAAAATAGGAACACAAGGCTTTATCGTTGTTTCTATACAGAAATGTTTGGTGACCGACTAGGAATACCTTGAAGATTGACTGGTTGGTGACCACTGGTGTAGAGAATCATTGTATCATCTGAACCGCTGTTAAATATATTTTCCATAAACAAAAATATTGTATTTTCAGCTGTTTGAAGTTGGTGTACAAAACCGAAAGTAAAAGACACAAAAACAAATCTACCGCTTCTTAGACTTGCTTTCAAAGAGAGTGACAGATCTATAACTCACATTTCTATGTGAATTTGGTCAGGTCGCCCAAAAAGTTACATATTGCAGCTTTAACTAAAATCATCTAAAAAAAGGCTTTAGGATGTGATTGGGATGTGGCTGTGTGTCTTTTTAGACCAGGGTAAAACCCACCAGAATTGGTGAAGACTTTGCTGCCGTCGTGGGAGAAAGACACTCCCGTAATGTTTCCGTTGATCTTCATGCTTTTCACTACCTCCTTTGTCTGAAAAAAACAACAATGAGAAAATACTGACATTTATGCAATGCATGTGGTTGTCACATCATTTTTCATTATGAAGCTTACCGTTAGTTCCAAGTCACATGGTGTTTGGTTTACAAGCACACAACGCCTGATCCAAAATGGATTCTTATGTTTTGATCCATTTTGGATGTGTGGTATGTCAGGTATTTGCCATCTACAATCACCTACCTTCATTGTTAACACGTGGAGGTATCCGGAGGCGCCAGTGAGAAGGAGGGATTCTCCATCAGGGGAGACTTCAAACTCTTTCACCCTCTGTTCCCTCAGACCTGGGGGACAACCATAATTGTTACTGCACTCAATCACACCCATTTCAAAAATAACACAGTCTGGCTGAGAATATACAGTGATTTTATCTTTAAACCAATCACAGAACACAATAATTTGCTCAGTAATAATTTGGCTTGGGCGGTATACCATAGATACCGTATAACAGGGTATTTGGAAATAGCCACGGGATGGTTTTCAATAGCGTCAATACAGTTGAAACTTTATTTTCTATACATTTGAATATTTGTAGCTACTTTTTAAGTAAATACCTGCAGTCAACTTGTGCAATACATTAAGGAGATAAAGAAGATGGCGTTCTTCATTTCACCGGTCACATCATTTTTCATTATGAAGCTTACCGTTAGTTCCAAGTCACATGGTGTTTGGTTTACAAGCACACAACGACGAGAGACCGGAGCCTTGTGAGTCACTCAATGTTTTGCACCACGTGCCAGGTGATCTAGGGGTGGCAGGTAGCCTGGCGGGTAGGAGCATTGGGCCAGTAACCATAAGGTTGCTGGATCGAATCCCCGAGCTGACAAGGCAAAAATCTGTCGCTCTGCCCCTTAGCAAGGCAGTTAAACCCACTGTTCCCCGGCCGCCGTTGACATGGATGTTGATTAAGGCAGCCCCCCGCACCTCTCTGATTCAGAGGGGTTGGGTTAAATGCAGAAGACACATTTCAGTTGAATACATTCAGTTGTAAAACTGACTAGGTATCCCCCTTTGCCCTAGTTACACCACTAAATGTTTGCTAGATATCTTCTAACTATTAAGTTAACTGTCTAAAATTTGCTAAAAACAAGCTTCTCTTGGTAACAGCAGAGAATCTCCTCCTGGATCAAGAGCGTTGCCGTCTAATATTGTGCAGCAAACTGTGTATCATTTTTTTGTTACTTGTATAACTTTGAGATGGGATGTCTGTCCTGCAAATAATTTAGGTCAGAGACTGTATAAAATGTTCACAATGAGATTTTACGTGTACTTGTTAGCATTAATAACCTTCGGATTACAGAGGCTCAGTGGGGTTTGTGTTCAGTGCCACTTTTACCGAATATCCTGGGACTACCTTACAGCCAACAGGTTAGATTACTACCCAACAGGTTAGATTACTACCCAACAGCCAACAGGTTAGATTACTAACTAACAGCCAACAGGATAGATTACTACCTTACAGCCAACAGGTTAGATTACTACCCTACAGCCAACAGGATAGATTACTACCCTACAGCCAACAGGTTAGATTACTACCCAACAGCCAACAGGTTAGATTACTACCCAACAGCCAACAGGTTAGATTACTACCTTACAGCCAACAGGATAGATTATTATCCAACAGCAAACAGGTTAGATTACTACCTTACAGCCAACAGGTTAGATTACTACCCTACAGCCAACAGGTTAGATTACTACCTTACAGCCAACAGGTTAGATTACTACCCAACAGGTTAGATTACTACCCAACAGGTTAGATTACTACCCAACAGGTTAGATTACTACCCAACAGGTTAGATTACTACCCAACAGGTTAGATTACTACCCAACAGCCAACAGGTTAGATTACTACCTTACAGCCAAGAGGATATATTACTACCTTACAGCCAACAGGATAGATTACTACCCAACAGCCAACAGGTTAGATTACTACCTTACAGCCAACAGGTTAGATTACTACCTTACAGCCAACAGGTTAGATTACTACCTTACAGCCAACAGGATAGATTACTACCTTACAGCCAACAGGTTAGATTACTACCTTACAGCCAACAGGTTAGATTACTACCTTACAGCCAACAGGATAGATTACTACCTTACAGCCAACAGGATAGATTACTACCCAACAGGATAGATTACTACCTTACAGCCAACAGGATAGATTACTACCCAACAGCCAACAGGTTAGATTACTACCTTACAGCCAACAGGTTAGATTACTACCTTACAGCCAACAGGTTAGATTACTACCTTACAGCCAACAGGATAGATTACTACTTTACAGCCAACAGGATAGATTACTACCTTACAGCCAACAGGTTAGATTACTACCCAACAGCCAACAGGTTAGATTACTACCTTACAGCCAACAGGTTAGATTACTACCTTACAGCCAACAGGTTAGATTACTACCTTACAGCCAACAGGTTAGATTACTACCTTACAGCCAACAGGTTAGATTACTACCTTACAGCCAACAGGATATATTACTACCCAACAGGATAGATTACTACTTTACAGCCAACAGGATAGATTACTACCTTACATCCAACAGGTTAGATTACTACCTTACAGCCAACAGGTTAGATTACTACCCAACAGCCAACAGGTTAGATTACTATCCAACAGCCAACAGGTTAGATTACTACCTTACAGCCAACAGGATAGATTACTACCCAACAGCCAACAGGTTAGATTACTACCTTACAGCCAACAGGTTAGATTACTACCTTACAGCCAACAGGATAGATTACTACCCAACAGCCAACAGGATAGATTACTACCTTACAGCCAACAGGATAGATTACTACCCAACAGCCAACAGGTTAGATTACTACCTTACAGCCAACAGGTTAGATTACTACCTTACAGCCAACAGGTTAGATTACTACCTTACAGCCAACAGGTTAGATTACTACCTTACAGCCAACAGGATAGATTACTACCTTACAGCCAACAGGTTAGATTACTACCCAACAGCCAACAGGTTAGATTACTACCTTACAGCCAACAGGTTAGATAACTACCTTACAGCCAACAGGTTAGATTACTACCTTACAGCCAACAGGTTAGATTACTACCTTACAGCCAACAGGTTAGATTACTACCTTACAGCCAACAGGTTAGATTACTACCTTACAGCCAACAGGTTAGATTACTACCCTACAGCCAACAGGATAGATTACTACCCAACAGCCAACAGGTTAGATTACTACCCAACAGCCAACAGGTTAGATTAATACCTTACAACCAAAAGGTTAGATTACTACCCAACAGCCAACAGGTTAGATTACTATCCAACAGCCAACAGCTTAGATTACTACCTTACAGCCAACAGGATAGATTACTACCCAACAGCCAACAGGTTAGATTACTACCTTACAGCCAACAGGTTAGATTACTACCTTACAGCCAACAGGATAGATTACTATCCAACAGCCAACAGGTTAGATTACTACCTTACAGCCAACAGGATAGATTACTACCCAACAGCCAACAGGATAGATTACTACCCAACAGCCAACAGGTTAGATTACTACCTTACAGCCAACAGGTTAGATTACTACCTTACAGTCAACAGGATAGATTACTACCCAACAGGTTAGATTACTACCTTACAGCCAACAGGATAGATTACTACCCAACAGGTTAGATTACTACCTTACAGCCAACAGGTTAGATTACTACCTTACAGTCAACAGGATAGATTACTACCCAACAGGTTAGATTACTACCTTACAGCCAACAGGATAGATTACTACCCAACAGGTTAGATTACTACCTTACAGCCAACAGGTTAAATTACTACCTTACAGCCAACAGGTTAGATTACTACCTTACAGCCAACAGGTTAGATTACTACCTTACAGCCAACAGGTTAGATTACTATCCAACAGCCAACAGGATAGATTACTACCCAACAGCCAACAGGATAGATTACTACCCAACAGGTTAGATTACTACCTTACAGCCAACAGGATATATTACTACCCAACAGCCAACAGGTTAGATTACTACCTTACAGCCAACAGGTTAGATTACTACCTTACAGCCAACAGGTTAGATGACTACCTTACAGCCAACAGGATAGATTACTACCTTACAGCCAACAGGATAGATTACTATCCAACAGCCAACAGGTTAGATTACTACCCAACAGCCAACAGGTTAGATTACTACCCAACAGCCAACAGGTTAGATTACTACCCAACAGCCAACAGGTTAGATTACTACCCAACAGCCAACAGGTTAGATTACTACCTTACAGCCAACAGGTTATATTACTACCCTACAGCCAACAGGTTAGATTACTACCTTACATCCAACAGGTTAGATTACTACCTTACAGCCAACAGGATAGATTACTACCCAACAGGTTAGATTACTACCTTACAGCCAACAGGATAGATTACTACCCAACAGGTTAGATTACTACCTTACAGCCAACAGGATAGATTACTATCCAACAGCCAACAGGTTAGATTACTACCTTACAGCCAACAGGTTAGATTACTACCTTACAGCCAACAGGTTAGATTACTACCTTACAGCCAACAGGATAGATTACTACCCAATAGCCAACAGGATAGATTACTACCTTACAGCCAACAGGTTAGATTACTACCTTACAGCCAACAGGTTAGATTACTACCCAACAGCCAACAGGTTAGATTACTACCTTACAGCCAACAGGTTAGATTACTACCTTACATCCAACAGGTTAGATAACTACCTTACAGCCAACAGGTTAGATTACTACCTTACAGCCAACAGGTTAGATTACTACCTTACAGCCAACAGGATAGATTACTACCTTACAGCCAACAGGTTAAATTACTACCTTACAGCCAACAGGATAGATTACTATCCAACAGCCAACAGGATAGATTACTACCCAACAGGTTAGATTACTACCTTACAGCCAACAGGATAGATTACTATCCAACAGCCAACAGGTTAGATTACTACCTTACAGCCAACAGGTTAGATTACTACCTTACAGCCAACAGGTTAGATTACTACCTTACAGCCAACAGGATAGATTACTACCCAATAGCCAACAGGATAGATTACTACCTTACAGCCAACAGGTTAGATTACTACCTTACAGCCAACCGGTTAGATTACTACCCAACAGCCAACAGGTTAGATTACTACCTTACAGCCAACAGGTTAGATTACTACCTTACAGCCAACAGGTTAGATTACTACCTTACATCCAACAGGTTAGATAACTACCTTACAGCCAACAGGTTAGATTACTACCTTACAGCCAACAGGTTAGATTACTACCTTACAGCCAACAGGATAGATTACTACCTTACAGCCAACAGGTTAAATTACTACCTTACAGCCAACAGGATAGATTACTATCCAACAGCCAACAGGATAGATTACTACCCAACAGGTTAGCTTACTACCTTACAGCCAACAGGTTAGATTACTACCTTACAGCCAACAGGATAGATTACTACCTTACAGCCAACAGGTTAAATTACTACCTTACAGCCAACAGGATAGATTACTACCCAACAGCCAACAGGTTAGATTACTACCCAACAGGTTAGATTACTACCCAACAGCCAACAGGTTAGATTACTACCTTACAGCCAACAGGTTAGATTACTACCTTACAGCCAACAGGTTAGATTACTACCTTACAGCCAACAGGTTAGATTACTACCTTACAGCCAACAGGTTAGATTACTACCTTAAAGCCAACAGGATAGATTACTATCCAACAGCCAACAGGTTAGATTACTACCTTACAGCCAACAGGTTAGATTACTATCCAACAGCCAACAGGTTAGATTACTACCTTACAGCCAACAGGTTAGATTACTACCTTACAGCCAACAGGTTAGATTACTACCTTACAGCCAACAGGTTAGATTACTACCTAACAGCCAACAGGATAGATTACTACCCAACAGCCAACAGGATAGATTACTACCCAACAGCCAACAGGATAGATTACTACCCAACAGCCAACAGGTTAGATTACTACCTTACAGCCAACAGGTTAGATTACTACCTTACAGCCAACAGGATAGATTACTACCAAACAGGTTAGATTACTACCTTACAGCCAACAGGATAGATTACTATCCAACAGCCAACAGGTTAGATTACTACCTTACAGCCAACAGGTTAGATTACTATCCAACAGCCAACAGGTTAGATTACTACCTTACAGCCAACAGGTTAGATTACTACCTTACAGCCAACAGGTTAGATTACTACCTTACAGCCAACAGGATAGATTACTACCCAACAGCCAACAGGATAGATTACTACCCAACAGCCAACAGGTTAGATTACTACCTTACAGCCAACAGGTTAGATTACTACCTTACAGCCAACAGGATAGATTACTACCCAACAGGTTAGATTACTACCTTACAGCCAACAGGTTAAATTACTACCTTACAGCCAACAGGTTAGATTACTACCTTACAGCCAACAGGTTAGATTACTACCCTACAGCCAACAGGATAGATTACTACCTTACAGCCAACAGGATAGATTACTACCCAACAGGTTAGATTACTACCTTACATCCAACAGGTTAGATTACTATCCAACAGCCAACAGGTTAGATTACTACCTTACATCCAACAGGTTAGATTACTACCTTACAGCCAACAGGATAGATTACTACCCAACAGCCAACAGGTTAGATTACTACCTTACAGCCAACAGGTTAGATTACTACCCAACAGGTTAGATTACTACCTTACAGCCAACAGGATAGATTACTACCCAACAGCCAACAGGTTAGATTACTACCTTACAGCCAACAGGTTAGATTACTACCCAACAGCCAACAGGTTAGATTACTACCTTACAGCCAACAGGTTAGATTACTACCTTACAGCCAACAGGTTAGATTACTACCTTACAGCCAACAGGATAGATTACTACCTTACAGCCAACAGGATAGATTACTACCTTACAGCCAACAGGATAGATTACTACCCAACAGCCAACAGGTTAGATTACTATCCAACAGCCAACAGGATAGATTACTACCCAACAGGATAGATTACTACCTTACAGCCAACAGGTTAGATTACTACCCTACAGCCAACAGGTTAGATTACTACCTTACAGCCAAAATGTTAGATTACTACCCAACAGGTTAGATTACTACCCAACAGGTTAGATTACTACCCAACAGCCAACAGGTTAGATTACTACCTTACAGCCAACAGGATAGATTACTACCTTACAGCCAACAGGTTAGATTACTACCCAACAGCCAACAGGATAGATTACTACCCAACAGCCAACAGGTTAGATTACTACCTTACAGCCAACAGGTTAGATTACTACCCAACAGGTTAGATTACTACCCAACAGCCAACAGGATAGATTACTACCCAACAGGATAGATTACTACCTTACATCCAACAGGATAGATTACTACCCAACAGGATAGATTACTACCTTACAGCCAACAGGATAGATTAC
The DNA here is from genome assembly GCF_964263955.1 of Coregonus lavaretus. NCBI lineage: Eukaryota > Metazoa > Chordata > Actinopteri > Salmoniformes > Salmonidae > Coregonus > Coregonus lavaretus. Next base: position 10,045,462 of record NC_140015.1, on the reverse strand, counting down.
TACCCAACAGCCAACAGGTTAGATTACTACCTTACAGCCAACAGGTTAGATTACTACCTTACAGCCAACAGGTTAGATTACTACCCAACAGCCAACAGGTTAGATTACTACCTTACAGCCAACAGGTTAGATTACTACCTTACAGCCAACAGGTTAGATTACTACCTTACAGCCAACAGGTTAGATTACTACCTTACAGCCAACAGGATATATTACTACCCAACAGGATAGATTACTACCTTACAGCCAACAGGATAGATTACTACCTTACATCCAACAGGTTAGATTACTGCTTTACAGCCAACAGGTTAGATTACTACCCAACAGCCAACAGGTTAGATTACTATCCAACAGCCAACAGGTTAGATTACTACCTTACAGCCAACAGGATAGATTACTACCCAACAGCCAACAGGTTAGATTACTACTTTACAGCCAACAGGTTAGATTACTACCTTACAGCCAACAGGTTAGATTACTACCCAACAGCCAACAGGATAGATTACTACCTTACAGCCAACAGGATAGATTACTACCTTACAGCCAACAGGATAGATTACTACCTTACAGCCAACAGGTTAGATTACTACCTTACATCCAACAGGTTAGATTACTACCTTACAGCCAACAGGTTAGATTACTACCCAACAGGTTAGATTACTACCTTACAGCCAACAGGTTAGATTACTACCTTACAGCCAACAGGTTAGATTACTACCTTACAGCCAACAGGTTAGATTACTACCTTACAGCCAACAGGTTAGATTACTATCCAACAGCCAACAGGATAGATTACTACCCAACAGCCAACAGGATAGATTACTACCTTACAGCCAACAGGTTAGATTACTACCCAACGGCCAACAGGTTAGATTACTACCTTACAGCCAACAGGTTAGATTACTACCTTACAGCCAACAGGATAGATTACTACCTTACAGCCAACAGGATAGATTACTACCTTGCAGCCAACAGGTTAGATTACTACCCAACAGCCAACAGGTTAGATTACTATCCAACAGCCAACAGGATAGATTACTACCTTACAGCCAACAGGATAGATTACTACCCAACAGCGAACAGGTTAGATTAATACCTTACAGCCAACAGGTTAGATTACTACCCAACAGCCAACAGGTTAGATTACTATCCAACAGGCAACAGGTTAGATTACTACCTTACAGCCAACAGGATAGATTACTACCCAACAGCCAACAGGTTAGATTACTACCTTACAGCCAACAGGTTAGATAACTACCTTACAGCCAACAGGTTAGATTACTACCTTACAGCCAACAGGATAGATTACTACCTTACAGCCAACAGGATAGATTACTACCTTACATCCAACAGGTTAGATTACTGCTTTACAGCCAACAGGTTAGATTACTACCCAACAGCCAACAGGTTAGATTACTATCCAACAGCCAACAGGTTAGATTACTACCTTACAGCCAACAGGTTAGATTACTACCTTACAGCCAACAGGTTAGATTACTACCCAACAGCCAACAGGTTAGATTACTACCTTACAGCCAACAGGTTAGATTACTACCTTACATCCAACAGGTTAGATAACTACCTTACAGCCAACAGGTTAGATTACTACCTTACAGCCAACAGGTTAGATTACTACCTTACAGCCAACAGGATAGATTACTACCTTACAGCCAACAGGTTAAATTACTACCTTACAGCCAACAGGATAGATTACTATCCAACAGCCAACAGGATAGATTACTACCCAACAGGTTAGATTACTACTTTACAGCCAACAGGATAGATTACTATCCAACAGCCAACAGGTTAGATTACTACCTTACAGCCAACAGGATAGATTACTACCCAACAGCCAAGATTACTACCTTACAGCCAACAGGTTAGATTACTACCTTACAGCCAACAGGATAGATTACTACCCAACAGGTTAGATTACTACCTTACAGCCAACAGGATAGATTACTACCCAACAGGTTAGATTACTACCTTACAGCCAACAGGTTAAATTACTACCTTACAGCCAACAGGTTAGATTACTACCTTACAGCCAACATGTTAGATTACTACCCAACAGCCAACAGGTTAGATTACTACCCAACAGCCAACAGGTTAGATTACTACCCAACAGGTTAGATTACTACCTTACAGCCAACAGGATAGATTACTACCCAACAGGTTAGATTACTACCTTACAGCCAACAGGTTAGATGACTACCTTACAGCCAACAGGATAGATTACTACCTTACAGCCAACAGGATAGATTACTATCCAACAGCCAACAGGTTAGATTACTACCTTACAGCCAACAGGTTAGATTACTACCCAACAGCCAACAGGTTAGATTACTACCTTACAGCCAACAGGTTAGATTACTACCCAACAGCCAACAGGTTAGATTACTACCTTACAGCCAACAGGTTATATTACTACCTTACAGCTAACAGGTTAGATTACTACCTTACATCCAACAGGTTAGATTACTACCTTACAGCCAACAGGATAGATTACTACCTTACAGCCAACAGGTTAGATTACTACCTTACAGCCAACAGGATAGATTACTACCTTACAGCCAACAGGTTAAATTACTACCTTACAGCCAACAGGATAGATTACTACCCAACAACCAACAGGTTAGATTACTACCCAACAGCCAACAGGTTAGATTACTACCTTACAGCCAACAGGTTAGATTACTACCTTACAGCCAACAGGTTAGATTACTACCCAACAGCCAACAGGTTAGATTACTACCTTACAGCCAACAGGTTAGATTACTACCCAACAGCCAACAGGTTAGATTACTACCTTACAGCCAACAGGTTATATTACTACCTTACAGCCAACAGGTTAGATTACTACCTTACATCCAACAGGTTAGATAACTACCTTACAGCCAACAGGTTAGATTACTACCTTACAGCCAACAGGTTAGATTACTACCTTACAGCCAACAGGATAGATTACTACCTTACAGCCAACAGGTTAGATTACTACCCAACAGCCAACAGGTTAGATTACTATCCAACAGCCAACAGGTTAGATTACTACCTTACAGTAAGGCTGAACGATTTTGGAAAATAATCTAATTGCGATTTTTTGCCCCCAATATTGCGATTGCGATTTAATATGCGATTTAATTTATTTATCCTTTTTCCCCTACAAAACATAATGAATGATTTAAATATGACCAACACAATAGTATATACATTTAGTGTGAAATGTTCTTTCCCATAGGCTGGGTCTATTTGTTAGAATTAAATTCAAACATGTATGACTTGAAATAAATGACATTTTTATTGAACTGCTCATTACAGAAACATCTGTGGCTTTGCCACTGTGCATTTAAATAATTTAAACAAAGGCATGAACTTTGTAAACACTGTGTGCAAAAGGTACAGTCTTAAGAAAAAAATAATTTTAAATTGTATGTATCTTACTGCTCCCAAGTCAGTAACATTTCACACAACTGAAACAAGGAATTTGCTTTGAAAATATTTTGTAAAATCAAAGTAAATAAAGTTATAAATAAAAAATGAGAAATGCACTTTTAATTTAGACAAACTATTTTTTATAAACGATTTGAATATTATAATATAAAATAGATGAGCCTCACTTATCTCAAGTACACAACAATAACACACCACACAGACTAAAGTTCACTACGAGTATGGCACTGCCAGCCATACTTATCCAACAGTTCTGTTCTCAGTGGCTCACAGGTTTTTTGCTAAGAAAACCAGAATATTGACTTTTTCTGGCTTCAAGGATGAGCGAGTGCAAGTCACAATATTCCCTCCTGTGCTAAAAAGACGCTCTGAGGGAGCGCTTGTAGCAGGTACACAAAGATACTTGCGTGCCATGGTGCACAACTGTGGGTAGCTGATCTTGTGCACCCTCCACCAAGCCAATGGATCATCTTCTCCATCAATGGTAGGAGTCATCAGGTAATTGTTTATCTCTGCCTCTGCGACATCTTCAAGATTTACAGGCAAAGAAGGAGAGGCTGAACTGGTCTTGAAAAAACTGCCAAGAGATCTCTTCGTCTTTTCCCCCAAGGACTGTGCACTTTGAGGCATCTGAACAGTTTCAGTACGAGACCTCTTCTCCTATTAGATGAAAACAACAGCCATTAGTTTTCCAGTTAGATTTTACAGAAAATTTTTGTTTTTGTGAAATACATAATTATTTACCCAATGATATGTACGTTGTGCCAAGTCTACTATCTCTGTCTTCAGACGAGTCTTGATAGCAGGGATGTTGTCTGTACTGATGTACTGTATTTTGAACCTAGGGTCCAGGAAACAGGCAACATCCAAAAGCTCCTGGATGTTTGGGTCTCCATATTTGTTATTGAGGTATGCTAGGACTTTGGTTTTTATTGATTTAGTCAGGTCAGTGTCCTCAGCATCTTCAGCCAGGACTGATGTGGCAAAAAGGTGGAGAACTGGCTTGAGGTAGGAGATGCTTACATACTCCTCTCCAGAAAGAGCATCAGTAAACTCCAGTAGAGGATGCAGTGCCTTGTGAATCGACTCCAACACGTCAATATCCTGCCAGGTTGGGATAAGGGAGCGTGCATATCGATCTCCAGACAATACCTGAGAAATGGCTTTGGCCTGTTCAAGCACTCTGGCAATCATCATTTCTTTAGAACCCCATCTTGTTGGGCACTCCGTTATGAGGTTGTGCTCAGGGAGTTTGAGCTCTCTCTGTGCCTCCGTCAGGGCTGCTTTCTTCTTCCAACTGTGGGAAAAGTGCCCCACCAGCTTCCTGCACAGTGCTGTTGCCCTTGACACTCTGTCATCTTTGAGTGCATTTTCTAAAAGAAATAAAAAGTAGTGTATTACACACAATTTGAGTTTTGATACAAGGCTCTCACTATTACACACTCAAATTAGCTGTAATTCTGAAATACACACATCCACAACACATCCTCTCTCTCTCTCTCAATTCAAAGGGTCTTTATTTGCATGTCAATTCTCTCTCTCTTTCTCTCTCTCTCTCTCTCATAAACACTAAAAAAACATGTAAAAAACAAAAACAAGAAAAGAAAAAAAATGCAGGTGGGCATTCCACCACAGACAGACATATGATATAAGCAAGTAAAATGAATTTACATATTAGAAAAGGAGTGGAAGTATGAATTTATTTAATCCCATCCGATTTATATAATATCATTTATATATATTTGTATATTCAGCTTTACTAATCGACGCATCTCTCTCTCTCGCACTCGCGCACACACACACACACACACACACACACAAACACACACACACACACACACACACACACACACACACACACACGATAACTTACCAATGGCAAGATGTAATCTGTGGCCAAAACATTGGAGCCTCGTCCATTCATTAAGCCGCGCAGCAAGCACCATATTCGACGCGTTGTCCGTCGTGATGCAGACGTGATTCTCCTCGTGGAGATCCCAGCTGACAAGCCCTTCTCTCAGGCCGGCTGCAATATTTTCCCCTGTGTGATCGTCTGGGAAGTAGGTAGTTTGTAGGCAGCGAGCTCGGAGGTTGAAATCTTCATCAATAAAATGGACTGTAAGACTCTGGTACGGCTCAGCTGTGCGGCTTGACCACATATCAGTAGTGCTAGCAAAAAACTCCACCGTTTTAAGTTCCGCGGCGACTTTCTCTTTGCACTTTTTGTACAGCTCCGGTATGGCAGTCTGACTGAAGTATGTGCGGGAGGGTATACTGTAACGTTTATCAAGCGTATGTATTAATGCCATGAACCCAGGCTTGGTCACCGTGCTGAGAGGCATCATATCTTTGGCTATGAACTCGGTTATTGTCCGAGTGATTTCTCCGTGCCGTTTTGAATTACGTTCATACGGAGTGACACTTTCGAACATTTCTGTCAGTGATCCCTGTCTTGAGGTATTTGGCTTGTCTCGCGCACTGATGCTCGGCATTTTGGTCATACAACTGTCATGCATTGATTTGTGGTATTTTTTTAAGTGCTGAAACAGGTTTGTAGTGTTACCCCGTGAAGTAGCAATCGGAGCACGGCATGCTCTGCACAACACCTGACGCTGCTCAGCATCTTCTTTTTTAAAACCAAAATAGTTCCACACCACCGACGTGCTGTTCCTCTTCGATATTAAAGTATCAGCTGTGTCAGTTTCTGACTGTTCCGTCGAGCAAGAGGACATTGCGCTGGACAGCATGAAAAGTCGCGTCACGTGACCACCTCAAATCGCGCTCGTTGCGATTAGAAAATCGCGTTCAGTCAAATCGCGATATTATCGCGAATGCAATTAATCGTTCAGCCCTACCTTACATCCAACAGGATAGATTACTACCCAACAGCCAACAGGTTAGATTACTACCTTACAGCCAACAGGTTAGATTACTACCTTACAGCCAACAGGTTAGATTACTACCTTACAGCCAACAGGTTAGATTACTACCTTACAGCCAACAGGTTAGATTACTACCCAACAGGTTAGATTACTACCTTACAGCCAACAGGATAGATTACTATCCAACAGCCAACAGGTTAGATTACTACCTTACAGCCAACAGGTTAGATTACTACCCAACAGCCAACAGGTTAGATTACTATCCAACAGCCAACAGGTTAGATTACTACCTTACAGCCAACAGGATAGATTACTACCCAACAGCCAACAGGTTAGATTACTACCTTACAGCCAACAGGTTAGATTACTACCTTACAGCCAACAGGTTAGATTACTACCTTACAGCCAACAGGTTAGATTACTACCTTACCGCCAACAGGATAGATTACTACCCAACAGCCAACAGGATAGATTACTACCCAACAGCCAACAGGATAGATTACTACCCAACAGCCAACAGGTTAGATTACTACCTTACAGCCAACAGGTTAGATTACTACCTTACAGCCAACAGGTTAAATTACTACCTTACAGCCAACAGGTTAGATTACTACCTTACAGCCAACAGGTTAGATTACTACCCTACAGCCAACAGGATAGATTACTACCTTACAGCCAACAGGATAGATTACTACCCAACAGGTTAGATTACTACCTTACATCCAACAGGTTAGATTACTATCCAACAGCCAACAGGTTAGATTACTACCTTACATCCAACAGGTTAGATTACTACCTTACAGCCAACAGGATAGATTACTACCCAACAGCCAACAGGTTAGATTACTACCTTACAGCCAACAGGTTAGATTACTACCCAACAGGTTAGATTACTACCTTACAGCCAACAGGATAGATTACTACCCAACAGCCAACAGGTTAGATTACTACCTTACAGCCAACAGGTTAGATTACTACCCAACAGCCAACAGGTTAGATTACTACCTTACAGCCAACAGGTTAGATTACTACCTTACAGCCAACAGGTTAGATTACTACCTTACAGCCAACAGGATAGATTACTACCTTACAGCCAACAGGATAGATTACTACCTTACAGCCAACAGGATAGATTACTACCCAACAGCCAACAGGTTAGATTACTATCCAACAGCCAACAGGATAGATTACTACCCAACAGGATAGATTACTACCTTACAGCCAACAGGTTAGATTACTACCCTACAGCCAACAGGTTAGATTACTACCTTACAGCCAAAATGTTAGATTACTACCCAACAGGTTAGATTACTACCCAACAGGTTAGATTACTACCCAACAGCCAACAGGTTAGATTACTACCTTACAGCCAACAGGATAGATTACTACCTTACAGCCAACAGGTTAGATTACTACCCAACAGCCAACAGGATAGATTACTACCCAACAGCCAACAGGTTAGATTACTACCTTACAGCCAACAGGTTAGATTACTACCCAACAGGTTAGATTACTACCCAACAGCCAACAGGATAGATTACTACCCAACAGGATAGATTACTACCTTACATCCAACAGGATAGATTACTACCCAACAGGATAGATTACTACCTTACAGCCAACAGGATAGATTACTACCCAACAGCCAACAGGTTAGATTACTACCTTACAGCCAACAGGTTAGATTACTACCTTACAGCCAACAGGTTAGATTACTACCCAACAGCCAACAGGTTAGATTACTACCTTACAGCCAACAGGTTAGATTACTACCTTACAGCCAACAGGTTAGATTACTACCTTACAGCCAACAGGTTAGATTACTACCTTACAGCCAACAGGATATATTACTACCCAACAGGATAGATTACTACCTTACAGCCAACAGGATAGATTACTACCTTACATCCAACAGGTTAGATTACTGCTTTACAGCCAACAGGTTAGATTACTACCCAACAGCCAACAGGTTAGATTACTATCCAACAGCCAACAGGTTAGATTACTACCTTACAGCCAACAGGATAGATTACTACCCAACAGCCAACAGGTTAGATTACTACTTTACAGCCAACAGGTTAGATTACTACCTTACAGCCAACAGGTTAGATTACTACCCAACAGCCAACAGGATAGATTACTACCTTACAGCCAACAGGATAGATTACTACCTTACAGCCAACAGGATAGATTACTACCTTACAGCCAACAGGTTAGATTACTACCTTACATCCAACAGGTTAGATTACTACCTTACAGCCAACAGGTTAGATTACTACCCAACAGGTTAGATTACTACCTTACAGCCAACAGGTTAGATTACTACCTTACAGCCAACAGGTTAGATTACTACCTTACAGCCAACAGGTTAGATTACTACCTTACAGCCAACAGGTTAGATTACTATCCAACAGCCAACAGGATAGATTACTACCCAACAGCCAACAGGATAGATTACTACCTTACAGCCAACAGGTTAGATTACTACCCAACGGCCAACAGGTTAGATTACTACCTTACAGCCAACAGGTTAGATTACTACCTTACAGCCAACAGGATAGATTACTACCTTACAGCCAACAGGATAGATTACTACCTTGCAGCCAACAGGTTAGATTACTATCCAACAGCCAACAGGATAGATTACTACCTTACAGCCAACAGGATAGATTACTACCCAACAGCGAACAGGTTAGATTAATACCTTACAGCCAACAGGTTAGATTACTACCCAACAGTCAACAGGTTAGATTACTATCCAACAGGCAACAGGTTAGATTACTACCTTACAGCCAACAGGATAGATTACTACCCAACAGCCAACAGGTTAGATTACTACCTTACAGCCAACAGGTTAGATAACTACCTTACAGCCAACAGGTTAGATTACTACCTTACAGCCAACAGGATAGATTACTACCCAACAGGTTAGATTACTACTTTACAGCCAACAGGATAGATTACTATCCAACAGCCAACAGGTTAGATTACTACCTTACAGCCAACAGGATAGATTACTACCCAACAGCCAAGATTACTACCTTACAGCCAACAGGTTAGATTACTACCTTACAGCCAACAGGATAGATTACTACCCAACAGGTTAGATTACTACCTTACAGCCAACAGGATAGATTACTACCCAACAGGTTAGATTACTACCTTACAGCCAACAGGTTAAATTACTACCTTACAGCCAACAGGTTAGATTACTACCTTACAGCCAACATGTTAGATTACTACCCAACAGCCAACAGGTTAGATTACTACCCAACAGCCAACAGGTTAGATTACTACCCAACAGGTTAGATTACTACCTTACAGCCAACAGGATAGATTACTACCCAACAGGTTAGATTACTACCTTACAGCCAACAGGTTAGATGACTACCTTACAGCCAACAGGATAGATTACTACCTTACAGCCAACAGGATAGATTACTATCCAACAGCCAACAGGTTAGATTACTACCTTACAGCCAACAGGTTAGATTACTACCCAACAGCCAACAGGTTAGATTACTACCTTACAGCCAACAGGTTAGATTACTACCCAACAGCCAACAGGTTAGATTACTACCTTACAGCCAACAGGTTATATTACTACCTTACAGCCAACAGGTTAGATTACTACCTTACATCCAACAGGTTAGATTACTACCTTACAGCCAACAGGATAGATTACTACCTTACAGCCAACAGGTTAGATTACTACCTTACAGCCAACAGGATAGATTACTACCTTACAGCCAACAGGTTAAATTACTACCTTACAGCCAACAGGATAGATTACTACCCAACAACCAACAGGTTAGATTACTACCCAACAGCCAACAGGTTAGATTACTACCTTACAGCCAACAGGTTAGATTACTACCTTACAGCCAACAGGTTAGATTACTACCCAACAGCCAACAGGTTAGATTACTACCTTACAGCCAACAGGTTAGATTACTACCCAACAGCCAACAGGTTAGATTACTACCTTACAGCCAACAGGTTATATTACTACCTTACAGCCAACAGGTTAGATTACTACCTTACATCCAACAGGTTAGATAACTACCTTACAGCCAACAGGTTAGATTACTACCTTACAGCCAACAGGTTAGATTACTACCTTACAGCCAACAGGATAGATTACTACCTTACAGCCAACAGGTTAGATTACTACCCAACAGCCAACAGGTTAGATTACTATCCAACAGCCAACAGGTTAGATTACTACCTTACAGTAAGGCTGAACGATTTTGGAAAATAATCTAATTGCGATTTTTTGCCCCCAATATTGCGATTGCGATTTAATATGCGATTTAATTTATTTATCCTTTTTCCCCTACAAAACATAATGAATGATTTAAATATGACCAACACAATAGTATATACATTTAGTGTGAAATGTTCTTTCCCATAGGCTGGGTCTATTTGTTAGAATTAAATTCAAACATGTATGACTTGAAATAAATGACATTTTTATTGAACTGCTCATTACAGAAACATCTGTGGCTTTGCCACTGTGCATTTAAATAATTTAAACAAAGGCATGAACTTTGTAAACACTGTGTGCAAAAGGTACAGTCTTAAGAAAAAAATAATTTTAAATTGTATGTATCTTACTGCTCCCAAGTCAGTAACATTTCACACAACTGAAACAAGGAATTTGCTTTGAAAATATTTTGTAAAATCAAAGTAAATAAAGTTATAAATAAAAAATGAGAAATGCACTTTTAATTTAGACAAACTATTTTTTATAAACGATTTGAATATTATAATATAAAATAGATGAGCCTCACTTATCTCAAGTACACAACAATAACACACCACACAGACTAAAGTTCACTACGAGTATGGCACTGCCAGCCATACTTATCCAACAGTTCTGTTCTCAGTGGCTCACAGGTTTTTTGCTAAGAAAACCAGAATATTGACTTTTTCTGGCTTCAAGGATGAGCGAGTGCAAGTCACAATATTCCCTCCTGTGCTAAAAAGACGCTCTGAGGGAGCGCTTGTAGCAGGTACACAAAGATACTTGCGTGCCATGGTGCACAACTGTGGGTAGCTGATCTTGTGCACCCTCCACCAAGCCAATGGATCATCTTCTCCATCAATGGTAGGAGTCATCAGGTAATTGTTTATCTCTGCCTCTGCGACATCTTCAAGATTTACAGGCAAAGAAGGAGAGGCTGAACTGGTCTTGAAAAAACTGCCAAGAGATCTCTTCGTCTTTTCCCCCAAGGACTGTGCACTTTGAGGCATCTGAACAGTTTCAGTACGAGACCTCTTCTCCTATTAGATGAAAACAACAGCCATTAGTTTTCCAGTTAGATTTTACAGAAAATTTTTGTTTTTGTGAAATACATAATTATTTACCCAATGATATGTACGTTGTGCCAAGTCTACTATCTCTGTCTTCAGACGAGTCTTGATAGCAGGGATGTTGTCTGTACTGATGTACTGTATTTTGAACCTAGGGTCCAGGAAACAGGCAACATCCAAAAGCTCCTGGATGTTTGGGTCTCCATATTTGTTATTGAGGTATGCTAGGACTTTGGTTTTTATTGATTTAGTCAGGTCAGTGTCCTCAGCATCTTCAGCCAGGACTGATGTGGCAAAAAGGTGGAGAACTGGCTTGAGGTAGGAGATGCTTACATACTCCTCTCCAGAAAGAGCATCAGTAAACTCCAGTAGAGGATGCAGTGCCTTGTGAATCGACTCCAACACGTCAATATCCTGCCAGGTTGGGATAAGGGAGCGTGCATATCGATCTCCAGACAATACCTGAGAAATGGCTTTGGCCTGTTCAAGCACTCTGGCAATCATCATTTCTTTAGAACCCCATCTTGTTGGGCACTCCGTTATGAGGTTGTGCTCAGGGAGTTTGAGCTCTCTCTGTGCCTCCGTCAGGGCTGCTTTCTTCTTCCAACTGTGGGAAAAGTGCCCCACCAGCTTCCTGCACAGTGCTGTTGCCCTTGACACTCTGTCATCTTTGAGTGCATTTTCTAAAAGAAATAAAAAGTAGTGTATTACACACAATTTGAGTTTTGATACAAGGCTCTCACTATTACACACTCAAATTAGCTGTAATTCTGAAATACACACATCCACAACACATCCTCTCTCTCTCTCTCAATTCAAAGGGTCTTTATTTGCATGTCAATTCTCTCTCTCTTTCTCTCTCTCTCTCTCTCATAAACACTAAAAAAACATGTAAAAAAACAAAAACAAGAAAAGAAAAAAAATGCAGGTGGGCATTCCACCACAGACAGACATATGATATAAGCAAGTAAAATGAATTTACATATTAGAAAAGGAGTGGAAGTATGAATTTATTTAATCCCATCCGATTTATATAATATCATTTATATATATTTGTATATTCAGCTTTACTAATCGACGCATCTCTCTCTCTCGCACTCGCGCACACACACACACACACACACACACACAAACACACACACACACACACACACACACACACACACACACACACGATAACTTACCAATGGCAAGATGTAATCTGTGGCCAAAACATTGGAGCCTCGTCCATTCATTAAGCCGCGCAGCAAGCACCATATTCGACGCGTTGTCCGTCGTGATGCAGACGTGATTCTCCTCGTGGAGATCCCAGCTGACAAGCCCTTCTCTCAGGCCGGCTGCAATATTTTCCCCTGTGTGATCGTCTGGGAAGTAGGTAGTTTGTAGGCAGCGAGCTCGGAGGTTGAAATCTTCATCAATAAAATGGACTGTAAGACTCTGGTACGGCTCAGCTGTGCGGCTTGACCACATATCAGTAGTGCTAGCAAAAAACTCCACCGTTTTAAGTTCCGCGGCGACTTTCTCTTTGCACTTTTTGTACAGCTCCGGTATGGCAGTCTGACTGAAGTATGTGCGGGAGGGTATACTGTAACGTTTATCAAGCGTATGTATTAATGCCATGAACCCAGGCTTGGTCACCGTGCTGAGAGGCATCATATCTTTGGCTATGAACTCGGTTATTGTCCGAGTGATTTCTCCGTGCCGTTTTGAATTACGTTCATACGGAGTGACACTTTCGAACATTTCTGTCAGTGATCCCTGTCTTGAGGTATTTGGCTTGTCTCGCGCACTGATGCTCGGCATTTTGGTCATACAACTGTCATGCATTGATTTGTGGTATTTTTTTAAGTGCTGAAACAGGTTTGTAGTGTTACCCCGTGAAGTAGCAATCGGAGCACGGCATGCTCTGCACAACACCTGACGCTGCTCAGCATCTTCTTTTTTAAAACCAAAATAGTTCCACACCACCGACGTGCTGTTCCTCTTCGATATTAAAGTATCAGCTGTGTCAGTTTCTGACTGTTCCGTCGAGCAAGAGGACATTGCGCTGGACAGCATGAAAAGTCGCGTCACGTGACCACCTCAAATCGCGCTCGTTGCGATTAGAAAATCGCGTTCAGTCAAATCGCGATATTATCGCGAATGCAATTAATCGTTCAGCCCTACCTTACATCCAACAGGATAGATTACTACCCAACAGCCAACAGGTTAGATTACTACCTTACAGCCAACAGGTTAGATTACTACCTTACAGCCAACAGGTTAGATTACTACCTTACAGCCAACAGGTTAGATTACTACCTTACAGCCAACAGGTTAGATTACTACCCAACAGGTTAGATTACTACCTTACAGCCAACAGGATAGATTACTATCCAACAGCCAACAGGTTAGATTACTACCTTACAGCCAACAGGTTAGATTACTACCCAACAGCCAACAGGTTAGATTACTATCCAACAGCCAACAGGTTAGATTACTACCTTACAGCCAACAGGATAGATTACTACCCAACAGCCAACAGGTTAGATTACTACCTTACAGCCAACAGGTTAGATTACTACCTTACAGCCAACAGGTTAGATTACTACCTTACAGCCAACAGGTTAGATTACTACCTTACCGCCAACAGGATAGATTACTACCCAACAGCCAACAGGATAGATTACTACCCAACAGCCAACAGGATAGATTACTACCCAACAGCCAACAGGTTAGATTACTACCTTACAGCCAACAGGTTAGATTACTACCTTACAGCCAACAGGATAGATTACTACCCAACAGGTTAGATTACTACCTTACAGCCAACAGGATAGATTACTATCCAACAGCCAACAGGTTAGATTACTACCTTACAGCCAACAGGTTAGATTACTATCCAACAGCCAACAGGTTAGATTACTACCTTACAGCCAACAGGTTAGATTACTACCTTACAGCCAACAGGTTAGATTACTACCTTACAGCCAACAGGATAGATTACTACCCAACAGCCAACAGGATAGATTACTACCCAACAGCCAACAGGTTAGATTACTACCCAACAGGTTAGATTACTACCTTACAGCCAACAGGATAGATTACTACCCAACAGGTTAGATTACTACCTTACAGCCAACAGGTTAGATGACTACCTTACAGCCAACAGGATAGATTACTACCTTACAGCCAACAGGATAGATTACTATCCAACAGCCAACAGGTTAGATTACTACCTTACAGCCAACAGGTTAGATTACTACCCAACAGCCAACAGGTTAGATTACTACCTTACAGCCAACAGGTTAGATTACTACCTTACAGCCAACAGGTTATATTACTACCTTACAGCCAACAGGTTAGATTACTACCTTACAGCCAACAGGTTAGATTACTACCTTACAGCCAACAGGATAGATTACTACCTTACAGCCAACAGGTTAGATTACTACCTTACAGCCAACAGGATAGATTACTACCTTACAGCCAACAGGATAGATTACTACCTTACAGCCAACAGGTTAAATTACTACCTTACAGCCAACAGGATAGATTACTACCCAACAACCAACAGGTTAGATTACTACCCAACAGCCAACAGGTTAGATTACTACCTTACAGCCAACAGGTTAGATTACTACCTTACAGCCAACAGGTTAGATTACTACCCAACAGCCAACAGGTTAGATAACTACCTTACAGCCAACAGGTTAGATTACTACCTTACAGCCAACAGGTTAGATTACTACCTTACAGCCAACAGGTTAGATTACTACCTTACAGCCAACAGGATAGATTACTACCTTACAGCCAACAGGTTAGATTACTACCCAACAGCCAACAGGTTAGATTACTATCCAACAGCCAACAGGTTAGATTACTACCTTACAGCCAACAGGATAGATTACTACCCAACAGCCAACAGGTTAGATTACTACCTTACAGCCAACAGGTTAGATTACTACCTTACAGCCAACAGGTTAGATTACTACCTTACAGCCAACAGGTTAGATTACTACCTTACAGCCAACAGGTTAGATTACTACCCAACAGGTTAGATTACTACCTTACAGCCAACAGGATAGATTACTATCCAACAGCCAACAGGTTAGATTACTACCTTACAGCCAACAGGTTAGATTACTACCCAACAGCCAACAGGTTAGATTACTATCCAACAGCCAACAGGTTAGATTACTACCTTACAGCCAACAGGATAGATTACTACCCAACAGCCAACAGGATAGATTACTACCCAACAGCCAACAGGATAGATTACTACCCAACAGCCAACAGGTTAGATTACTACCTTACAGCCAACAGGTTAGATTACTACCTTACAGCCAACAGGATAGATTACTACCCAACAGGTTAGATTACTACCTTACAGCCAACAGGATAGATTACTATCCAACAGCCAACAGGTTAGATTACTACCTTACAGCCAACAGGTTAGATTACTATCCAACAGCCAACAGGTTAGATTACTACCTTACAGCCAACAGGTTAGATTACTACCTTACAGCCAACAGGTTAGATTACTACCTTACAGCCAACAGGATAGATTACTACCCAACAGCCAACAGGATAGATTACTACCCAACAGCCAACAGGTTAGATTACTACCTTACAGCCAACAGGTTAGATTACTACCTTACAGCCAACAGGATAGATTACTACCCAACAGGTTAGATTACTACCTTACAGCTAACAGGTTAAATTACTACCTTACAGCCAACAGGTTAGATTACTACCTTACAGCCAACAGGTTAGATTACTACCTTACAGCCAACAGGATAGATTACTACCCAACAGCCAACAGGATAGATTACTACCCAACAGCCAACAGGTTAGATTACTACCTTACAGCCAACAGGATAGATTACTACCTTACAGCCAACAGGATAGATTACTACCTTACAGCCAACAGGTTAGATTACTACCTTACAGCCAACAGGATAGATTACTATCCAACAGCCAACAGGTTAGATTACTACCTTACAGCCAACAGGTTAGATTACTACCTTACAGCCAACAGGTTAGATTACTATCCAACAGGTTAGATTACTACCTTACATCCAACAGGTTAGATTACTACCTTACAGCCAACAGGATAGATTACTACCCAACAGCCAACAGGTTAGATTACTACCTTACAGCCAACAGGTTAGATTACTACCCAACAGCCAACAGGTTAAATTACTACCTTACAGCCAACAGGTTAGATTACTACCTTACAGCCAACAGGTTAGATTACTACCCAACAGCCAACAGGATAGATTACTACCCAACAGCCAACAGAATAGATTACTATCCAACAGCCAACAGGTTAGATTACTACCTTACAGCCAACAGGTTAGATTACTACCTTACAGCCAACAGGTTAGATTACTACCTTACAGCCAACAGGTTAGATTACTACCTTACAGCCAACAGGTTAGATTACTACCTTACAGCCAACAGGTTAGATTACTACTTTACAGCCAACAGGTTAGATTACTACCTTACAGCCAACAGGTTAGATTACTACCTTACAGCCAACAGGTTAGATTACTACCTTACAGCCAACAGGTTAGATTACTACCTTACAGCCAACAGGTTAGATTACTACCTTACAGCCAACAGGTTAGATTACTACCTTACATCCAACAGGTTAGATTACTACCTTACAGCCAACAGGATAGATTACTATCCAACAGCCAACAGGTTAGATTACTACCTTACAGCCAACAGGTTAGATTACTATCCAACAGCCAACAGGTTAGATTATTACCTTACAGCCAACAGGTTAGATTACTACCTTACAGCCAACAGGATAGATTACTACCTTACAGCCAACAGGATAGATTACTACCCAACAGCCAACAGGTTAGATTACTACCTTACAGCCAACAGGTTAGATTACTACCCAACAGCCAACAGGTTAGATTACTACCTTACAGCAAACAGGTTATATTACTACCTTACAGCCAACAGGTTAGATTACTACCTTACATCCAACAGGTTAGATAACTACCTTACAGCCAACAGGTTAGATTACTACCTTACAGCCAACAGGTTAGATTACTACCTTACAGCCAACAGGATAGATTACTACCTTACAGCCAACAGGTTAGATTACTACCCAACAGCCAACAGGTTAGATTACTATCCAACAGCCAACAGGTTAGATTACTACCTTACATCCAACAGGTTAGATTACTACCTTACAGCCAACAGGATAGATTACTACCCAACAGGTTAGATTACTACCTTACAGCCAACAGGATAGATTACTATCCAACAGCCAACAGGTTAGATTACTACCTTACAGCCAACAGGTTAGATTACTATCCAACAGCCAACAGGTTAGATTACTACCTTACAGCCAACAGGTTAGATTACTACCTTACAGCCAACAGGATAGATTACTACCCAACAGCCAACAGGTTAGATTACTACCTTACAGCCAACAGGTTAGATTACTACCCAACAGCCAACAGGTTAGATTACTACCTTACAGCCAACAGGTTATATTACTACCTTACAGCCAACAGGTTAGATTACTACCTTACATCCAACAGGTTAGATAACTACCTTACAGCCAACAGGTTAGATTACTACCTTACAGCCAACAGGTTAGATTACTACCTTACAGCCAACAGGATAGATTACTACCTTACAGCCAACAGGTTAGATTACTACCCAACAGCCAACAGGTTAGATTACTATCCAACAGCCAACAGGTTAGATTACTACCTTACAGCCAACAGGATAGATTACTACCCAACAGCCAACAGGTTAGATTACTACCTTACAGCCAACAGGTTAGATTACTACCTTACAGCCAACAGGTTAGATTACTACCTTACAGCCAACAGGTTAGATTACTACCCAACAGGTTAGATTACTACTTTACAGCCAACAGGATAGATTACTATCCAACAGCCAACAGGTTAGATTACTACCTTACAGCCAACAGGTTAGATTACTACCCAACAGCCAACAGGTTAGATTACTATCCAACAGCCAACAGGTTAGATTACTACCTTACAGCCAACAGGATAGATTACTACCCAACAGCCAACAGGTTAGATTACTACCTTACAGCCAACAGGTTAGATTACTACCTTACAGCCAACAGGTTAGATTACTACCTTACAGCCAACAGGTTAGATTACTACCTTACAGCCAACAGGATAGATTACTACCCAACAGCCAACAGGATAGATTACTACCCAACAGCCAACAGGTTAGATTACTACCTTACAGCCAACAGGTTAGATTACTACCTTACAGCCAACAGGATAGATTACTACCCAACAGGTTAGATTACTACCTTACAGCCAACAGGATAGATTACTACCCAACAGGTTAGATTACTACCTTACAGCCAACAGGTTAAATTACTACCTTACAGCCAACAGGTTAGATTACTACCTTACAGCCAACAGGTTAGATTACTACCCAACAGCCAACAGGTTAGATTACTACCCAACAGCCAACAGGTTACATGACTACCTTACAGCCAACAGGATAGATGACTACCTTACAGCCAACAGGATAGATTACTACCTTACAGCCAACAGGTTAGATTACTACCTTACAGCCAACAGGATAGATTACTACCCAACAGGTTAGATTACTACCTTACAGCCAACAGGATAGATTACTACCTTACAGCCAACAGGATAGATTACTACCCAACAGGTTAGATTACTACCTTACAGCCAACAGGTTAAATTACTACCTTACAGCCAACAGGTTAGATTACTACCTTACAGCCAACAGGTTAGATTACTACCCAACAGCCAACAGGTTAGATTACTACCCAACAGCCAACAGGTTACATGACTACCTTACAGCCAACAGGATAGATGACTACCTTACAGCCAACAGGATAGATTACTACCTTACAGCCAACAGGTTAGATTACTACCTTACAGCCAACAGGATAGATTACTACCCAACAGGTTAGATTACTACCTTACAGCCAACAGGATAGATTACTATCCAACAGCCAACAGGTTAGATTACTACCTTACAGCCAACAGGTTAGATTACTACCTTACAGCCAACAGGTTAGATTACTATCCAACAGGTTAGATTACTACCTTACATCCAACAGGTTAGATTACTACCTTACAGCCAACAGGATAGATTACTACCCAACAGCCAACAGGTTAGATTACTACCTTACAGCCAACAGGTTAGATTACTACCCAACAGCCAACAGGTTAGATTACTACCTTACAGCCAACAGGTTAGATTACTACCTTACAGCCAACAGGATAGATTACTACCCAACAGCCAACAGGTTAGATTACTATCCAACAGCCAACAGGATAGATTACTACCCAACAGGATAGATTACTACCTTACAGCCAACAGGTTAGATTACTACCCAACAGCCAACAGGATAGATTACTACCCAACAGCCAACAGAATAGATTACTATCCAACAGCCAACAGGTTAGATTACTACCTTACAGCCAACAGGTTAGATTACTACCTTACAGCCAACAGGTTAGATTACTACCTTACAGCCAACAGGTTAGATTACTACCTTACAGCCAACAGGTTAGATTACTACCTTACAGCCAACAGGTTAGATTACTACCTTACAGCCAACAGGTTAGATTACTACCTTACAGCCAACAGGTTAGATTAATACCTTACAGCCAACAGGTTAGATTACTACCTTACAGCCAACAGGTTAGATTACTACCTTACAGCCAACAGGTTAGATTACTACCTTACAGCCAACAGGTTAGATTACTACCTTACAGCCAACAGGTTAGATTACTACCTTACAGCCAACAGGTTAGATTACTACCTTACATCCAACAGGTTAGATTACTACCTTACAGCCAACAGGATAGATTACTACCCAACAGGTTAGATTACTACCTTACAGCCAACAGGATAGATTACTACCCAACAGCCAACAGGTTAGATTACTACCTTACAGCCAACAGGTTAGATTACTAACTAACAGCCAACAGGATAGATTACTACCTTACAGCCAACAGGATAGATAACTACCTTACAGCCAACAGGTTAGATTACTACCTTACAGCCAACAGGATAGATTACTACCCAACAGGTTAGATTACTACCTTACAGCCAACAGGTTAGATTACTACCTTACAGCCAACAGGATAGATTACTACCCAACAGGTTAGATTACTACCTTACAGCCAACAGGATAGATTACTACCCAACAGGTTAGATTACTACCTTACAGCCAACAGGTTAGATTACTACCTTACAGCCAACAGGTTAGATTACTACCTTACAGCCAACAGGTTAGATTACTACCTTACAGCCAACAGGTTAGATTACTACCTTACAGCCAACAGGTTAGATTACTACCTTACAGCCAACAGGTTAGATTACTACCTTACAGCCAACAGGTTAGATTACTACCTTACAGCCAACAGGTTAGATTACTACCCAACAGCCTTGGGGTTCTAGTGACTCCCCATGGCTTCCTCCTCCTCACCTCTGACAGTGTGGACAGGGATCACCTTGCCCTCCATCATGTCGTAGATGTAGAATAGCTTGTTCCTGAAACTGGTGGCCACCACCTGCTCCCCTTCCACGCTGAACTGGGCCTTGTGCACCGGGAACTTCTCCAGGTGGATACTCTGGATCTTAGGGTTGGTCTTCCCATCAACCTGGAGAGGAAGGAGTGATTTAGAGTGAGGTGGAAGGTAATTAATATTAGTACAGACTTGTCTGTTAGTGTCACAGATTCACTAAATAACCCTAAAATAATCATCCCTAAGGATGTTTGGTGGTCCATTGAGAGTTTTGTATTTTTTTTAGCTTATAGTTTGTATGGTCAAATAAAAGACCTGGAGGATTTCATTAAAAGCATATAGCCCCAACCGGCCCGTTTATGACATTCCCTATACCATGCCTCATGATGACAGCCACAGAAATGCCTGAGAGAAGACTGAAGCTGATGAATAAAATGAATACCTGGAACAGAGAGATGGACTGGTCGAGCCCTGCTGTCATGACAACCTGGGCGGAGGGGTGGAACTGCACCGTGGTCAGCCTGTCCTCAGACGGCCGGTCGTTGTTGGCATGTAGGCACTTCTTCATCTGCAAGAGAGTTCAATACATCAATGATAAATGTACTAGTATCACATGTAAACATGACGTTGAAAATACTCTACTATTGTGATCTCAATTGCCAAAACCACATGATCTAATACTGGAAAATCGAATGGCTTTGTAACTCCCAAGCCAGTAAGGTACTCTGGTTAGAGTCCCCATTTGCAGTCAGAGAGAGATCTGGTTGTTCTAGTCTAACTTCATCTCAAATGTAGTAGTGGTGAGATGATGGGAGAACAGAACTCACCCGTATGATTCCTTTGGGAAGGCTGTCGGATGAGCCCACAAAGTTGCCCGTCTTCCTCATCAGGTCGTCTCCATCTTCAGAGTCTTCATCAGAGTCATCTTTAGATTTTTTTTAAATAGACACATTGTTTATTGAAACGACACAAATGTATACTATATACCAGGGATCATCTACTAGATTCAGCCGCAGGACGAACATAATTACAAATAAGTTGTAGACTGAAATTGACCGCAAGAAGTCCAAACATATATAAAATGTTATTAAAACAATCATTTCAAACCGTCTATATCATGAAAAGAGTGTTCATAGTGTTTTGTACACTCAGTGTGCATCTCTCTATTATGCGTGTGAATACTTCAGAACAGATTTCCAAACTTAAAATCACTTGGAGCTGATTTGCTGGTGTTTTTACCATCTTTTATGTCCAAAAATAAAAATAACCTTCAGAAAACTTGGAGGATCAAATAAAATCAGTTGGGGAACCCTGCTATATACACTATAACACCATTATATAGTAGGCAATCATCAGTGAGGGGCATCTCTCATAACATATTACACGGACCATGAAGATGTTTATGACCAAAATTCATAAGTTTACCTTTTTTCTTGTTCTTTTTCTTTACTTTTGTCTCTGCCCACGACGGCTTTCCACCCATTGCTTTTTGGAACCTGGCAAAAATGAGTTGGAAGTGTGAGTTTGAACCACCAGATCCCAGTGGTATTTACTCAATGGCTGTATTACTAATATCCACTTACTGTTCTTTCATCCTCTGCTGTAACTTCTGTTTGGACATCTTGGCCTCTGTCACACTCTTGGTCAGGTCTCTACGGAACCGGTGTGTCATGTCCACTCTAGGAAACGGGAGGGAAAGATCATGGAAGAATGAATAAAAAACATAGTGACGTAACTGCTAGGGATGTAACAGTTCACCGATACGCATCGGTCCCGGTTCAAATGTTTAAGATACAGACTGACCTAAATGTACCATGCATCGGTCAGAAAATCGATTCAAATGTTATGAATCGTTGATTCACTGAAAGGTTTTGCTCATATTACTTTCTTTCTACCTTCAGAAAATACCGCTGATCTTTTGGGACAACTGACGCATCCTCTCCTTCAGTGTCAAACTAAGCATGTAACTGCGTTGACAGTCATTGATCTACAAGTCACTTTGCATGCCGAACAACCCCAGGCAATATCAGTAGCCTCCTCAAACTGTGCACTGCTTCGCACGCTGACCAATAACGCTTCGATCACACCGATAGCGTCATTGCATTTTGGTACACATACAAGGTGAATGTTGAACTTTTGTTGCACACATCCAGATGATGCTGCATACCGTTTTGCGCAATGACTCTGCAGGTGTGATCGAGGCTTAACAAAAGTTCAACATTCACCTTCTGCTACCATTTCTGTCAAGCTGTCTACAATTTGATGCAAACAAGCCCCCCCCAAATCTGATAGTGGGGTGGTAGATGCCCACTAGTCTCCCTTATGGCTCAGCTCAGGTGACTACATACACCATAGACATTTACACAAATACACACACACAGATGTCAGCTCGGACAGACTACCAGCACCTCAAATGTTCTACTGCTTGAGCTCCGGTTCATCTTATAGAATATTAGCTCAAAAGCATTGTGGAGCTCCTGCACCTAAATATAAACAGTACCGGCACCCAAAATGAGTACCGGAAACCTATTTCTGCCCAGGTCAAGCACTGGTTTCTGTATCTAGACACGTATCGATTTGTCTTTAAAGGGAAAGATGCACATCACTAGTAACTGCCCATACAAGCAATGTTTGATTCACATATCCATGTAATTGACATTAGGGTTACATGCCTACAGCTAATGTAGTTACATGAAGTTTGAAGCATTGTACATGACATCAATGCTGAAAAGACACAATAGGACATCGTTGCAGTCCCAGGTACTAACTCTTCCTCCAGATCATCATCCTCATCCTCCCACACTGCTGTCCTGGTTGGCTGAACCTTCAGCCGTGCTTCATTCTCTACATCGGATTCGCTGGAATCGTCATCATCCAGAAGTGTGGCACCTCCATCCTCTCTGTCCTGTTGACAAGAAGTTGATTTGATAAAAACTGACTGCAATGAAACTAAAAGTAAATGATATGTGACAGACGGATATGACACTGGAGATTATTAGTCTAGTACCTGGTTGTAACTAACTATCAATCAATATTGGATTTACATCTATACCATGCTGACAATGTGGCAACATAATCCAATGAGAATATTTATGAACCTTGGCAGGCAGCATCATTCTGTATGGAATCAGGGGTGTATTCATTACCCCAACTTTTCGGATTGGAATGGCAACCATAAAATACAAATTAACTACAACTTCTGTTTAAGAACCCAACAGATTTTACTTCACGTTGGAGTTGTTGCAAAACGTTTTCTAACAGACAAAACGTTTTGCTACAGAATCAGCGTAATGAACACACCCCAGATGTACAGTACCAGTCAAAGGTCTGGACACACCTATTCATTCAAGTGCTTTTCTTTATTTTTACTATTTTCTACATTGTAGAATAATAGTGAAGACATCAAAACTATGAAATAACACATATGGAATCATGTAGTAACCCCAAAAAGTGTTAAACAAATTATATTATATTTTAGATTCTTCAAAGTAGCCACCCTTTGCCTTGATGACAGCTTTGCACAATCTTGGCATTCTCTCAACCAGCTTCATGAGGAATGCTTTTCCAACAGTCTTGAAGGAGTTCCCACATATGCTGAGCACTTGTTGGCTGCTTTTCATTCACTCTGCGGTCCAACTCATCCCAAACCATCTCAATTTGGTTGAGGTCGGGTGATTGTGGAGGCCAGGTCATCTGATGCAGCACTCCATCACTCTCCTTCTTGGTCAAATAGCCCTTACACAGCCTGGAGGTGTGTTTTGGGTCATTGTCCTGTTGAAAAACAAATGATAGTCCCACTAAGCGCAAACCAGATGGGATGGCGTATCGCTGCAGAATGCTGTGATAGCCATGCTGGTTAAGTGTGCCTTGAATTCTAAATACATTTCCACCGGTCTAATGTCCATTGCTCGTGTTTCTTGGCCCAAGCAAGTCTCCTCTTCTTATTGGTGTCCTTTAGTAGTGGTTTCTTTGCAGCAATTCGACCATGAAGGCCTGATTCACGCAGTCTCCTCTGAACAGTTGATGTTGAGATGTGTCTGTTACTTGAACTCTGAAGCATTTACGCTTCATGCGCCCAATCTGAGGTGCAGTTAACTCTAATGAACTTATCCTCTGCAGCAGAGGTAACTCGGTCTTCCTTTCCTGTGGCGGTCCTCATGAGAGCCAGTTTCATCATAGCGCTTGATGGTTTTTGTGACTGCACTTGAAGAAACTTTCAAAGTTCTTGAAGTTTTCCGTATTGACTGACCTTCATGTCTTAAAGTAAGGATAGACTGTCTTTTCTCTTTGCTAGTTTGAGCTGTTCTTGCCATATTTTTTTATATTTTTTTGTCATTTAGCTGACGCTCTTATCCAGAGCAACTTACAGTTAGTGAGTGTATACTTATTTTTTTCATACTGGCCCCCGTGGGAATCGAACCCACAACCCTGCCGTTGCAAACGCCATGCTCTACCAACTGAGCTACATCCCTGGACTTGGTCTTTTACCAAATAGGGCTATCTTCTGTATACCACCCCTACCTTGTCACAACACAACTGATTGGCTCAAACGCATTAAGAAGGAAAGAAATTCCACAAATTAACTTTTAACAAGGCACACCTGTTAATTGAAACGCATTCCACGTGACTACCTCATGAAGCTGGTTGAGAGAATGCCAAGAGTGTGCAAAGCTGTCATCAAGGCAAAGGGTGGCTACTTTGAAGAATCTCAAATCTCAAATATATTTAGATTTGTTTAACACTTTTTGGGTTACTATATGATTCCATATATGTTATTTCATAGTTTTGATGTCTTCACTATTATTCTACAATGTAGAAAATAGTAAAAATAAAGGAAAAACCCTGGAATGAGCTGTCCAAACTTTTGACTTACATTTTACATATTTAGCAGACGCTCTTATCCAGAGCGACTTACAGTTAGTGAGTGCATACATTTTTCATACTTGCCCCCCGTGGGAAACGAACCCACAACCCTGGCGTTGCAAGCGCCATGCTCTACCAACTGAGCTACAGGGGACTTGTACTGTAACTAATGAATTCCTACCTCCACGAGCCTTTCTACAAGATCATCTTCAGCACCAAAAACAAGATCTTCAAGAAGTTTTACAGATGCATCTTCTTCGCCCAAAACAGTCACAGCCTGGGCGTTTTTGTGTCTTTTTAGCACTTCTTCCTCGTAGTCAGGCTCTGGTTCAGAGACTCTTTTCATCGTCTCTCTCCCGTTTCTAGAGTGTATACCGACTTTGTCCATGTTTATAATTTAAACCTTAGCATATGAAACGAATTGTATGTTTACTCAGGGTAGAATTTAACAACATTCAGTAGACTCATAGATGTGCTAGCTAGTCTTTTACAATAACATGCCTCATGCGCCCAATGTTTTCCACATGGGGTGGCTGCAACGCTGTGTTAGTTGTGAGCAAAGTCAACGTACGGCTGCACTATTTCACAAAGTTGCAAAGTATGTGCACAGAGAAGAACTTATGGCCCACGCACGCTCCAACAGTGTAGATGTTTTATTAATCAGTGGTTGTGCGCAGGCTTCGCGCAAAATTCACTATCATGTGTTTCCGTTTTCTTGACCCCTGAACTCGGAATAAATTGTATTTTTTAAATTACAAACAAACGGGCTGGCAAAGACACTTGCGCCGTCTTGTGCATGGGTTGTAAAATGATCTTCAGAGATTTTTTTTTCTTTGATACAACGTTTTGCGAGAAATCTATTTTGAATTTAATGCTCCTAACTATTTCATCAAACTTTATTTATTGATGTTTTCTTTGCGAGTGTACATGTAAGTGTTGAATCATTGTGTACATATGAAAAGTAGGCTATGTGCAAGACATATGAAAGGCAAGAGACAGATACAATGACTCAAAATAAAGATAAAAGACTATGAATAGAAAATGCATAACAATTATGTATAATGGAAAATATTATCTTAATATACAGTATTGGGAATGGAAACTTTCCTATGTTTTCACATACACAAATCTGTATTCTCTTACATTTCCCTCCTGGTACCCATTCATCTATAGGACATAGATGAGATAATGATTATGTAAAAATACTACAGGTTTACAGAGGTGATCATAAATCAAACTATGAAAGGGGTGCAAGAGAGACAGAGGGATTATATAAATTAGTGGAAGGAGCGAGGGAAAGCAGAAGCTTTAAATAGCAACAGTCAATGGCCCATTTTCAAGCCCACCCTTGGCCTCCTAATAATAGATACCTCTCAGATTCAGGCTGACCCTAGCCCCTATTAATGGACCCTTCTTCATTCCAAAGACTGTTTGATCAGCAGTATGATAATAGCTCCACTTTGACCTTGGCAAACTCTCCCGAAGAGCTGTATAGAATATGATGGGCCACAACCCATACCCCTCCCCCAACTGGAAATGTCTGCATAAAAATTTGTTGAAAAGGCATTTATTAGTGAGGGAAAAAGTATTTGATCCCCTGCTGATTTTGTACGTTTGCCCACTGACAAACAAATGATCAGTCTATAATTTTAATGGTAGGTTTATTTGAACAGTGAGAGACAGAATTACTACAACAAAAATCCAGAAAAACGCATGTCAAAAATGTTATAAATTGATTTGCATTTTAATGAGGGAAATAAATATTTGACCCCCTCTCAATCAGAAAGATTTCTGGCTCCCAGGTGTCTTTTATACGGGTAACGAGCTGAGATTAGGAGCACACTCTTAAAGGGAGTGCTCCTAATCTCAGCTTGTTACCTGTATAAAAGAAACCTGTCCACAGAAGCAATCAATCAATCAGATTCCAAACTCTCCACCATGGCCAAGACCAAAGAGGTCTCCAAGGATGTCAGGGACAAGATTGTACACCTACACAAGGCTGGAATGGGCTACAAGACCATCGCCAAGCAGCTTGGTGAGAAGGTGACAACAGTTGGTGTGATTATTCGCAAATGGAAGAAACACAAAATAACTGTCAATCTCCCTCGGCCAGGGGCTCCATGCAAGATCTCACCTCGTGGAGTTGCAATGATCATGAGAATGGTGAGGAATCAGCCCAGAACTACACGGGAGGACCTTGTCAATGATCTCAAGGCAGCTGGGACCATAGTCACCAAGAAAACAATTGGTAACACACTACGCCGTGAAGGACTGAAATCCTGCAGCGCCCGCATGGTCCCCCTGCTCAAGAAAGCACATATACAGGCCCGTCTGAAGTTTGCCAATGAACATCTGAATGATTCAGAGGAGAACTGGGTGAAAGTGTTGTGGTCAGATGAGACCAAAATTGAGCTCTTTGGCATCAACTCAACTCGCCTTGTTTGGAGGAGGAGGAATGCTGCCTATGACCCCAAGAATACCATCCCCACTGTCAAACATGGAGGTGGAAACATTATGCTTTGGGGGTGTTTTTCTGCTAAGGGGACAGGACAAGTTCACCGCATCAAAGGGACGATGGACGGGGCCATGTACCGTCAAATCTTGGGTGACAACCTCCTTCCCTCAGCCAGGGCATTGAAAATGGGTTGTGGATGGGTATTCCAGCATGACAATAACCCAAAACACACGGCCAAGGCAACAAAGGAGTGGCTCAAGAAGAAGCAATTTAAGGTCCTGGTGTGGCCTAACCAGTCTCCAGACCTTAATCCCATAGAAAATATGTGGAGGGAGCTGAAGGTTCGAGTTGCCAAACGTTAGCCTCAACCTTAATGACTTGGAGAAGATCTGCAAAGAGGAGTGGGACAAAATCCCTGCTGAGATGTGTGCAAACCTGGTGGCCAACTACAAGAAACGTCTGACCTCTGTGATTGCCAACAAGGGTTTTGCCACCAAGTACTAAGTCATGTTTTGCAGAGGGGTCAAATACTTATTTCCCTCATTAAAATGCCACTACATTTATAACATTTTTGACATGCGTTTTTCTGGATTATTTTGTTGTTATTCTGTCTCTCACTGTTCAAATAAACCTACCATTAAAATTATAGACGGATCATTTGTTTGTCAGTGGGCAAACGTACAAAATCAGAAGGGATCAAATACTTTTTTCCCTCACTGTATATATATATATATATACAGTTGAAGTCGGAAGTTTACAAACACTTAGGTTGGAGTCATTAAAACTCATTTTTCAACCATTCCACAGATTTCTTGTTAACAAACTATAGTTTTGGCAAGTCGGTTAGGACATCTGCATTGTGCATGAAACAAGTAATTTTTCCAACTATTGTTTACACACAGATTATTTCACTTATAATTCACTGTATCACAATTCCAGTGGGTCAGAAGTTTACATACACTAAGTTGACTGTGCCTTTAAACAGCTTGGAAAAGTCCAGAAAATGATGTCATGGCTTTAGAAGCTTCTGATAGGCTAATTGACATTATTTGAGTCAATTGGAGGTGTACCTGTGAATGTATTTCAAGGCCTACCTTCAAACTCAGTGCCTCTTTGCTTGGCATCATGGGAAAATGAAAATAAATCAGCCAAGACCTAAGAAAAAAAATTGTAGACCTCCACAAGTCTGGTTCATCATTGGGAGCAATTTCCAAACCCCTGACGGTACCACGTTCATCTGTACAAACAATAGTACGCAAAAATAAACACCATGGGACCACGCATCCGTCATACCGCTCAGGAAGGAGACGCTTTCTGTCTCCTAGAGATGAACGTACTTTGGTGCGAAAAGTGCAAATCAATCCCAGAACAACAGCAAAGGACCTTGTGAAGATGCTGGAGGAAACAGGCACAAAAGTGTCTATATCCACAGTAAAACGAGTCCTATATCGACATAACCTGAAAGGCCACTCAGCGTGGAAGAAGCCACTGCTCCAAAACCGCCATAAAAAAGCCAGACTATGGTTTGCAACTGCACATGGGGACAAATATCGTACTTTTTGGAGAAATGTCCTCTGGTCTGATGAAACAAAAATAGAACTGTTTGGCCATAATGACCATCGTTATGTTTGGAGGAAAAAGGGGGATGCTTGCAAGCCAAAGAACAGCATCCCATCCGTGAAGCACAGGGGTGGCAGCATCATGCTGTGGGGGTGCTTTGCTGCAGGAGGGACTGGTGCACTTCCTCGCTGCCCTTCTTGACACCAGGCCATCCTCCAAAAGACTTCGCCTCACTGTGCGTGCAGATGCATTCACACCTGCCTGCTGCCATTCCTGAGCAAGCTCTGCACTGGTGGTGCCCCGATCCCGCAGCTGAATCAACTTTAGGAGACGGTCCTGGCGCTTGCTGGACTTTCTTGGGCGCCCTGAACCCTTCTTCACAACAATTGAACCTCTCTCCTTGAAGTTCTTGATGATCCGATAAATGGTTGATTTAGGTGCAATCTTACTAGCAGCAATCTCCTTGCCTGTGAAGCCCTTTTTGTGCAAAGCAATGATGACGGTACGTGTTTCCTTGCAGGTAACCATGGTTAACAGAGGACAAACACTCGGTCCTTCCGAGTGGCGCAGTGGTCTAAGGCACTGCATCGCAGTGTTAACTGTGCCACTAGAGATCCTGGTTCGAATCCAGGCTCTGTCGTAGCCGGCCGCTTCCGGGAGACCCATGGGGTGGCGCATAATTGGCCCTGCGTCGTCCAAGGTAGGGGAGGGAATGGCCGGCAGTGATGTAGCTCAGTTGGTAGAGCATGGTGTTTGCAACACCAGGGTTGTGGGTTCAATTCCCACTCACTAACTGTAAGTCGCTCTGGATAAGAGCGTCTGCTGAATGACTAAAATGTAAATGTAAGAACAATGATTTCAAGCACCACCCTCCTTTTAAAGCTTCCAGTCTGTTATTCTAATTCAATCAGCATGACAGAGTGATCTCCAGCCTTGTCCTCGTCAACACTCTCACCTGTGTTAACGAGAGAATCACTGACATGATGTCAGCTGGTCCTTTTGTGGCAGGGCTGAAATGCAGTGGAAATGTTTTTTGGGGATTAAGTTCATTTTCATGGTAAAGAGGGACTTTGCAATAAATTGCAATTCATCTGATCACTCTTCATAACATTCTAGAGTATATGCAAATTGCCATCATAAAAACTGAGGCAGCAGACTTTGTGAAAATTAATATTTGTGTCATTCTCAAAACTCTTGACCACGACTGTACTTCCAAAGTTGTGGCAAAATGGCTTAAGGACAACAAAGTCAAGGTATTGGAGTGGCCGTCACAAAGCCCTGACCTCAATCCTATAGAACATTTGTGGGCAGAACTGAAAAAGCGTGTGCGAGCGAGGAGGCCTACAAACCTGACTCAGGAGGAATGGGCCAAAATTCACCCAACGTATTGTGGGAAGCTTGTGGAAGGCTACCCGAAACATTTGACCCAAGTTAAACAATTTAAAGGCAATGCTACCAAATACTAATTGAGTGTATGTAAACTTCTGACCCACTGGGAATGTGATGAAAGAAATAAAAGCTGAAATAAATCATTCTCTCTACTATTATTCTGACATTTCACATTCTTAAAATAAAGTGGTGATCCTAACTGACCTAAAACAGGGAATTTTTACTAGGATTAAATGTAAGGAATTGTGAAAAACTGAGTTTAAATGTATTTGGCTAAGGTGTATGTAAACTTCCGACTTCAACTGTATATACAGTTGGGAGAACAAGTATTTGATACACTGCCGATTTTGCAGGTTTTCCTATTTACAAAGCATGTAGAGGTCTGTAATTTTTATCATAGGTACACTTCAACTGTGAGAGACTGAATCTAAAACAAAAATCCAGGAAATCACATTGTATGATTTTTAAGTAATTAATTTGCATTTTATTGCATGACATAAGTATTTGATCACCTACCAACCAGTAAGAATTCTGGCTCTCACAGACCTGTTAGTTTGTCTTTAAGAAGCCCTCCTGTTCTCCACTCATTAACTGTATTAACTGCACCTGTTTGAACTCATTACCTGTATAAAAGACACCTGTCCACACACTCAATCAAACAGACTCCAACCTCTCCACAATGGCCAAGACCAGAGAGCTGTGTAAGGACATCAGGGATAAAATTGTAGACCTGCACAAGGCTGGGATGGGCTACAGGACAATAGGCAAGCAGCTTGGTGAGAAGGCACCAACTGTTGGCGCAATTATTAGAAAATGGAAGAAGTTCAAGATGACGGTCAATCACCCTCGGTCTGGGGCTCCATGCAAGATCTCACCTCGTGGGGCATCAATGATCATGAGGAAGGTGAGGGATCAGCCCAGAACTACATGGCAGGACCTGGTCAATGACCTGAAGAGAGCTGGGACCACAGTCTCAAAGAAAACCATTAGTAACACACTACGCCGGCATGGATTAAAATCCTGCAGCGCACGCAAGGTCCCCCTGCTCAAGCCAGCGCATGTCCAGGCCCGTCTGAAGTTTGCCAATGACCATCTGGATGATCCAGAGGAGGAATGGGAGAAGGTCATGTGGTCTGATGAGACAAAAATATAGCTTGCCGTGTTTGGAGGAAGAAGAAGGATGAGTACAACCCCAAGAACACCATCCCAACCGTGAAGCATGGAGGTGAAAACATCATTCTTTGGGGATGCTTTTCTGCAAAGAGGACAGGACGACTGCACCGTATTGAGGGGAGGATGGATGGGGCCATGTATCGCGAGATCTTGGCCAACAACCTCCTTCCCTCAGTAAGAGCATTGAAGATGGGTCGTGGCTGGGTCTTCCAGCATGACAACGACCCGAAACACACAGCCAGGGCAACTAAGGAGTGGCTCCGTAAGAAGCATCTCAAGGTCCTGGAGTGGCCTAGCCAGTCTCCAGACCTGAACCCAATAGAAAATCTTTGGAGGGAGCTGAAAGTCCGTATTGCCCAGCGACAGCCCCGAAACCTGAAGGATCTGGAGAAGGTCTGTATGGAGGAGTGGGCCAAAATCCCTGCTGCAGTGTGTGCAAACCTGGTCAAGACCTACAGGAAACGTATGATCTCTGTAATTGCAAACAGAGGTTTCTGTACCAAATATTAAGTTCTGCTTTTCTGATGTATCAAATACTTATGTCATGCAATAAATTGCAAATGAATTACATAAAAATCATACAATGTGATTTTCTGGATTTTTGTTTTAGATTCCGTCTCTCACAGTTGAAGTGTACCTATGATAAAAATTACAGACCTCTACATGCTTTGTAAGTAGGAAAACCTGCAAAATCGGCAGTGTATCAAATACTTGTTCTCCCCACTGTATATATATATATGCAATGTAATTTAAACACATTTTCACCAAGGTCAATACAATCAAAGCTGCTTTGAAATGCCTTCTCAGTTTGCAAGTTTATTGCAAGTATATTACAAATATTGAAATGTTCTTAACACAGCAAATGGAACATACAAATCTGGTGTGAAATGTTCAGTTGGGCCAACCCCGTATCACTTCAGTGTTTGCAGATATGAAGGTTTAGAGCGGTGGCCAGTAACCGAAAGGTTGCTGGTTCACATCCACGAGCTGACTAAGTGAAAAATGACACCTCTGCCAATGTGCCCTTGAGCAAGGCATTTACCCCTAGTAGCTCTGGATAAGAGTGTCTGCTAAATGACTAAAATGCCATGTCAAGAGAGTCTATTAAATATGACTGCAGACACACAAATCAATGCTGCTAATATGTTTATTAGATGGTGATGGCTAAATCTTTCTAATTCTTCTTGCAAAAATCACAGTCCTTGAACGGTTTCGAGATGGCTCTGGAAATGGCCCGGAACACCCTGACCAACAGGGGATGTTTACGGGACTCCTGTGCAGGTGCTGGTGGCAGGTCGTCCTCAGGTTGGGGAATGAATGGGACAGCATGATCATCATCTGTGATAAGAGAACATTGCAGGATCAGAATTGAACATATCAAATGTACTTTCCTTCTCTCCAACCACAGCACAAACAAATGGTAATACATCAGAATGACAGAATCTACGATTTTGACCTTGGGAAATGTGAAAGTCGCTACAATGTTTGCCTGACAGCTCGTCAAACTCAGTGGCCTTGATCAGAGAAAGCATTATGGATGGATTAATACATCTCAGCATTAAACTCAGTAAAGCTGCATTCACTCTGACCACAGGCCACATCTTGGCAATGCATCAAAATCAAATGATCATCATTGTGTGTCGCTTACCCAGCGCAACTCGAGAGGTGCTGAAACGCTGCGAAGGCAGCTCCTTTTGAGCGGGGTGGCTCTCTGGTTCCACTCTGCTCTTGAACACCTGTTGCCGAGTAAATTCATCCTTCCATTAGACGCCCCACATTGTCTCACTCTGACCCCATTAGCTTCGAATTCTATTTTAGCCGTAATGACGGGGAAAAACCCCAAACATGGAGCTCCATACCTTGATCTTGACCGTTGGCAACTTTGGGCAGTAACTGAACCTCCAGCCCTGGCTCTTCTTCTTCACTCTGGCAGAGGGGACGTGACGAGTCTCTGTATCAGCAACAGCTGTAGAAGTGCACTTCACAGGCAATGCGGTGTCAGGGCGGTTGGCATGGAGCTCAGCAAGAACGTCACTGGAGGCCTGGCTAGTGCCTGACCTGTGGGTACTTGTGGCCTGGAAGAGACTTCTCTTTGATTTGGGCAGAAGAATATCTGGGGGCAGAAGAGATAAAATAGTTATGTTGTGTATATTTTACAATAATACACAATCTTGAAAATCCAATGAACACAATTGCAATAAAACTATTAAGCTCATGAGTGAATCCTACATGACACGAGAGTTGGCGTGGTCACAGTTGTAAATGAGAACTTGTCCTCATCTGGTTTACCTGGTTAAATAAAGGTGAAAAAAAATAAAAAATAAAAAATAATTCAATTTAGTGCATATTACAAAATAAAATAAATGAAAAGTGGTCATTTTACTTACCACGCACAGAGGTCGCGGCTGACACATCATCGGTCAGCGTGTCCATCGCCTGGCCGGTCACCGCCATACAAACCTGAGAGGTTTTAGATGAGACATCCTGGTAGATGTCATGGACCGACATCACATGAAGATGATCCTCTTCACCCACATCAGGCTCATCATCTTCTAGCCTGTTCAGAATGGAGTCAAACATCTCCATGGCAACCTGCCACTCTTCGGTCATCTGCTCACCCACAGATGAGTGCTCTGAGGCAGCTACTCCGGCCTTGATCACATTCAGAACCTTGCTGAGGATCTTCTTGGCGCTGTGTCTGACTGACTCCTGGCTGACTGCAACTGTTGGGTCTTTGAGGTCATTGTTGGTAGACACTTCCATGTCCTGGATTTTGTCAGCAGTTAAATGGGTATCCTGGTGGTCCCGCTCATTGGTGAGGTGGCAACCAGTGTACAAACTCTTCAGCTCGTTCACAGCTGTGCTGTAAAGTTTCTGGGAGGATAACTGGACCTGTTCCCAGAACTTGATCCTACCTGCCCTCCTCACCTCAATTGCCTCGTTTAAGTCCACTAGAAGGGACTCAAGAATGCTAGTTGAGGCCTCAGCAATGTTCCTTGAGGAGACGTGGGCTGACAGGATGTCCATGGTCAAAGAAGCATCTCTTATGACCTGAGTCACTACCCCTTGGGCCTTGGCAGAGTATTCTGCCATTAGGTTGTCGGTCTGAAGGTCAGCAGGATGCTGCTTTTCCCCCTGTGTGGTCACATCCTGTGCAGTGAGTGGACGGCTTAGAATAATTGTTTCCTGAATCCTCTCTGATGGTGGGAATGGACAATCAATGAGCAGGGAGTGGTAGATGGCAGTGGAGGATATGTCTGGGTGTTCTCTCACAGCCTCCGGCTCCATGATTGCTGAGGGGCCCTGGAGCATCTCACCAATTTCCAGATCGCTGATGCTCTCGACACTCGACACTAGACGTGCTAGAAGGTTTCTAGACATCTGGCATGGAACAAAGGACTCGTCTGAGTTGTTGTCAAGCTCTGTTTTTATCACTTGCAGGGCAGTTCTGACTGACACTGCTGACCGGACACAGAGCATCCTCAGGTCGGAGTGGGAGCGAGGCAGAGGTGAGTGGTTCGAGGGACCACTGCTGCCCTGTGAGTATCTGGATCCCCCCTCCAGCTCAAACTCAGACATGGATGCCTTGAGTTTGGCTGCAGCTTTCCGGACCATGTCCCTTGCCACACCATCAATGTCGAGGCCTTCAATCCCTGTCCGGGAGCCAGCGCTCTGGGACCTGGAAAATGCCTCGTACTCTAGATAACCAAGGGCATCCAGGGTATCATCGACCACCAAATCCACCAAATCATTGGACATGGCAGTGATTCTGTGACCTAGCTGGATATTCTGTTCTGTCAGCGACCAATCCCACAGGGATCCACCGTACATTTCAGCCATTTTCAGCTCGACGGCCCTGTTGATCTTTGCCAGAGACAGGTTCAGCAGGTGGTCGCTTCCTGACTGTCTGACTGACATCCTGGTCTCCGTTCTCTGGACCACCAGACTCTGCACCTTGGCCGACACCGCTGACAGGAAGTAGGACACCCGCACCTCATGTCCTGTCTGAGCGTCGCTCTTTCCCCTTTGGATGCTGCTGATGGTTGCAACAATGACCTGACCTGCCAGTCGTCCTAGCTCTC
Organism: Coregonus lavaretus; assembly: GCF_964263955.1. Lineage (NCBI taxonomy): Eukaryota > Metazoa > Chordata > Actinopteri > Salmoniformes > Salmonidae > Coregonus > Coregonus lavaretus. Next base: position 10,008,786 of record NC_140015.1, on the reverse strand, counting down.
TCTCAATCTCCTTAGCGGACTTTACAGACAGCCAAGTGAGCGCCATCTGTCCCATAGTATGGCCATTCATTGTGGTTGTGATTGTCCGCAGCATCTGCTCAGCAAACTGACTGCTCGGTGAGCTGATGCTGGTGGAAGGAGCTTCGGCTCCCTGACTGGCACCTCCTATCAGCATGAGCTGGGCTAGTCTGGCGTTGATCTGCTTGAAGATGATCTCCACAATGGCCATGATCAGCCTGGTGTCCGCAGACAGAATAATAGGCCTCATCTTCTTTGGTCTCCTCTGGATGGATGGCAGTATGACCTCACTCAGGTACCTGCGGGCGTCTCTGTGAACCTGACTGAAGATAAAGTTGTGAGACAGTCCGAACACAGACCTCAGGGGGTCTGAGCGGGGTCTGTCCCAATCCTCTCTATCTCCGTTCTCAGAAGCTGAGGAATATCTTCTTGGGTTGTGATCTTCTTCCTCATTTCCCAAAGACTCCTCTGACCTGAAGAGCAGCCCACAACAAAGATATGGTAACAACGACAATAACAAACCTTTCTGGACACAAACACTGCTTTAAAACATTATTTAAAAGAATCAACTAAAGTCATACAGATGCAGGATCTTAATTTGATCACCCTGTTGCAGGAGAACTTTCCTGCAATGTAGGAAATGTAAAACGTATAGTGTATTTGAGGTTTTAAAAGGCTTCTGAAGTCCACTTTGAAATTTCAGACTAGATTTTTTTCCCTTACGAATAATGTATCAACCCCTTCAAAAATGTCCATTAATTATAATCCAGATATTAATTCACATTTCCTAATGCTGCAGGATTCTTTTCCTGCTGTAGCAAACGTAAGTTCCTACATCTGTATTCAGTGGAAATAAATCATTTTAGAGAAGTCATTATTTATACACATGTATGAAGTTAAGGAATTAACTGTTCCAACCATTATGGGGAGGAATAAGCTACAGGGGGGTACATACGAAAGGGGGGAGGGGAAGGGAGTTGGGTTCCGTGTCCTGGCACCAGTTCTAGGGCTGGTGACCTCGCTTGGCCCATGACTTGGCCCAAGGTTGAATCTGACGCTGCGGCATACGGAGGCCGCTTCCAGATCTGCTTCATTGATTACGACTGAAGACCAGGAGGAGGAAGTTGATGAAGATGATGATGGTGACCAGGGCAAATGCCTGTACATGATGAAATCAAGGGCAGGGACCACCACTGTTGAAGAGTCCTCCTTCACCCATGACACGATGTTCTTGCACTTAGCATGAGCCTCAACTATGGTGGACTGTAATGTAAAAGAACAGCCGGGAAAGATTGTTCTAAAATTGAACATTCAATTAAATCCACCGTCTGTCTACATTGTGATGTCTTTATTATCTAACCTGAATGCCACAACTTATTAAATAAAGTTATTCTATTCAACTTCCTCCGACCTTGTTGTTGAGATATAAAGCCTGCTCACCAGGTTCCCATTGTCTAGACTCAAAGTGCTGACTCGCCAGCTCCTGGTACATTTACTGTAGTATTGTAATAGAATATCTATGCCAGGGATCGGCAACTTTTATGGGCGTGGGGGCCAAAAAAATCTGAACTCATCATGAGGGGCCGCAGTGGCTCGCGGGTCTTCATTCCCACATCCATACCCACACATGTAGTCTGAGTCGGCCCTTGCGTTTTGGGGGCCCCAAGCAACATTTTGTTGGGGCCTGCCCCCCACTCTGCCAGCAAATGATTTTAGCGGATCCCCTCTTGACAGTGGAGAGACAAAATTGAAGTTTTAGGGTTAATTTCCTGCAATTCTGCACATTTTGCCATGTGGCGTAGAACATTTTTTGCCGTTTTAAAGCAAGTTTGCTGCAATTCTACACATTTTACCCTGGGGCAGAGAGAACATTTTGAAATTGTAGAACTACTTTCATGTAATTCTACTCATTTGATATCTGAGTGAGCGTGACTAACAAAATCAATGCCCCCTCCCCATTCGACCATGATTACTACAAATTTAGATAGCTGGCCGCTAGACTAACTTACCCCCCAAAAAATGTTTTAGCTGACATGGGCTAATTGAGTGACTGTCAGTGACTGACATAGCAAGAGAAAAACTGCTGATGCAAAACCAAAATTGAAAACGGCACCTTGTGTATTCTACTATTCTAACTCTCAACAATAAGTTGAGACCCTGACTGAGTTCCATTCATTTTTTTTATTGATCCGCGGGCTTACAAAAGGGGATCCACGGCCACCAGTTGCCCATCCCTGATCTAGACTGCATCCCAAATGGCACCCTATTCCCTATATAGTGCCCTGCTTTTGACCAGGGCCCATAGAGTTCTGATCAAAGGTGGGGCATATATTTGGAAAATGGCACCATTTGGGATGCACCCATAGTCTATTTTACCGTCTCCCTGATGTTAGAAAATTCCAGCGCTAACTCTAACTCACCCTTTCATGCATATTCTCAGTCGAAAGAATCCATTGCCTGCAAAAGGGATAAATAGATGAGTACTGTTAATTATTAAAACTATCTAACCCTTGACCTCTACGGGACTAGCCTATATACATGTACACCACAAACACACCCTCTGATTGGTTCTTTGGTCAGTTGCAGAACACACAGTATAGAGAATAGGAGGTAAGTATGGGGAATACAAAGAGCTACCTACTTCTCATTCATCTCCTCCCCTGAGAATTCGAGTTCTGAGGAGGAGCTTCTCCGGGCCAAGGACAGGTTGTAATGAGAAGTCTGCTGTGGCTCCCATGTGTTAGATGGGCTGGCTAAGTCCTGATCAGCCTCCTGCATCTCACTCTCTGCTTCAGTCTCCTGTGACTGAGATGGGCCGGCTGACTCTGGATCAGCCTCCTGCATCTCTCTCTCTGCTTCAGTCTCCTCTGACTGAGATGGTCCGGCTGACTCTGGATCAGCCTCCTGCATCTCTCTCTCTGCTTCAGTCTCCTGTGACTGAGATGGGCCGGCTGACTCTGGATCAGCCTCCTGCATCTCTCTCTCTGCTTCAGTCTCCTCTGACTGAGATGGTCCGGCTGACTCTGGATCAGCCTCCTGCATCTCTCTCTCTGCTTCAGTCTCCTGTGACTGAGATGGGCCGGCTGACTCTGGATCAGCCTCCTGCATCTCTCTCTCTGCTTCAGTCTCCTCTGACTGAGATGGTCCGGCTGACTCTGGATCAGCCTCCTGCATCTCTCTCTGAGATTTTACATATCACCTTTCTCAACTCTCATTAATTAGCCTACATTATTTATCACTATATATCACCTTGGCGATCACCTTTACCCAATTACTCACTATTTCTGAATTTGGCAGATGGCAAGACTTATCTTGCCTTTCAAAATGTTTAATATAAAAAATATACATCTCTATTTTAAAAAATCTGAAAAACAAAGCCTACCTCCACTTCTTTCTTCTCCATATTATCTCCAGTTGTATCACATATTAATGCTTTAAAAAAATTATGATACAATTACATTGCAATAAAACGCGGGATAATACATTTTCAATCACCAACGACACCAACTTGATGACTGAATGAAGAGTCAAATGTTATCTGATCTGTTTCGAACGTGATCACGTATGACGTAATAGATATACATCGCAGACGTAATTGTGCGGTAACTGCAACAGTCAGCAGGTAGCGGCAAAATCAACAATGAAAACAACAGATACCAGACTAGACCACTGAGCGTTACACACCATTACAGTCAAATCAATTCTGCCTCATAAAAAATTAAAATCGGCCACCACAAGCAGACTTCATCCAAAATATGTAAAGGAAAATTGTTTCAAAGTGTGTTTGTAAAATGTAAGGCTCTGATATATATTTACACCTACGCCTGTTTCTTTGATAAAAAACAAGCAAACAAACATGTACACCCACTTAAAAAACCCACCCACCCTTTGCAACAGATACCATTTTGGTTAATAATAATAATAATTAGTCTGCTGATATCAACCTTTGGTGTTGCTATGCTATATAATTAGCACTTCCCAATGTCTAGACTCGAATATTTGACAGCATTATGTCGATATCACCATTAACTGTTGTGTGGCGCTAGAATGCACAAAAGAACATGGGTGATTAAAAGCAGGCAACATGTCAATCAATTTTTGACCTCATCCAAGCCCCACCCATTCACTGGGCAGCCTTTATAAACTAGCTCTCATCATCATCTCAGCCTTACTAATTTTGTCTCTGTCTTGAACGGTTGTGTCCAGGGTCTTCTGTCAGTCTCAACATCGTAACTTTAAAGGTATGCTGCTTGAATGGTGGTGTTACAACTCCCTTCATTTTGCATTATATCATAGCATTGTGTTTTACGCATCTCACGTTGCGGTTCTATTCATTTCATGTTTTTAGGAAGTTGGTGGATCCGTGTCGGTTGTGTTTTGCCTTTCGCAGTGACTAGCTAGCTAACATGCCACGTAACGGCGTGGTGTTTTGCCCGTTTATACCTAACTAACGTTAGCTAGTTAATTGATATACATTGAGTGACTCTTTTAAAGTTAAGTCTCATCCTAATAGTAAACCAATGACTTGGAGTAGTTATAGCATGCTTAACGATAGTTAATTAGTTGAATGTAACGCGGTAACTCCGGTGCTGTGCATTTCAGTTTCACCGGACGTGACTGGCTTACGGGGTGACAACTGCTAATTCACATGGCTAACCAGTTAAGCCTTGCGGGTTACCATAAGCCAATTATTTGTCCCTCTCGTGTTACTATAAGCTCACTTGTAGGTGGCAAGTACTTGACAATTCTACTTTAATCTACTTGGAATTTATTTCGATTAAAGACCGTGGAAAGCCGGGCCATGTGGCATCTGATCTGTACCAAATATGGCCGCTTGCTTTAAACAATGGGATGTACTCAAGTTCATGGCGCTAACGTCCTTAGCTCGCTTTGAAAAGTATATTAATGCCGGTGTAACACTCGGATCTGTATTTAATCGGGACGTAGCCAGTTAACTAGTTACTTTTCGTGGTTTGCTGTCATTCAAACGGTGGGAGAATTTAACAATCAGCCCATCGCGATGTAAAAATGCTAACTAATGTATTGCCAAGCTTGCAAATATGTGCACAATTCGACTGGTTCCGGCGCAGGGTGTGGTTGTAATTTGATTAGATGACTCGTTTATAGTTTGAATGCTGTTAAGTCGGTGTAGGTTTTGAATATTACTATTTTAAAAAGCTCAATGAAATGACGTTTGAACCAGACAGTTTAACACTGCTGCAGCATCTGGCTGCAGTTCAGTGTAGTGAACTGTACTTTCTATAGATCTAAACATAACTATACTAAAGCCTGAGTTCACTTTGTACAACAGTAACTAAGCTACAGTACCAGTAAAAAATGTCTCGTTTGCCCATGTATGAAACATCAGTTGCGCATTGGCAACGAAAGCAAATTGTTCATACTAAATACCCCATAGGCATGGAATGGGCATGTGGGAATACTTTCCGCAGGATGGGTGATAAGAATAGAATTGTGCTGTCCTTGCCCACTTTCCCACTAGCCACAGTACATCTGTTCACTCCATAGCAGTCTAGGTGACATTGAAGAGCTGTCAACTGGCAGTACATTGGTCAAAGGTTGTGCAGAGTAGCCTGGCTTACTCCAGCTAATTCAACAATTTCAGTTTACGGGGGATGGGGGATTTGAATTGCCAAGACCACAAATTAGGCAGTTTTTCCATTAATGTGCATTTCACTGATGGCCCACTGCCATTTCAGTCACTCAATATCTATCCTCCTGTGTTGCAGCACCATGTCTAACACCGAACGTACCTTCATTGCCATCAAGCCTGATGGTGTCCAGAGGGGGCTTGTGGGAGATATCATTAAGCGCTTTGAGCAGAGGGGCTTCAGGCTTGTGGCCATGAAGATGATCCAGGTATGTGAATAACTGAATCTGTTCAGAGGCCCTTCTAGTACGGTTCAATGGCATTTAGCTGCTTAATATTGATTTTGAGGCATTGAACTGAGTTTTTTTTTTTTGTGATTGCAGGCGTCTGAGGACCTTGTCAAGCAGCACTACATTGACCTGAAGGCCATGCCCTTCTATGGCGGCCTTTGCTCATTCATGCATTCCGGTCCAGTTGTTGCCATGGTAACTATCCTCCCCACGCATGCACTACGCACAGCCCGTTTCAAAATGCTGGCTCATTGCTAGATTCATAGTGGCTCACTGCTAATGCCACCCTGGACACTATACTTCAGGTTCTCTTGAGCGGTGCTTGTGATATAATTAATCGTTCCACTCAATTCTCCATTATTTTATCCTCCCTTGCTTTCAGATCTGGGAAGGCCTGAACGTTGTGAAGAACGGCAGATTGATGCTGGGAGAGACCAACCCTGCAGACTCCAAACCCGGCAGCATCCGCGGAGACTTCTGCATCACGCTTGGCAGGTATGTGTCCACTGATGCTTGTTTATACAGACTCTGATATGGAAAGTAGGAAGTGCTCAACCAACGTGAGTAGAGGTGCAACCTGTAAAGGTGTACATCATTGGACAGGAATCTGATGAAATATTCAAGCTATAATGAATTTTCTACAGGCAAACTGGCATGTATAGAGGAATATGTACCCTGCTGTAGTTCCAATAAATCTAAGCCCATTATCCGCATGATGCAGAGTTTCTGATTTGTATCCTTTTGCCATTACAGGAACATCATCCACGGCAGTGACTCCCTCGATAGTGCCAACAAGGAGATTGCCCTGTGGTTCAAGCCAGAGGAGATTGTCGAGTACAAGAGCTGCCAACATGGATTCCTGTATGAGTAAATAAAATGGAACTGGAAACTTTTCTCCTCACACCCCATCAAACCCATTCTGAATGCTGTTGATCTGGAATTTGTTCATGTACCTTGTGACTTTCAAGCACTTAAAAAGAATCATGTCAATAAAAATCATGAATTAGAATGTGAGGCTCACCTAGTTTACTTTTGAAACTGCGGGGGGCTTTGTGTAGGGGACTGGGAAATGTGAACATGTTTGATAAAATAATTGGTAGTGTCCTCTGGCTTCTGTTCAGTGCATGTGGGCCTATATTGAAGGGGCTTCAATATATCCATAACAAATGACAAGTCATGCTGTGGAAAATGTTACGTACATGCCATTTAAGGCATTACCCTTCAGGGTGCCCTCTACAGTATGCAGAGTAGTTGCCGGTGACGTGGGGTGAATTCCTAATTGTAAACAACCCAATTCCACCACCATAGTGTAGGAACAGTTCTGACTGACACTGGTGCGTTCCATTGTGGGGCATGCCTGATGGGAGGTTTTGGTAGAAATGTCACAGATGTAGGCATTTATTGCGTTGAAAAGGGTAGGTGTTGTCAACTGCAACATTCTTGATTTACCTGACAATACACCAGTCTTCGAAGCAGGCCGTTGCCCTATATGCCTGCTAAATTGGTTCCTGTTTGAGTTGGTGCAACTTAGTAGCAGGGGTATTCAACGCTTACCCTGTGAGGTCTGGAGCCTGCTGCTTTTATGTTCTACCTCATACTTAATTGCACCCACCTGCTGTCCAAGGTCTAAATCAGTGTGATGGGGTGGAACTGGAACTGGTCTAGGGTTGCGTTTGAGGGCACTATAGCAATGTTTAAATCCAGAGAACATGGTTCAATGGGAACATCTTGACACAATAGGTCAAAATCATTTTGGCAGAGGCCGTTTATCTACTTTCCCAGTGTCCGAACTCGTGTATAAAATGTTTATTTGTCCAGTATGAAGGAAGTTAGCATTGGCTCAAGAAACGAGTACTACTAGCATGCTGAATATCTGCTAGCAGATACCCATAGACTTCGTCATAGCATGCTAGCAGATACCATAGACATCTAGTCATAGCATGCTAGCAGATACCCATAGACTTCGTCATAGCATGCTAGCAGATACCATAGACATCTAGTCATAGCATGCTAGCAGATACCCATAGACTTTGTCATAGCATTCTAGCAGATACCCATAGACATCCAGTCATAGCATGCTAGCAGATCCCATAGACTTCCAGTCATAGCATGCTAGCAGATACCATAGACTTCCAGTCAGAGCGCTAATGCTAGTTAGCATTAACTCACGAAACTACCTCTAACTTCCTTCATACTGGACAGACACAAAAATGGTATCCAGGAGTTCATCTGACTCAGGGGAAGTAGATAAAGGACCTCATTGCCAAAATCCCAAAGTATCCCTTTAATGGTGTAGTCAACAAAACAATGGGCACTGGCTTTTCAATACTGTACTTTTATGCAGTGTAAAAAAAGTAAAGTGAATCATTTATTTTACGTTAATACTTTTCCACAAACATGCTGCAAAATTGCAAGATTCATTACAAATGTTAAATGAAAGTAAACATCTAAATATCTTTCTTCAAATACATATTTTTTTTCTTTTGTATTTGATATACTGTAGCTTAACAAACTTAATGTTCACAGCACATTTACCATGGAAACCAAGGGGGAAAAACTATATACTTGGACGAAGAAAAAAATGTACAGAAAACGCAGGAATCCCTATTTATCCCACAAGTGCCATGCAAAGAAAATGTTTTGACAGTTAATTCAATATAAATCTTTCATTATAGTTGTATCCAAAATATGAGAAAAGAACTGAATTTCTCCACCATGGTCACAGTTTTTGAAAATCATTTCATTCTTAATAAAAGGTTATGACTCTATCAAATATATATATACATGTGTAGCACCAGAATACAAAGACAATATGATGAAGGGGTTTCACATTAGAAACAAGCACACATACCCGTGTTAGTGCAAAGACCAACAGTTATACATAAATTAAGCCCAAGAGGACATGATGTTCACACTGCTGCATGCACATATTTTGGTTTTAACAAACACACCCTCTAGTCTTGTTTCTTTTATATTGATTATTATATTGATGAAATAATGCATTTGAAATCAATTAACATCATGATCAGAATAGTGTAGCCCTATATTGAGTCCATTTGTGCGTTTCTTTTTTTCTTGATTCAAACACCATGAATTCTCGTGTCTAACATTTGTGTTACAAGGACGACGGAAACAAGGTTTGTCGCCTCAAAACAGTCATGCCATATAAATTATTAACATAATGTAATGTATATTTCCACCATTCGGTCTTTGATGCACAGTCTGAAGTTTGATTGAAAGTACAGCTAAAAGCTTTTGATCTCACTGCGTCTCCCAAACCTAATGTAGGGTGAAATTGAGGGGTATTTGCAACAGATACGCCTCTTTACCATATATTTAGCTATTGTGTGCATGTCAAACCTTGTTCATTATTATGACATTTAGGGTGAAATGTAACGTTAGGAGAGAACTGTGATAAGACGTTATTGCTTGACAGTGACCTTTGGCAATCTTTGGCATCACCATGGTCACCTGAGCTGGTTTACACCAGCCAACGCGTAAAATGTCAATTTTAATTGAGACTGTAATACTAGCTTGAGTTTCACTCAGGACCAGACATTGAAACATACAGTAACAACAGTAAGACAATCGACAGAGCTAACATTTAACTGAACACTTTTGCAAAAAAAGAAAAAAAGTTCAAAACAAACACCTACACATTATTAAACAGTGACATACAGACGGGTAATCCTACCTCTAGAGCGACAGAATATATGACAAATCCACTTAAAATGGGACCTTGTATAACAATCAGATAGGTCTCTACGTTAGTGAGATGGTTTAACAAGTGACATTTACTTTAAGACTGCTCTTGGACTAACACATTTTGTTAATACTGTTGACCACATCAATATCTGAAGCCTAATTTCAGCATACCAACAGCCAATGACAACACCTTTCTCAATAACCATAACGACGAAGAAGAAGGCTATAATACAATACGCTAAGATTTCCTGAGAGTAAATTGTCAACCTTACTGGTATATAAAGTGAGACAATGGAGTGCAGTCGGTATTTTATATAGTATGTCGATTATAATCCCTATTCCATTTCTCATATGGCACAAAATAAATCACCATATCATGTTTGTAAATTGGCTCTGTTTTATACTGTATGCTTTGTTCATAAATACACATTTAATGCGATATATTTTGTTTTATAAATCAATATTGACATTCATTTAATATCTCCCATTGAAAGGATGGCCTATGAATAAATTGTATGATCATGAGTCGGTGAGTGTGACAATTTAGCCCAGGCCTACCAATCACTTACTAGGAAATATGCACACAGCTGTCAAAGTGATTTAAATTGTCATGAAAATCAACTTTACATGTGGTTTGATCAGAATCGGACTACCTTGCAACAGGAGATTACATGAAAGTTCTAAAAGAGGTAGAGAAAACATAACATTATTTTGAAGATTTTCTTTTACAAAGGCAGTAAATTCTCTATTTAGATAAATGGTTCTCATGTTGTTGATGGTAGTGAAGTGATGATAGTGATAATAGTGAACAACAGCCCAACTATTACAGTGGCTTGAATATCTACTCTATTTATAGTATCACTCTGAATTATGACATAATTAAACGTAGAATAATGCTATACATTAGATATAGAACATTTCACATAGATCTCAGTATTATTTGACACAAGAGTCAAGGTTTGCATATCATTGTGTAGTAAACTGTGATAGAACTCAATATTACCACAGTGGATGACCTGTTTTTCATAGAGTATAATTTTTTAGATTTGACAAATCTTTGCCTGCAATCAGCTGGCCAAGAGGAGTAATATTTGTAAACATACTTTAAATAAGGCATGGTAAATATAGTGTGAGAAAAGGGTCAACTAGAGATTTGGGAACTCTACCACATTCTCCTTGGTAATGTCCCAGTGATAGCTGTCGGTCATGATTGGCTATCACACAAATGGAACGCAAGATTCAGAGAATGTGGAAGGCTGCTCAAATCTTACTTGAATGTGTGGAACTGGTATGAAGCTGATTGGTGGTGTTTCTATTTTATATCTGAGTGATTGTTTTATACCAGTAAGGTTTAGTCCATTCAATACCTACATACATACACCCTGTTTTTTTGTTGAAAATCTGATTATATATACTCACAAACATCACAGTTTATCCATCGAAAGATTACCCTACCTCAAGGTAACGAATACGAGAGATGCACAAAAATATCTCGGATTTGAAAATCGTACAAAAACGTTTTTGTTGAAGTACAAAACACTGAAATGAAACATAAAGTTCTTGTCGTTCACACACCTCACTTTTTCTTTTCTATGCTCCTCTCCCCATTAGCGCTGTCTGTTTGGAACTAGTCTTTGAGCCACTCTGTCCCAAGTCTCTCTATGGGCACAGCTTGGTGACCTTCCATGTTAATGTTGTGGGGATGTCACACAGGGCCCATGGTCTCTGGTGCTGTGGAGGGAGAGGGAGTGGACTGGCTCCTTCTTGCCCCCAGGCTGGCCCTCTGTTGGTGGGTGGGTGCAGCAGTGCCCCATGGAGGGTCAGGGCTCCTGCTTGATGTAGTAGCTGCCACTGGAGCCGTTGCTCTCCAGGTCGGAGGCTGTGCCCTGCGGGAAGGTGAACTCGTCCGCCTCCTGAACCTCCTCCTTCAGCTGCAGCGTCACCCCTTGGGAAGGGAAAGAGGGACAGTAGAGAAGTAGGAGAGATGGGGAATGAAAATACATTAATTATAAAACTCAGGAGATAAAGGAGAAAATAGGTTGCCTTGTTCAATATGGTTGATGTTGAGATGGGGTAGAGTACTTGGTCTACTACACCATTCTGTTTCAGTAGAGGACATCCCTACCCAACTACCATGCTTAACATGGGTTTCTAATTTGAGTTCAGTTGGCGGGGTGGTTTAGGTTACCTGGCTTTCCATTGGGGCCGAGTTCCTGGGCTGCCGAGGGAGGCTGTTCGGTCCCAGAGGCAGATGCTGGCGTGGGAGGAGATGGGTAGTCTGGCGGGGTCATGTTCTCGTCTCCAGATAGGTTCCTCTGGGGCACTCCACTCAATGCCACCCCCGACAAACTCACTGGCCTCTTACTAATGGGGATCTTCCTCTCTAAAAATCCAGTCAAAGGTAAAATGGTTAATCAGCTCTGCTGTTGCCTTCTCATGTTTATTTTGCCTTTGCTCTTTTTGACGTGTGACTACTTCAAATCAAATCAAATGTTATTTGTCACATGCGCCGAATACAACAGGTGTAGACCTTACAGTGAAATGCTTAGTTACAAGCCCTTAACCAACAATGCAGTTTTAAGAAAAATAAGTGTTAAGTAAACAATAGATAAGTAAAAAATAAAAGCAGTAAAATAACAATGCAAATAGTCCGGGTAGCCATTTGATTAGCTGTTCAGGAGTCTTATGGCTTACGACCTAGACTTGGCGCTCTGGTACCGCTTGCCGTGCGGTAGCAGTGAGAACAGTCTATGACTAGGGTGGCTGGAGTCTTTGACAATTTTTAGGGCCTTCCTCTGACACCGCCTGGTATAGAGGTCCTGGATGGCAGGAAGCTTGGCCCCAGTGATGTACTGGGCCGTACGCACTACCCTCTGTAGTGCCATGCAGTCGGAGGCCGAGCAGTTGCCATACCAGGCAGTGATGCAACCAGTCAGGATGCTCTCGATGGTGCAGCTGTAGAACCTTTTGAGGATCTGAGGACCCATGCCAAATCTTGTCAGTCTCCTGAGGGGGAATAGGCTTTGTCGTGCCCTATTCACGACTGTCTTGGTGTGTTTGGACAATGATAGTTTGTTAGTGATGTGGACACCAAGGAACTTGAAGCTCTCAACCTGCTCCACTACAGCCCCGTCGATGATAATGGAGGCGTACTCAGTCCTTCTTCGGTTACTTATGTGTTATTAAATCATTAATAAGGTACAATTTAAATATTCAAAACTAGGTAAAAATGTCTTAGAAATTTAAATTATTCAGGAAAAGCTTGATGTAATGTCTGGCATGACTAACAAAGACTGAATGAACACAAAAACCAAGCATACTATAAAAAGATCTGCACTATGTGCCTACATAATCAAATAATTTGTATTTTATTGCAGTCATTGAAGATTTTTCTTTAGCCTGAGGTCTCATCCTCTAATAACAGCTTCACACTGGTATGAAAATCCATCCGTTGTAGGAGGGTTTTGACTTGGTTTCAATGCTCTGTTTTGGTGTGAATAGAGATGCCCGCAGAGCAAGAACCGTGAAGAGCTGTGGCAAGTGCAGCTTTGCCCTTAAATAGAGAGAGAAAGAGGGAAAGGGGAGGGTGCAGTGGAGGAGGCGGAGGCACAGGGGCAGAAACGAGAGGGGGAGGGTGCAGGGGGAGGGGTCTGAGGCACCGGGGCAGAAACGAGAGGGGGAGGGTGCAGGGGGCGGGGTCTGAGGCACAGGGGCAGAAATGAGAGGGGAGAGGCAGAGGATGCAGGGGGAGGGGGCTGAGGCACGGGCGAAACGAGGGGACAGATGACCCACTTTTCTTTTGGCCTTTGTACTGCTGGGATTTCTTCTTCTGTTTTGTCACACTCGGAGGGAGCTCTCTAGAGGCTGAAAAAAAGCACAAACCAGAGAACAACTCATTCATTCATACATTCGTGCAGCACAGCTCGTCTCACCTCATTCAAAAAATGTTTCCTACATTACTAGAATTAGTTTCAGGTTAAAGGTTTGCGTTAAAGTCGCAGTGTTTTGGTTATCTGAAGGTTTCTGTTTGTGTTTTGGTTAAATTAAGTTTGATGTTTTGACTGTCTCTCTTGGTTGTTTTTGTTTTGCATTTGTTTATTGGCAGTTGTTTCAAAGCAGTTCTACCTGTATTGGTAGTTTTGGTAATTTGAGAGATTACAGTCAAGGTCATTTGGGGGATGATGCTTATGAAAAATCTGATTTAGTTTTCCAAAAGGTTGTTTTGGGCTAGACTAGAGCGAGTTCAGACCTTGCACTAAGAAAATGTATCTTGGTCCATCTTTATCTTTGTTAATAAATGCTGAAAAATACCAATAAACAGAATATAACAAAACTCACGTAGCACAGCTGGTGGCTGTAGCTGGTAGCCAGTCAGTTGACACCAGCCCACAGGGTAGAGGTCAGGTGATTCACAGTCCACCCACTGATCATACTCGTCCTCCCAGCCGTCAAAATGGATGCGCAGCAGTCTATGTACAATACGTGTCACTGTGGCAACACACACCAGCCGGGGCTCCATCAGGTCCACAGCCTCCAGCTTCATGCCAGGGCAGAACCCATGGTTTGGAACCTCCTTCAGAGTCAAGAAAAAGAAAGGAACATTCAGCTGGTGGACTCAGCGAATTTCTCATAACACTACAACTACAAGCAAGCAACATTGTACATTGGTGGGCTACTAGTCTTTCTTAACTTCACTGAACTGAGAGAAATCAAGGAATTTGAGAAAGGCAAAGTGCATAAACAATCAAACTTCAAATAGATGAAATCCAACAGGTGAAAAATGTAAAGGGTTACTTAGACAAGCAAGTAGTTGGTTTAGACAACAAATTCAGTCTAACAACTAACAGACTGAGAACAAAAGTAGAGAGCCAAAATGACCTAACAGGCAAAATAGCTAGCAGACCAAAAGCTGAACAAGGTTACCTTGTTAAAGAGCTTCACCGGAGCTGCCACTGAACCCGTTTCCCTGAGGTAGTCAAACCATCTGAATGGGAGTTTTGTGTACCCTGCAGAAGAGACTTACTTATTGAGGCTACAAGTAACAGCAACTGGCTGGCCAATTTAAATATCCACTGTGAGGTGAGAATCAGTGGTGTGCACTCTCTTGATACTACAAATAAACTCAAATAGACAATTGTGATGATACTTTTACCAGACAATGTAATGTAATTCAGTGTGTACCACGTGGAGGGGTGAGTTCAATTGTGTTGATTTCACAGAATCCAGCAGGAAAGATAGAGGGAGAGGTGGCGTGATAGCAGAACCAGTCAGAGCCATCAGCCGCCTCGGAACCATCAATTCCGATCATGAGGTATCCATCCGCCAAGACCTGGAAGAAGAGAAGGCAGGCAGAATGTGTACAAATTTGTTACATGTGCAAGTTTATTTGTCTTTATTTTCCTGATTTCTCTGTCAGTCATATTTCTCATCACGATTATAGGGCTTACCTTTCTGACAGTAGCAACACAAATAGCGGATAGATTCAGAGGGTCAATAGCCTCTAGCTTCATGCCATCTTTAAACCACTCCCCGCTCTGGTCAACATCCTTCACCTGAGAGAGATTGTGCCACGTTTCAAACAAATGTCAAAGACCACAAAAATATTTGAATCAACTGAGTCAAGTGGCAGATTGAAACATTTATTTGAACTCACCTTCGCAAAAAGCTGTCCTGGGGCATCTACTTGGCCATCAAGTTTCTTTGACACATCTGAAACAATAATATTAAACTTTGTCACACCAAAATAAAGAAAGAATATCTGTCATTGATGGACAACAATCAAACCCTACAACTCAATATAAATCATACAGAAACAACTCTAATCTTAAAGTGCCTATAAGTGTTTCACCCATGTTGAGATTTTCTGGGTCCTTAAACCCCAAACAAATCTTTACCCTTATGTTTAAGACCCAAGTGCCTAGTCCCGCGTGCCCTCCCCAAAATGTCACTGACCAGATCTCTTGAAGCGGTGTCCGATGCCGCGGGACCAGCCGATGCTGTGTATCAGTGGGCTGTACATGTGGCACCAGAAGTCGTCCGAGCCGTCCTCGCACTCCTCGTAGACGAGCCGAAGCCGACCTCCGATCACCTGCTCTACCAGGGCCACCCGCGTTCGGCACAGGTGAGTCTTATCCACCACCTCCACACGCATCAGCTTCTTAAAGGGGAACTGCATGCTCTGCTGAACCTGGGGAAGGGTGAGGAGGTGAGGATTCTACAGGGTTACTTGACAATTCAGTTAGGCATTATAGAATATGTCACAAGTGTACAATACAATAATACATGCAATGCATGTTTGTCCTGGTAGTGCCATAAGGTTATTAGTGTTGCATTTATGGACATAATACAAACATATTCTTCTTCTCACATTTATATTTGATGCATATTTGTACTATGAGTGAGGTGTTGGGAGTTTCTTGTGATGTACAGTCGTGGTCAAACGTTTTGAGAAGTATTGGTCTTCACAAAGTTTGCTGCTTCAGTGTTTTTAGATATTTTTGTCAGATGTTACTATGGTATACTGAAGTATAATTACAAGCATTCCATAAGTGTCAAAGGCTTTTATTGACAATTACATTAAGTTTATGCAAAGAGTCAATATTTGCAGTGTTGACCCTTCTTTTTCAAGACCTCTGCAATCCGCCCTGCCATGCTGTCAATTAACTTCTGGGCCACATCCTGACTGATGGCAGCCCATTCTTGCATAATCAATGCTTGGAGTTTGTCAGAATTTGTGGGTTTTTGTTTGTCCACCCACCTCTTGAGGATTGACCACAAGTTCTCAATGGGATTAAGGTCTGGGGAGTTTCCTGGCCATGGACCCAAAATGTCGATGTTTTGTTCCCCGAGCCACTTAGTTATCACTTTTGCCTTATGGCAAGGTGCTCCATCATGCTGGAAAAGGCATTGTTCATCACCAAACTGTTCTTGGATGGTTGGGAGAAGTTGCTCTCGGAGGATGTGTTGGTACCATTCTTTCTTCATAGCTGTGTTCTTAGGCAAAATTGTGAGTGAGCCCACTCCCTTGCCTGAGAAGCAACCCCACACATGAATGGTCTCAGGATGCTTTACTGTTGGCAGGACTGATGGTAGCGCTCACCTTGTCTTCTCAGGACAAGCTTTTTTCCGGATGCCCCAAACAATCGGAAAGGGGATTCATCAGAGAAAATGACTTTACCCCAGTCCTCAGCAGTCCAATCCCTGTACCTTTTGCAGAATATCAGTCTGTCCCTGATGTTTTTCCTGGAGAGAAGTGGCTTCCTCGCTGCCCTTCTTGACACCAGGCCATCCTCCAATAGTCTTCGCCTAACTGTGCGTGCAGATGCATTCACACCTGCCTGCTACCATTCCTGAGCAAGCTCTGCACTGGTGGTGCCCCGATCCCGCAGCTGAATCAACTTTAGGAGACGGTCCTAGCGCTTGCTGGACTTTCTTGGGCGCCCTGAAGCCTTCTTCACAACAATTGAACCTTTCTCCTTGAAGTTCTTGATGATCCGATAAATGGTTGATTTAGGTGCAATCTTACTAGCAGCAATATCCTTGCCTGTGAAGCCCTTTTTGTGCAAAGCAATGATGACGCCACGTGTTTCCTTGCAGGTAACCATGGTTAACAGAGGAAGAACAATGATTTCAAGCACCACCCTCCTTTTAAAGCTTCCAGTCTGTTATTCTAACTCAATCAGCATGACAGAGTGATCTCCAGCCTTGTCCTCGTCAACACTCTCACCTGTGTTAACGAGAGAATCACTGACATAATGTCAGCTGGTCCTTTTGTGGCAGGGCTGAAATGCAGTGGAAATGTTTTTTGGGGATTAAGTTCATTTTCATGGCAAAAAGGGACTTTGCAATTAATTGCAATTCAACTGATCACTCTTCATAACATTCTAGAGTATATGCAAATTGCCATCATAAAAACTGATTTGTGTCATTCTCAAAACTTTTGACCACGACTGTACAGTTGTAGCTCACCTTTGTGGAGAAATCAATAGGTAGAGTCTTTGCTCCTGTTAGGCATTTCACGAGAAACGCTTTCCAGTTGGTGCACTTGTTCTGAATGGCTAAGGTGAAACAGTCAGACAATGTTTGGCAAAGATTTGAAATTATTCTCTCAAACCGGTCAGAAATTATAAACGACTGAACACTTGCCCCACCACTTGTAGCAAAGCATATATCCTTATCTTGGCAAAACAAAGTGCAGTACTATAATTTGTTTTTATTACCTTTCATAGAACAGACTATGCATGCCGTATACATAACAAAATACAGTACCTTGTTTAAAGAATACTGAGCAGTGATTTGGTAACCTTGAGCGTAATGCATGAAAGGTGCTTTTAAAAATAAAGCCATTATCATTATTAACCTTATGGCCACAAATTCATAGACTCATACTGATCGATGAGCACTGAATTGGTAGCCTTGTGGCCACAAATTTCCTGGCTGTGTTTTCTAAGTGACTCTGTTAAGTCTTACATTTGGGAGGAACCAGGGGCTTTCCTCCTGTTGCACACCAGCCCACCGGGTGGATGTCAGGGACACAGATGTTACACCAGAAATCCCTGCCAGAGTCACCATCAAACCCCTCGTACCGTAGTAGTGCCTTAAAGCCTGCGAAGAGAAACACAGCGGTGCTTTAAGATGAGGAAAACCACTGAAACGTCTTTGTGATTTTCTGATTATCCCCCCCCCCCCCCCCGAAATACCTTTAAAAATGAATCATAGGAGTATTGCGGATGAGAGAAGTGTCTATGTTTCCAAGCATTGTGTGTAGGCTACATCTAAGTGTAACATGTCCATGTGTAAACAGAGTTTGATGAAAACGATGAATGCGGAGAAAGTACACCGTCATCTATGAATCCAACCAGGTGCATTTTAGAGTGAAGAGGATTCTCTGGGGCTGCTTTGTTACCTGCTAATTTGATAACTCCTGCTATCCAGTACACCTTAATTGGAAGGCCGCTGTCTGTATTGGGCACCTCTACCCTCACCCCTTCTGCAAGGTCACCCCAAGAAGTTCCCATGGGAACCTAAGGCAGAGAAGACAACACTCGGGATCACACGTTGAACATAGAGAATGACATCATCACATCATGACAATACAAATATATCCCCTCAAAAAGGACTGCTATTAATTTCAACAACCAAACATCATGGCAAGCTAATATTCTTCATTGTCACCTATCCTGACAATTAGTGCACCTTCAACAATGTAAAAAACAACAAAAAATATGTTTTATTTTCACATACACCAGACAGGTGTAGTGAAATGTTGTGTTTTACAGGGTCAGCCATAGTAGTATGGTGCCCCTTGAGCAAATTAGGTTTAAGTGCCTTGCCCAAGAACACAGACAGATTTTTCACCTTGTCGGCTAGGGTATTCGAACCAGTGACCTTTCGGTTACTGGCCCAACGGTCTAACCGCTACACTACTTGCCACCCCAGAGTTCCCCCCAGAGACAGAATGACACCGTATTTCCAAAACATCCAGAAGAGCTATTGTGGTGAAAAATGACCTTTGATGGGTCAATAGGGATGAGGTATATTCTAACATACTTGCTCTGTTGAGTTTCGTTGTACTGGAGCATAAAAAGTCTTACAAATCAACACATTCTAATTTCTAGAAGAATCTACTTCTTTATTACAAACAAGAAAGGCCCAAGCTGAAATTCAATGACTTCGTATTTATTGTAATATTAGTCCCTTAATAAGTACTCATCATGGGAGGCAACCAATAGATGCTTGCATCATTTATCCACTGAGTGTGATCTCTACTTTAAAAGTATAATGTTAGTTAAGATATACCATATTGGCTGTGTCTACATGTTCTGACTTCCATACACTGTCACTTTTCATCAGCAACCCTTTGGAGTGTGTGAGCTGAGCATTGCTTACATGTTTGAAACAGCCGACAGGTGCCCCGTTAATGTCGCCGGTGCCTATGTAGCGTCCCCAATCAAAGCCTTTCACAGGAATCACTGCAACCACCACAGGTATCGTCAATCAATGACTATCTTATTATCATCACCTTCTTTATTTACAGTGAGAAAGATATAATCTCAATCTAGTCCTAGAAGAATCATATTTGAAGACTATTGCACCTATACTGTAGTAATTTGTAATGGTTGTCATTTGTAATTGGTAATAAATGCATTTTCACGTGTCATGGACTTTTACATGGAACTTACCGGTTTTTGACTTGACTTGATTCTGTTGGTTGGCTTGGTACTGGGCATAGGCAGCCAACTTTGCCATGAGAGGCTGCTTCTGTAATACTTTAGCCTTTTTCGTTGGTGGTTTACCCTTTGAAAATAATAATAAAATAATGAATACTGAGAGAGATGGAAGAAGAATCATACAAGCCAGGCAGGTTACCATTGTCCCAGGTTTATTCGACAAAAGCAATGTTGCAAAATAAATCATTGCAACGTCTGTAATGGAAATGGCAGATATAGGATACATTTTCTAAAGATCAATAACATTTTTATCAGTTCACTTATTGTGACAAATTAAATGATGGAAACTGCGTTTTTCGAATAAATGATTGCCAAATAATTTTGAAGGTAAAAGGGGCATATTATCATTACGTAGCCATTGCTTGCAAAATAAAAACTATAGAAATAGTGTTTTTTTTGCAGGACAAGGATTGTCCTGACTTTCAAGAATGCCTGAACTGCTTCGCCTTGCTTTTCTGGTTGGCTGGATGCAAGTTTCACCATGGCACGGACCGTTGAAATACGTTGGAACATGAGAATTATTAGAATATGGCAAATATTAGTAAATTATTGCAGTATATCCATGCTGGCTTTCGCGGGCTACCTGAGACATTAAACACATAGGTGGGAGGGCATCCAGGCTGTCAGCAATTTATTAATGCGCAATTTGCCTAAATGGTTAATGGAAACACTTTAACCACGTAAAAAAATGTTTTCTTCAAATTTGGGGTGTGACATCATTACGTCCAACTGTTTTTATCGACAAGATAGTTAAATGGAAACGCACTGTAGCAGGCAATTGTCGCATCTATTTTCTATACAAACTTTCTAAATGTCACCAACAAAAAAATCATTAGCCCAGTTAATGGAAACATAGCTAATTATAGAACACAGAGGATGATACACAGAGGAAGGAACTTAAATTAAATAAATACAACCTGTTTTCACACCTTTTCAATGTCAATTCAACTTAAAAATTGTGGTTATAGAGGAACATACCATTTTTATTTTATTTATTTAACCTTTATTTAACTAGGCAAGTCAGTTAAGAACAAATTCTTATTTACAATGACGGCCTACACCGGCCAAACCCGGACGACGCTGGGCCAATTGTGCACAGCCCTATGGGACTCCCAATCACGGCCGATTGTGATACAGCCTGGAATCGAACCAGGGGGTCTGTAGTGACGCCTCAAGCACTGAGATGCAGTGCCTTAGACCGCTGCGCCACTCGGGAGCCCAAGCACAATAGAAGTAGACTTAGTGTAGTCTGCTGTTACCTGCAGTCTGGCCAGTATGCTGGCTTTTTTAGAGTTGGATGAGTAGCTCCTTGAGCAGGATACACTGCAGAAGCGCTTGGTTTTGGAGTAGAAAGCATCTCTCACTCCCACCATCCCACACATCTCACAGGTGGCTGAGGAGAGTGAAACACACACACACACACACACACACAGACAGACACACACCGAGGTGTGAGTACTGTTCAGTCAAAGAGATGGCCATATAATAGAATGCTAAAATCTCAGTTCAACCCTGTAATAACACCATCAGCGGTTATGTTCAATAGGCAGAGGCAGCCACTGTATTACTGACCCATTCCTGCCTTCCCATCGGGGTAGGTGTAGACCTGGCCGTTGGTCTTGATGATGGGCAGGCTAGCAGGGAGGGAGGGCACCTCTTCATCACTGTCCTCGGAGCTGGAGCTACTGCTGGAGTCCTCACTGCAGCTGTCATAGCCATCAAACATCCCAAACGAGTCCCGCCTCTTCCTTTCTGAACGAACAGTCCGTTCAGCCTGTAGGAGAGAGAGGATTGTGTCAGCTAGAGCTAGCACAATGCAGTCACATTTACCCGCACGCCACTACAGGTGGTTGCTTCGCATGATAACCTACTGCTGATCATTTTTCTGATAACTGCAAAGCAATCACTGCATCCATAAACCTTTTTAGATAAGCCTACATATAGAGGTTCAAGAGAATATGTAGGCTATATGCAACACGGACAGAATTCAGATGAAGGTGACTTTGAAAGTATAACATGTCAATTCAATAGCTACATACCAATTAATTAATCTATTAATAGCACTGCATTGAACCAACATGGAAATTGCTCAGAGCTCAACATGTTAACCAATTTTAACCGTAACACCCACCACCACATATCTAGTGGTAGCTCACCTACAATTCTCACACTAAAATAAGTCTATGTTCTCATTTATCAAAACAGCGACATATTGTGACAAGCTACAGTACATGCCAAACGCTTTGCACTGCAGTAACAGATAGCTAATGTCATCGGTGGCGCACCGCCCCCTTTCTATTCAGAACCTCTGTTGCCAAAGCACAACATTGAAATAACAGCTGCACGCGCTGGCTCATGACCTGATATCCCAGGAATTAAAGTCGGCAAGACACCCCAATACAGCACCAAAAATCACTGCAGTGCGGTCTATTTAACATGACGGGCCTGCCTTCTTGCAATTATTTGCTAGCCAGCTAACGTAACGTTAACGGTAGCTGCTGGATCTTGCACCGTTATACAAGCGGACAAGCTGCCATAGAAGGTTGGAGGGTTGTTGAAGAAGCAGCACAACAGCTTGCCAACAACAACGGTTAGCTTTATAAAACAATTGAAAGGCAGGCAATGCTGGGAATAAAGCTGCCTGTCTTATTTTCTGCAGCTACAGTAACTAGCTGGCACTACTACTGCCTAGCTAGCTAAACTAGCTGCTGCAGTTTGACAACCACAACAAAGAGGAAATAGGATTACACCAGATATTTACATAGAACACAATAATAGCGCTCACCAAATCTCTTGCGTTTTCCATCAGCCCTTCATGCAGAGCGTTTTCTATTTTCTCTTGATACAGTGGCGAGACAGTGAAGAGAGGAGGTGTTAATGGTAACTTAATATGCAAAAATAAACTCCACTTGCTAGCTAGCTAGCTAGCATAGCATATCAACAAAATTATCATATTTCAAACGCGCAGGCGCAGAGTATACCCGATATTTCCTGATTGGTCAAGAAATTATTCTTCATCTGTTAAGCATGCAGGTTTAGCCAAGTAATAGTACTTTACCGCCATCTACTGTACTGTATGCATCAAAGTAAATACACTAGATGGATGTGCACACCTGCTCGACGAACATCTCATTCGAAAATCATGGTTATTAATATGGAGTTGGTCCCCTCTTTGCTGCTATAACAGTCTCCACTCTTCTGGGAAGGCTTTCCACTAGCTGTTGGAACACTGCTGCAGGGACTTGCTTCCATTCAGCTACAAGAGCATTATTGAGGTCGGGCACTGATTTTGGGCGATTAGGCTTGGCTCGCAGTTGGCGTTCCAATTCATCCCAAAGGTGTTCGATGGGGTTGAGGTCAGTGCTCTGTGCAGGCCAGTCAAGTTCTTCCACACCGACCCCGACAAACTATTTCTGTATGGACCTCGCTTTGTGCACGGGGGCATTGTCATGCTGAAACAGGAAAGGGCCTTCCCCAAACTGTTGCCACAAAGTTGGAAGCACAGAATTATCTAGAATGTCATTGTATGCTGTAGCGTTAAGATTTCCCTTCACTGGAACAAAGGGGCCTAGGCCAAACCATGAAAAACGGCCCCAGACCATTATTCCTCCTCCAACAAACTTTACAGTTGGCACTATGCATTGGGGCAGGTAGCGTCCTCCTGGCATCCGCCAAACCCAGATTAGTCTGTCGGACTGACAGATGTTGAAGTGTGATTCATCACTCCAGAAAACGCGTTTCCACTGCTCCAGAGTCCAATGGCGGCGAGCTTTACACCACTCCAGCCAACACTTGGCATTGCGCATGGTGATCTTAGGCTTGTGTGTGGCTGCTCGGCCATGGAAACCAATTTCATGAAGCTCCCGATGAACAGTTCTTGTGCTGACGTTGCTTCCAGAGGCCGTTTGGAACTCGGTAGTGAGTGTTGCAACCAAGGACAGACAATTTTTACGTGCTACGTGCTTCAGCACTCAGCAGTCCCTTTCTGTGAGCTTGTGTGGCCTACCACTTCTCGGCTGAGCCGTTGTTGCTCCTAGACGTTTCCACTTCACAATAACAGCACTTATAGTTGACTGGGGCAGCTCTAGCAGGGCAGAAATTTGACGAACTGACTTGTTGGAAAGGTGGCATTTTATGATGGTGCCACGTTGAAAGTCACTGAGCTCTTCAGTATGGCCATTCTACTGCCAATGTTTGTCTATGGAGATTGCATGGCTGTGTGCTCAATTTTATACACCTGTCAGCAACGGGTGTGGCTGAAATAGCCGAATCCACTAATTTGAAGGGGTGTCCACATACTTTTGTATTTCTAGTGTGGGTATGTACCAGTATGGACATTTTGGTCATTATATGAAATGCAATATATTTCTGAATGATTACCCTGTGTACCCTATAAATCGATTCATAAAGAAATAAGGCACAGATTGGGAGAGGGGTATTAAAAAGTTGAAGACTCTAAATATCCCTTTGAGCACGGTCAAGAATTAAGCAGAGGATGGTCTATCATCCTAGACACAGTAGATCAGGACAGCATCACTGAGGTGCATGGCTCAACACCCAGTGGCCAAAACATTTCAAACCTTCCATTGAGTTTGCAACAGAGTAGTGAAGTAATAAAGAAGTGCCTGATGTAGCAAATAACTGGCAAACCTATAGGCCTATCTAACCAAGTCTGGAACCTACATGGCCTTGAACATCTTCTACCCCCAAGCCATAAAACTACTAAATAGTTAGCTAAATTGTTAGTCCAGATAGCTATTGGTTATCTAGATTGACCCTTTTTGCAACTCTTTTGACTCATCACATACGCTGCTGTTACTTTTTATTATCTATCCTGTTGCCTAGTCACGTTATCCCTACCTACAGTGGGGAAAAAAAGTATTTAGTCAGCCGCCAATTGTGCAAGTTCTCCCACTTAAAAAGATGAGAGAGGCCTGTAATTTCATCATAGGTACACGTCAACTATGACAGACAAAATGAGAGAGAAGAAATCCAGAAAATCATATTGTAGGATTTTTAATGAATTTTTTTGCAAATTATGGTGGAAAATAAGTATTTGGTCAATAACAAAAGTTTCTCAATACTTTGTTATATACCCTTTGTTGGCAATGACACAGGTCAAACGTTTTCTGTAAGTCTTCACAAGGTTTTCACACACTGTTGCTGGTATTTTGGCCCATTCCTCCATGCAGATCTCCTCTAGAGCAGTGATGTTTTGGGGCTGTCGCTGGGCAACACGGACTTTCAACTCCCTCCAAAGATTTTCTATGGGGTTGAGATCTGGAGACTGGCTAGGCCACTCCAGGACCTTGAAATGCTTCTTACGAAGCCACTCCTTCGTTGCCCGGGCAGTGTGTTTGGGATCATTGTCATGCTGAAAGACCCAGCCACGTTTCATCTTCAATGCCCTTGCTGATGGAAGGAGGTTTTCACTCAAAATCTCACGATACATGGCCCCATTCATTCTTTCCTTTACACGGATCAGTCGTTCTGGTCCCTTTGCAGAAAAACAGCCCCAAAGCATGATGTTTCCACCCCCATGCTTAACAGTAGGTATGGTGTTCTTTGGATGCAACTCAACATTCTTTGTCCTCCAAACACGACGAGTTGAGTTTTTACCAAAAAGTTTTATTTTGGTTTCATCTGACCATATGACATTCTCCCAATCCTCTTCTGGATCATCCAAATGCACTCTAGCAAACTTCAGACGGGCCTGGACATGTACTGGCTTAAGTGGTCCTCTGTAGCTCAACTGGTAGAGCACGGCGCTTGTAACGCCAAGGTAGTGGGTTCGATCCCCGGGACCACCCATACACAAAAATGTATGCACGCATGACTGTAAGTCGCTTTGGATAAAAGCGTCTGCTAAATGGCATATTATTATTATTATTATAAGCAGGGGGACACGACTGGCACTGCAGGATTTGAGTCCCTGGCACGCGTAGTGTGTTACTGATGGTAGGCTTTGTTACTTTGGTCCCAGCTCTCTGCAGGTCATTCACTAGGTCCCCTCGTGTGGTTCTGGGATTTTTTTTTTCTGTGGAGTTTGGAGTGTGACTGTTTGAGGTTGTGGACAGGTGTCTTTTATACTGATAACAAGTTTAAACAGGTGCCATTAATACAGGTAACGAGTGGAGGACAGAGGAGCCTCTTAAAGAAGAAGTTACAGGTCTGTGAGAGCCAGAAATCTTGCTTGTTTGTAGGTGACCAAATACTTATTTTCCACCATAATTTGCAAATAAATTCATTAAAAATCCTACAATGTGATTTTCTTGATTTTTTTTCCTCAATTTGTCTGTCATAGTTGACGTGTACCTATGATGAAAATTACAGGCCTCTCTCATCTTTTTAAGTGGGAGAACTTGCACAATTGGTGGCTGACTAAATACTTTTTTTCCCCACTTTGAAATGCTGGTTACTTAAATTATTTTGTATTTTTAGTAGAGTGCACAAGCTGCTAGGCAGAGATGGTAAGGGGACTCTCAATAGCTCATAAACACAAAAGATCATACCTATGTATTGTAAGAGTTAGTTCCCCCCACCAATGAAGCAGGTGAAATGAAATGCCATTCACACGTCCCAATCCAAAGCCAAGTTAAAAAGAAAGACTCCAGTAGAAGGTAAACCAATAATCTCAAAGCGCTTAGAATAACAGACTATGCAGACATCGATTATTTAATATTGGACTGCTTATAAGAGTGATAAATGTACAGTGCCAAAAAGTATTCACACCCCATTACTTTTTCCACATTTTGTTGTGTTACAGCCTGAATTGAAAATTAATAATTGTTTTGCCACTGGCCTACACAAAATACCCCATAATGTCAAAATGGTATTATGTTTTTCTATTGATTGATTTTTACAAATGAATAACAAATAAAAAGCTGAAATGTCTTGAGTCAATAAGTATTCAACCCCTTTGTTATGGCAAGTCTAAATAAGTTCAGGAGTAAGAATGTGCTTAACAAGTCACATAATACATTTTATGGACTCACTTTGTGTGCAATAATAGTGTTTAACATGATTATTTTAATGACTACCTCAACTCTGGACTCCACACATACAATTATCTGTAAGGTCCCTTAGTCGAGCAGTGGATTTGAAACACAGATTCAACCAATGCCTCGCAAAGAAGGGCACATATTGGTAGATGGGTAAATATATATCTATTTTTAATATATCCCTTTGAGCATGGTGAAGTTATTAATTACACTTTGGATGGTGTATCAATACACCCAGTCACTACAAAGATACAGGCGTCCTTCCTAACTCAGTTACAGGAGAGGAAGGAAACCGCTCAGGGATTTCACCATTATGCGACTTCCAGAGTTTAATGGCTGTGATAGGAGAAAAGTGAGGATGGATAAACAACATTGTAGTTACTCCACAATACTAGCCTAATTGACAGAGGGAAAGAAGGATCCCTGCACAGAATAAAAAATATTCCAAAACATGCATCCTGTTTGCGACAAGGCACTAAACTAATACTGCAAAAAAACATTTTTTCCTTTATATAAAGTATTATGTTTGGGGCAAATCCAATACAATACTCAGTACCACTCTCCATATTTTCAAGCATAGTGGTGGATGCACCATGTTATGGGTATGCTTGTAATCGGTAAGGACTGGGGAGTTTTTCAGGATAAAAAAGAAACAGAATGGAGCAAAGCACAGGCAAAATCCTAAAGGAAAGCCTGGTTCAGTCTGCTTTCCACCAGACACTGGGAGATTAATTAACTTTTCAGCAGGACAATAACCTAAAACACAAGGCCAAATCGACACTGGAGTTGCTTACCAAGAAGACAGTGAATGTTCCTGAGTGGCCGAGTTACAGTTTTGACTTAAATCTGCTTCAAAATCTATGGCAATACTTGAAAATGGTTGTCTAGCAATGATCAACGACCAATTTGACAGAGCTTGAAAAACCTTTAAATTAATAAATGGGCAAATATTGTACAATCCAGGTGTGGAAAGCTCTTAGAGACTTATCCAGAAAGTCGAAGAAGCAGTAGACCTGTTCTGTGTGCGCTATTTCTATGCTTTCCGTTCTTAAGTTTCATCTTTGCATATTTTCCTTTCCGTGTTGTACACCAGCTTCAAACAGCTGAAAATACAATATTTATGGTTATGGAAAATATATTTCACCGCAGTTTAGATGGTACAATGACTCTCTACACTATACTTGCTTGTTTTGGCACATAAACTGAAATGAGGCAAACTATTAGAATTTTAGCAACCAGGCAATGGCGGAGAGATTTCTGCATAGTGCATCTTTAAATAAAGATGATTTTTAAACAAAATAAGTAAGATGACAAGTGTCTGCAACTAGTCAGCATCAACCACTTTTAGATTTTTCTTGAAGGTTTGGTGACTTGGAGAAATTAATTGTTATCGCATTAACATTTTCAATCCCCCTGCACTTTTGAAACATACCCCCTTGCAGGATTTTCTTCAAACCCTACTTTAAAGGGATAGTTCACCCACATAGTTAAAAAATAAATATATTCTTAGTGTTCTCTCAATGTTCATCTCAGAGTGCATCAGATTGATGCAATAAGCTGTTGAAATTCAATTTGTCTTCTTCTGGGGTAGGATTCCCCCGGATCCCTCTACTAGGGTTGCACTTCTGGCTTTGGGCTAAGCCCCCAATGTCCTCAAATCCTAGAAATGCCCCTGCAGGAAGGTGTGGTTCAAAAGCCTGCCTAAAGTAAACAGTGATAAAGTTGACTGAACAAAGAAATGAGTAAAGTTTGTAACATCTCCTTTACCTAGGAATCAAGAATTCCATGGGTGTCTCTCAATATGCGTACTACTGTGCTCCACACTCTCATGCTCCGAGTGCATTCTCCGAGGACACTTTCTTGAGTACTTCTTGTGAGGATGAGTGTGAATTACATTTCAGAAGCACTGGCACTCCCCCTAGTGTATTACCTCACACTGCACCTCCCCATACACTGAACCTTATTCCTTCCAAGACAATGGCAATAGAGACGA
Source organism: Coregonus lavaretus (assembly GCF_964263955.1). NCBI lineage: Eukaryota > Metazoa > Chordata > Actinopteri > Salmoniformes > Salmonidae > Coregonus > Coregonus lavaretus. Next base: position 9,979,942 of record NC_140015.1, on the reverse strand, counting down.
AACAAGATACTGTATACACAAAGCAAACGTTTTACTTCATAATTATCAGCTATGTAGCTGGGTCAATCCTACTATGCAGTGCCTTTTGGACAGCATAACTTTTTGGGAAAAAATGACATATTTACCAATTTGAGGAAAATATTATGTTTGGCTTTCAGAAAAACATACTGGTCTAACTCAGGCACTTAAAACCTAATAATTATAGGTGGATTGTTCACACATGGACCATGAGATATGTCCAGCCTGTTAGGGACATACACATAACTGTCTGAAAGGGTTAACAATGCATGTACAGTACCAGTCAAAAGTTTGGACTCATCTACTCATTCCAGGGTTTTTCTCTATTTTTACTATTTTCTACATCGTAGAATAATAGCGAAGACATCAAAACTATGAAATAACACATATGGAATCATGTAGTAACCAAAAAAAGTGTTAAACAAATCAAAATATATATTTTATATTTGAGATTCTTCAAAGTAGCCACCCTTTGCCTTGATGACAGCTTTGCACACTCTTGGCATTCTCTCAACCAGCTTCATGAGGTAGTCACCTGGAATGCATTTCAATTAACAGGTGTGACTTGTTAAAAGTTAATTTGTGGAATTTATTTCCTTCTTAATGCACTTGAGACACTCAGTTGTGTTGTGTGTGTGTGTGTGTGTTGTGTTGTGTGTGTTTGTTTTCCAACAGGACAATGACCTAACACACCTCCAGGCTGTGTAAGGGCTATTTGACCAAGAAGGAGAGTGATGGAGTGCTGCATCAGATGACCTGGCCTCCACAATTGTCACAATCGTTTACAGACGGGACGGACCAAGGCGCAGCGTGATATGCATACATGTTTATTTATATAGAATAAACACCACGACAAAACAACAAACAAAACGTGAAGTCCAAGGTAGACAAATAACACACCTCACACGGAACAAGATCCCACAACTAACTAATGCCAAAAGGCTGCATAAGTATGGTTCCCAATCAGAGACAACGAGCTACAGCTGCCTCTGATTGGGAACCACACCGGCCAACATAGATCTACACATACCAGATCTAAACATAGAAAATCAACATAGCCAAAACACAGCACAGAAAATACACACCCTGACTCAACAAATACGAGTCCCTTGAGTCAGGGCGTGACAGTACCCCCCCCCCTCCCCCCCCCGGCTCCGAGCGTGACCACCACTTACTCTCCACCTCCCTGTTGCGCCCCTGGTCTGGTCTGGACCTCGGCGCGCTGTTTCCCCTCTCCTTCCTCCCACGACGTACCAAGCCCTGTCTGGACCCTGGTGTTGGAGACCCCGAACCTGGAGAGGGGCTGACGTCTGGGTCTGGACTGGAACCGCTGACTGGAGCTGGAACCGACGACGGTGGATCGAACTGCTCTGGCTCCGGAGTGGAGCCGCTGACCGGAGCTGGATCAGGCACCGGTGGAGCGGATTGCTCTGGCTCCGGAGTGGAGCAGCTGACCGGAGCTGGACCGGACCCCGGTGGAGCGGATTGCTCTGGCTCCGGAGTGGAGCCGCTGACCGGAGCTGGACTGGCCCCGGTGGAGCGGATTGCTCTGGCTCCGGAGTGGAGCAGCTGACCGGTGCCAAACCAGGCACCGGTGGAACAGGCACGGGCCGTGCCGGACTGGACACACGCACCACTGGCTTGGTGCGGGGAGCAGGAACGGGCCGGACCGGGCTGACGACGCGCACCACTGGCTTGGTGCGGGGAACAGGTACGGGACGTACCGGACTGGCGACGCACACCACTGGCCTGGTGCGGGGAGCAGGAACAGGCCGGGCCGGGCTGGCGACGCGCACCACTAGCTTGGTGCGAGGGGCAGGAACAGGCCGGGCCGGGCTGGCGACGCGCACCACTGGCTTGGTGCGAGGGACAGGAACAGGCCGGACCGGGCTGGCGACGCGCACCACTGGCTTGGTGCGAGAGACAGGAACAGGCCGGACCGGGCTGGTGACGCGCACCACTGTCTTGGTGCGAGGGGCAGGAACAGGCCGGGCCGGGCTGGCGACGCGCACCACTGGTTTGGTGCGAGGAGCAGGATCAGGCCGGACCTGACTGGCGACACGCACCACTGGCTTGATGCAAGGAGCAGGAATGGACCGAACCGTACTGGGAACACACACCACTGAATTAGTGCGGGGAGCAGGAACGGGTCGGGCCGTACTGGGAACACGCACCACTTTTTTAGTGCGGGGAGCAGGGACGGGCCGGACCGGACTGGCGACACGCACCACTTCCTTGGTGCGAGGAGCGGGACTGGGTTCCTTTATAAACCCCCGCTCCTTCTGCTGCCTAACCAGCTCCTCTCGCCGTGCCTCTACACTCTCCTTCTCCCTTATAGCCTCCTGTAGCGCCTCCCTCTGACCTAATAACTCCTGCTCCCTCTGAACCAATAGCCCCCGTAACCTGGTGGCCTCCTCTCCTAACCTGCAGATCCGCCCTGTCGCTGCCTCCTGCTGCCTCGTCGTCCACACCGTGTGCCCCCCCAAATTTTTTTTATTGGGGTTGCCTCTCGGGTCTCCGTCGTCGGCACTCCTCTTCCCGTGAGGACTCCTCCGGGAGCCCCCACGAGTTAGGGAACAGACACTCGTCGTCGTCGTCATCCTCCGACTCCTCAGTGTAATACTGTTCCCACTCCTCTTCCCAAGGTCGTAGGGACCCAATCCGAAACCCAACCAGGTCCAGTGGTCGGGGCTCTTCTCTATCACCCCTTTAGGCCCCCTCAAAAAAATTATTGGGGCTGCTTCTCGGTCCTCCTCCTCGGCCGGCTTCCGTGTTGCCGTCGTTCCTCTCCTGCCTGGGCATTTACCTTCGCCCATGGCCCTTTCCCCGCGAATATCTCCTCCCATGACCACAGTTTGCCCACCTGTGACATCGCTACTCCCTCTTCCTGGGCACGCTGCTTGGTCCTTGTTTGGTGGGATCTTCTGTCACGATCGTTTACAGACAGGACGGACCAAGGCGCAGCGTGATATGCATACATGTTTATTTATATAGAATAAACACCACGACAAAACAACAAACAAAACGTGAAGTCCAAGGTAGACAAATAACATACCTCACACGGAACAAGATCCCACAACTAACTAGTGCCAAAAGGCTGCATAAGTATGGTCCCCAATCAGAGACAACGAGCTACAGCTGCCTCTGATTGGGAACCACACCGGCCAACATAGATCTACACATACCAGATCTAAACATAGAAAATCAACATAGCCAAAACACAACACAGAAAATACACACCCTGACTCAACAAATACGAGTCCCTTGAATCAGGGCGTGACAACAATCCCCCGACCTCAACCCAATTGAAATGGTTTGGGATGAGTCGGACGGCAGAGCGAAGGAAAAGCAGCCAACAAGTACTCAGCATATGTGGGAACTCCTTCAAGACTGTTGGAAAAGCATTCCAGGTGAAGCTGGTTGAGAGAATGCCAAGAGTTTGCAAAGCTGTCATCAAGACAAAGGGTGGCTATTTGAAGAATCTCAAATATAAAATATGTTTTGATTTGTTTAACACTTTTTTGGTTACTACATGATTCCATATGTGTTATTTCATAGTGTTGATGTCTTTACTATTATTCTACAATGTAAACATTTTTAAAGATAAAGAAAAACCCTTGAATGAGTAGGTGTGTCCAAACATTTGACTGGTAGTGTACATACAAACAATTATTTGATAAAATATAGATTTTGGCCTTTACTACTAAAGCCCATAGAAACGCATTGAATAACACATTGATAAATGGAAAATAAGACAGTCAAAATAAATATATCATGAGAAACAAGGTTTTGAAGTGTCTGTCCTAAATCTAGGAGAAATCAAAAAAACTCTGGAAATATTTTGAAGTTTTATTTACACATATTTAAACCCTTTTTTTGGGTAGGCACAAAACTACATTCATACTTACATTTTACATTTTAGACATTTAGCAGACGCTCTTATCCAGAGCAATTTACAGTTACTTCCATTTGTTTTTTTAAACCGGTACCGGTTATCTTCAGAAGAGCAAAACGGAGAACACCATCATGTTTGTGAGAATCTCCCCTTTTCACAGTGGGGTCCAATTAGTTTGTAGCCCAAACGGTTCGGACACTACCAAACAGAAGTTGGCACATCAATGGTACCGACTTCAGACAAGTCTACTGACACTTGTGGGGGTCGTAGAGCAAAACAGAGAACACCATTGTGTTCGGGAGAGTCTCCCCTTTCCATACAGTGATCATAACAGCTACAGACGTTTACGTGAGAAGACCGATTTTCGGGATGTCTCATGGGCTGACAAACACCGCTCTAGCTCTGCCACCTTTCACTGCAGATGTGGAAATGTGACACTGGCTGATGCAGTGGATTGAAACGCATCCAATGCAAAACTAGTTACCTCTAGCTTAAACTGATGGATTTTGATGGGGATTTTTTTTGTTATGTAATTTAGATTGACACACCGGTGCGTCAATCGACTCTAGAGGGTTTAAAAAAGGTAGGGGGTCCTCCCGAGTGGCGCAGCAATCTAAGGCACTGCATCGCAGTGCTGAGGCGTCACTACAGCCTTGGGTTCGATCCCAGGCTGTGTCACAGCCGGCCGTGACCGGGAGACCCATGAGGCGGTGCACAATTGGACAACGTCGTCCGGGTTAGGGGAGGGTTTGGCCGGCTGGGATTTCCTTGTCTCATCGTGCTCTAGCGACTCCTTTTGGTGGGCCGGGCGCCTGCAAGCTGACTTCGGTCGTAAATTGGACAGTGTTTCCTCCGACACATTGGTGTGGCTGGCTTCCGGGTTAAGCGAGCAGTGTGTCAAGAAGCAGTGCGACTTGGCAGGGTCGTGTTTAGGAGGACGAATGGCTCTCAACCTTCACCTCTCCAGAGTCCATAGGGGAGTTGCAGTGATGAGACAAGACTGTAAGTACCAATTGGATACCAAGAAAAAGGGGTACAAGTTTAAAGAATATATAAGGTCGGGGCATGGATCAGAAAACCAGTCAGTATCTGTTGTGACCACCATTTGCATCATGCAGCACGACACAACTCCTTCGCATAGATTTGATCAGGCTGTTGATTGTGGCCTGTGGAATGTTGTCCCACTCCTCTTCAATGGCTGTGCGAAGTTGCTGGATATTGGAGGGAACTGGAACGCTCTTTCGTACTCGTCAATCGAGCTTCCCAAATATGCTCAATAGCTGACATGTCTGGTGAGTATGCAGGCCATGGAAGAACTGGGCCATTTTCAGCTTCCAGGAATTGTGTACAGATCCTTGCGACATGGGGCTGTGCATTATCATGCTGAAACATGAGGTGATGGCAGCCGATGAATGGCACGACAATGGGCCCCTGGATCTTGTCATGGTATCTCTTTGTATTCAAATAGCCATCAATAAAATGCAATTGTGTTCATTGTCCGTAGCTTATGCCTGCCCATACCATAACCCCACCGCCACCATGGGGAACTCTGTTCAAAGTTAACATTAGCAAACCCCTCGCCCACACAACACCATACACGTGGTCTGCAGTTGTTAGGAAGGTGTTCTTAATGTTTTGTACACTCAGTGTATATTTAAAGAACTGGTTTAAACCTTTAACAGGCCTATATTGCTGCAATTACCAACAAATGACAGCAATGGGCTGATGCTATTTATTTTACAACAGGCCTACTTTTAACATATCTTAAACTAAATACGGAGCACAAAATAAAAAGACAAAACTTAACTTAGCCAACGAAATTTTCTCAACATATATATAAAATAACTGGTTTAGATTATTAAATATTCCTACAATAATAATGATATATAACAATAATAATGAAAATAAAACAAATGATAATAAATATGACTCAAAAATCTCATGGATCAAATGGAAATGTCACTGAATGAACAATCATAAATGTCTGCTAGACCTGTCTGCTGCCTTTGATACTGTGAACCATCAGATCCTCCTCTCCACCCTCTCCGAGCTGGGCATCTCCGGCGCGGCTCACTCCTGGATTGCGTCCTACCTGACCGGTCGCTCCTACCAAGTGGCGTGGCGAGAAGCAGTCTCCGCACCACGTGCTCTCACCACTGGTGTCCCCCAGGGCTCAGTTCTAGGCCCTCTCCTTTTCTCCCTATACACCAAGTCACTTGGCTCTGTCATATCCTCACATGGCCTCTCCTATCATTAGTACGCTGACGATACACAACTAATCTTCTCCTTTCCCCCTTCTGATAACCAGGTGGCGAATCGCATCTCTGCATGTCTGGCAGACATATCAGTATGGATGACGGATCACCACCTCAAGCTGAACCCTGGCAAGACGGAGCTGCTCTTCCTCCCGGGGAAGGACTGCCCGTTCCATGATCTCATGATCTCGCCATCACGGTTGACAACTCCGTTGTGTCCTCCTCCCAGAGTGCGAAGAGCCTTGGCGTGACCCTGGACAACACCCTGTCGTTGTCCGCTAACATCAAGGCGGTGACCCGATCCTGCAGGTTCATGCTCTACAACATTCGGAGAGTACGACCCTGCCTTACACAGGAAGCGGCACAGGTCCTAATCCAGGCACTTGTCATCTCCCGTCTGGATTACTGCAACTCGCTGTTGGCTGGGCTCCCTGCCTGTGCCATTAAACCCCTACAACTCATCCAGAATGCCGCAGCCCGTCTGGTGTTCAACCTTCCCAAGTTCTCTCACGTCACCCCCCTCCTCCGCACACTCCACTGGCTTCCAGTTGAAGCTCGCATCCGTTACAAGACCATGGTGCTTGCCTATGGAGCAGTGAGGGGAACGGCACCTCCGTACCTTCAGGCTCTGATCAGTCCCTACACCCAAACGAGGGCATTGCGTTCATCCACCTCTGGCCTGCTGGCTCCCCTTCCTCTGCGGAAGCATAGTTCCCGCTCAGCCCAGTCAAAACTGTTCGCTGCTCTGGCACCCCAATGGTGGAACAAGCTCCCTCACGACGCCAGGACAGCGGAGTCACTCACCACCTTCCGGAGACATTTGAAACCCCACCTCTTTAAGGAATACCTGGGATAGGATAAAGTAATCCTTTTACCCCCCCCCCCAAAAAAAAATAATATATATATATATATATATATATATATATATATATATATATTTTGGAAAGTGGTTATCCCACTGGCTATAGGGTGAATGCACCAATTTGTAAGTCGCTCTGGATAAGAGCATCTGCTAAATGACGTAAATGTGCCCTTGAGCAAGGCACTTAACCCTAATTGCTCCTGTAAGTCGCTCTGGATAAGAGCGTCTGCTAAATGACTAAAATGTAAATGTAAAATGATAAATGCTTGCAATAGTTTTGAATGATGGTTAGGAAGGCTACATCTGTGGACCAAGAACCATATATGCCTTAGAAATAATCATAGATTCACAAACACAATGGCATAAAATGTATTCGATGGCTGTGAATTGTCAACTGATATACATAATTTCTTTTCACACGCTAGATCTTTGCATGTGAATCACTTCAAACTAAACTGGGAATAGGTTAATACGAAACAGATTGGAAGACAGTGAAGCACATTGGACAGCCTGAGAAAATCAACTAAATCATTTTGGAGTATTATAATATCACTCCCAAACCATGAAAGAAACGATGACAGTAATTTACAATACCATAGACAGACATAGTGACCTCAGAATGTCATTTCCTCCATGATCTACGAAGCGAAGGCAGTTTCCACGAGAATCTATTATGAGCAGCGCCTGCACCAATTGTGGATGTTTGTCTGATTTGGATTAATAACACGATTGAGCGCGCAGGAGCAAAATGGACCAGTTACAGTTTCTGGAGAGCAAAATACAGTACAGCATGCAAAAAAGTAATATTTTTTTATTTAAAGATAGGTGTTTGATGCAGACTAAAATGTTATTCTGCGCATGATGACGCGCAAAAGTACGTATGTCTCCGCTTCACACCGCTAGCTAGCAGGAAGTATGTTGAATCGGTGAAGAAAAAAATGACCGAAGAACCAAAGTCGGTTGTTGATCTGAAAAAATAACAAGTCTCCTAAATGAGAACGCAAATGCTGCGGTTTTCAGATTCGGCATCATTCGCTCTGGGGCAAAGAACGTCATTAAACGGGTAAGTCGAGTGCATAAAACGTATAAAAAACGATGTTTTCCATCAATGGGCCAGAATGTATTTCTCGAGATCTTTGTTGGTTCTAGGCTAGCGCACGTTAGCCAGCAAGCTAACCTTTGCGTGCCACGGTTATTTGGCTTGCTTAGGCATTAATTGCCCCTGAAATAATATGGTCTGTGCAGGGAACATACATACATTTATGCAGAATGTGCATCTTATATTTCTTTGAGTTTGCAAAATGTAGAGTTAACGACTTCCGTTTTCCTTGTATTTTTTAGCATCGTGGGGGGTAGTTAGCTAGGCGGCCGCGCTAGCTAGTTTGTCGGCTCGGTACAGATTATTACATTAGTTTGATAGTTGGCCAGATTAATTGCACCTTAAAGTGAAGTAATGTCTCAAACATTTAACTACACTTGTATTAAAATAACCGAAAATGCAGTTATATGATCCGAAGTAATGTATTTTCACGACTTGACCTAGCTAACAGGCTAATGTTTGCACAGCTTGCTAAAATGCGGCTAGTGTACTAGCTAGTTGCAAATAGCTTCTTAGAAAGCAATTTTGGATGGAAATTGAGTCGTTCTTGTTATATTTTTGGTTAATGCGAATTTACGTTATATTTCAACATTTGGTAACTCGATATTTCAGTTAACTATGCATTTATGAGCAAAATTCCTTATTTCTGCTTTCTCGGTCCTCCGGCCTTGACGTTGCCTAATTTGGGGAGTCGTCCGATGGAAAAGAGGACGGAATGTGTCGCGGATCGGCGTTAAAGATGCCCTGCTATTGTCCTGACAAATTTAGGCTGTGTGAACTCAGTGGAAAAGCCAAGGTCAGGGAGCGCGTTAGAATCGCCGCCCACTACAGTCAGATTATACTTTATTACAATTAATTCGAATTACAGTTTCTTGGGCCTCCCCATTATGAAATAAAAATATTATTTGTTGAAATGTAGCTCCAGCCCCATGTCGTCCGAGCTCTCAATCAAAACAATGCACGTGTAAACATCGAGTCACACCAAAATAATTGTAAAGATATTAGCCCAGGTAAACGGTGTATGTACAACTATCTGTAATATTTATATTCATATTAAATAAATACAAAATGTTTCCTTTATGTGGTTCCTTGGCTGTTTACAGAATCCTGCAAACCATTTTTGCGCGTTAAAGGTAAAGGTGGTTGTGATTTCACTGTTTAAAATAGTTTGATTAATTTCTTTTTCTTCTGCTATCAAATTAGTGTAGCTAGTTTGCTAGGCTAACTACTTCTGTGCACACTTGTTACTTAATTGTATTTGACAGTTCTCAGACAGTGTAAATATATATTTTTCTGTTTGAATTTAGTTGCAAATGGGAATTAGTCAGTGAAGGTTAAATTATTCCAAAGTTGTTTATGCTTCACCTCCCTATTTCTGTCTCTTACGTTTTAATAATTATTCTACTTGCATCATTCACACCACATTTGATAATGGCCCATCGAGCTGAAGTGTGAACATTAACATTACATTTTTCTCCCCAGAGAGAACCAGAAACCCTGGCTTCTGCAGGCCAGAGATTAATAAATGATTTCACCTTTTACACCATGGGCCCATTGTGATTATTATTTTTTTGCATCCCATAATTAAGCAAACAAGGTTTTCTAATATAAATGGTTTTAATTCTCATTTGTTTAAAGTGTCAAATAGCCTTGCTCACTGGATGTTTCTATATAAATCTAGATCCTTCCCACACCGCTATCATTTGAATAGACACCTTTATTCCAACCTGGGCCTACCTCAGCTCAGCAATGAATATATATGCTTCAAAGTGTAAACAACAGATGACAGACAACCCAAACTGTAGCGGAAGTGCTTTTTGTGACGTTAGACCCATCTGGTATTTCGCTACACAGATCTTGATTGACTTGATGAGCCTAGCACATCCAGATCCCTGGGTCAGGGTACCTTCCTGGAGGTTATGGGGCTTTCACTTTCACACGAGAGCTGTGAGACTAACCCATGCAGGGTAAAAAGTGTATTCTGTTGAGGTGTTGAGGTTACTTGACTACAGGAACAAATACTGGTAGGCCTATGTCAATAAACCATTCTGGAATAGGATGCCTTATTCAAATATAGGTTGGGGGGGAAATTGTGGAAAGCTCTAGAATAGTGAATTGAGCCTATATTTGACTATTACAGACTACTAGGCCTATGTTACTGAAAATGACCAATGTGACATTGGACCCATTTTTTTATTAGAATTTTGTGTGCAACTGCAAGATCAATCTTGCATTAGCTTATATTTTATGCCAACATCTCAAATTTGCATGAATTATCACAGAACTTACATTGATGATTTTACACAACGTGAAATTATGAAATGAAGCATTCCACAAACCTTTGTGTATTGTCTATTTTTCTATGTGTGCTGTAAATGGGCAAACTATAGGTGTGGTTCCAAGATTCTGCAGGAAGAACTTGGCACAGGACACATTGGTCAGCCTGGTGAAAGTGAGCACAAGCTGCAAACGTGCCAGATCTAATAAAACAAAAGCCACGTCTAAAAGTTCTCACAATCCGCACTGACAATTGTCAGTAGATGATAAATCATATGTACAAATAAAATATAGACTCATTTGAACAATGTCCTATTCATCAAACATAGGCAAAACATAAAGCAGTGAATTCTATAAATGTAAGACATATTTTTTAAGTTTGTCAATGCATATTCACTATTCTAATGACTCCAAAGTAACCTTTATGTTGTCCAAAGAGGTTGTGAACTGATATCATGTTTCCACCCCACAATAATGCATAAACAAAATTAGATTTTCATTTTGTTAATGATATTTCCACACAGGTAAAAATAACACATGGAAATTGTGAAAATTATGATATGTAAGAGCTGTTTGGGGAAAAATGCCAGGAATTTCAGCCTGTTCAGGAACTTTTGGCCCACGTTGTTTCTGGGCAGCAGGTAGCCTTAAGGTTAAGAGCATTGGGCCAGTAACCGAAAGGATGTCACAATGTGATCTGAGTATAATAAACCAATGACTGTTCATCTGTGAAGGGGGTGGGCTCTAGACCATTCTATAAGCCAATCAGGGCTGTGTATGTAAATATCTTCCAATTGGTTTCCCAACGCCTACACGATCAGACTGAGCATTTCGAGACACAGTGATGATTTAAAAATACAATACCAAAGTCTGCACTAGGGCTTTAAGAATAGTGATTGACTTCCTGGTGGATTTCCAAAAGTGTCTAGGGCATAGATATTACAATTTTACCCTACGAGGTCAGGAATACTGCTGGTTTTCTGTTCGGCCTGATAATTAATTGCACCCACCTGGTGTACCAGGTCTAAATCAGTCCCTGATTAGAGGGGAAGAATTTAAAAAAGCAGTGGTACTGGGTCTAGGGCCCTCAAACTCAACTCTGGACCTCAAAGCCAGTTACACTGCATTATGTCATTGTTCCCCTCTAATCAGGGACTGATTTAGACCTGGGACACCAGGTGTGTGCAATTAATTATCAGGTATAAAAGAACCAGCAGCCTCCGGACCTCGTAGGGCAGCGTTTCCCAAACTCTGTCCTAGGGAACCCAAGGGATGCACGTTTTGGTTTTTGCCCTAACACTACACAGCTTATTCAAATGATCAAAGCTAGATGAGTAGTTGATTATTTGAATCAGATGTGTAGTGCTGGGGCAAAAACCAAAACGTACACCCCTTGGGGACCAAGTTGTATGGTAAGAGTTGAGTACCCCTGGTCTAGGGGATATGGGGCTAGGGGTTGGCCCAATCCCAAATCGACCCCTAAACCCTTCGGATTTGATTTGTATACGCAATATGGTGAAACTTCCCCCTGACCTATCAGAGGGCAAGGTGGAGCTATTGCCATGTTACTTACACCTGTCAAATCCAATCAGATCTTAGTGTATAATCTGTGTGGTATAGGGGTCGATTTGGGATTGGGCCGTTGTTTCTGGACAGAGCCTAAATTTAAGGATGATTAATAATGAAACGCAGAGAATCAGACTGCCGATAGGTACTTATCACAGTGGGAGGCCTATCCTTCTCTTGCTCGAACGAAAGCGGTACCAGCTGCGTGCTGACCCGGTAGCGACGGACCTGTCATTTCTACTTGTAGAATCGCAATGCTCATCAGTTGCCAACAACTTGACTTTGAGCCAATCAGAGACCACGAACCCCCACGTGGGGGAGCCAACAGGAGTGACGGATCCACGAATGAGCCAGTCACACTTGTAGGCTATGGGATGGTAGCTAGCTAAGTGCACAGATGCAATGCACACAACATTAAATACTTCCTCCAAGATAGCTAACCACTATAGCTAGTCTTGATATTATAATTAAATCACAATGGATTTGTTTCCATGAAACAACTGCCTGTGTTAGCAGCCAAGTTAATGCAGTGTCCATCCCTAGCTAGCTATGTTGTGCCAGCTAGTGAATATGCTAATGTAAAGTAGCTTGCTAAACATTTGGCTATGGGCTGGCACTGGCCGTATGGGATTATGGAGAGTGAATTAAATTGTTTATTCGTCATCTTGTTAGGTAGTTATCTAACTGTGGACATCTGGCTAGGATCAACAAGGGCATTCTACAAAATAGGAACATTAGCGCAGCTAGCTAGCTAACGTTGGAATCAAGACCATAAACTAAGCAAAACACACGGACATGCGTTGCCAAACAATGCTACTGCCACCTTCTGGTTTGTAGTATTTTAACAATGCTTTGTGGCTGTCGACTTCAAGGTCTTTGCTGTGTGAACACAAAGAGATTGACTGCCAACACTGCTCAGAAGTACAAATTACACTAGGCTGGCGAACGGTAGACAATCCTGTGTGTGTCACTGCTCTGTAGGTGTTCTTGATTTACCCTGCCCAGCACCCTTGATAGGCAGAGTTTCAATGTTGGAAACATTTTATTGGTCTGAATGTCTGTCGCAGATTTGTAGCCTCTGTTGGCTTTTGCCAGACCTTTATTATTCCAATGAAGGTGTTCTGTGTCATATTTCTTGCAGTATAGAATAGATAACCTTTGCACGCTGACAGTGAAAATGGCTACACGTTCAGTATGAATAATATTTTCTGGTTTGAGTCTCTTCTCTTCTAAATGATTAAATGCCCTCTTTATGTTTTTTCTATTTCAACAGTGCTCTTCCAGTGCCTGCTCCGTGTCCAGATCCTTCCGGTGCTGCCCTGACGGGGTGGCATTGAATGGCTGAAAGAGAAGACTATCTTCAGCTCTGGGAAGAAAATGGCTGACACCACAGAATCCAAGAGCTAAGACTCTCTTTTCCCCTTGTCTACTTTGTTGATTATCTTGAGACTTGATTTCCCCTTCCCTAAATGTATAAGCCTACTATGGCAATGCATGATATGAGCCGTGTCAAGGGTTTCCCCTGTAAAGAGTGTGATATGGTTTGCCCCAGTACCCCTAGTCTGTTAGAACACATGAAGGCTCACTACCAGCAAGAAGAGAATGGCAGGTTTGAGTGTGAGCAATGTGGCCGCATCTATAAGCATGCTGGCAGCCTGGCCAACCATAAGAAATCCCATGAAGTGGGTTCCTTTCAGTGCCCAGTCTGCACCAGAACCCTTCCCAATGCTGTGGCTCTGAAGAACCACCTCCGTATCCACACCCTATCCCCAAGCAGTGCCCAGGCAGAGGAAGACGGCGGTGACGAAGGCGCTGAAGACGGCCATGATGAGAGGAACTATGGTCTTGCACAGGATCTGTCCGATGGCTTTGCCCGTAGTCACCTGAACAACAGTGGAATGGTTCATGGCGTGATGTCACATGACCCAGATGATCATAAGAAGTCACCTGTAACTGATGATGCCTGGGATCGTCCATTCAAATGTGATCAGTGTGATAGGACCTACCGCCACCATGGCAGCCTGGTTAATCACAAGAAATGTCACCAGGAGGGGGCGTTCAAGTGCACCGTCTGTTACAAGCAGTTCAACAACCTGGCTGCTCTCAGCGGCCATGAGCGAACCCACTCAAAGTTTAAGACTCCTGGAGCATCGATGGTTAACAACAACATACATGATTCTGTGACTGATCAGCGTTTGTCTGCGCCCCAAACCGATGATGCGGCTAATTGCTTCTGCCACCTGTGCCAGGTAGCCTTGCCCAATAAGAGTGACTTCCAGGAGCACATCCTGTTGCATAATGCAGCCTCCTCTTCACTGGGTCTTGCCCGTAGTTTCCCTGGGATAATGCCGCACAATCTCAGCGCTGTCCGTTCCCCAGCGTACACACCTGCCCTCGGTGACCCTCTGCCGCTTCCTCCTTTGCCAAATGATAAACGTGGCCCCTTTGACCCAATGCTTGGACCTCCTGTCAATAACCCCATTTACACTTGTGCATACTGTGGGGCTGGGCATCCTGATCTGGAGAGCCTCAAAGTTCATTACCTGACCCATGACCCCCACCCAGGCTCCCATGGTCAGGATGGTATCCTGAACACTGATGGGATTGGCTCTAACTCTAACCCATCACCATCTGGAGAGAGAGTGCAGTCTTCTTCTGATGATGGCGAACGTCGTTTCAAGTGTCAGGATTGTGGGAAAAGCTACCGCCATGCTGGAAGCCTGGTCAACCACAAGCGTTCCCACCAGACTGGCCTCTACCAGTGCACCATCTGCTGCAAGCAGTATCCGCACTTGGCAGCCTTGCATAGCCACCTCCGCAGCCACAAGGGAAGAACATCCAACCAATCATCCCTCAACACTGAAGGCGACTGGCTCTCCTCGGAACCCCTTACACTTGACTCTCAGAATAGTTATGTGCAGGAGGGGAGTGGCGCAACCACCCCTATCTCCCTCCCTGGAAATCTTGGTGATGCTGCTCACTTTGTACCTGATGGTGGCCACAGCAGTGGTTTGGATTCACTGGAGTTCCATGATCGATTTGATGGCTCCCTTGCCCAGAGCAACTCTGGGCACTCCCCTCTTCCACAGAACCACCGCCAGGCTGATAGACACATGTGCACTGACTGTGGAGAAATGTATGGGGACATCTCTGGCATCAAGTCTCACATGTGCCCCCAACGGCGACAGAACCAGGGGATGTCCAATGGATTCATGGGAAACATGAGTGGCTACAACAGCCCTGGAGGCGCTGCTCTCCCTTCAGGTGGAGGAAATGTGAAAGAGAGCAATGGACAGCGCTCTCAGTATGGTTCTCAGTCCCATGCCCAGGGAAGTGGAAAAAGGATGAATAAAGAAGATGAAGATGATGGCGAGGTGTACCAGTGCTCGGTGTGTGGGAACCATTATGCCAGCCTCAGGGCCCTGAGGAGCCATCTGCGCAGCCATGCTAACAATCCCACAGGGCCTGGGACTTCAGCACTTTCTCCTAACGGTGAGGCAGACTGGAGGATTATCTGCAGCACCTGTGGCCAGAGCTTCTCCAGAAAGCAAGACCTGTTAAACCACCAATTGATTCATGGGCCACAAAGGTCAGATGCAGCAGCGCAGGGCATGGTGGCAGATCCCACCAATACTAATGGCAAAATGGATGGTGATGGGAGGAATCACATTTGCGTTGACTGTGGCATGTTCTTTGCTGATCGCCATCACTTGATCACTCACCTGTGTCCTGGAAAGGGAAGAGGAGGAGTGCTGAGCAAAGAAGGATTGAATGGAGCTAAAGGGATGACTGGCGGAGATGGAGTTAGTGGCGGCGGAGTTGGAGGACCTGGAGGCAGTCGTGATATGGGAGGACAGGACCGTAGACAACAGATGCCAGATTCGGAAGATCGACCCCACAAATGTGACCAGTGTGGAAGGGGCTACAGGCACCCTTGCTCCCTGCTCAACCACAAGAAATCTCACAAGACCGGAGTCTTCAGATGCCTTGTCTGTCAGAAGCGCTACTACAACCTGCTGGCCCTCAAGAACCACCAGAGGACCCACTTTGACTTAAAAAGGTAAGCTTTTGTTTGATGCTTTTCCTCATTGAGACTATTTTTGTCTTTGTGGGCATATTAATAACAAGATCTGTGTGCGTAGCTTGAATTTGGTCCAAATTTCCAATTGACATCAATGGGTCATTTTACACTAAAATCTAGATTGTACAGTACCTTCATGGATTGGTCTTTATTTTCTCTGAAATAATGAGATGCAGTATTTTTCATTGTAATAATACTAGATATGAGTAGGAATAATCAATTTGCCTATCGAGGGCCTCCGCATTGATGTAAAAAATAGGCATTCGATTTGTTGAAGAAAACACACCGCTTTTCCCTCACTGTACAGCGGCACAGCTGAAAAACTAAGGACATTGTCATTGAATGTAAGAGTCTACTCTGTGCTACAGTCCAATCTGTAAATCTAATTAAAAACAAAACACCCCTTAAGCAATGCTGAGGAACCCAAGAAATGGCCAGGCCATGACATCTTTGAATCCATTCTAAACGTAAAATGTATTTCTGACTGGTGATTTCCCTTTATTGGCTTGCTACAGCAAGGCTGCCGCTGGCACAGGGAGAAGCGGTCCCCAAGTGGCACCCGATTCCGAAACGATGGCTTTACTTGAATGGTAAATAACCTTCCCCAAATGTGCTTTTATCATCATTACTAAACGTAGCTAGTGCCCATTCAGCCAGTTGGCTGTCCACTCATGATGTTAGGAGCGAGTTGAGTGGCTGGCAGATCGTGGAATAGGGAAAAGTAGTATTTACCAGTTCCTCACCCATCTTTATTTTGGTCCTCACTTTCTTTTGCAGGCACAAGTGTGAGGAGTGTGGGAAGGCTTTCAAGATCCAGAAGCAGCTGGAAAACCACCTTCGGCTCCATGAAGAACATAGAGCAAAGGCTCACGCCCAGCTCGCGAAACTAGGCAATGGAAGGTATCAAGGAGGACCCTCTGGCATGCAGGCCATGAGAGGAGAATCGTCCAAATCCCAGAACCCTGGCATGGGGGGAGTCAAGTATGGACAGCAACAACAAGGCTTCAAGCAACCCTACTCAGAGGCGGGTACTTCAAGGGCTCAGAATTTTGATCTACAAGAAGGGGGACGACGACCCTTCGCTTGTGATGAGTGCGGACGGAGCTATCGTCATGCAGGCAGCTTGGCCAACCACAAGAATCTTCACAAAATTGGCGAGTATCACTGCAATGTCTGCAACTCCACTTACCCCAACCGCCTGGCCATGAAAAACCATCTGCGTCTTCATTTTGCCCTCAAGAAGCACACTTGCCAGGAATGTGGCAAAGGATTCCGCACCCAAAAGCAGCTGACCACCCACCACTCTGCACAGCTCTGCAAGGGGGCTGCAGGAGCTGTTGCTCAAATGGATTACGAGTGTGATGGGTGCTGCGAGGGTTTCGTTACTGCTGACGAGCTGGCTGCACATGACTGCCCTGCTCAGCAGCTCCCTTCGTCCTCTGCCTCCCTCAATAGCTCAAGCCTCAGTATCGATGGGGCTGACCTTGTGCCAGATGAACGCCCCTACAGCTGTGACATCTGCAGCTGCTCTTACAAACATGCCAGCAGCCTGCTGAACCACAAGCACACGCACAAGACGGGCACCTTTACCTGCACCTACTGCGACAAGCCGTACTCCAACTACATGGCGCTTCGCAACCACATGCGCATCCACACGCAGAAGAAGAGGCACATCTGCCACCACTGCGGGAAAGCGTTCCGGCTAGCCAGGTTCCTCCGCAATCACCAGAAGGTCCATGAGGAGGGCCACACACGCTTTGGCTGCACCAGCTGCGGGAAGAGCTTCCAGGGGAGGTCAGGCCTGGCGAGGCACCGCTGCGGGGAGAACCAGGTAGGCAAGGAGGGCAGGAGGATGGCCACTGCAAGCACGACAGGGGGAGAAGA
The DNA here is from genome assembly GCF_964263955.1 of Coregonus lavaretus. Lineage (NCBI taxonomy): Eukaryota > Metazoa > Chordata > Actinopteri > Salmoniformes > Salmonidae > Coregonus > Coregonus lavaretus. The sequence goes on along the minus strand of NC_140015.1, from coordinate 9,962,005 downwards.
GTGCCGGTACACGTGAGTTTTCGTCTGTTGTTTGTGATTCTTGAAGTGAAAATAGTGAAGATCATAGGTTTCTACATGTCTATTACAGGTATATGATCTCCAATCCGGCTTCCTTGGGACCATACGTGCACCGGAATTCGGATATTTCTGAAGTTTGGACAGATTGATTAGTGGAGACCAGATAAGTCACCCTGTTTGCTTTCAGTTAGATATACATTCGTTTCCTAGGCTACTATGAATCAGAATTGATTTGATTGTTCAGTTGGATGTTTTATTTTCTACTTTTACCTAAGAATTCTGCCATTAATTGATACCAATTCAAAGTAGCTGACGTAGTATAATAAGTACGATTTATGATTTGTGTGTTCCTTGTACTTGTTATGAATTGTAGTGCTCCTTTGTTTGTGCTTCCCTGTCTCTTTTATAGCTACATTGTACATTTTGGTTGTTGATAGTGTAAACCTAGTTTAGTGGGCTTATTTGTTTGACAAAGTCAAGGCACAAAAGCTGGTTAAAATGGTAAAAGACCATAGAAGTGAAAAGGTTATTGTATGTTTTTTGCTGATATTACAGTGAATACTACATTGATAAAGGGCATAGGCCTATCCTTAGACTTAGATCCACAGTAAGTATTTGGCGCTTGCTGCACTGCACATGCTTTGTTGTAATTTAGTTATTTTTGGGGGGTAATCTGCACTAAGCCACCATATTTCACCACAGTTGCGGCCAATAAGAAAGTCAGAATCATTTAAATAACTATGAAAAGTGTGATATGGAATTGTTGTGTCCAAATGTGCAGTGCAGGGAGCCACACATACCTTCCAAGACTCAAATTAGTTTTCAATTATTTGATTAAGGACATTCCATATTCTTTTCCCGTTTCCTCCAGAATGTGTTCCCCTTTACTATGTGTGTAAATTGACTATTTCTTCTTGTAGGACATGGTAAACCACTTATAGTCATCTCCAAAGCTTTAAGCCGGATTCCAGATCATATACCTGTACAAATTATTTTGAGATTATATATATATATATATATACACAGTGGGGAGAACAAGTATTTGATACACTGCCGATTTTGCAGGTTTTCCTACTTACAAAGCATGTAGAGGTCTGTAATTTTTATCATAGGTACACTTCAACTGTGAGAGATGGAATCTAAAACAACAATCCAGAAAATCACATTGTATGATTTTTAAGTAATTAATTTGCATTTTATTGCATGACATAAGTATTTGATACATCAGAAAAGCAGAACTTAATATTTGGTACAGAAACCTTTGTTTGCAATTACAGAGATCATACGTTTCCTTTAGGTCTTGACCAGGTTTGCACACACTGCAGCAGGGATTTTGGCCCACTCCTCCATACAGACCTTCTCCAGATCCTTCAGGTTTCGGGGCTGTCGCTGGGCAATACGGACTTTCAGCTCCCTCCAAATATTTTCTATTGGGTTCAGGTCTGGAGACTGGCTAGGCCACTCCAGGACCTTGATATGCTTCTTACGGAGCCACTCCTTAGTTGCCCTGGCTGTGTGTTTCGGGTCGTTGTCATGCTGGAAGACAAAGCCACGACCCATCTTCAATGCTCTTACTGAGGGAAGGAGGTTGTTGGCCAAGATCTCGCGATACATGGCCCCATCCATCCTCCCCTCAATACGGTGCAGTCGTCCTGTCCCCTTTGCAGAAAAGCATCCTCAAAGAATGATGTTTCCACCTCCATGCTTCACGGTTTGGATGGTGTTCTTGGGCTTGTACTCAACCTTCTTCTTCCTCCAAACACGGCGAGTGGAGTTTAGACCAAAAAGCTCTATTTTTGTCTCATCAGACCCCATTCCTCCTCTGGATCATCCAGATGGTCATTGGCAAACTTCAGATGGGACATGCGCTGGCTTGAGCAGGGGGACCTTGCGTGCGCTGCAGGATTTTAATCCATGACGGCGTAGTGTGTTACTAATGGTTTCCTTTGAGACTGTGGTCCCAGCTCTCTTCAGGTCATTGACCAGGTCCTGCCGTGTAGTTCTGGGCTGATCCCTCACCTTCCTCATGATCATTGATGCCCCACGAGGTGAGATCTTGCATGGAGCCCCAGACCGAGGGTGATTGACCGTCATCTTGAACTTCTTCCATTTTCTAATAATTGCGCCAACAGTTTTTGCCTTCTCACCAAGCTGCTTGCCTATTGTCCTGTAGCCCATCCCAGCCTTGTGCAGGTCTACAATTTTATCCCTGATGTCCTTACACAGCTCTCTGGTCTTGGCCATTGTGGAGAGGTTGGAGTCTGTTTGATTGAGTGTGTGGACAGGTGTCTTTTATACAGGTAACGAGTTCAAACAGGTGCAGTTAATACAGGTAATGAGTGGAGAACAGGAGGGCTTCTTAAAGAAAAACTAACTGGTCTGTGAGAGCTGGAATTCTTACTGGTTGGTAGGTGATCAAATACTTATGTCATGCAATAAAATGCAAATTAATTACTTAAAAATCATACAATGTGATTTTCTGGATTTTTGTTTTAGATTCCGTCTCTCACAGTTGAAGTGTACCTATGATAAAAATTACAGACCTCTACATGCTTTGTAAGTAGGAAAACCTGCAAAATCGGCAGTGTATCAAATACTTGTTCTCCCCACTGTATATTAGTTAGTTCTATCTAATGGAAAAGTGGTAACCAGCCAATTAGATTGGTTAGATTAGTGAAAAAGAACCGCAAGCCGTTACTAATTTCTTCTTCTCTTGTCTCTCTCTACAGATGTGACCAGTGTGGCCGCTCCTACGCCCATGCCAGCTCCCTCCTCAACCACAAAAACACCCACACCGTAGGCATTTACCACTGTGCCGTGTGCCTCAAGACCTATTCCAACCTCCTGGCCCTCAAGAACCACCGGCGCATCCATTCAGAGATACGACGTCACCGCTGCCCAGAATGCGGCAAGGCTTTCCGTGTCTCCTCCCAGCTCAACAGCCACCGTCGCGTCCACCTAAAGGAGAGGGAGCTAACTTGTGGCCCCTGCCAGCGCAGCTTCCCCAGCCAGGCCAGCTTCCGCCTCCACCAGGAGATCTCCCACGGCCAAGCCCCCAGGCCCCCCCAGCAGACACAGGCCAGAGCTGGGGGAGCATCTGGGGGCACATCCGGTGGCGGGAGCTCAGGCCTTAGCTGGGACTCCGGCCTGGATCTCACGCTGTTGCAGGCCCAAGGACTGGACCCCAATGGACTACCCAAAATGAACTCCCTGTCCTTCCAAGGCCCCAGTGGCAGCAGGAGCCGTGGGGCGACGGGGACCAAGTCGCACATCTGCAACCAGTGTGGCCGTGCCTACCTCCATGCCAGCTCCCTCCTCAACCACAAAAACAGTCACAAAACAGGCGCCTACTTCTGTAACTCCTGTCAGAAGGAGTTTCCCAACCTGATGTCCCTCAAGAACCACCGGCGCATTCACACTGAGCCCAAACGTTTCCAGTGCCCCGACTGCGGAAAGTCCTTCCGTGTGTCCACCCAGCTCATCTGCCACAGGCGCATCCACACCAAGGAAAAGCCCTTTTCCTGCCAGCAGTGCGACAAGCGCTTCTCCAGCAAGTCCAACCTGCGCCACCACCAGAAGGTGCACTGGAGCAGCTCAGCGCCCCCCACCATGGCCATGGGCGCTGCCAGCTTCCTGGGTATGCCCTCAGGCCCATTTCTATAAGTATGGGTGGGGGTGGGGGAAGGGGGGTTCTAGTGTGAGATGCATTGAAATGCCAAGGTTCTAGAGGTTCTAAAACTCTTAGTCCCGTTCCTTCTCATTCACCACCATCTCCCTCTTGTTGTAGAGCGTGAAGTTTATATCTATAGATTTTCACAGAGCAGGTTATGTGTTCTAGACTCACAGGCCCTGCATGCAACTTCATACAAGGGAGGGGGGAGGGGGAGAGGACTGACTTGGCATGGACGACATCTCCACTGGTTAAGACAGTCTGGTTACAAAAGCTTCCCCCATCCTCTTCATCCCAACCAGCATGGCTACGCTTGCTTGCATTCACTCGATGGCCTTTGCTAGGGGACAACAACCCATCCGCCTGTAATGTTACACAAGGATTACTGCTCACACAGTGTAGGATGTGTGCTAGACTTCTCTGTTCGGCCCTTTAGAAACCTTAATGATATACTGTTGTCATAGCCCCCTGTTGCATGTTACACAGTAGATTATTGTAGATTTCTCAGTGTTTTATTGACAGTTAAGCCCAGTGTCAAAGAAGTCACAACATACAGGGCACAATAGGAAGAACATCCTAATGCCATGCCAAGAGTGTAGCGTGAAGCTCACCAAGTCAACCACATTGATGAATTTGACCAATGTTAAGTGTTTTTTGTGGCATCTTTGCAGTTTGAATGCATTGCACATGACATCCCATTCCGTATCTGTTGATTTTGGATAAAGCCTTTGCATGCGGCCTTTGTCATGTTATACAAAACATCTTAACCAGTAACAAATTGTTCAAACCGTGTCTCTGAAGTGAGCAATATGTTGGAGCAAAGAGTTGAGATGTACTTCGACATTGTAAAAATTAAGTTTTAACGGTTAATTAATGCAGTGGTTGGAGATGTCACATTTCTATATTCTAGAACTGACCTGAGGGTGTATTACTCTCTTGTGAGGTTCTAATTGTTTTCTAACTTGTGTGTTTCTTGCAGCACGAAGATGAGCTTCAAACCTTATTATTCTGCAGATGACAGCAATGCTCTTTATCGGTTGCTACTTTCTGGCATCACATTTCTGTATTCCTCCTAGTATTTAAAAAATGTTTCTGGGCGCCCATATTTTCAACACTGCGCCTAACTAGTTAACATGTATAGACAATAAGTTGTGGTTAAAAAAAATAAACTAAAGAAAATGTATATTGTTAGGCCCATGCCGGCATTTGGTTTTATCCTGTATCGTAATCGTACTTCTGACTGTATTATTTACAGTTCGACTTTTATAAAACAGATAATTGTAGAATGCATTTATTTATATTAACACTTGTTACGGAAGACGCTAGTTTTAGGATCTCTCAGTTTAGGAGCTGTGTTGTAACCACCCCTTTCCTTACACTTACCCCTGACTATTCATCCTGTATGTATAATTGACATGGAGTCAAGTATGAAGGACTCCCAAAGAACATTTGTTACAGTGACAGTACTCCTCCATGTTGTCTCAATTTGTTATGCTTAAAAAAAAAAGAAATCTGTCACTTGTACAATAAACAGGGAACTTGTATAATGTGTTTTTTGATTGCAGTACCAAGATTTAAGGAAATATTTCTGAAATGTTTGCCTTTTACAAGTGATGTTGTGACCGTCTCCCCTCAAGTCAGACTGGACTTCCTTCTGTTTCACAAAAAGCTCACACTCAAAGGGATGACTTTGTGAAATGTTTGTGCATTCAGTCCTCATTCTTTTAAGTTTTTGTTACACCTTATCGTAACCCTTGTATTTATTAGTATTTAATTTAATTGCGTTTTGACTATTCAAAGCTCTGTGTGAACACCTTTTTACAGGGAGCACTGGTGCTAGTAAGTGAAATATAAAGTGACAGTGGAGTGATATAGGAGTAATGTGATTAAACTAGACCACAGGACAACTAAATATATTTTAATTAAACTCTTGCTTTTTCTCCACAATTGGTTAAAAGTGGACCCTTCCAACCTTCATTATGGCTAGTTTAGAAAGGATTGGTTTGAACAACTATAATGAATAATTTGTCGTTCTAACTTTTTGTTTCATACATATATATGTAATGCTTACTATACACTTTTATAAACTATGTTTTGATAATTCATTTCTTAACAAAACCTGTCCATATTATAACCCCTAATGCTGAGTACTGAAAATAAATAGCTGGGAAAAAAAGTGAAGAACAGTGTTGTGAATCGATTGTCCTTTAACTCCACACTTTTAATGTACTTTTGAAAGTGTTAAGTGTTTTAATGATCAACATGTTTTCACACAGGTAATTTTTAACCTGTGATGAGGGTGCAATCAACCTGGGTTAACTCAACCTTGTTAAACACTTGGCTTGAACATTTTCACTTCAGTGAATTGGTCAAATGAAAATGCGTCTAGTTGAGGTGCCAAATAATTTCCCTGTTTGAGGATATGTAAGGAAGGGGGGTATACAATTGCAGATTATCTTTAAGCAAATGATGCAGACTGAGGATGAAGTTTGATAATGCTTGTTGCCTCTAGAAAGGCTGGTGCCCTCATCATACACCCAGGCAGCCCAATGTTTATCTTTTCCATTAGGTCTTTTCACATCAGATCTTATTCAGAGCTGATCTAATTAGTCAAAAGAGCAATTAGTGAAAAAAAGATCTGAATAAGGCTGCCTGTGTAAACACAGCCCTAGAGGATTAGACTTATGAAAATGACAGTCATTTACTCATGTTAGTCCAAACAATGAAAAAATTGACTAATGCATTACAAAATTATCATATGATCATATCTATATGTCATCTTTAAGGTACAATGTTCAAATGCACTCCATTATCTTGATGCTAGAATATTTATTTGTTTTATGCAACACATAAATCACCAAATGATATTGAGTTTACAATGTGGTTGGTGAAAATATACCTTTATTTTATAACCAGCCAAAAGGCTTTGGAGTTCTTTCATCCTTGGAAGAAGAATATCCTCCCAAAACTCCTTTCTTTAGTTTTTACACTTAGACTTACATTTAGACCAACCCAATATTTCCACGTAGCTTTTTTAAAATCAACCCAGACAAGTTTGAGAGTGCTTAGCATGCTAACACCAGTGTCCATATGAAATCTGTTGAGCTGATGCCAAAGTCTTGCAACCACAATGGCATTTCTATTATAATACATTGTTCAAGAGTGATATGGTCACTACACATTGGAATGGAGTGTCTGCATGGTGGTTGTGTGTTGTTGTTCCTATGGACTCTTGGATTAGCATGCTAAACTAACAAGTGGCTGCTCAAAATAACTAAATATATCAAATGTTTTTGTCTGGGTTGATTAAGAAACGCTCAAGTACTGGGAGAAACCAAAGAAAATAGTTTTTTGAGGAAATTGTCCTCGTAAGGGCTGTAGAATTAACATTGCAATATGGCTGTCTCCCAATTGTTGTGTGTTTGTCACCATGAAGATGAAACTAGCCTAGATATTGAAGATACAAATCTCTCAACCTTAATCCTACACATGTACTCTGACCTATTCCTGATTTGTTTTGTTTTCATGTACTTTTCGTCTTTTATATTTGCATGATAGAAGTTTGTGCTTAATAAAGATCCATCCGTGTTGAGTATAATTAACTGTAGCAATACATTTGTTCCCAAATTGAGGCATCAGTTTCTTCTACCAAATTCAAGGTACAGTAACAAAGCTATGTAGACGACCATATTAAATACTGGTAGCTAGTGGAAATAATAAACCCATATACCTGTAGTGTACAGTGGGAGAGTGTTGACATTTACAACACATGTAGCTTCACCATTTGACTCAAGGCGCAGTACGCCATCAGTGTAGGGAAGACCGATTTGATTTGCCCAATGGTTTGATTGACATATTGAAAAGGCTCAGGTGAATTGCCCAAAATTAAAAATGTATTGTTAACATTTCAGTAATATTTTTGACTCCCTCTCGGGTTTTGGACATTTACATTTACATTTACATTATTTAGCAGACGCTCTTATCCAGAGCGACTTACAAATTGGACGAATATGACATCTTATTATAAGCCCAAAATATTATTTTGTAGAGACAATATTGTTGGGCTTTCAACTTCTGAAAACTAGAACCAATATTGAATCAAGAAGACGCTGCATTTTGTATACACCGAGGGTGGCCGTGCCACTTTTGTTTTTGTCTCAATTAATAGTATTCATTTATTACTACCGATACATATCAAGATCTATGTGCATGTGGAAACGTTACGGAATGCACCTTTAATTGTTGAAGAATTCATGTTTTTGTTTTTTTCATGGCTGAAGCTCTTTCTAATGCAGCGTTCACATGCTATTGGAGTTATCAGAAGCTCTTAGTTCCCAGTGGGAAATTTCACTTGAAGGACTGTCCAAGTTGGAATTACAAGTGGGAAATTCAGAGACATTTTTGTTACCCGAGTTGTGACGCTTCACCACTGACCTTTTACCTTTGACAACAAATCTGTTTTTGACAATTACAACCTTATCAATATGTATAATGTAGCTAGTCTGACCATATTGTCGACGTTAAGCAAGCTAGCTAACTTTATTATTAGCAATGTTAGCAAGCTTATCAATCTAGCTAAAATCTTATTGGTTGAAGAATTGTTCCAACTTCAAAAGCACTTGGACACAATCATGTCGGGCTTATGTCTTCCCAGTTTCCCATTTCCCACGAGCATGTGAAGCCAGCATTAATGTGTATACAAATGAAATATCAGAATTATGGCATGACACAAGTCCTACCATTTTACATTTTCAGGTCATCCACCAATTGGCGCAGGGAGACCACCCAAGTTGTATGTCTGTGACCAGTGCGGCCGTGGTTACCGCCATGCCGGATCCCTCCAGAACCACAAGAACATCCACAAGACAGGCGCCTATTTCTGCAGCTCTTGTCAGAAGGAGTTCTCCAACCTGATGGCTCTCAAGACCCATCGGCGCATCCACACTGAGGTCAAACGCCACCGGTGCTCAGACTGTGGAAAGGCCTTCCGTGCACCTAGCCAACTCATCGTCCACCGGCGCATTCACACCCAGGAGAAGCCCTTCTCCTGCCAGCAATGCACCAAGCGCTTCTCCAGCAAGTCCAACCTACGCCACCACATGAAGTTGCACTGGAGCAGCTCAGCGCCTTCCAGTTTCCTGGGTATGCGCTCAGGCCCATTTCTATAGGTGTGGGAAGGGAAAGTGCTACTGTAATACACATTGAAAAGCCAAGGTTTCTGGAGGTTTGGTTTAATACAAGTTCAACGTTTACATTTTCAGGTAAACCGGTAATTGGTGGGGGGGCCAAATCGCACGTCTGTGACCAGTGTGGCCGAGCCTACCGCCACGCCAGCTCCCTCCTCAACCACAAGAATATCCACAAGACTGGGGCCTATTTCTGCACCTCCTGTCAAAAGGAGTTTCACAATCTGAATGCCCTCAAGAACCACCAGCGCATCCACACGGAGACCAAACGCTACGAGTGCCCGGAGTGCGGAAAGTCCTTCCGTGTGTCCTCCCAGCTCATAATCCACCGACGCATCCACACCAAGGAGAAACCCTTCTCCTGCCAGCAGTGCGACAAGCGCTTCTCCAGCAAGTCCAACCTGCGCCACCACATGAAGTTGCATTGGGGCGGCGCAGCGCGTCCTGTGCCCACCAATGTGTCTGTGGCTGCTACCAGTGTCACCCTCTTGGCTCTGCCTCAGACCCATATCTATACAAAGTATGGGTGGGGGTGGGGAAAGGGGAAGCATTGAAATGCCAATGTTCTGGAGGGGCCAAAAGTCTTCTTCACCCTCCTTCTCATTCACCACCATCTCCCTCTTGTTATAGAGCGTGATTTTCATAGAGCAGGTTATGTGGTCTAGACATGCAAGGCCCTGCATGCAACCCCAGACAAGGGGAGAAAGTGGACTTGACATGGACGATGTCTACACTGGTTGCAAAATCTTCACCCATATGCCTTCATCCCACCCAATCAGTTAGCTGTGCTTGCTACATTCACTCGATGGCCTTTGCTAGGGGACAACAACCCTTCCGCCTGCAATGGTACACCAGGATTACTAGTAAAAAAACTTTTGGGATTGTTCCTTTTTGACTGCTACACATCATTATATCTGTTAATCTTCAATGAAGCCTTTGCTTGCGGCTTTTGTTGTGTCATACAGTATAAAATATATTGAAGAGTAAAGTTGAGATGTACTTTGACATTTGACATCGTAAAGATTGAGTTTTAACGGTGAATGTAGTGGTTGGAGATGTCACATTTCTATATTCTAGAACTGACCTGAGGGTGTATTGCTCTCTTGTGAGGTTCTAATTGTTTTCTAACTTGTGTGTTTCTTGCAGCACGAAGATGAGCTTCAAACCTTATTATTCTGCAGATGACAGCAATGCTCTTTATCGGTTGCTACTTTCTGGCATCACATTTCTGTATTCCTCCCATTATTTAAAAATGGCTCTGGACCCTCATATTTTAAACAGTATGCCTAACCAGCAAACACGTATAGATGATTAAAAAAACATGGATAAAAGTAAAGAAATGTATATTGTTAGGCCGGTGCCGGTATTTGGTTTTATCATGTATCGTAATTATATTTCTAACTGTATTATTAACAGTACGACTTTTATAAATCATTGTAGCAGCATTATTTGTAGCAGCACTTGTGAAATAAATGATAGTCTTAGGATCTCTCAGTTTAGGAGATGTGTTGTAACCACTCCTTGTCCTTACACTTACCCCTGACTATTCATCATGTATGTATAGTTGACATGGAGTCAAGGATGAAGGACTCTTTAACACTTTAAATTGACTGTACTTCCTTAAGTTCCCTTGTACAATACACAGGGAACTGCTATGTGTGTTTTGATTGCAGTATGAAGGTTAAGGATTATTATTGACATGTTTGCTTTTTGCGTGATGTGACTGTCTTCCCTCAACTCAGACTGGACACTTCTGTTTCACACAAAAAAAGAAAAGAAACCACACAAACTGATAACTTTGTAAAAGTTTAACGGATTTATTATGTTAAGTTTGTTATTCTTGTATTGTAACCTTTGTATTCATTCATTAGCTAGTATTTCCTTATACAATTGTGTTATATTCAACTATTCAAACCTCTGTGTTAACATATTTTACTGGGAGCACTGCTAGTAAGTGAAATATAAAGTGACAGTGAAGTGATTTAGGAGTAATGTGATAAAACTAGACCACAGGACAACTGTATATTTTAGTTAAACCTTAAAAAAAAAAAAAGATTCTGGACACTTCAACCTTCATTAGAGCTAGTTTAGAAAGAATTGCTTTTAACAAGTATTCAGTTCAAGTTTTTACTTTTTGTTTCAAGTATATATGTAATGCTTACTACGATTATTCATTTCTTAACAAAACTTGTCCATATTATAACCCCCTAATGCAGAGTACTGAAAATAAATAGCTGGAAAGATTTGTTGTGAATCAATTGTCCTTCAGCTCCTCACACTTTTTATGTATTTACGTTTTTAATAACACTTTAACACGGTAACAATTTCTTTGAAGGTTGCTTACATATTTCCAAAACTCCTACAGTATTTTATTGCTATAATCATGAACTGTTATAAATAGGGTTAAAGTATGCCTGTTTTGGGGGCACTCTTCCCTTCAGTCAGGAAGGCCTGTCATAGATAAAATAACAAATATATTCACCATCATGATCACTAAGGTTTTGTTCATTTGTGCTCTCTGTCAGTTTACCTGAGCGGTCTGCAGTGAATCCCACTTCCGTTTCCCAGTGGTGGAAAAGTACTCAATTGTCATACTTAAGTAAAAGTAAAGATACCTTCATAAAAAATGACTCAATTAAAAGTGAAAGTCACCCAGTAAAATACTACTTGAGTAGAAGTCTAAAAGTATTTGGTTTTAAATATACTTAAGTATCAAAAGTAAATGGAATTGCTCAAATGTACTTAAATATCAAACGTAAAAGTATAAACCATTTCAGATTCCTTGTATTAAGCAAACCAGGCGGCACATTTATTTTTTAATTGACGGATAGCCAGGGGCACACACCAACATTCAGACATAATTTACAAACGAAGCATTTGTGTTTAATGAGTCTGCCAGATCAGAGGCAGTATGGATGACCAGGGATGTTCTCTTGATACAGTGCATTCGGAAAGTATTCAGACCCCTTGACTTCTTCCACATTTTGGTACGTTACAGCCTTATTCTAAAATGGTTTAAATAAAACAATTTCCTCATCAATCTACACACAATACCTCATAATGACAAAGCGAAAACAGAAAAACATTATTTACATAAGTACTCAGGCTCTTTGCTATGAGACTTGAAATTGAGCTCAGGTGCACCCTGTTTCCATTGATCATCCTTGAGATGTTTCTTCAACTTGATTGGAGTCCACCTGTGGTAAATTATATTGATTGGACATGATTTGGAAAGGCACACACCTGTCTATGCAAAAATCAAGCCATGAGGTCGAAGGAATTGTCCGTAGAGCTCCGAGACAGGATTGTGTCGAGGGACACATTTCTGCAGCATTGAAGGTCCCCAAGAACACAGTGGCCTCCATCATTCTTAAATGGAAGAAGTTTAGAACCACCAAGACTCTTCCTTGAGCTGGCCGCACGGCCAAACTGAGCAATCGGGGGAGAAGGGCCTTGGTCAGGGAGGTGACCAATAACCCGATGGTCACTCTGACAGAGCTCCAGAGTTCCTCTGTGGAGATGGGAGAACCTTCCAGAAGGACAACCATCTCTGCAGCACTCTACCAATCAGGCCTTTATTTTAGAGTGGCCAGATGCAAGCCACTCCTCAGTAAAAGGCACATGATAGCCCTCTTGGAGTTTGCCAAAAGGCACCTAAAGGACTCTCAGACCAAGAGAAACATGCCAAGCAACACGTCTGGAGGAAACCTGGCACCATCCCTACGGTGAAGCATGGTGGTGGCAGTATCATGCTGTGGGAATGTTTTTCAGCGGCAGTGACCAGGAGACTAGTCAGGATCGAGGGGAAAGATGAACGGAGCAAAGTACAGAGATCCTTGATGAAAACCTGCTCCAGCGCACTCAGTCCTCAGACTGGGGTGACGGTTCACCTTCCAACAGGACAACGACCCTAAGCACACAGCCACAACGCAGGAGTGGCTTTGGGACAAGTCTCTGAATGTCCTTAAGTTGCACCCTATCAAATATCTCTGAAGAGACCTGAAAATAGCTGTGCAGCAACGCTCCCCATCCAACCTGACAGAGCTTGAGAGGATCTGCTGAGAAGAATGGGAGAAACTCCCCAAATACAGGGGTGCCAAGCTCGTAGCGTCATACCCAAGAAGACGAGGCTGTAATCGCTGCCAAAGGTGCTTTAACAAAGTACTGAGTAAAGGGTCTGAATTCTTATGTAAATGTAATATTTCTGTTTTCTATTTTTAATAAATCTGCAAACATTTCTAAACCTGTTTTTACTTTGACATTATGGGGTATTGTGTGTAGATTGAGGTGGGGAAAACAATTTAATCAATTTTATAAGGCTGTAATGTAACTGTGGAAAAAGTCAAGGGGTCTTAATACTTTCCGAATGCACTATAAGTGTGTGAATTGGACCATTTCCCTGTCAAAATGTAACAAGTACTTTTGGGTGTCAGGGAAAATGTATGGAGTAGAAAGTACATTATTTTCTTCAGGAATTTAGTGAAGTAAAAGTTGGCAAAAATATAAATAAAGTACAGATACCCCAAATAACTGCTTAAGTAGTACTTTAAAGTATTTTTACTTAAGTTCTTTACACCACTGCCATTTCCCAATGTCCATACCCATTCGAAATGATGAATGTGACCCAAGCCCCGTGTACCATGGGAGAGCAGAGGAGTCCATAGGCAAATCCCCCTGGGGCCAAGGACTGTGACTGTCCTGAGAGTCCAGTAAGAGGAAGCTATTCATCACTGTCTGGGGCCTTGTGACCCTGGTGTTCTGTTTGATGCAATGAGGGGGTAGTGAGGGGGGCACTATAGAGTCCCAAATGACACCCTATTCCCTACAGTGCACTACTTTCGACGAGGGTCCATCCCACTGGGTACAGACGTCAGTTCAACATCCAGTTTTGATTTACATTTGGTTGAGTTGTCAACTAACGTGAATTCAATGATGTGGAAACAACATTGATTCAAGCAGTTTTTGCCCAGTGTGATGTAGGGAATAGGGTGCCATTTGGGACATAGATAGTCTGGTTGTGGAGCCATGAGAGGGTAGTGGGGGAGTACACAATGTGGATGTGGAGGTAACAGACTATAAAAATGGAACGCTGTATTTATTTAGGTGTTTTTTCAGAATTGTTCAAATTGGTTGTTTACATTTTCCTTTGTTGATTGGTGGAGCTAGATTAGTGTGGCTGACACAGATGGGAATGGTTTAGTTAATCAAAAACAGGTGTTTTTTTATTTCATTTCCTTTTATCCCAATCTTGAATTTCCTACTACTCCAGATTCCCCATTCAGCTCTTCATTGTGGTTTTGTGTCAGTCGCTCACCGAAACCTTGTGTAAAGTATTGTACATTGAAATGTTAAAATATGTGTTGTGTCATTTAACAGGTGCCCATACTAACTAATTACAATCAGCACATAGCAGAGGACAGATGAACAGCAGTCTACTGTACATAACAATCATCCTACCCCAATGGTAAGTAGCCATAATTCATGAGGTGATGGGGATAGAATTTCACCAGGTTGAGTGATGGAAGTGGGAATGTCTTGCATGCCTTAATGATGAGGTCATAATGTGTAGACTGGACCGTGAGTCATGGATTCCTAATGGTCCTTTTGGAAGGCTGGGAACCAGATGGGCAGTGTGCTGGAGGAGCTAACCCACACAAAATGGCTGAGCAGCTGTTCAAAGCCCTTTGTTCACAAAGGGTCTCAGAGTAGGCGTGCTGATATAGGATCAGTTTTGTCTTTTGGATAATAATGAATAATATATGGACAGGGCCGGAGCTGATCATAGATCCGCTCTGCTGCTCTGAGACGCTTTTTGAATATGTCCTAGTCCACCTTTAAAAACATACTGGATGGCAATGGGTCCTTTCAAGGAATAACATTGACATAATACAATAAGGATGGATTACATTTATATTGTGCATTTCACTAGGTGTCAAAATATGTTACATTTGAAGGAGCAAACTCAGTCACCTGACCCACTACCAATTTGTAACACTTGACTTACCTGAGTGACGCACAGCAGCCATTTTTGTGTCAGAATGCTTGCCAAGTCTTGCATATCACAGTGGAAAGTTGTCTGAGATGTTGCTAACCCAGTGGAGGGCGATCAGGGGCTACAGAGATACTCACTGTGACTTCCTCCAAAACTCAATGAATAGGCCCCAGGGACTGCAGACACACTTAATGCTTCATGACAAGGTGTTGATAGGATGACATGAGGATGCTTAACACAAACTAATATCTCATATTCCTAAATCAAAATAACATGAAATAACATTACATTGGCATATGTTTAGTAGATTATGATCTAACAGCATAATTGGCAAATAGTACAATTGAATTTGAGCCCATTGGATACTATAGCGACGGAGACTGACAACAGTAATGAAGACCAACCACTGCGAGGGTACACTGAACAATCCTTTTCTTTATTCATTTTTTTGTTATCATTTCAATATGTCTGTCGTGTTAGTTTTTTTTATAGTTTTTATTTTAAATTAAAATTTGACACACTTATAAAAGACAGCATCTGCATAGAGTTGTCATCTTAAAGATCCATGGAGAAAAGGGAGAGAGAGAGCGAGAGTAGGGGAGATAGCAAAGGGTGGGGAGGGGAAATACTGGCACATCACACTAACTAAACAGAACAGCAAACAGCAGTACAAGAGAGGGAGAGAGAGGGACAGATAGTTTTTTACATTACGGTACGCACACATACACACAAAAAAAACGGGACACAAGTTGCATTTCCAGTCAAAGTTGCAGCAAACGATCCAACTGTCCTCTTTTTTCCAGTCTCTCTCAGTATAATTTTCTTGTTTCACTCTGATCTCTCCCACCCTGACAACCCCCTCTAACTGACTTTCACAGAACAAGATGGAGTTGTTCTCTTCTGCCTGTGTTGTTACACATTTCAAATCACTTCCACCAACTGTGGCTTTCGATCTGCAACCAAAACTGTGTTGTGGTCGATCAAGGTCTGAAATAATTTTGTCTCACTTCTGCATGTTAGAGAAAGCCCTTTTTCTTTTGTATTGCACATAAAAGTGGATTTCTATATTGTCACAGGCCAATCTTTCAGTATGATCCACAACTTTCCCTTTGAGGGTGCTCAGACCTCCTTGGGTTGCCTCACAATTGGGAAAAAATCCTCTCAAACTCATAAGAAGGTGATTTGATTGTTTGCGTCTGAAGCGCTAAGATATCAGCACAAAATAGGACAAAACTCAACGCAGAGCTTAACTAATTTCAAAAATTGAAATTCTTACAAATTTGACAATGGAAATCATTTTCTCTCCTATGCACATGAACATAGGAGAGTTGCAACACTTGCCAGACATTAAAGATCACACAAATTAGTACTTAATGACTCTAAATGTCATGACCACTACGTAATGGCGGGTTCAATTAAGAGAAGGACTTATTTTTTCACCACAGTATACTTTCCACAGCGATGAGAGACCCTGGGCCCATGAGAAGAAGCCCAAAGCAGAGTGACAAGGTTGACATTGTCATTATACAAGACAATACCAATCATAATGACAGGGCTGTTTTTGGTTGACTACTGGCTAATAATTGGAGACAAAGAGAGTGTTTGAGTTCATATTTGGCCTGGAAGCAGGAAACCGAGACGACGTGGCAACATGTATGTTACCACTCCCTTCTTACTATGGATGGAGGGAAGCACTATTCATCAGAGACGGATGCCTCTGAACGAAATCAAACTGGTTGGTTTTTGACTGATATGGTTGGTCACACAAATTATTCTTTATTTTGTCCAAACACTCTCCAAACACACATTAAAACTGAAAGAACATATATGTACAGACAGTCAGTCCAAAGAGGAGGGACAGTGGAGATAGGGCAGAGATCGAACCACTTCACAACTTTGACAGGAACAAGTTTCTCAGTAGTTTTATACATGGACATGCAAGTCATTTTTTCTCTCTTTGAAGTATTTACAATAATTACAAGACACAAAGATCCAGTTCAGTTTGACAAAATTGCGAGCATTCAATATTACTATTATTATTTTTGTTAACATAACTCCTTTATTTCTTTAAATCATTGCTATAATATAACCACTCACATCTTTTGTTTAGCATTTAATAATTTTGCCGTTCTTTCTCACTCAGTTTGCAAATGTTACTGCATTTTTCTTTTCATTATAATAATATTTTTGATATCAGTTTTCTGTTAACCTACTGTTATGACCATTCAGATAATGATCAACTTTCTGAAGTCACAATTTTGGGGCACCATTCCTACACCGCCAACCCCTCTCCCAATTAGAACACTGATACAAAGGAATACTGTTGTGAGATATGGTATGTTCCAGAATAGGACCATAAAGCAAAGAAAACAACACAAGGTTTCGTTGTGGCAAATGACAGCAGCACATTACTAAGCCACAATAGAAAGTAGCATCTCTGAAGAGGGTTTAGTTGGTTATTGAAATTATTTAATTTCAAGAACAACCTCTTCTGTGAAAGCAGTTTGAATATTGACTTAACGGTGAGGATAAAGCCAGTGGCCATTGCATAGGGCCTTGAATTTCTTGTGGCTACAACAAGCAAATATGTAAGAGTGCCCATATATAGCCAGGGAAACCCCAAATATGAACCATGATAATATAAAACAGATATTTCGTTTTGAAAGATCTAACTGGTTATAGTTGCAGTTCAAGGCCATATTCAAGCCTTTTCCAGAAGAGGTTTTCCTTTCCATTGGCTGCACTGACAAGGCATTGCACTAACAGAAGCTAGATGGCAAGGTCATTAGTCATTCATTCTCCACTCATTTACACAATGCTTTCTCTATGCTCACTACGTTTGGAGGTCATTCCGATATTCCGCACACCCGATACAGCTTTTAATTTCAAAACAATACAGGAATAAAAACATAGAATACTTTGGTTCATCCAGGTCAGTGCCCTTATATTCACCAAAGTTGATCTGGGTACACTCCGTTCAAGTGTGTTGCCAGCACAGAGAAAGCAAAGCAAGTGAGCGTCAAATTGGGTGGTAAAGAGGCCAAAACAAAAAACATGTAGATATTGCGTGCATAAAGACAGGTGTATAGACTATACAGAAATGTGGATAGGGATATGTATCTCACCAAATAATAATAGTCACTGTTGTCTCCTTTGGACTCAAGTGTAAGAGGACTGCATGTATATCATATGATTATGCATCTCTTTTCACTATTACAACCACAAAGACTACAAACTACGAATGATTAAAGGACAATATGTGAAGTCTATTCAACAAGTCATTTCAGAGGTTTGAATCAATTAGTTGACAGAACAACATACAATGATTTGAAGGGGGGATATAATCTGGATGATAACTCTAGATTAATATTATTATATTATAAGCATTTTTTTTTGTAAACTTGACTTTCTTTGTGCTCTTTGATCAGGTGACTGAGAACACGTGGGGCAAAATGCTTTGGTTTGAATTTGGTAACATATATAAATAGTGTATATATTTTTTGTTCTGTTTTCAACATAAAACTGGAACTCAACAGCTACAACCCATGGACCTGCTAAACCCGAACAGCCCTAGTCGCGTGCTCAGAGTGTGATGCAACTGGTCTGCGTCGATCGCAGACGGGCACACACATACCGTACACAAACAAACGTTCATGCGCACACACAAACACACACACGCACCATCTTTTTTTTGTTGTTGCCAGGGATGAGGGGCATGCACACAAGGCCTAGGAGCTCACAAGTTGCACTCGCAGCTTAAAGACTCACGATTAACGTTTCCTCACAAAGGACGCATACGCCACCATAGAAGCACACGAAACAAAGTGGGATAGATGCCATGGGAGAGAAAGAGGGGTACAGAATGGAATGTATCAGAATTACTAGCAGTGGTTCTGCCATGGTGGGGGAAAACCGCACACTACAGTACTCTTGAGGGAGGGAGGGACGACATTTTGCACCAAACAGTACCCAGAGGTTTACACATACTCGTACATACGTAGATCACCCCTCTGGACGTACCACTGTAAATATGGTGTCTCTGTAGACTTGCGATAAAACAGACACCAGCAACAATATAACTAGAACCCCCTCACCCCGTCCCCAGTGAGTAAATATAAATAATCGATCGATAAATTAAACTGTGAACGTGATAGACAGTGTTTTCTTAAAGAGTGTAAAGTGCGCACATGATTGAGAGCAGAAACCACCATGCAAACTCACAAAGCCGAAAGTTGCATGCCTTAAAGAATAAAGGCTCCCTAGCCATATTCCTTTTAAAAAACAACAACGACATCAATATAACCCCATTTTAACTGTACATGTAAGTGGTTGGGCACATTAAATACACAGAAGCTTTAAAAAAAACATGCTGGCCAGTGCTGGAATGACTTGAGGACTATAGTCAGATTCCCTCCTGGATCTGTGGGTGGAGATGTTAGTCGAACGACCCTACATTTCTCGTTCTCCATTCCTATACCCTCAATATCTCTTGCTGCAGCAAGACGTTCCATGGAAAGATACAAATTGGACTTCATCAAGACAATATAAGAGCTGTGGGACTGAAATATCACGTCTCATGTGGCGATCGAGATCGTACAGAACTCAAAAGTGGTTACCGGTATGCACGTAAAAAACAGTGACATGGGTTAGTCCTGAAGTTAAATCATGTTTAAATAGAGGCCATTTCTTGTTGTTTCTTGCTCATAGGTGTAATTAAGTGCCAATCTCCTACTGTTATGTTGTTGTTCATGGAAAAAGTCAGCAACGCAAACTTCCATTCTGTAAGGACAGCCCACTATCAAAGGCCACTGTTTCACACTCAAAAGAGCCTTTTGCATGGATATGTGAAATGACTGAACATTTCATTTAAGGTTTCAGCTTCCTATTTATTGCAAGTATTGTCCTTATGATGATATGGCAGGCCTTAGCACAAAGCATGAACTAACTACTACTTAGCACTTCAAAGGGCCATGATTTGGTTGGCCGCTGAGCTGAAAGTGGAGCATAACTTTAATGTAGTTACTGTAGTTTAAAGTTTGGACGACAACAGAGACAGTTCAATGACAGTCAGTCAGGGATGACCATCATAGGGCCACTTGACTTAGAAATTCTCCAAGAAGCCGATGACTTAAGCAAAGAATGTTCCTTGCTGATGACAATGACAGAGGAATGACCATGTAACTGTGAAGGGTGGGTGGGTGTGTATTGATTTTGCAGCAGCCAATAGGTAAGATGAATTAGGTCTCCTGTATGCTAACTCTGAAATATCCTATCCAATGTCCTGTGAGATTTGCATTAATAGACAATTCTGTATCAGAAGGTTAATCTAACGTGATTCTCTGTGTTGGTGCACCCGTGGAGTAAAATCATCCGCCTTTAGTTTTACACTGAACAGAGTCACTTTTGGCATTTGGAAATGTTGAATTTAGCTACATTTCCATAGCACTCTTAAAATCCAAGTTCAGAAAACTGAGAGCTGGCTCCTCCCTTTGAATATACAATATTAAGGACATATTCAACACAAAATTAGTATTTTAAGAAAACATTTGACAACATATTGTTTTTTCCTTAAAATTATTACATATACAGTCAAAGTATCAGTTACAAGAAAACACAGTTTCATCTTGCGGTGGCTAGCATAGTCTGTTTGGGCACTTGAAATGAAGAAAAGTACAACTTATGACTTACATTTAAGTCATTTAGCAGACGCTGTTATCCAGACCAAGGGCACATAAACAGATTGTTCACCTAGTCAGCTCAGGTAGTCCAACTAGCAACCTTTCAGTTACTGGCCCAACGCTCTTAACCGCTAGGCTACAACTTATAACCTATGAAGATCCTACATATAGGAAGCTAACATCAAAGGATAATTGGGTTAATCTTTAAATTGACTATAATCAAATCAAATCAATACACCAGCAATCAAGTTATTGCTTTTTCAACATCTATTGATCGTAGAGTATATTCTACATTCTGATTAGGTCCATGTCCAATCTAGATCACAGGGGGTAGGGCCTTGCCATATGAAACACACCGGGACACTATTCCATGAAGGTGACCCCAAACAGTCAGAACGCTTTAGTTCATCTAGTCGGCGCCAACACCGTCAACGCAAGCCAGGGAATTGGGACTTCGAGGGCAAGGCTCATGAGTCATGATTTTGATCCAGTTATTCCCGCAATTGGATCTTAATCTGCGACTTTACAGTGCTGGCTTCAACAGAGTCACTATGACATCCGTATCATGTTGCCATGCATATTTCCTTGGCAAGGTAGAGTTGTCTCCTTCAGATAAATGTAGCAGCATTCATATCTGTTCTTAGCCTGAACTCAAATGGCATTAGTTTCTAGAATGTGCAATCATAGAGCACAGTATTCTCTCCTAACCTTGCCATTCTGAACTGGTAATACTTCAGCACCATCAATGGAATATTAAGAGGAAAAACGCCCATCTTCATGAAATAGCACCCAAACAACACAAGCAGAGGGTTGAATAGGTTCCCTAAAAACTCAACATGACATACCGATTGATAGATTATTAATAAATAACATGTTTTGTGAATAGATTCTATAGTTGCGTGTTTTTTAAGAATATACTTTGCTTAGTAAAAAATACGATTTCACAAGAGGGGCACACAAACTTGTTCCATTCACGGTACCCATTTGCTTATATGTTTTGTATCTTTGATAATAAAATAAAACAAACGGCAAAATGCAAAATATAGGAAATATGAAGCCAGACTATATGTCACAGGACACGTCACACACTACACGACCACAGTAGAACTAACCACTTCCAAAGTAAGACATGAGACTCTACACCAGGGCTAGCCAGCATTTCAAGTTTTGAGATTCCGTTGTTAAATTTTCATCTTTACTTTTTAATATGTTCCTCATTTTTAGCAAAATCTGTAGAACAGGCATGACGGCTAAAGGTCCATCTTTCTTTCACCTCACTCTCTTCCTTCCCTCTCTGGTGTATCTTGCAACATTTTATAATATACATTTTGTCTCTGTCTGTTCTCTTTTAACATCATTGGGAAAACTCGAGCTGGTCGGCTTTCTTTGTCAAAACTGCATAGTTCGACCGTCGGTTTACCCCACCCCCCCTGTCTCACCTCTCTAATCTGTCTCTCTGAATTTGGTTTCTGCCACAGGCATATCGAATTAGCTGAAGACCCGGAGACATTCCTCTCTCCATGCTCCTACTGTATGGATAAGAGCAGAGCAGGGCTTTGCTTGAGCACCTGCAAACTGTCAGTTATTTTTTAAAACTGCTACTGTAGTGCCACGCCCTAAAGGAGACGCCTCCATCTGTCTGTCAGCCAGGGCCTTTCATCTGCCGTTGTAACAGCTCCATGGGTGTAAGCTCTTGTCCCTATTGGTCGAAGTAAAGACATTGTTGCAAATGAATGCCTATCTAGGAGTTTTGATTAGCCAATCAGCAAGTTACTCAAGTTGACTACACTCATTTGACTGGCTGATTAACGTGATTGACAGGAATAATCAACTGATGAGATGTCTCTAAAAGACACTGTTCAACCAAAACCAAAGTCAGTCTCTCCCAACGAAACATGATTATTGTATCTATGAAATAAGCTACACCGATCATCCCAATTCCTTTCTACAGTTTTGTGCATTATGTTCTAAAATCGCGTCCAAGTAAACTACCTTTGCTGGAACAACACACAATTTAGCAGTCATTGGCACTGTCCTGGAGATCCCCCCAAAAAGAAAGAAACGTTAAAAAAAATGTTTTACGTCATTTTTCTTTCCAGGTAGCTAACCCATGTGCTGTTTCTTATGTTCAATACATTTACATGTACATTGCAAATATTATGTTTATTTGTACCCTCTTTTTTGTATACGTTATGTATTTAGTCAGCTATAATGTCGTATTTTTTTTGTCTTTGTATTTTCAACCCCACCCAACCCCTTTTAGAACGTTTTCCTTATCTGATATTGTATTTGATGTTTTTCTCTCTGTGTTTTTTTTCTCTTGCGGCCGTCTTTCGTCGTTGTCGTCATTAAAAGCCCAGGTATCCGCCGATAGTGGACGCCAAGACGACTCCCAATATAGTACAGCAGACAATGATCATGAGCTTCTTCTGCAGGGGGGGGGGGGGGGCAACAACAAGGCGGTGATGGTGTTAGCAAGACACAGGGAGACTTGTGATTGTATACATGCTACGGGACAGTTTCTGAACACATTTTACGGTAACGGACAATTTCATTTATCTATACAAAACATTAGTGTGTACATTGTGTCTGTGGAGGTTGGTAGCTTGCTAATCATTAAGGTACTGTGTGAGTGAGGGTGGAATGCCCTAGAGGAAATGTACTGTACATGAAGAGGAGGTGGATATTATTATTATTAGAGTGTGAGTGTGTGTACTCTTTAATAATATAGTATGAGGGGGTGGTGGGCATTAACCTTTTGTGGTATGATTGACTGTAGGAGGATGTTGTGCCTATTTTAGTATGTGTGTGTGTTTATATGATGTCATTCATATAGTATGTATATTAGAATGTACAGTATGTATACATCCTCATGTAGGTGGAGGATGTGGGTTACAGCAAAGGAACAGTCATAAAACATGTGGAAGTACAGTATATATGCGTATACACATTATATGCGTTAGCCCTGCTATACGGAGAGCCTGTGACTTACCTTGCGAGCCTGGCTCTGGTATTTGACAGCCTTCTTGGTGTCAGACACAGCCCGCTCCACAAAGTCCACGGAGTGCTCCACGTTGTACTCAATTCTGTCAATCATCTCTCCCTGTAAACAGCAAAATGCACCGTCATCAAAATGCAAGCAGACTGAGGAGAATACCTTGTCTATTACCTCTTTAAGTCAGCCTTAACCACATTGTATGCATACGTTCCCCCCCATGTGTGGTATTTCTGTTCTTTTGAATCCAAACAACGTTTCTAGCACAAATATAACCTGTTTTCTATTCATTTTCATTTCAGTTACAAAGTACTGTAAGTCATATTGATGAAGCCACTTATCATCTAAATGTTGTCTTTGATCTAAAGGATGGATTTTTTATATTGTGAGCTGCATAATGTTGCCAAAGGAAACAACAGCATTGATACATAAATGAAATAAGCTGAGCTAAGTACCTATGTTTATTCATCACACACAATTGCATATTGTCCATGAGGAAAAGCCCTCAGAGAAAGAGAATAATTGTCACTCAAAAGCGTTTTCCCATTGTAGTTTGGATGAAATAATCTAACGCCCCCACTCAAAAACGGTTTATAGTGCATGAGCTAAACTTAGAAACCATATTTCCCTGCAACCCAGAAGCAATTTCATAATTTAGGTCGTCCTGATGGGATTCATAGGCTCTTAGTGGAAGTCAACGGTCATTTCTTCACAGTGAGAATCGAAATTGCTAATATAGTATTCTCATATTGTATCTCACATAATGTATAGAGATGCTATGTAATATTAATAAATATTCTGTAAATATGAAGATTTTTTTAAATGTTACTTAATTAATTTATCATAATTCTGGGAATAAATGTTACCAACACATTTAAGACAAAGAATTCTAGAATATCATCCAGTATTCATGTGAGGTGTTTTGCATTTTTAAGGTGCAAGTCTGTGCTATACCATTCCAACCACAAAGTACAGCCACAACCCTGAACATACTGTAAGAACCCTTCATTAATTAAGATAACTGAACACTAGCAGCAGAGAGCTGGCTACACTGATGAAACCAGAATATAAAAAGGCTACAGTTGGTAGCCTGAGCCTTTTCTGAATGGCTACACAGCATTGCTCATTGGTGTGGAACTAGTTTAGGCTACAGTTTGTTTACTCGCAGTCTCAATCTAAACGTAGAACAATCACAGGGTACTACATGCAACATTTCTCCAGTCTCAAAGCACCATTACTCAAATATGCCTGTGAACCCACACGCTTGAGGCTAAATGTCGTATGTTCAACTCTCAGCTCCAAATATCTGCCCTGTTCTCAGTCAATTGTGGTAAAAACGAAATCACAGTTTGATGGATTTCATTATGGAAGGTGTAAGGCTCATCAGTCCAAAGATACATAGATGCTCCAATTATTATTTATTTTTTACATCACAAAATGACTCTGATTCCATTGGTGCAGAATTAAACCACACCCTTGATATTGGCGTGAGTAGGCCGATTCTAATCGATTCTGTGCTCAACATAAGGCTAATGGCATAAAACTGGGCGTTTATTAATTAATTCATCTTCTAAAAACATTCCAAATAAAAACAAAACTTTACCTGGCTCTCGACCAGCATGGCCATGTCTACGAACATGTCGTGCAGCTCACGGATGCTATTCTCCAGCTTGATGATCTCGGTGTGTCGGGTCTCAATCTCATTCAGGGCCTGCTTGTCTATCTGAGAGTCCATCTTGATCTAAGGACCCAAAACAGAGGGTTGAGAAGGAGGATGAGGAGAGAAGAGGATTTTATCTGTTCTTTTACCACCTGTAATATTACCACCTGTAATAATCAACATTCTTCTTCTGTTAAAATTCATATCAGGACTAATAATAGTCAACATAACAGTAGTTTATTGAATGCAAACATGACAGATGTAGCTAGCTATAGCTAGCCACGCATGTTATTAGCATCTGTGTTCCCCATGCCTTCACTGTGGATATATGTTTGCCATGGGGAATGGCCAGGCTCAGGTGTTGTACTCACATCATCGGTGAAAATGGCAAGCTTGCCACTCTCCAGCATATCCTCCAGCTCCTCGTTGGTGGTTGTTCTCCCAGCTGCCGAGCGCGCACGCGCGCGCGCACACACACACACACACACACACACACACACACACGCAATGACAAATTATCTTAATGCTTTGCCTGATGCACTTAAAGTTTAGTTATTTAAATCAACACATTTCCACCGTTTTAGTGCCACTTTGAGGCACAGCACGGATTCTGGGCAGTAATTTAAAAAGAGCAAGTATCTCTAACCAGATGTCTAGATCAACTTAATCCTCTAAGGTATGCAACATTTTTTATTCAAAATGAAATAATATGAAAGAAAATACAGCTTTTAAATTAAACGTACGAGCTGAATTACAATCAAGTTATCACTGTACTATAAGGAAAGCCAACTTATCATTGGCTAATATGTGGTCATATGTTGCCATTCAACCCCCTTGTCTACTTAGTATCGTCTTAATAAACTTAAAATGCGTCTATTCTGCTTAGTCTGTCCCAGTCTTTGAAAAATACTGTGTCTGTGCATACTATTAGTTGATGTCTGGACCTCAGATGTCACTATGGCTGTGAGTTGTGTATGAAACGCTTGCCAGTGTCTGTATCTGTGTTAAAAGGATACTCAGTGTCTGTGAATTCCAGTCTGCCTCATATGAAGGTTAGTGGGGCTGCCTTGAAAATATCCTTACGTCTGCAAAACCCATTTTTGTGTCTGCGTTGTTGTATCAGTGTATATTTAGTAAGAACTCTGGCTGTTTCTTGTGTAAGATATTAACGTACCTCCTTGTCAGTCGTATGTATGGCATTAGTCTTGTTGATTTATTACCAATCACAAAATCAATCAACCAATCAATCAATCGGATTGTATTTGTGCAGTCATTTTAACGAAGTAATTGTCAAAGAATGCTGAACAAAATCTGGGCCTAACCTACCCTAAAAGAGAGAATCTAGGTTGATTATGTCAGTATAATGTCTATGTATGGTTCTATTCTCTATGAACTGTACTTGTATAGTATCTCCATACCACAGGAGGTTGGTGGCACCTTAATTGGGGAGGACAGGCTTGTGGTAATGGCTGGAGCAGAATCAGTGGAATGGTATCAAATACATCAAACATGGTTTCCAGGTGTTTGATGCCATTCCATTTACTCCGTTCCAGCCATTATTATGAGCCTTCCTCCCCTCAGCAGCCTCCACTGCTCCATACATAGATACTATATAGAGCAGGGTTCCCCAACTGGCGGCCCGCGGGTGGTTTCATTTGGCCCCCCAAGTTTCCTGAGCCCCCCCAAAAAAATAAAAAAACATTAAACATTAAACTAAAATACTGTAAAATCACCAGGAAATCAGCTCCAAGTGATTTTAATTTAAGAACTCTGTTCCCAAGTATTCCCACACATAATAGAGACACATGATTGTATACAAATGTAAGCAAGGCTTGAAATTGTTATATTTTAGTCAAACA
Source organism: Coregonus lavaretus (assembly GCF_964263955.1). Taxonomy (NCBI): domain Eukaryota; kingdom Metazoa; phylum Chordata; class Actinopteri; order Salmoniformes; family Salmonidae; genus Coregonus; species Coregonus lavaretus. The sequence goes on along the minus strand of NC_140015.1, from coordinate 9,934,947 downwards.
TTATATATGTTTGGGCTTCTTGCGGTCAATTGGCAGTCTACAAATTATTTGTAATTATGTTCCGGCCCCCCGACCATCCACTCAACAAATAATCGGTCCGCGGCTGAATCTAGTTGATGATCCCTGATATAGATCTAATGTCAGTCCCTGGAGTGTAATAGTGGTGTATTAAATGTGCCCTACGATGGTGGTGGGCTACAGATACTCACTGATCTCCAGCTGTCTCTGGATACGGTCCTTGCAGCGGTCCCTGTATTTGGACTGCGTGGTGTTGTACTCGGTCATCACCTCTACAAACTTGCGTGACAGCGTTGAGTGCTAAAGGGACAGACACAGGGAGATCAGATGGGAGGGGGTTAGGGAGTGGCCACTGGAGCAAAGAAAATCATAAATAAGGTCGATCAACACCATCTGATACTGTGATGATGCCTAATTGGCCATTTGCAGTGCACATCAATCATAGCCTTGATGAAAATGACAGAAACGCCTTCATATGTCTGCACACATGCACCTCCATTCAAATAATGGTTGCTGCATTAGAGATTCTGCTGATGCTGCAAAGTCAATGACAGTGGCAGTTGAACGTTCCGACCACCAGAGGGGATCATTGAGTATCACTGAGCCTTGTGCATCAAATTACTGCCGAAAAGAATACAGGCAGGGGTCAAAGCAAGGATGGCTCAATTCTGTGTCCTGGAGGGAAGGCCTGAGATTCAGCCCAGCAGTGTTTCCTGCTCCGCTTGCCTGAATAACCCACTAACAATGCAAGACAGAGAATAAGGGAGAGGTACTGTACACTCTTAGAAAAAAAGTGCTATCTAGAACCTAAAGGGGTTCTTCGGCAGTCCCCATAGGAGAACCCTCTGAAGAACCCATTTTGGTTCCAGGTGGAACCCTTTTGGTTCCAGGTAGAACTATTTTGGGTTCCATGTAGAACCCTCTGTGTAAATGGTTCTACATGGAACCCAAAAGAGTTCTACCTGGAACACAAAAAGGATTCTCGTAAGGGGACAGCCGAAGAACCATTTTGGAACCCTTTTTTCTAAGTGTAGCTATGGTGAGGATGGAAGGGAGGCTGGATTAGTGGCAGTGAGTCAGAGGATCAGGTGGTTGAGAGAGTCAAGAGCCTAAAGAGACAGATGTCCTTTCTGGCCAACTCTGAAGAACATTGGTTCACAGTGAGATGATCTGAATTTCAAATGAATTAACATTTGGGTGGTTTAAAGGAACGTGGTGTCGTTTTGAAAAAGGCACAATTCAGTGCACAGCTTGATTGAATGTTTAGGTGGGCTATACTGAGTATCTAGAGTTGTTCATGTGGTATGATATGAGAAATGTCACCTTTGCCTTTGTACTTGTATTGGTATACTGTGGGTTCCGAAATTATTGACACCCTTGATAATTATTCAAATACTGAGCTCAAAAATAAGGGGAATTATATTATTTTATACTAATACAATTGCTCAGAGAAAGAGATTATTTTGTTTAACAAGTAATATAACTTTTTCTCAAAAAGGTAGGGGTCAAAATTATTGACACCCCTAAAGATTCGTATAAATATAATAGTCAAAAGTGTAGTATTTGGTCCCATATTTCTAGCACGCAATGACTACATTATGGACAATCCTGAATGAATCATGAATAATGATGGTGAGAAAGTCACAGAGGGTCAAAAATCATACCCTCAAGACATGCTAACCTCACCATTACCAGTAACAGGGAAGGTTAGCATGTCTTGGGGGTATGACCTTTGTCCATCTGTAACATTCTCACTCATCATTATTCACGATTCATTCAGGATTATCCATAATCATGGTAGCATCCACATTAATGTAGAAGTGTTTAGAAACATACTCTATTACAGAATACATTATTTACCATGCATTTCTATTGGGTACAAAATAATCTGAAACACAACCAAAATTAATTGCAAATGCATCCAACAAGTTTGTAGAGTCACACGTTTGATGTAATCATTGCGTGCTAGGAATATTGGACCAAATACTAAACTTTTGACTACTTTATTTATACTAATTTTTAGGGGTGTCAATAATTTTGACCCCTACCTTTTAGAGCAATTGTATTAGTATAAAATAATATAATTTCCCACATTTTTGAGCATACAGTACAGCTTAGTATTTGAATTATTTATTTTATACAGTCATTATTGTTCATCTTTATCAAGGGTGTCAATCATTTAGGACCCCACTGTATGTGAATAATGTTGGTATGTCACTCCTGTTTTTATACCCCCTCCTTTTCATACTGCAGGGCAGTGGTGCGGCTTATTCAAAGGTCTCATAGCCCTTTCCTGCAGTCAAATGACTAGTGCCCTCATGGGTGGAATGTTATTCATATTTTTCATAATTTCATATTATAAACATTAGAAAAAATAAACAAAACTTAAAATCTGGTGTTTCTATGTCAAACGGTTTTTGTTATATTTCAGTCTTCTGTGATGTCTATAAAGTGTAATATTGGGGTTCAAACTCAAAATTGAATAGATTTCAACTCTATATCTGACATGGTACAGGTATCTTCTTTTTTTAAGCCCATATCCATGTGTGTGTGAGATGTATACTTTAGAAAGTTTTTTTAAGACTACCAAGAAACACTCTGTGTGACCCTGATTTAGCCCACTGCAGTAAATGGTTAAAAGGACCCTCCCTCCTGCCACAATTGATAACTGTTTGTCATTGAGCAATTTGAAAATCTTTCACAATTCCATTCAGAGAATGTGGTGCCATCATAATTTCACTTCATATTCAAAGAACATACCTTTGGTTTTTGTGTTACTCTCTCTAAACAAAGGCTTTTAATTTTGGTCCTAAGTGAAAGATAATTAGTCCTCATACAGACCTCACAACCTAATACATTTTTATTTGAGAATAAAGGTTCATTCACTGTCACAGGTTCATTTGAGAACAGGTTACAACCCAAGGGGGAGGACCTACCTCTGCGACTCAAACCAGCGGAACATTTATCCTAATCTTTAATCGCTAGTTTTTAAGCACATTTCTCACATGGCGACTAGAGTTTTAATCTTAAAAGTGCATTTGAATACATATTTCAAAGGGCCTTCCTTAGGTGCTACGTAATCACTTAGTTCATCAGTCATTGAAATGACATGATCAATTTATCACATTTTCTATCATATCAAAAGATAAATTGGTGTCAGTGAGCGTTTACATTCAATGGTGCATGACGGTCCATGGTCATGAAGGCCTTAGGAATTCCCACTTCATAAAGGTATCCCTTAAGTCTCCTACTACAGTCGTGGTCAAAAGTTTTGAGAATGACACAAGTATTGGTCTTCACAAAGTTTGCTGCTTCAGTGTTTTTAGATATTTTTGTCAGATGTTACTATGGTATACTGAAGTATAATTACAAGCATTCCATAAGTGTCAAAGGCTTTTATTGACAATTACATTAAGTTTATGCAAAGAGTCAATATTTGCAGTGTTGACCCTTCTTTTTCAAGATCTCTGCAATCCGCCCTGGCATGCTGTCAATTAACTTCTGGGCCACATCCTGACTGATGGCAGCCCATTCTTGCATAATCAATGCTTGGAGTTTGTCAGAATTTGTGGGTTTTTGTTTGTCCACCCACCTCTTGAGGATTGACCACAAATTCTCAATGGGATTAAGGTCTGGGGAGTTTCCTGGCCATGGACCCAAAATGTCGATGTTTTGTTCCCCGAGCCACTTAGTTATCACTTTTGCCTTATGGCAAGGTGCTCCATCATGCTGGAAAAGGCATTGTTCGTCACCAAACTGTTATTGGATGGTTGGGAGAAGTTGCTCTCGGAGGATGTGTTGGTACCATTCTTTCTTCATGGCTGTGTTCTTCGGCAAAATTGTGAGTGAGCCCACTCCCTTGCCTGAGAAGCAACCCCACACATGAATGGTCTCAGGATGCTTTACTGTTGGCATGACACAGGACTGATGGTAGCGCTCACCTTGTCTTCTCCGGACAAGCTTTTTTCCGGATGCCCCAAACAATCGGAAAGGGGATTCATCAGAGAAAATGACTTTACCCCAGTCCTCAGCAGTCCAATCCCTGTACCTTTTGCAGAATATCAGTCTGTCCCTGATGTTTTTCCTGGAGAAAAGTGGCTTCCTCGCTGCCCTTCTTGACACCAGGCCATCCTCCAAAAGTCTTTGCCTCACTGTGCGTGCAGATACCCTCACTCCTGCCTGCTGCCATTCCTGAGCAAGCTCTGCACTGGTGGTGCCCCGATCCCGCAGCTGAATCAACTTTAGGAGACGGTCCTGGCGCTTGCTGGACTTTCTTGGGCACCCTGAAGCCTTCTTCACAACAATTGAACCTCTCTCCTTGAAGTTCTTGATGATCCGAGAAATTGTTGATTTAGGTGCAATCTTACTAGCAGCAATATCCTTGCCTGTGAAGCCCTTTTTGTGCAAAGCAATGATGACGCCACGTGTTTCCTTGCAGGTAACCATGGTTAACAGAGGAAGAACAATGATTTCAAGCACCACCCTCCTTTTAAAGCTTCCAGTCTGTTATTCTATCTCAATCAGCATGACAGAGTGATCTCCAGCCTTGTCCTCGTCAACACTCTCACCTGTGTTAACGAGAGAATCACTGACATGATGTCAGCTGGTCCTTTTGTGGTAGGGCTGAAATGCAGTGGAAAAGTTTTTTGGGGATTAAGTTCATTTTCATGGCGAAGAGGGACTTTGCAATTAATTGCAATTCATCTGATCACTCTTCATAACATTCTGGAGTATATGCAAATTGCCATCATAAAAACTGAGGCAGCAGACTTTGTGAAAATTAATATTTGTGTCATTCTCAAAACTTTTGACCACGACTGTATATGAAGATTTATACTCTAGGTCTAAGTGGTGGTATTCTGGGTAGGCATCAGACCACATGGCAGAATAACAATATAGCTTTAAATCCAAACCTGTATTCACATAGTATTTGTTTTAGTTTCTTTTTCAAACCCAGGTCTGCAAAAGTGTAGTTGGCAGAAGGCTAAAGTGTTGGTGAAGCCGTGTATTCTCCTTCTTTATGATACACCAGCAGCTTTATGTTTGATCAACACCTTTTTGGTACTTGGCATCTCCTCAGTGGATGTGCAGAAGATAGAGTGAGTGACTCACCTGTGTCTTACGAATTCGCAGGTCTGCAGATGATCTGTTCAGCCCCTCCTCCTGCTCGATGCTCTGCTCGATTGCTGGGAAATAGGCAAAAAATTGTGAGAAATATACAATGGAACCGCCAAACAGAAAGGACATTCCCCATCTTCCACTGAATTTCAGTCAGTTACCTCCCCATCAGAGTCAGGTACTTTAGCATATGCTAACAGTACGTCATCTTGGGTGGAGCAATTTGTATGTCATGTGCAATGTGCTAATGCTACAATTACAAATAGGCCCAGGCCTAATGATAAAATCCTACTGTTTTAGAACAGATAGAGGCATTTTACTTAATGGGTCAACATACCAAACAGCATAGGGGGGGATTCAGACCCGATTTATGTGCGTAAATGGAACTTAATTCCCTTTTTATGCACTTTTCTCTCTAGGCGTATTCTGCCCTTGAACTTAAGCATGAGGTAAAGTATGTGCCAGCCAGCTATTAGTTTGGGGTGGAGATCATAGAACTACAGGTGTGGCAGAGGTGTGTCTTCCGATACGCTGTATTCTGACCTTGACTTAATACCCTCATAATTCCACCAACTTTACACGCAAGGAAATCATTAATAAGGTCGAGCAACTTGTCAGTTCCAAGTTGAAAAACATTGACTTTCTTTTTTTACGATAGAAATAACACCAATCTCCATGTACTGTCATTTATAAACTGATAAGAGCTATTGATAAGACCTAGGTAAATGAGTAATCAGTTTGCATAAGGGGATTGTAAATATACAGTGCCTTCAGAAAGTATTCATACCCCTTGAATTATTCCACATTTTGTTGTGTTACAACCTGAATTCAAAATTGATTAAATATATATATATATATTTTACACACAATACCCCATAATGACAAAGTGAAAGCATGTTTTTAGACATTTTTGCTAATTTATTGAAAATGAAATACATAAATATCACATTTACATAAGTATTCACACACCTGAGTCAATACTTTGTAGAAGCACCTTTGGCAGCGATTACAACTTTCTGGGTAAGTCTCTAAGAGCTTTCCACAGCTGGATTGTGCAACATTTGCACATTATTCTTTTATAAATTCTTCAAGCTCTGTCAAATTGGTTGCTTGACAACCATTTTCAAGTCTTGCCATAGATTTTCAAGCTGGTTTATGTCAAAACTGTAACTAGGCCACTCAGGAACATTCAATGTCGTCCTTACAGAAAAAAACACATGATTTCACATGTGGAAAATCACATGACTTCACATGAAATTTCACATGTGAAATCATGTGTTTTTAGAACACTTTACCTGTGATCACATTTTCACGTGTAGTTTCATGTTATCACATGTTGTCACGTTATCACATTAACTTCACATAAGATCACATGATCTCATGAAATTCATGTGTTTTTTTCGTAAGGGCGTCTTGGTAAGCAACTCCCGTGTGTATTTGGCCTTATGTTTTAGGTTATTATCCTGCTGAAAGGTGCATTTATCTCCCAGTGTCTGTTGGCAAGCAGACTGAACTAGGTTTCTTCAATGGTTTTGCGTGTGCTTAGCTCTATTCTGTTTCTTTTTATTTAAAAAAACACTCCCTAGTCCTTGCCGATGACAAGAATACCCATAACATGATGCAGTCACCACCGTTCTTGAAAATATGAAGAGTTGTACTCAGATTTGCCCCAAAAATAACACTTTGTATTCAGGACAAAAATTCAATTTTTGGACAAATTCTTTGCAGTTTTACTTTAGTGCCTTATTGCAAACAGGATGCATGATTTGGAATATTTTTTATTCTGTACAAGCTTCCCTTTTTTCACAATGTTGTTGATCCATCATCAGTTATATCCTATCACAGCAATTAAACTCTGTAAATATTTTAAAATCCCCACTGGCTTCATGGTGTCACGATCGTCGAAAGGAGTAGACCAATGCGCAGCGTGATATGCGTACATCTCTTTTTATTAGAGTACACCACACGAACAAATAACAAACGATAACGTGAAGTCCTTGGTTAACAACACAAACCAACACGGAACAAGATCCCACAAAATACCTAAGTATGGTTCCCAATCAGAGACAACAAGCAACAGCTGATTCTCGTTGCCTCTGATTGAGAACCACCCCGGCCAACATAGAAACACAATGAACTAGATCCTGAACATAGAAACACAAAACATAGACTCTACACACCCTGGCTCAACATAACAGAGTCCCCAGAGCCAGGGCGTGACACATGGTGAAATCCGTGAGCGGTTTCCTTCCTCTCTAGCAACTGATTTAGGAAGGGCGCCTGTATCTTTGTAGTGAGTGGGTATATTGATACACCATCTAGAGTGTAAAATTAATAACTTGCTCAAAGGGATATTCAATGTCTGCTTTTTGTTGTTGTTACCCATCTACCAAATGTTCCCTTCTTTGCGAACCATAGTAAAACCTCCCTGGTCTTTGTGGTTGAATCTGTGCTTGAAATTCACTACTCGACTTAGGGACCTTACAAATAATTGTATGTATGGGGTACAGAGATGGGGTAGTCATTTAAAAATCATGTTAAACACTATTATTCATTGCAACTTATTATGTGACTTGTTAAGCACATTTTTTCTCCTAAACTTATTTAGGCTTGCCATAACAAAAGGATTGAATGCTTCTTGACTCAAGACATTTCAGTTTTTAATTTTATTAATTTGCAAACATTTCTAAGAACATAATTCCACTTTGACATTATGGGGTATTGTGTGTAGATCAGTGACACAAAATCTGAATGTAGTCCATTTTAAATTCAGGCTGTAACACAACACAATGTGGAAAAATTCAAGGGGTGTGAATACTTTCTGAAGGCACTGTAGGCCATTTTCAAAACGAGAAGTTGCTTTTTAGGGGCAGTCGCTCTTTAAATCAAAATGTGTCAAAAAGGAATAGATTTCCTAAGTCTGAATCGGGCCCATAGTGTGTTGCTGACCACAAACCAAACATTAAACCAAACCACAAACCAAACCAGCTGTGTTCTAAATGTGATGTAACTGTGTAAAATGCCCTTGGTGCATTTCATTTGGATTGACAAAACAGAGAAATAGCAGGATTTTGGGATGTCAAAATGTCAGCTTATGAAATACCATCTCCTTTTGAACAAATGCAATGTTCCCAAAACCATAAAATATTGATCACAAACAAGACATTTGGGGGATCCTGCCAAGCCCCTTTTAAATAGAGGCAATGTCCTTAAAAAGCTTTTGGAAAAAAAGGTAATTCCTGATACATATTTATGGACAAATGTTGGGTTTCTCACAACTACGAGATAATGTGATACCCAATATAATATATTGTGTACTGTATGTGATTATTCAAACATATTTTGTGTATCATCGTTTTACATTGGTTTTCTTTCTCTCTCTCTGCGTGACCTTCCCCAAGAGCATTTCCGAGAACAATAAAAAGAACATGGACAAATGTTGGGTTTCTCACAACTACGAGATAATGTGATACCCATTATAATATATTGTGTACTGTATGTGATTATTCAAACATCTTTTGTGTATCATCGTTTTACATTGGTTTTCTCTCTCTCTCTCTGCGTGACCTTCCCCAAGAGCATTTCCGAGAACAATAAAAAGAACATGGAGAAATAAAAGAATGTCAAACCAAAGCACCAGACGTAACGACCTATTATATCACCTATAGTATAACATTTGCATTTGTGAATCATCTATGTAGGCTTTATAAAGGCTTCATTAAGCTTCATAAGATTGTCAATGTAACTGCGCAACCGCTCCTCACAATATCTCCACCTCTTAACAAAGAGTTCCCCTGTTATATTCCAGATGAATTGTCTCACCATATGGCACATCCTCTTCCTGTACTTTTTCTTTATAACTGTGCGCCCTGGTCAAAGACACAGTGCTCCGTTGGTGTCTCTATAAACTAGGCCCACTTTGGAACCCACCTTAGATCAATAACAAAGGAGATTTCCATATTGCTGATTGGATGCTTTGTTGCTGCTGCATGGTGCCCAGATGCCAATGTCCCATCACCGTTCATTACCTTTGATAGAGGAAGCTCTCTCTCAGCATCAAAGTATTTTGTGATGCAATTTAGAAGAAACAACCAGATGAGTGGGCATCTTCTAGATTATTGGACTAAAATAAAGAACGAAGCTAGAGGAATGTGACTCAGCACCACTGAGTGAGCGGTTTCCTATCTGTCTTCAGAGGGAGCTTATACTTCAAAGGAGATTAGTCCAAAACTCCTACTGGTATATGAATTCACGCCCCAAAATCAGACCTCTTGTGCACGTTTGTATAGTATCTTAGTAATGGTCTATCAGCAGCGAGTGGGTTGACAACTGAGATGTTTGCCTCGTGCTTCAGGTTTATTGGTCTCAACTACATATAATAAGTATGATTTGTTTTAGTTTGTGTCTCTGAAATGATCGATTTAATGTTTTGTATTCTTGACCTATCTTTGCTCTTGTATCTTGTGTAGTGCACCTGTGGTAATGCGGATAATGCAGGGAATGTATTGCGTATTTACCCACAGCATCTATGAGGTCATACAGTATCTCTCTATGATGTTTTCCCTATCGTTGCATAACATCCTGACCAACCTAGAGAATCTACAGTATAGTTGAGTATCTATCTATAGTGGTGGATATACGGTTGGTCGGCTACCTAGCTACAATACACTAGTGAGGCACTTCCTCTGGCTTGCTTTGTCATGACTCAGCTGATTTGCATAATAATGCCAAGGGGGTCTCCTTAATGTTAGGGGTTTGCCTGTCTTTCAGTAAATATCAACACTCTACTTGGCTGGTTGAAAGGTCATTGTGACGACCCTCCCACTCTGTCTGCCGTCTTCTCTCTCTTTGCTCTTGTTTCCTTATTAGGATGCCGGTGGGCGGAGTTGGGAGGGTCGTCAGCTACATGGGAAACACCTGGGCTTGGGTGTGTCCCAGGATAAATGGACCTCTTCCACATTCATTGGGGAGACTCTCTCCATGCAGACACCTTTGTTGATTTTTGTTGTGGTATTTTTGTGGCTTGTTGGTTGTTCGCTTTGGCACCTTTCAACACTTTGCATTATAACCTTTTATGCATGCATAACACTCACTTACACTACTGCTTACTGATTACACACACCATTTTCAATTGTACTTACTTTACTTTAGTTAAATAAACATATATGTTGGTATTCCTTGTCTCCCTTTTGTTACGAACTTTGAGCCGGTTCGTAACATCATTGATCATTGTTGTTCTGTTGGTTAAATGCTTTGTCTGACTGGATGAGACAGGAGCTGCTTCTCTCTCTCCTGGACTGCAAAGCTACCGCATGACATACAGTACAAGGAAGCAGAGTAGTAGCATAGCATAGTGTAGCGGTCGCCTGTAAACCTGAGGCGATCTTTCAAACGAGGTCTGATGAAAAATTGGGAATTTTTTTAGCACTGTGTATAATGCAGCTTGGCATTCAATTCATCTGAATGTTATTACCTTTCCTGTACTGATGCTGGTTTAATGCACTATTCAGTGTACTGGGAGTCTGAAGAGGTTGCTTCTTAATTTACGAACTAGACTTGTGAGCAACAGTAAATGGTAGTTCTTACATTGTAAAAAAGCATTTTCAATAAAAAGTTATTGAATCACATGAGGCACAAGAGAGTATTCCTAAGAAGAACGCAAAGCCTAAAATATAAATTGCTACACCATCAAGTCCTATTACAGTTTTTAAAGGGCATTTGTCAATTCTCACTTTATTAGTTATTAGAAAACGGTGAGCAAAGCAACTTATTGCTCCTAAATCCTGGCGTCAACTGATATGCGACCTGACATGCTGCCAGTCTGAGGCTGGAGGCAGAAGGCGTTTGGATGACAAGAGTGATGTCACCTCCATTGCGGCTTTGTTTTTCACAATATGCCCCTTGGGGGGATCTCCAGAGACTACCTATTTTCTACAGCAAAACCCCCAGAAGTATATTCTCTGTTCTCTACTGTACGCGTAACAAGGCAGCTGATGGGCTGATTTAATTGCCAAATGATTGGCATATATTCACGTGTTCACAATGGGTAGGGTTGAAATGTATAGTAATGCTACTGTAAAAAAATACATTGAGAGTTACCTGACAAATTCTGCAGTTTTTTCTGCATTATGTTGAATCAAAGAGAATCCAAGATTTTTGTATGCTCTCTGTTTTGATCTTTATTTCCTACTAAATTAGATCATAAATCTACCACACGAGAGAGACTATTGTATTAACAAACAGTCTCACAGATAAGGTTCAAATAAACACACACACTTGCTACACTGTAGTATGTTCTGTATATTCAACGTATGCAAATATTTGTCTGTATATTCGAGATACAAATGTAAAATGAAAACATGAAAAGCAGATCCACGTTCGTAAAGGACAAAAACAGACAGACCTTGTGGGTATTGCAATTATAGACGGATATCTACCATCAAAGCTATTTTCAGTGTGCATGTGCATGTGCATGTGCATATGCGAGTGTGAATGGGATATGTGTTGGGGTGAACGGTTGGTTGGAACTCCCAGATAGATGAATTCAGGGCTCGACCGTCACACATTAATGCAGCAATGTCCTTGAACCATCATGGCTTGAATTGTTAACTCTCAATGCAGTTAACATTTATCCCCTTCAGCTTTGCTCTTAGCTATAACTCTCCCCTCATTAAAAATACAATTGTTGGAGATGATACTCTGACCCCAGTTGACTATTGTCCTTAACAAAAGTCCCTGAGACGCTCATTTGACGAAATTGCAGCGGGCCAATAGATATAGCGAATATATTTATTTTTATCCATCGTAACCATTTTGTTTTATGATGTTGGGCCTGAAATCATGGGGACTCCCTTGAGGACAAACACTCTCTGATTTAAGGGGCTGATAAAGACTAAACAGTGTCTTGTGTTTTTATTTGCGCTATAGAAATCTACTGTATTGCCGTTACATAAATGTTCTTATTAGCTTTATCTGACCATCAGTGTTCTAGTCAGGTAATCTAATAAAGCAAGTGTTCTTGCTCTGAGCTAGTGTTTTAGTAGCGAGTTCAGTATGAAAATTGACAAAATAAATAGGGTAGGTTTGACATAATTTCCTTCATAGCCAAGAGGTTATAATCTTGTGTTCAACATCTAGCTGAGGCGTGGACAACTTAACACCATGCAGTATTGGTGTTTTCCAGTGTTTCACACAACATTTTCCATTTCCATTTTATATTTACCTTTTAATTTTGAGCGAACTTTATTGGCTGTCTTCTTGATGTCAGCTGTGAGGTCCTCCAACTCCTGCTTGGTCTCTGAGATACAGATAGAGAGACAGAATTATGCCATGCTCAACATTGTGTTTCATGTTATAACATTATATCAGTTTATTATCTTGACGAAGAATATGGGATTGTGTAGGTTGGAATGGATGAGTGTGTGTGACAGTGTTTTAAAGTCAGTATGTTAATAAGCCTTTGTGTGTGAGTGTATGTTTGTGTCTATATGAGAATGCACTCATGCATGAAACAGTGCACACTGTGTGTGTGTGTGTGTGTGTGTGTGTGTGTGTGTGTGTGTGTGTGTGTGTGTGTGTGTGTGTGTGTGTGTGTGTGTGTGTGTGTGCGTGTGCGCGCGCGTGCGTGCGTGTGTAAGGCTCAGCTGCAGTGTTTGGGCTGATTTATTACCGCTGCAGTGCCATTCATTCAGTCAGTTTCCAGCTCAGCCCTTTCTGTCTCTCCTCCTCTCCTCTCTCCTTCCCACCCACCCACACACTTCACTTCCTACCTCATCCTCTCCTTCCTTCACACCCGTAATTCCCTCAATCACTCCCTTCTCTCTCGCCCATCTCCGCAAACACCGCAACACTCTCATCTAGTCTAGTGCAAAAGTCTGTTTTCCAGAGCACTCCACTAACAAGAGGACTATCTCCTAACACATCATTAACTGGTAATAGAAACTCTTATGCATAATTTGTTGATCTACAACAAATGTATAACGTCTACCCATGATTATACATAACTAATGAGTTAACTGCCGGCATGTTTCTCTCATGTTGTAATTTGGCTGTTGGCTCATTAAGATAGTTTGTGCTTTACCTAAGATAAGAGTTTTCACGAGAGTGCAGCACCTACATCCGCTGGTTGAGCTTAAAACATGGGCCTTGTAGCCTCGTACTGTTTTGAAACCCTTTTTTATAAGAGTGTAGTTTGGCTATATTGAGAGCCGGAAATGTTTAAAATAAATAATTCAACACACAAAAATAATATAATTTAAAATCACATTTTGTGGTCGAAAAGGATATTCATCATACACAACAGTAGGCTACTAGAGTGATACAGTGTTCTACCACAGCTCTACGTCGTTATTACAGTGGGGGAAAAAAGTATTTAGTCAGCCACCAATTGTGCAAGTTCTCCCACTTAAAAAGATGAGAGAGGCCTGTAATTTTCATCATAGGTACACGTCAACTATGACAGACAAAATGAGATTTTTTTTCTCCAGAAAATCACATTGTAGGATTTTTAATGAATTTATTTGCAAATTATGGTGGAAAATAAGTATTTGGTCACCTACAAACAAGCAAGATTTCTGGCTCTAACAGACCTGTAACTTCTTCTTTAAGAGGCTCCTCTGTCCTCCACTCGTTACCTGTATTAATGGCACCTGTTTGAACTTGTTATCAGTATAAAAGACACCTGTCCACAACCTCACACAGTCACACTCCAAACTCCACTATGACCAAGACCAAAGAGCTGTCAAAGGACACCAGAAACAAAATTGTAGACCTGCACCAGGCTGGGAAGACTGAATCTGCAATAGATAAGCAGCTTGGTTTGAAGAAATCAACAGTGGGAGCAATTATTAGGAAATGGAAGACATAAAAGACCACTGATAATCTCCCTCGATCTGGGGCTCCACGCAAGATCTCACCCCGTGGGGTCAAAATGATCCCAGAACCACACGGGGGGACCTAGTGAATGACCTGCAGAAAGCTGGGACCAAAGTAACAAAGCCTACCATCAGTAACACACTACGCCGCCAGGGACTCAAATCCTGCAGTGCCAGACGTGTCCCCCTGCTTAAGCCAGTACATGTCCAGGCCCGTCTGAAGTTTGCTAGAGTGCATTTGGATGATCCAGAAGAGGATTGGGAGAATGTCATATGGTCAGATGAAACCAAAATAGAACTTTTTGGTAAAAACTCAACTCGTCTTGTTTGGAGGACAAAGAATGCTGAGTTGCATCCAACGAACACCATACCTACTGTGAAGCATGTGGGTGGAAACATCATGCTTTGGGGCTGTTTTTCTGCAAAGGGACCAGGACGACTGATCCGTGTAAAGGAAAGAATGAATGGGGCCATGTATCGTGAGATTTTGAGTGAAAACCTCCTTCCATCAGCAAGGGCATTGAAGATGAAACGTGGCTGGGTCTTTCAGCATGACAATGATCCCAAACACACCGCCCGGGCAACGAAGGAGTGGCTTCGTAAGAAGCATTTCAAGGTCCTGGAGTGGCCTAGCCAGTCTCCAGATCTCAACCCCATAGAAAATCTTTGGAGGGAGTTGAAAGTCTGTGTTGCCCAGCGACAGCCCCAAAACATCACTGCTCTAGAGGAGATCTGTATGGAGGAATGAGCCAAAATGTGTGAAAACCTTGTGAAGACTTACAGAAAACGTTTGACCTGTGTCATTGCCAACAAAGGGTATATAACAAAGTATTGAGAAACTTTTGTTATTGACCAAATACTTATTTTCCACCATAATTTGCAAATAAATTCATAAAAAATCCTACAATGTGATTTTCTGGATTTTTTTTTCTCATTTTGTCTGTCATAGTTGACGTGTACCTATGATGAAAATTACAGGCCTCTCTCATCTTTTTAAGAGGGAGAACTTGCACAATTGGTGGCTGACTAAATACTTTTTTCCCCCACTGTATATATTTCAAAACACAAGAGCAGGCTACAACACAAAGCCATTTCAGTTGAAAGATTTAGCTTTTGCCCTCTGACAAAAAACCCTGAACACTTATCTATAAGGCCTTTACCTATAAGGCATTTTATGTGTGTAAGTGTAACTGGATATAGATTACAACTAAATAGCTTACTAAATATTTTTGGCTGATGTGTATTGTCTTCTGTTGATGGATCCTCCCTGTCCTTGTGTACACCCTGTGTGTGACGTGATAAATGAATTCTATGCTCAACTCAAATGGAGTGATTCCTTGGGATTTCACTATACATTATGGAGATACCCTTCGGCCATGATTGGAGAGGGGCATGAGATTTAAACATGTCCCGTTGCCAAGTCCAAGTGTGATTCTTCACTGTACGAATCACAATTCATTTGAATATAGCAAAGTGTGACAGTGCAATCTGAATAACTACAGGGTTGGGTTTTGGGTTTCCAACTGATGAAAACTGAAGATGGTTTTTCTACACGGATTTCTTCAGTAAGCAACTACACTTCTCAGCATACATTATTCAAGGAGGTACACTGGAATGCATTTTGTATCATCCACTGACTACCAAACAGCATTTGGAATGGCTTGACATAGGGAGAGGCCAAAGTTAAGCATTTGGTTCATTTTGAGAACATACATTTTAGATTAAGCTAGCATACATGACTATAATAAAAAACAGAACAGAAACAGAAATATGCCGGCAATTCGGCAGGGACAACATACATACTGTCTGAGTTGGAATATTTAATATAATCAATAATTACAGTGAATCTAAAGATATTACTTTGATGTGAATATATGTAAGCAATGATCTTGTCACAAAGTAATGTCCCAAATGACCAGATTCCCCATATTTATCACATAAAGAAATCAGACAACATACACACACATAGCATAGCAACCACATACTTACTAGTTAAACCACCTGGTAACTAGTAACCAATTAGCTCACTCACAAAAACTGAACTCCGACAACTAGTCCCCTGGAGCAAGTCCTTCATGAAGCATGTATGACAAGAAAAAAAAGGAGGGGAAAGAGGGGGAAAAGGAACGAAAGACAAACAGAAAAAGACAGAAACAGTCCAACAACGTAACATAAAATGCACATGTAGAAATTCAAATCAAATATTGAAATCATAAGGCAAACAAATTGCATGCAAAAACACATTGAGGAGCTACAGTAAAAGTGATTGTGCAATAAAAGGGATGTGAACGTGTGAGAAAAGTAAGTGAAATCTGAAGGATTCCGTGATGAGGGTACAGTAGGTATCGTGCCACTGCCTGCCCTGAGACTCTGGGTTAACCTAGACTAGAGGTTGTCTGACAAGGCCTAACATTAGCAATGAAACATTCATTCACTCCAGTTGAGTCACTAGCAGCCTGGGTCACTGTGAACTCTAAAGACCATGCTACACTCATCTCCCAACAACCGCACGGCCCTATAGCAGCACGGAAACAATGAAGGGGCCATTTTCTGAAACGTCTTTCATTGTACGTTCTTGACTGATTGTGGCATTTTTTGGGCCCTATTGGGGTTTTGACAAAATGCCAGACAGTCATCAGGGCCTAAAAGCAGTGGTTGAAAGTTAACAGGATTTGATTTCAATCAAATTATTGGAGAAAATACCATATTATTTAAATATTTACACACATCTTCATGTCTGTTTTATACCATACTCATAAGTGCTATGATTGGTCATACTTTAGTGCTCTTCTTTTTTTAAAGCTTGCCTTGAAACAACTTCATTTCATGTTAGGGCAAATGTGTTTGTGTTGTATTTATTGACCGTAAGATAAAAATGTGTTATAATAGTGATAATATTGTCACAATAAACACAAACAAAACTTTTCATTGAGTATTCAGTGAGTGTGGTGGTGAACCCTTGTCAACCAGTGGGTGGAGTCCCACCCTTGCAAAATAATTTGTTCAGTCGTGTGTGTGTGTGTGTGTGTGTGTTGGCCGGTTCTGTGTGCGTGGGCCGGGTGTGACTCAGTAAGAGATGTGTGGGTGGGGTCACATTCACTGGGTGCGTGGGTGGAGTATCTCCCACAGGTATATAGCCAGGGTCACACACACACTTAAACCAATCTGTCTCCGCTATCCTCAGGCTCCTACTGACTCCCCCTCACACAGACCTGAAAGGATTTGATAAACTGGAAATATATGACATTTTCCGTCATATCACTTCTACCTATCCAGTCCTGTCAGTGCTGCAAGGTGGAGTTCATAAGGACTGAGGGAAAGCAGTGTGGAACTGGTATGGAATTGGGCCCCGTTGTAAAAGTATCCATTCGGGCTCATGGATGTGGCTCGTGGCCACCAAGACTTACTTTCGTCAGGGTTGGGCGCTGCCAAGATGGCGCTATGCTGCTTCTTGACCTGCTCCACATCTTCTGACAGCTTATCTATACAGACTCGGATCTCTTCCACCTGCACAGGGAGTGAGAGGAGGAGGCAGAGGCAACATACATGAGGGCTTAATTCTTATACTCTTTAATTAGCTGTGGTCTAAGAGGCATTCCCGTTCTAGTAATTCTATTTCTATGGAATCGACCAACCACAGCCACCCATGGAGAGGATGTGCGTACAGCGTGGGAGAGCTGAGGCCTCTGAACCTCATCATGGATAGGATTACCTCACACAGTCAATCATCGATTGACATGACGACCCAATGGAAGCACTTTTTGATGGGTGGGAGAGCAGGGGAATCTCCATTGGACCACATAAATCAATTATTGACTGATAATTATAATCTCTGCTGGTTTAAGGTTTGGAGGCTTGATTCTTAGCCATCGTTGGGGGAATTGTATGTTATTTAGCCTAAATGGTTTTCACAGCGAGACATGTTTACATACATTCTCTAATACCTTATTACAGTATTAGCTATATCTCGTCAAGTGTCGTGGATCAATATCTCTATCTAACATTTGTATGATACAAGATGGTCGCTGTTTTAATGGTGGGTGTTCAAACTCCTCCAACCCCACAGAATGTGCAGACGCCCCTGCAGATAATACATTTCCAAGAACTTCTGACTATCCCCTGAAAGCCTGTGCAAAGTCAGACTCAGCAGCCTGACCACACATTCTGTATTCATTCCACCCTCCATCTGAATGTGTTATGTAATCCAAATCCCAATACAGACGTGTCAAAGGCAGAACAAGTGCCCCTTTTCTTGGCAATGTTTGTGTATATGCGGATACTTTTGCATTGACTGTATGGATATCAGTATATATGTGCTCTGCATTCCTATTAATTCTCTACTCCATTATTAATAGTTATTCCTATTGTTCTTCCTAGGGGACAGAGCGTTCAATGGCAATGGCTTGTGAGCTACTTCCTCAACGAAGCTAAGGCATACTGAATCAATTCATGCTTTATAGTGAATCATTGTTTAGCCTAGATTGAGCCAATTCCCCTTCCCCTATAGTGTTCACTTAATAGTTTTAGAAGAGAGCTTTGTAAAGCAGACAGATTCGTTTTCATTAGGACGGAGGAGTTGAGCCACGGCCCATAAGGTAGTGAGGAGCACAGCTAAGCCAAGCTTAATGACTGCACCCTGCCTGCAGCAGCAGAGCTCTTCAAAGGCAGGTGTCCTCAATCCCAGCTAGCCCCTCAGGGCCCCACCAACAGTGTCTACTGGTTCTCTCTCCTCTTGCTTCCTGCCGCTAATTTGATCAATTCCTAGCCAATTGATTGGCCAGAGAGTCTGCTCACCTAGTCTAGCAGGCTTGATAAGATGCTGATCAAAAGACAAGGACCAGAGTTGGGGATTTTGTTTGCGATTCTTGGTACTGTATTGCAGATAACTGTGTATCTGTTCAAGGTTTTTGCTTTAAAAGCCTTTTCATAGAGAGAAAACAATTCCTCTGTGTAAAAAATGGAGGCCGCGTTCTGAGCGTCTTACACAAATAAATAGACTACTGGAAATTTCAAGCCACAGATTGTCTGTACTCCCATAAATGCTGGGACATTCTGTAGCCATATTGTCAGACATCCAGGGTGTTAATGTCTTCGGTAAGACTTAACACTTAGCGATAAAGAGTTCTGGCAGCATCTCCAAAGTATAAAATATACCTCCACTGATAGAGTTGATGGATTCACTGCAGTCTTATTGTCACGCCCTGGCTCTGGGGACTCTTAAATGTTGAGCCAGGGTGTGGATTTTCATTGTTTAGTTTTCTATGTTTTTCGTTCTAGATCGTTTATATCTATGTTGGCCAGGGTGGTTCCCAATCAGAGACAGCTGTAGCTCGTTGTCTCTGATTGGGGACCATACTTAGGCAGCCTTTTGGCATGTTAGTTTTGTGGGATCTTGTTCCGTAGGGTTTTGTGTATAACCTAGGACTTCACGTATTGTTTGGTTTATTGTTTTGGTTCGTGTGTGTACTTAATAAAGAATGTACGCTTATCACGCTGCGCCTTGGTCCGCTTCATCTGTCGACGATCGTGACAATTATTATGGTAGGAAGAACAGTAAGGTCACTCAATTTTGGCATATTAGGCTAAACAAATCACAAGAAACCCAGCGGGAGGGACTTAAAAACTGTTACATCCATAAAACACCAAACATAATGTTGCTCTATTTGCATATCCTGCCCCTCCTCCTTTTCCTCTCATAGCATGTTGTGTGTCCTTGTTGTTTAGGATGAATGTTGAAATAAATGATGCTTAAGCACTTTCAATTTTGAAAGATAAAGCTGAAAGGAGCATGACCTGGAGGTAATGTAGGCCTATTTCATTTTATTGTTTTTACATTATGTGGCCTGTTTTACCCCCATAATGATATAGCATTAATACACTGCACTTGGAAACACTAGTAAATGGGTAACACGTAAAACAGTAACACCTTAACTTTAGAGATATGGCACTTATAAGGCATTTAGTACCAGTTAATTGCCAATTATTACATTATGCATAGACCTTAATTAGCCATTTTGCCCCCTTTTATTAAATATGACCCGTAGATGTGTGGATACAGGAACTACCAGGTTAAGTTTGTAATAATGGTTCTTAGGATATTTCTCATTTCTAATATTTCAGTTGTTTTGTTGCACTGACCTGTTCGAAGAACTCATCCATGAAGTGATCCCGGTCAACCTGGACAACTTCTTCATCATCATCACTGTCCTTAGCCTGAAACAGAACAAGTGAAACACAACATCAGTCCCCCATGCACTACACTGGCATATTGCTATTTATTGTTGATTGCGTATTTGTGACCTGTGCAAACCGCAGATAACACAGTACCACACTTGGCTGTAGATCTCTCCTAACTGTTGGAAGGGTAAGGATGGAAGGGTAAGGGGTAAGGATGGAAGGGTAAGGGGCAGAGAATAAAAAGGGAAACGCTTGTATCCATACTGCTTGGTGACATGAATGGCAGCCATTTTAGATAAAGCCACAAAAAAGGCTTTGAAATATGTGTGTAATATTTGCGCTGTCACTTCAAACAGTTCATGATATGAAGGGAGTGACCCTTGAAGGGAGTGAAAGGAGTGACCCTCAGCTTCTTACACAAACCCTTACACAAACGCTCCTCGACTTAGAGCGATGCGGGCTGTGTGAACTGACCTCAACGGGGTCAAGGACTAAGAGACAGTGAAAAAGAGAGGCTCTATACGAAGGTGTTGAAAATGGCAGCAGAATCGATGGAACAACTTACATTTGCGCTAAAATAATAAAGATGTGTCCTTCTTGTCGCGCTTAGCGTTGATGAATTGCCAGAGGCCCATCGAGAGGGCCTGAGGTGTGCAGTGTTGGCAATGTGGAGTGTGGGCCGTCTGCCATAGGGCAGCACACAGCTCATTCTGTTGAGGATATTATGGGCACTACAAATTATACACCCAACGAAAAAGGTGACACCAGGCAATAGATAGGCCAGAGATAGATCACCGCTTGTGTTTGGTGTATGGTCAAATTGATGAACTGTTTAGGCAACAGCTTGATGGGTATTTTGCCTATTTGCGCCAGAGAAGAGCATAGTATTTATGTTCAATTAACAGACAAGCAATAACAGCAAGCAGCAGTTAGATCTAGGGCTCTATTTAATCCATAGTGCTGAAGAGCTGCGTTATAGCGCGATAGACATTTAAAGGCAATGTCCCGCGTTAGCGGAGACTGCATTCACGTTAAACCCTACATATGTCGGCTCAATCGGAAATTACCTTTAAATTTAAATCACGCTATAACGCTGGACTTCAGCGCTATGGATTGAATCTAGCCCCTAGAGTGTTTTGTGACCTAATGGCAGCCATGTTGAGTCACATTGTGAGGGGGAGAGGGGTTGACAAATCCATTTCACCTGGGGAAAAACAACAAATCGACAAGACCTCTACAGTGTTGTCTACTAAGTCCACAACACAAGAACAGTCATTGCTGAACAGCTTAGTCATAAACACAGCTAGTGGACAGCTACAGTGAGGGAAACAAGTATTTGATCCCCTGCTGATTTTGTAAGTTTGCCCACTGACAAAGAAATGATCAGTCTATAATTTTAATGGTAGGTTTATTTGAACAGTGAGAGACAGGATAACAACAACAAAATCCAGAAAAACGCAAGTCAAAAATGTTATAAATTGATTTGCATTTTAATGAGGGAAATAAGTATTTGACCCCCTCTCAATCAGAAAGATTTCTGGCTACCAGGAGTCTTTTATACAGGTAACGAGCTGAGATTAGGAACACACTCTTAAAGGGAGTGCTCCTAATCTCAGCTTGTTACCTGTATAAAAGACACCTGTCAACAGAAGCAATCAATCAATCAGATTCCAAACTCTCCACCATGGCCAAGACCAAAGAGCTCTCTAAGGATGTCAGGGACAAGATTGTAGACCTACACAAGGCTGGAATGGGCTACAAGACCATCGCCAAGCAGCTTGGTGAGAAGGTGACAACAGTTGGTGCGATTATTCGCAAATGGAAGAAACACAAAATAACTGTCAATCTCCCTCGGCCTGGGGCTCCATGCAAGATCTCACCTCGTGGAGTTGCAATGATCATGAGAACGGTGAGGAATCAGCCCAGAACTACACGGGAGGATCTTGTCAATGATCTCAAGGCAGCTGGGACCATAGTCACCAAGAAAACAATTGGTAACACACTACGCCGTGAAGTTCTGAAATCCTGCAGCGCCCGCAAGGTCCCCCTGCTCAAGAAAGCACATATACAGGGCCTACTGAAGTTTGTCAATGAACATCTGAATGATTCAGAGGAGAACTGGGTGAAAGTGTTGTGGTCAGATGAGACCAAAATCGAGCTCTTTGGCATCAACTCAACTCGCCGTGTTTGGAGGAGGAGGAATGCTGCCTATGACCCCAAGAACACCATCCCCACCGTCAAACATGGAGGTGGAAACATTATGCTTTGGGGGTGTTTTTCTGCTAAGAGGACAGGACAACTTCACTGCATCAAAGGGACGATGGATGGGGACATGTACCATAAAATCTTGGTTGAGAACCTCCTTCCCTCAGCCAGGGCATTGAAAATGGGTCGTGGATGGGTATTCCAGCATGACAATGACCCAAAACACACGGCCAAGGCAACAAAGGAGTGGCTCAAGAAGATGCACATTAAGGTTCTGGAGTCTCCAGACCTTAATCCCATAGAAAATCTGTGGAGGGAGCTGAAGGTTCGAGTTGCCAAACGTCGGCCTCGAAACCTTAATGACTTGGAGAAGATCTGCAAAGAGGAGTGGAACAAAATCCCTCCTGAGATGTGTGCAAACCTGGTGGTCAACTACAAGAAACGTCTGACCTCTGTGATTGCCAACAAGGGTTTTGCCAACAAGTACTAAGTCATGTTTTGCAGAGGGGTCAAATACTTATTTCCCTCATTAAAATGCAAATACATTTATATCATCTTTTACATGCGTTTTTCTTGATTTTTTTGTTGTTATTCTGTCTCTCACTGTTCAAATAAACCTACCATTACAATTATAGACTGATCATTTCTTTGTCAGTGGGCAAACGTACAAAATCAGCAGGGGATCAAATACTTTTTTCCCTCACTGTATCTACAACTGTTGGCCAACAGAGAAATGTACAAAATGGCAGCCCTCTATTTGGGCACACTCTAGTCAACCTTTTCCCTTCACTCTCCATTGTTCCTCTATGTCTTCTGGCCAGACAAAGACAGGAGAGTTAAGTCCTCTAAATCGCAGCTCATGCCAAAAGATACAGCAGCAGACAAGTTTGTCGGGGAGACAATGTTTTTTCATAGGCGCATATGGGAGGGAAAAATAGCTCCAAGGAAGAGGCTGGATGCGTTGGGAGGCCTAGTCGTGTTGCTGGGTGTTGAACTTGAGCGCTGGCTCCCTGATTGTAACGGACAGTTAACTATGTCTCCAGCTGTTGGGGCTGGCTTTGCCTTGGTTAGGGTTTGAAACATTTCCCTCCAGTCCCCACCTCTAACTAGCTCCACCTCAAGGCTGAGCAGTTCATGTTCCTGCCCTCTGTGCCCTCGGATGACAGTCCCCCACTCTGCCTTGTATAGTATGATGAGAGACAGTTCCTGGTTGGATCACTCACTGTCCAATGTAATGTGATGCCAGTGTATATCGAGTGTGTGACAAATTATTAATATGACTTCAGTGCATGGAGCTTTGATATTGATACTCGCTGCAGTTCTTGGAGGACATTTAGCTGTTGTTTTGTTTTTTCTCTTACCTCTTTGTATTGATTTTTTGTCAATTAAATACTTTTCTGAAAAACATGCCATTTTGTAATTTTTTTGCTCCATTTAAGCACATAATAGAGAATATAATGTGTTGAGTTTTCACAGTAGCTTTCAGGCTAATGAGTGGTGACTCACATTCGTGCTAACATTCACACAGGCAATATCAATAACCTACCATATTCTTATCAATTTCTTGCAATTATTTTCTGAAGCATTTATTACCAGCTCCATTTAAATGGCCATAGCTATACAACATATAATAGCTGCGATTATTTGCTTAAATTACATGTTGCTCAAATGAGTAATTGGTTTCACATCCACATACGATCATCAAAGAGAAAGATATATAGAATGTTCAATCAGAATAAACAACCGACAGGCTTCCACTGAGAACAACGATTCTGACAGACTCGCCTGAATCAGTTTAGGTTCCCTTGGTTTTTATCAAAGGCTACAGATCTGGAACTGTGGTTAATCTGTGTGGTCCTTCATTCAAAAGGCCTTGGACTGGAGCATGTTGGAGTAAGATATGAACACGACTGATTGTGTCACGCCCTGACATTGAGATCTCTAGTTGAGTTGGTCAGGGTGTGAAATCTAGTTTATATATTTCTATGTTGGCCGGCTGTGGTTCCCAATCAGAGGCAGCTGTCGGTCGTTGTCTCTGATTGGGGATCATACTTAGGCAGCCATGTTGCCAACCTTAGTTGTTGGATCTTGTTCTGTTTGGCTTGTTTGATGTTTAGCCTCTTGAACTTCACGTTCTGTTGGATTTTGTTATTTTGTCGGTGTTTATCAAAATAAACGACTATGTACGCATACCACGCTGCACCTTGGTCCGATCCTTTACACAACGAACGTGACAGAAGATCCCACCACCAACGGACCAAGCAGCGTGGCCAGGAGGAGCAGACATGCTGGATACAGGTGGGGAAAACATTCTGGACATGGGAGGAGATATTGGCCGGTAAGGGACCCTGGGCGAAGGAAGTAGCCCTGGCAGGAGAGAAAAAACGGCGACTCGAAAGGTCCCGATCACGAAGGAAGCCCAAGAGGCAGCCCCAAGAAAAAACATTTGGGGGGCACACAGGGTGGTTGGCGGAGCAGCAGGAGGCCCTGGAAGGGCTGATTGTGGAGAGGGAGATAGCGATAGAAGAAGCCGCTATGATAGATGCCCTCCAAGACCTGCAGCTCAGTACTCTGAGAGAGGAGACCACCGCCTTACGGGAGCTGTTAGTTAAGAGGGAGCAGGAGCTCTCCCTTCAGAAGGAGGCACTGCAGGAGGCCCACAGGGAGAAGGAGTCAGTGGATGCATGGAGAGAGGAGCTGGCCAGGCAACAGAAGGAGCTGAGAGAGGAGTTAACCCTCCAGCAGCAGAGAGCTCGGTCCTTAGAGCAGAGGCTGGCGGAGCCAGGTTTAGCAGAGCCAACTCCCCGCACTCGCTTTGAGGAGCGTGTGACCGTGCAGGCACCAGGCTATGCGCCGGCTTTACGTACTGTGCCGCCTGTGCGCCTTCACAGACTGGTACGGCCCGTGCCTGCTCCTCGCACCAAACCAGTGGTGCATGTCTCCAGCCCGGTGCGCCCCGTATATGCTCCTCACACCAAACCAGTGGTGCGTGTCTCCAGCCCGGTGTGCCCCGTATCTGCTCCTCGCACCAAACCAGTGGTGCGTGTCTCCAGTCCGGTACGGCCCGTACCTGCTCCTCGCACCAAACCAGTGGTGCGTGTCTCCAGCCCGGTGCGCCCCGTTCCTGCTCCTCGCACCAAACCAGTGGTGCGTGTCTCCAGCCCGGTGCGCCCCGTCACTGCTCCTCGCACCAAACCAGTGGTGCGTGTCTCCAGCCCGGTGCGCCCCGTATCTGCTCCTCGCACCAAACCAGTGGTGCGTGTCTCCAGTCCGGTACGGCCCGTACCTGCTCCTCGCACCAAACCAGTGGTGCGTGTCTCCAGCCCGGTGCGCCCCGTTCCTGCTCCTCGCACCAAACCAGTGGTGCGTGTCTCCAGCCCGGTGCGCCCCGTACCTGCTCCTCGCACCAAACCAGTGGTGCGTGTCACCAGCCTGGTACAGCCCGTGCCTGCTTCTCGCACCAAACCAGTGGTGCTTGTCTCCAGCCCGGTGCGCCCCATACCTGCTCCACGCACCAAACCAGTGGTGTGTGTCCCCAGCCTGGTACAGCCCGTGCCTGCTTCTCGCACCAAACCAGTGGTGCTTGTCTCCAGCCCGGTGCGCCCCATACCTGCTCCTCGCACCAAACCAGTGGTGCGTGTCTCCAGTCCGGTACGGCCCGTACCTGCTCCTCGCACCAAACCAGTGGTGCGTGTCTCCAGCCCTGTGCGCCCCGTACCTGCTCCTCGCACCAAACCAGTGGTGCGTGTCTCCAGTCCGGTACGGCCCATACCTGCTCCTCGCACTAAACCAGTGGTGTGTGTCCCAAGCCTGGTACGGCCCGTGCCTGCTCCTCGCACCAAACCAGTGGTGCTTGTCTCCAGCCCGGTGCGCCCCATACCTGCTCCTCGCACCAAACCAGTGGTGCGTGTCTCCAGTCCGGTACGGCCCGTACCTGCTCCTCGCACCAAACCAGTGGTGCGTGTCTCCAGCCCTGTGCGCCCCGTACCTGCTCCTCGCACCAAACCAGTGGTGCGTGTCTCCAGTCCGGTACGGCCCATACCTGCTCCTCGCACTAAACCAGTGGTGTGTGTCCCCAGCCTGGTACGGCCCGTCTTACGGGAGCTGTTAGTTAAGAGGGAGCAGGAGCTCTCCCTTCAGAAGGAGGCGCTGCAGGAGGCCCACAGGGAGAAGGAGTCAGTGGATGCATGGAGAGAGGAGCTGGCCAGGCAACAGAAGGAGCTGAGAGAGGAGTTAACCCTCCAGCAGCAGAGAGCTCGGTCCTTAGAGCAGAGGCTGGCGGAGCCAGGTTTAGCAGAGCCAACTCCCCGTACTCGCTTTGAGGAGCGTGTGACCGTGCAGGCACCAGGCTATGCGCCGGCTTTACGTACTGTGCCGCCTGTGCGCCTTCACAGACTGGTACAGCCCGTGCCTGCTCCTCGCACCAAACCAGTGGTGCATGTCTCCAGCCCGGTGCGCCCCGTATCTGCTCCTCGCACCAAACCAGTGGTGCGTGTCTCCAGCCTGGTACGGCCCGTACCTGCTCCTCGCACCAAACCAGTGGTGCGTGTCTCCAGCCTGGTACGGCCCGTACCTGCTCCTCGCACCAAACCAGTGGTGCGTGTCTCCAGCCCGGTGCGCCCCGTATCTGCTCCTCGCACCAAACCAGTGGTGCGTGTCTCCAGTCCGGTACGGCCCGATCCTGCTCCTCGCACCAAACCAGTGGTGCGTGTCTCCAGCCCAGTGCGCCCCGTATCTGCTCCTCGCACCAAACCAGTGGTGCGTGTCTCCAGTCCGGTACGGCCCGTACCTGCTCCTCGCACCAAACCAGTGGTGCGTGTCTCCAGCCCGGTGCGCCCCGTTCCTGCTCCTCGCACTAAACCAGTGGTGCGTGTCTCCAGCCCGGTGCGCCCCGTACCTGCTCATCGCACCAAACCAGTGGTGCGTGTCCCCAGCCTGGTACAGCCCGTGCCTGCTTCTCGCACCAAACCAGTGGTGCTTGTCTCCATCCCGGTGCGCCCCATACCTGCTCCACGCACCAAACCAGTGGTGCGTGTCCCCAGCCTGGTACAGCCCGTGCCTGCTTCTCGCACCAAACCAGTGGTGCTTGTCTCCAGCCCGGTGCGCCCCATACCTGCTCCTCGCACCAAACCAGTGGTGCGTGTCTCCAGTCCGGTACTTGCCGGGCTCCAGTGATGATCCATGGCACGAAGCCTCCAGTGATGATCCATGGCACAAAGCCTCCAGTGATGATCCATGGCACGAAGCCTCCAGTGATGATCCATGGCACGAAGCCTCCAGTGATGATCCATGGCACGAAGCCTCCTGTGATGATCCATGGCACGAAGACTCCAGTGATGGTCCATGGCCCAGAGCCTCCTGCGACAGTCTGCAGTCCAGAGCCTCCAGCGACGGTCTGCTGCTGTACTCCAGTGCCAGAGCAGTCCACTCCACCGGAGCCTTGTGGGAGGACTGAGAGGGGGAGCATCGCGCCGGGGATGGGAGAAGAGTTTACTGCCTACGTCACGTCCGAAGCCGGAGCCGCCACCGAGGCTAGATGCCCACCTGGACCCTCCCCTAATGAGTCAGGTTTTTGCGGCCGGAGTCCGCACCTTTGGGGGGGTAGGGGGGGGGGGGGGGGGTACTGTCACTCCCTGACATTGAGATCTCTAGTTGAGTTGGTCAGGGTGTGAAATCTAGTTTATATATTTCTATGTTGGCCGGGTGTGGTTCCCAATCAGAGGCAGCTGTTGGTCGTTGTCTCTGATTGGGGATCATACTTAGGCAGCCATGTTGCCTACCTTAATTGTGGGATCTTGTTTCTGTTTGGCTTGTTTGATGTTTAGCCTCTTGAACTTCACATTTTGTTATTTTGTCAGTGTTTATTAAAATAAACGACTATGTATGCATACCACGCTGCACCTTGGTCCGATCCTTTACACAACGAACGTGACAGATTGTGTCACTACCCTGAGCTTGAGCTACCCTGCCGGCCATTCCCTCCCCTACCCTGGACGACGCTGGGCCAATTGTGCGCCGCCCCATGGGTCTCCCGGTCACGGCCGGCTACGACAGAGCCTGGATTCGAACCAGGATCTCTAGTGGCACAGCTAGCACTGCGATGCAGTGCCTTAGACCACTGCGCCACTCGGGAGACTGATAAGAGATAGTGGCCTATTCCTAGATAATTTCCAATTATTATAACTGATGCAGATTTAACATTTTAATCCATGTTGAAACAACCAAAAACTCTACCATTACTTTCAGGGAACCCCAAAGGTTTGTTCATGATCAACTGCTCAGATTTCCTCCTTCCCAGAGCTGAACTATTCTGTCAATTTTCTATGTATTATTCATGGGTTGAGGGAACAGCTTCTGCTGCATATTGCCCAGCCCACCATCTCCATGGCTGCCTGACTGTCAAACTGCACAGATGCACACAATCTTAGCTGGGCTTATTTTACATAGATATAAGCATGATGTTGTAAGAGGTTTCGATGTTAAATCCTAAGCATATAGCCTACGCCTACCTACTGATCAAAAGGTTAATCTTTTTAAACAAAAAAAACGTGCCATTTCATGTATATGGTAAGCCACAAACAAATATTTGCATATTTGCAGACCCACGTGCAGCATCACACAAAGGCATGTTGGCTTTATTTGAAAAGGTAAACACACATAAATGGATAAATGCACCTTAATTCTGATATGTGACAGAGATTAAGTGAGAAATATATATTTCCGGACTTTAAAAATAAATTGTGATCATAGAATAATCTAATATGACAAGTAGCTTTGATTGTAACAGAGTCAGGTAACAAAGGTATTCAGAATATTCAAGATAGCTGACCTCTTCAGAGAGGCAATGTCTTCTTATATTTGACAATGTCAGTGTTGTATTACAATTTGGAGTCTTTTCACTATCTCTTATCACATTAGCATCTTACCTATACACTAACACAGACCCCTGCTAAATCAATACAGCTATAAATAGCTCCGCTTGAATAGCTCCATTTGTTTGCTAGCTATCACCCTACACCACTATGCATTGTTTGTGTATGTGTGCGTGCGTGCATTCGTGGTGGCTTTGTACTATGTGTTTAGCCAAAAAAAGAGGAGGATACCAATTATGCTTTTCACCCAGGGGTGTAGAACAGTCCTCTAGGACTGCAGTGCTGCTGGTTTTCCATTTCTCCCTTGCCCCTAATTGATCAGTTCATGCCACTGATTACCCAGAGAGTCCACACACCTAGAAACACAGGTCTAAGTCAGCCACTGATTTAAAAAAGCAAGAATGAAAACTAGCAGCCACTGCAGCCCTTCATGACTCGAGGTCAGGCAGCACCTCTGTTTGAACCCGTAACAATTATTAATTAAATATGGCAAACGTTAAGCAGAAGTATTATGTTACGATGTGAGTAGCATATGTACCTCATTCACCCCCTGGTGTCACTACAAGGTAGATATAATCTGCAATCATTACTACTGGTGCCTACCTAAAGTCAGACAGAAAGCAGTCAACTTCTGTATTAAAATGTCTAGTGAAATGAGCAGCAGGGCTAATGCTAACTCACCGCTAGCTCTGTTGACAGATACCTCTGAGGGGATCCTCATTACAAGCTGCAGCTATGTCGGATAGGCTACAGATATCTCATCTTGAACTCGTCAGCATTTTTAAATTTCCACTTTTGTGTGTGTTGTCTACACACTGTAGCTATATTTGGCTGTTCTGTTCCTCTACTCCTCCCAGGCCCTCCCAGCACTCCACCTGCATCCGCTTTCACCCGACGGGGGAATGGCAGCCTCTCTAGCCCTTGCTTGCCAATGGGCAGATAAGCTAGTTTACAGCTCATGTCTTCAATATGAGAAGCATGCGCATACTAATGAAAAGGGACGAAGGGGCAAAGCATTCCACAGATATCGGTAAGGAGAGAGAGCAGGTACTTAGGTAGGTATGAATAGCTGCATATATGAGCAGGTAAATCTGCTAGGACTATGTTTAATGGAATGGCGTTTAGGTGGAATTACACTGACGATAGGAATGTGACTACAATAGTGCATAACATGTCTGGGCTGCAGAGATAAGGTTTGAGAGAGGTTTGCTGCAGTAACATCAGCAACAGAATCAATATATGAATTAAAATCAGTATATTGTGTTACAACTGGTACTAGATAGATCAATGTAGTATTACAATTCATATGGACAACAATGGTAGACACTGGTTTGTTTGAAAGGTTTTTGAGGAATAATAAATGCTAATTATTTAGCAGAGAATAGGCATCAAAAGATGCTGTGAGGTAAGATATGGTTGAATACGGTTGGACGTGGTTGGTGGAATCAGATGGGGTTCCATTACAATCCACAGAAATGCAGTCATACACAGGTTAGTATAACCAATGTATCTACCCAGTGTACCGCTCGCTTGCAAGTGGCAATGGATTGTTGTAACAGCTGGACTAAACAAACCATCAGGCTAGCATTCAGGTTACACTGGACAGGCTAAATGGCTAGACTGGCTAATCAGGGTTTGAACCAAATGATATTTAATCTAATGTTACGTAGGGCCTATAGCTAAAGCTAACTCCAGACAACCTATTCTTCATTGTACACACTATTCTACACTGAGTTACAACAAGCAGCAAAAAGGATTTGATAGTAATGTAATGGATGCACAGTACTTCCACCATTCCCCTCCCTTCAGATATACCAGAACATTCAAAAACACATTCATTGCTGGGTGTGAATGCGACATCATAGTGTACAGAGCAGTACATAAGACATTGCACATCTGGGAGATAGGGCACCACAGGGAAATGCTGGTGTGTTGCACTGAGCAATGTAGGGCAGGCCTGATACACCTGCCATGTAAGCCTCAGTAATTCTGGCTATAGAATATAGAACAGTACACGGTTCTAAACTGTTGAGGGATCTAAACAGTCGGCCTAGTTAATAGAGTGTGTCCTCTGCATGTGATCCAAAGACATACATTATCGCATTTCAATTGGGTAACCCACATGAAGAAGCCCAGTCTGTGTCCCACTCACCCCCTTTAAGCAGCCAGCCCCGTTCAGAAGCATGCCAGCGACTCGTGACACAATGGAACTTTTTAGCGACCACAAAGATAGCCGTGGGGTTATCCGCCCGCAGACCGTAACACGCCTTTTCAAGTAGTTCATTCATTATATTCATGGCGATACAATGCTAGGCAGGAAGCATGCATTCTAATGTTGTATCTCTGGATGTCGTGTAAAAATAAATAGCTAGCCTTCAATGAAAATGTAGCAATTGAAAAACGTTCACACCAGAGAGATGAATATGTACTGTACAGTATGTTCTACAGGCAATGTTACCCCTATGGAGCACTATACTGATACTAAAGTCAAATAATCAAATAAACATTTTAAAACAGTACAATTAATTACCTCCAATACTACTGTGTAATAAATTATCCTTGCCTCATTAGAACACCACTACAAATTTTGGACGTACGTAAACACTGAAAAATGTACACCATCTCACTCGCTATTACTTAAGCAAATATTTCATTTATCGCTTATTCATCAAGCCGTTGACAGCCTAACCAGCTGTTTTGGATCTAGTGGCAGGGGAGCTTCCCTCTATTTATATAGTTTTATTGGTAGAGAAGAAGGGATGCTGTTGTCCATGGATTCACATGCAGCTATGACATTGGCCCTGCAGTAAAAATGTCTACATAAAATATAACATGCATTACCACTCTCTGCTTTGTGTTTGTGTGTGGATGGGTGAGTGGATGGATGGGGGAAGAGAGTATGGATGCATAGAATGTGAGTATTATGTATGTGTGTATATGTGTACCTTTGATGTGTATGTATGTGTGTATATGTGTAGCCTTGTAAGTGTATATTTATGTGGATGTGTGTGGACGTGTATTTGTATGAAGTGTTATTCACAAATCTCCAGTCTGGATTTTTGAGATAGCCTAAACACACAAGTATTGATTATCTCCTAAAAACACACACCCTAGAGAAAACAGCCAAAGCACATTTGAAGTGCAGAATTATATTCTTGCAACGTTCTTGAAAACCATTTGAAACTGAAGGCTCGCAAAATGATCATATTGAGTAAATCATATTAAACTCGATCCACTCAGCAGCTTAAAAAACAACAACTGAGACCCAGTTGAGGTTTTATGGGAGATATTGCGGCCAATAGCATCCGTGATCGCCTGCTAGCCTGCGGACAGCATTGGATCCACCAGGAATAATGTGAGTAGCATCCAGACAGCTACCAAACAGAAGCAGTGAGTGTATCAGTTCAACCAAAGAGGGAGGATGCATACTGCTGTGATCCCTGCTGCTGGGAGGATGGATGGATTGATAGGGCCCATCTTATGTGCAGATATTTAGTCATACAGCTTATAATCCTATTTGTGCAAATGTTTACACATATGTGTATTTGAGTGTGTTTATGTGCATATTCATTGGATTAATTTGACTGACTGCACTTTGACAGCTAAAGCCCTTTGGCAAAGATGGAGCTATGGTGAGTGTGGAGGAGGAGGAGGAGCAGAGGGGATGAGAGTGATAGAGTGAGGCAGAATGTGTGTGAGAGAGAGAGAAAGGGTCAAGAGAAAAGAGAGAGTGGCTGTGGGGGAGGGGACAGAGGAGAGAGAGAGAGAGAGAGAGAGAGTGTGGGGGAGGGGACAGAGGAGAGAGAGAGAGAGAGAGAGAGAGAGAGAGAGAGAGAGAGAGAGAGAGAGAGAGAGAGAGAGAGAGAGAGAGAGAGAGAGAGAGAGAGAGAGAGAGAGAGAGAGAGAGAGAGAGAGAGAGAGAGAGTGGCTGTGGGGGAGGGGACAGAGGAGAGAGAGAGAGAGAGACAGGGTCAAGAGAAAAGAGAGAGTGGCTGTGGGGGAGGGGACAGAGGAGAGAGAGAGCGAGAGAGAGAGAGTGAGAGAGAGAGAGAGAGAGAGAGAGTGGGGGATGGGAGAAAGAGGGAGGGAGAGATCCAGGGAGAGAGAAAAGGAGAGGGAGATGGAGAGAGGGAGGGAGGGAGGGAGAGAAATTGGAAAAGGGTGGGGGAGGGGAAGAGAGGAGAGAGTCTGTAGCTAGCTAACACACATGATGCAGGTTAAACAGCATCTGTTACCACCTTCAAAAAATCTCATTGCTCTCAGGACAGGGGATTAAACAGCCGTTGTGACCCAACCAGGGGTCACCCATTCCATACATCATCCCACCCCCAACGCCATCCCTCTGCATCCATGTCACAGAGCTCCCTGTCAGGGAGAATTACATAAGCCTGGGTGACTTCAGGTGTGGGGGTGAATACAAATGCCACGAACGCCTTGCCCTACCCCTAGTCCATCTGTGCTGGGAGTGGAAGAAGCCATCGGAGAGAGAGAGAGAGAGAGAGAGAGAGAGAGAGAGAGAGAGAGAGAGAGAGAGAGAGAGAGAGAGAGAGAGACGCCCCCTGTCCGCCATTACTGCCCATGTCTTTGGGGCCTGGTAACAAAATTAACTAATGTCCCAATGTAGTACACAGTGGGTTAGGGTTAGACTTGGGGGTTTTGAGTGGTGGCAGCAGAGGTAGAGGGCATGGAGAGGGGAGAGATTAAATAAAGAGCCCTGATATACAGTATACACACGTCAACCCTCATCCACTTCATGTCCATCTTTTGTCAATCCATGTTCGCTTTTCCACTTCCACGGCTATAAAAAGCATTGATTGTCAGTGTCCATGTTCCTTCCCTCTGATGCTTTGAGGGGCCAAGGGAGAAAATGGAAGCGAAGCGTCTTTTTTTATGGCCCATAATGGAGGAGGGATGGATGGAGGATGGAGGGGATGTTTAGATAGAAATAGATGCCGTGGCTTCCTGACTGACTCAGCGAAAACTCAGGGGAGTGTCTTAAGTGAAGTAACAAACAAGGTCAGGATGTGATGTGCGAGCTGAACTGGCTGCCAAACCTGGGCTACATGTAGCACCCAGAGGCTCACAGAGAGAGGGAGGCTAGACTCCAGGAGAGAGACACAGGTTTCATCTCGATTCTCCTGAAGTGTGCACTTGCACACTCACCATGGTGGAAACTCCCTCCAGTCTCGCTTACACCACTCCAATGCTTTTAAATTCATGACAGGAAGTGCACACGTTGGGAGAAGTGTGGAGAATCAGAATGCTAATCCATCAATACCATACACAGTCATATCAAACGCTCTTCCCAGCGTATTCTGCACTGTAAGATACCATTTGGTGCACTGCACTGTGCATCCAGAGAAAAAAGTATTCTTCTTATATTTAAGCAATAAGGCCCGAGGGGGTGTGGTATATGGCCAATATACCATGGCTAAGGGCTGTTCTTAGGCACGACGCAAAGCAGTGTATTTTGGCAATATACACTATATATACAAAAGTCTGTGGACACCCCTTCAAATTAGTGGATTCGGCTATTTCAGCCACACCCGTTGCTGACAGGTGTATAAAATCGAGCACACAGCCATGCAATCTCCATAGACAAACATTGGCAGTAGAATGGCCTTACTGAAGAGCTCAGTGACTTTCAATGTGGCACTGTAGTAGGATGCCACCTTTCCAACAAGTCAGTTCGTCAAATTTCTGCCCTGCTAGAGCTGCCCCTGTCAACTGTAAGTGTTGTTATTGTGAAGTGGAAACATCTATGAGCAACAACGGCTCAGCCGCAAAGTGGTAGGCCACACAAGCTCACAGAACGGGACCGCCGAGTGCTGAAGCACGTAGCGCGTAAACATCGTCTGTCCTTGTTTGCAACATTCACTACCGAGTTCCAAACTGCCTCTGGAAGCAACGTCAGCACAATAACTGTTAGTCGGGAGCTTCATGAAATGGGTTTCCATGGCCGAGAGAGCCGCACACAAGCCTAAGATCACCATGCGCAATGCCAAGCATCGGCTGGAGTGGTGTAAAGCTTGCCGCCATTGGACTCTGGAGCAGTGGAAACGCGTTCTCTGGAGTGATGAATCAAGCTTCACCATCTGGCAGTCCGACGGACGAATCTGTAATGTTTGGTGGAGGAGGAATAATGGTCTGGGGCTGTTTTTCATGGTTCGGGCTAGTTCCCTTAGTTCCAGTGAAGGGAAATCTTAACGCTACGGCATACAGTGGGGAAAAAAAGTATTTAGTCAGCTACCAATTGTGCAAGTTCTCCCACTTAAAAAGATGTGAGAGGCCTGTAATTGTAGGATTTGTAATGAATTTATTTGCAAATTATGGAGGAAAATAAGTATTTGGTCAATAACAAAAGTTTCTCAATACTTTGTTATATACCCTTCGTTGGCAATGACACATGTCAAACATTTTCTGTAAGTCTTCACAAGGTTTTCACACACTGTTGCTGGTATTTTGGCCCATTCCTCCATGCAGATCTCCTCTAGAGCAGTGATGTTTTGGGGCTGTCGCTGGGCAACACAGACTTTCAACTCCCTCCAAAGATTTTCTATGGGGTTGAGATCTGGAGACTGGCTAAGCCACTCCAGGACCTTGAAATGCTTCTTACGAAGCCACTCCTTCGTTGCCCGGGCGGTGTGTTTGGGATCATTGTCATGCTGAAAGACCCAGCCACGTTTCATCTTCAATGCCCTTGCTGATGGAATGAGGTTTTCACTCAAAATCTCACGATACATGGCCCCATTCATTCTTTCCTTTACACGGATCAGTCGTCCTGGTCCCATTGCAGAAAAACAGCCCCAAAGCATGATGTTTCCACCCCCATGCTTCACAGTAGGTATGGTGTTCTTTGGATGCAACTCAGCATTCTTTGTCCTCCAAACACGACAAGTTGAGTTTTTACCAAAAAGTTATATTTTGGTTTCATCTGACCATATGACATTCTCCCAATCCTCTTCTGGATCATCCAAATGCACTCTAGCAAACTTCAGATGGGCCTGGACATGTACTGGCTTAAGCAGGGGGACACATCTAGCACTGCAGGTGCGGCGTAGTGTTTTACTGATGGTAGGCTTTGTTACTTTGGTCCCAGCTCTCTGCAGGTCATTCACTAGGTTCCCCCGTGTGGTTCTGGGATTTTTGCTCACCGTTCTTGTGATCATTTTGACCCCACGGGGTGAGATCTTGCGTGGAGCCCCAGATCGAGGGAGATTATCAGTGGTCTTGTATGTCTTCCATTTCCTAATAATTGCTCCCTCTGTTGATTTCTTCAAACCAAGCTGCTTACCTATTGCAGATTCAGTCTTCCCAGCCTGGTGCAGGTCTACAATTTTGTTTCTGGTGTCCTTTGACAGCTCTTTGGTCTTGGCCATAGTGGAGTTTGGAGTGTGACTGTTTGAGGATGTGGACAGGTGTATTTTATACTGATAACAAGTTCAAACAGGTGCCATTAATACAGGTAACGAGTGGAGGACAGAGGAGCCTCTTAAAGAAACAGTTACAGGTCTGTGAGAGCCAGAAATCTTGCTTGTTTGTAGGTGACCAAATACTTATTTTTCACCATAATTTGCAAATAAATTCATTACAAATCCTACAATGTGATTTTCTGGATTTTTTTTTCTAATTTTGTCTGTCATAATTGACGTGTACCTATGATGAGAATTACAGGCCTCTCTCATCTTTTTAAGTGGGAGAACTTGCACAATTGGTGGCTGACTAAATACCTTTTTTCCCCACTGTACATTGACATTCTAGACAATTCTGTGCTTCCAACTTTGTGTCAACAGTTTGGGGAAGTCCCTTTCCTGTTTCACCATGACAATGCCCCCATGCACAAAGCAAGGTCCATACAGAAATGGTTTGTTGAGATCGGTGTGGAATAACTTGACTGGCCTGCACAGAGTCCTGACCTCAACTCCATCGAACACCTTTGGGATGAATTGGAACGCTGACTGCAAGCCAGGCCTAATCGCCCAACATCAGTGCCCGACCTCACTAATGCTCTTGTGGCTGAATGGAATCAAGTCCCCGCAGCAATGTTCCATGATCCAAGATGGCGTAGTAGTGCAGTCCTGTTTTTGTCGTGTGTCTGTAAATAGCCTGTAAATACCCTGTTTTTTTGTATTTTTCGTACATATTTCCCTATCAGACTTTTCATCCTTCTACAAAATATTCTTTCCTGCAACCCGCCTCACTCAATGTGGAACGGATTCTATTATTGACTTACCTTTTATCTAGAATCTCCAGTTGAAACTAGCTAGCCAGCTAACTAGCTACTTGCTATTAGCCACAGTTAGCGGTATTTCACCCAGAACATTGGATTTTTCTGTGGGAATAATTTAATCACTGGACATTAATCACCGGATCGCAACTAGCTAGCCGCAACCGAATGGATGTTGCTGTCTGGCTAATCACCACTGCCCCCAATGCAAGCACCAGTTAGCCTCGAGATAGCCTAGAGCCAGGCTCATATCTACCTCTAGGTCTACCGGACGGGAGTAGCCAGCTAACTAGCTACTTGCTATCAGCTACCGTTAGCGGTTTTTCACCATTGTCCGTGGCCTGCACCACCCACCAGCCAGCTCTAGTCTGGACTATTATTCGGCCAGTCTGCACTGTCTGCACAGCGCGTTATCGACCCAGAACATATCAGTTTTTCTGCCGGAATCACTGAATCACTGGACCTTTAACTCCGGATTCATCGCTACCAGCTAGCTGCAACAAAATGGACGTTGTGGTCTGGCTAATCATCCTGAGCTAGGCCCATCTCCCGGCTATCTACCTGTCATTGTCATGTCATTGTCATTTAGCAGACACTCTTATCCAGAGCGACTTACAGGAGCAATTAGGGTTAAGTGCCTTGCTTAAGGGCACATCGACAGATTTTTCACCTAGTCGGCTCGGGGATTAGAACCAGCGACCTTTCGATTACTGGCACAACGCTCTTACCCACTAAGCTACCTGTCTGTCAACCGGACGGGACCACCTAGTGTTGACACGGAGCCCCGCCGATCCTACACGACTGGTCTGCCGACGAAATCGTCTGATGTGGTTAAAACAGGCTTCCCGTTACGACGTCGACCACGAAGATTCCATCTGCTAGCCCCGGCCCGCTAGCACACGCTAGCCGTGGCCTCTTGCTCGCTAGTGCTTTAGCAGCCCCCGAACTACCTCCGTACTATCCTATTGCTGTTCACCGGACCTTAGGATAACTCAGCTATACAGCTGATGTCTGCTGGACTGTTCCTTTTTACGGTACCGCATCCTGTTTATGTTTAGCCTCAGCCCAAACTGTGTCGTCATTACCAGCTGTTGTCTTAGCTCTCTCAAATTACACCTGTGATTGCTTTATGCCTCTCTCCCATCTCAATATGGTTAGCTTATTGTTGTTTCGGTTATTTCTAATTGTACTATTTCACTGTAGATCCCCCAGCCCAGCTAAACCTGCCTTAGATAGCTCCTTTGTCCCACCCCCCATACACGCGGAGACCTACTCAATTGGTGCCTCCAGTGATGCTATCTCTTTCATTGTTACCCAACGCTTAGGTTTACCTCCACTTTACTCATATCCTTCCATATCGTTGTCTGTACATAATGCCCTGAATCTTTTCTACAACGCCCAGATATCTGCCCCCTTTATTCTATGTACCCAACGCACTAGAAGACCAGTTCTTAAAGCCTTTAGCCGTATCCTTATTCTAGTCCTCCTCTGTTCCTCCGGTGATGTAGAGGCTAACCCAGGCCCTACAGCCCTCAGTATCACTCCTACTCCCCAGGTGCTATCATTTGCTGACTTCTGTAATCGCAAAAGCCTTGGTTTCCTGCATGTAAATATCAGAAGTCTACTTCCTAAGTTTGAGTTATTCACTGCGTTAGCACACTCCGCCAACCCTGATGTTCTAGCAGTGTCTGAATCCTGGCTTAGGAAGGCCACCAAAAATTCTGAAATTTCCATCCCCAACTATAACATTTTCCGTCTAGATAGAACTGCCAAAGGGGGTGGAGTTGCAATCTACTGTAGAGATAGCCTGCAGAGCTCTATCATACTATCCAGGTCTGTGCCCAAACAATTTGAGCTTCTACTTCTAAAAATCCACCTTTCCAGAAATAAGTCTCTCACTGTTGCTGCTTGGACACCATATGTGAATTGATTGCCCCCCATTTATCCTCAGAGTTCGTACTGCTTGGTGACCTAAATTGGGATATGCTTAATACCCCGGCCATCCTACAATCCAAACTAGATGCCCTCAATCTCACGCAAATTATCAACGAACCTACCAGGTACAACCCTAAATCCGTAAACATGGGTACCCTCATAGATATCATCCTGACTAACTTACCCTCTAAATACACCTCCGCTGTCTTCAACCAGGATCTCAGCTATCACTGCCTTATTGCCTGCGTCCGTAACGGGTCCGCGGTCAAACGACCACCCCTCATCACTGTCAAACGCTCCCTAAAACACTTTAGCGAGCAGGCCTTCCTAATTGACCTGGCCCAGGTATCCTGGATGGATATAGATCTCATTCCGTCAGTAGAGGATGCCTGGTTGTTCTTTAAAAGTAATTTCCTCTCAATCTTAAATAAACATGCCCCATTCAAAAAATACAGGACTAAGAACAGATATAGCCCCTGGTTCTCCTCAGACTTGACTGCCCTTGACCAGCACAAAAACATCCTGTGGCGTACTGCATTAGCATCAAATAGCCCCCGCGATATGCAACTTTTCAGGGAAGTTAGGAACCAATATACACAAGCAGTCAGGAAAGCAAAGGCTAACTTTTTCAAACAGAAATTTGCATCCTGTAGCACTAACTCCAAAAAGTTTTGGGACACTGTAAAGTCCCCGGAGAATAAGAGCACTTCCTCCCAGCTGCCCACTGCACTGAGGCTAGGAAACACTATCACCACCGATAAATCTACAATAATCGAGAATTTCAACAAGCATTTTGCTACGGCCGGCCATGCTTTCCACCTGGCTACCACTACCCCGGCCACCAACTCTGCACCCTCCGCTGCAACTTGCCCATGCCCCCCCGCTTCTCCTTCACACAAATTCAGACAGCTGATGTTCTGAAAGAGCTGCAAAATCTGGACCCCTACAAATCAGCTGGGCTAGACAATCTGGACCCTTTCTTTCTAAAACTAGCCGCCGAAATTGTCGCAACCCCTATTACTAGTCTGTTCAACCTCTCTTTCGTAACGTCTGAGATCCCCAGAGATTGGAAAGCTGCCGCGGTCATCCCCCTCTTCAAAGGGGGTGACACTCTAGATCCAAACTGTTACAGACCTATATCCATCCTGCCCTGCCTTTCGAAAGTATTTGAAAGCCAAGTTAACAAACAGATCACCGACCATTTCGAATCCCACCGTACCTTCTCCGCTATGCAATCCGGTTTCCGAGCTGGTCATGGGTGCACTTCAGCCACGCTCAAGGTCCTAAACGATATTATAACCGCGATCGATAATAGACAGTACTGTGCAGCCGTCTTCATCGACCTGGCCAAGGCTTTCGACTCTGTCAACCACCGCATTCATATTGGCAGACTAAATAGCCTTGGTTTCTCAAATGACTGCCTCGCCTGGTTCACCAACTACTTCTCAGATAGAGTTCAGTGTGTAAAATCGGAGGGCCTGTTGTCTGGACCTATGGCAGTCTCTATGGGGGTGCCACAGGGTTCAATTCTTGGGCCGACTCTTTTCTCCGTGTATATCAATGATGTCGCTCTTGCTGCTGGTGACTCTCAGATCCACCTCTACGCAGACGACACCATTTTGTATACATCTGGCCCTTCATTGGACACTGTGTTAACAAACCTCCAAACGAGCTTCAATGCCATACAACACTACTTCAGTAGCCTCCAACTGCTCTTATACACTAGTAAAACTAAATGCATGCTCTTCAATCGAACGCTGCTGGCACCCGCCCACCCGACTAGAATCACCACTCTCGACGGGTCTGACCTAGAGTATGTGGACAACTACAAATACCTAGGTGTCTGGTTAGACTGTAAACTCTCCTTCCAGACTCGCATTAAGAATCTCCAATCCAAAGTTAAATCTAGAATCTGCTTCCTATTTCGCAACAAAGCCTCCTTCACTCATGCTGCCAAACATGCCCTCGTAAAACTGACTATCCTACCGATCCTTGACTTCAGCGATGTCATTTACAAAATAGCCTCCAACACTCTACTCAGCAAATTGGATGTAGTCTATCACAGTGCCATCCGTTTTGTCTCCAAAGCCCCATACACTACCCACCACTGTGACCTGTACGCTCTTGTTGGCTGGTCCTCACTACATATTCGTCGTCAAACCCACTGGCTCCAGACCATCTATAAATCACTGCTAGGCAAATCCCCGCCTTATCTTAGGTCATTGGTCACCATAGCAGCACCCACCCGTAGTCTGCGCTCCAGCAGGTATATCTCACTGGTCATTCCCAAAGCCAACACCTCCTTTGGCCGCCATTCCTTCCAGTTCTCTGCTGCCAATGACTGGGACGAATTGCAAAAATCTCTGAAGCTGGAGACTCTTATCTCCCTCACTAACTTTAAGCATCAGTTGTCAGAGAACCTTACCGATCACTGCACCTGTACACAGCCCATCTGAAATTAGCCCACCCAACTACCTCATCCCTATATTGTTATTTATTTTTGCTCTTTTGCACCCCAGTATCTCTATTTGCACATAATCGCTTGCACATCTAGCATTCCAGTGTTAATACTAATTGTAATTATTTTGCACTATAGCCTATTTATTGCCTTACCTCCATAACTTGCTACATTTGCACACACTGTATATATATTTTCTGTTGTATTTTTTGACTTTATGTTTTTTTACCCCATATATAACTCTGTGTTGTTGTTTTTATCGCACTGCTATGCTTTATCTTGGCCAGGTCGCAGTTGTAAATGAGAACTTGTTCTCAACTGGCTTACCTGGTTAAATAAAGGTTAAAAAAAAATATATAATAATAATAATAAATCTAGTGGAAAGCCTTCCCAGAAGAGTGGAGGCTGTTATAGCAGCAAAGGGGGGACCAACTCCATATTAATGACCATTATTTTGGAATGAGATGTTCGACGAGCAGGTGTCCACATACTTTTGGTAATGTAGTGTACCACAAACCCCAAGGTGCCTTATTGCTATTAAAAACTGATTAACAACGTAATTAGAGCAGTAAAAATAAATGTTTATTTTGATATACCATGGCTGTCAGCCAATCAGCAGTCAGGGCTCAAACCACACAGTTTATAATTTACTTTGTGGAACGGGTTAGGGGTTAAAGTAACTAATGAAAGAGGGATAATCGAAATGTTGAGTGTCGGCTGAGCCATATCTCTAAAACCCTAACACAAAATGACAATCTTCTAATTCCTCTTTTAAATGAATTTATAAAACCTTAATGACTATCACTATCAGTTTTTATCAGAAATGTGGGTGTTATCAACAAGTATGATAAGAGGAGTAGAAATATTGCCAGAGGTGTTTTTGGAAACATGTGGCACAGTGCTAAGTTCAAACTTAATTTAGACCTTCTCTGAACTGCATGCAAAGCCCCCAAAATACATTTAGACTTACTCAAATTCAGTTCATCACCGTTGAACCCAGTCTGTGGTCTCCCTCAGGGGATCACAGCTGAGAAATGGAGACAGGTTTGTGAGGCTGCCAAGACGTTTTTGGGGCATTGTACATGACCAATTCACAGAATTCAATGAGCCATGTAATCAATATATAAAATGGTGAATGATGGGAGGGTTTAACAAATCTATGATTGCGTGTTTTAAATTATCTTGCGTCACGTAGCCTAGGAACCTATAGGAGTGTTCCATCCTACAACTAGTGTCTACCTAGATTACACTTCATCCTGTTGTCCTTTGCTCTAATGTCAACTGTTAATA
Organism: Coregonus lavaretus; assembly: GCF_964263955.1. Lineage (NCBI taxonomy): Eukaryota > Metazoa > Chordata > Actinopteri > Salmoniformes > Salmonidae > Coregonus > Coregonus lavaretus. The sequence continues at coordinate 9,891,774 of NC_140015.1, read as the reverse complement.
ACAACTGCATGACCACTTCTGTCATATGTTATTACATGCTTCATAAGTGTCTACATACCAGATGATATTACAGGGTGTTATGTTATGTCATTTACTAACCTTTGTGTCACATTATTACATTTTACATTTACATTTTAGTCATTTAGCATCTTATCCAGAGCGACTTACAGTTAGTGAGTGCATACATCTTTTTTTTTCATACTGGCCCCCCGTGGCAATCGAACCCACAACCTACAACATTATTACATTGAATGGAATGATGGGGGTCATAACCATGACGTTATAGTGTGTGCACAGACACCTTAAGTAAAGTGACATTCATTTGAGGTGTTATAAAACAGTTATGCATGTGGTTGCTCCACAGGATGAGTTGAGAATCACAAAACGTTACCATTCAAAGGATCTCCAAGAAACATTGTCAAATGGGAGCACAGATATATTTAGGATTATACATTTTTGGAAAAACTGCACTCAGTCCAGATATGAAAAAGAAACATTATAATACCAACAACTTGCCAAAACACAAAAATATTCTAACAAAACGGACGCAAATAGAATTTGTGCTGGAGCACACCAGGATTTGTGACAGCTGTGAAAAAAGGAAGATGTGCAGGCTACAGTAACAATGGCTAGTTAGCCAGGTATCTAGCTAGCTAATTAGTTGATGTTGCAACTGCAACATTTCATTGACCCGCCGATGGCTAGCTAGCTTACTATCTAGCAATCTGCTAGCACTAGCTAGTTAACTTCACTAGCTACTGGTGGAAATAAAAAACGTACTCTGTAGCACATTATACATTAACATCCTCTTTCACACTTTAAACGTAATAACATTTTCATCTTAATACACATTCTTTTACACAATCCAATGTATGTCAATAGCTATTAACCATGTTATTTGCTGTGGCTAGATTTGGGTTAGTGATAGGAAGAATGTCCCTACCCTAAACCCTAACCCTAACCCTAACCTTAACTCCAACCCTAACCTTAACCATTACCTAACCGTAACCTTAACCCTTACCTTAACCGTTTAAAATGTCTATTTCAATGGGGTGACATCAGAGTTAGGACGTCCCAAGGATTCCATTCAGACTTTACTGCTAGATTTGCCAAATAATCTATATAAATCCTGGATTGTGGATGCTACACTACATGACCAAAAGTATGTGGACACCTTCTCATCGAACATCTCATTCCAAAATCATGAGCATTATAATGGAGTTGGTCCCCCCTTTGCTGCTATAACAGCCTCTACTATTCTGGGAAGGCTTTCCACTAGATGTTGAAACATTGCTGCGGGGACTTGCTTCCATTCAGCCACAAGAGCATTAGTTAGGTAGGGCACTGATGTTGAGCGATTAGGCCTGGCTCGCAGTCGGCGTTCCAATTCATCCCAAAGGTGTTTGATGGGGTTGAGGTCAGGGCTCTGTGCAGGCCAGTCAAGTTCTTCCACACTGATCTCGACAAACCATTTCTGTATGGACCTCGCTTTGTAAAACGCATTGGGGCAGGTAACGTGTTCTCCTGGCATCCGCCAAACCCAGATTCGTCCATCGGACTGCCAGATGGTGAAGCGTGATTCATCACTCCAGAAAACGCGTTTCCACTGCTCCAGAGTCCAATGGCGGCGAGCTTTCGACCACTCCAGCTGACGCTTGGCATTGTGCATGGTGATCTTAGGCTTGTGTGCGGCTGCTTGGCCATGGAAACCCATTTCATGAAGCTCCCAACGAACAGTTCTTGTGCTGACGTTGCTTCCAGAGGCAGTTTGGAACTCGGTAGTGAGTGTTGCAACCGAGGACAGACGATGTTTACGCGCTACGTGCTTCAGCACTCGTTCTGTGAGCTTGTGTGGCTTACCACTTCGCGGCTGAGCCGTTGTTGCTCCTAGACATTTCTACTTCACAATAACAGCACTTACAGTTGACCGGGGCAGCTCTAGCAGGGCAGAAATTTGACGAACTGACTTGTTGGAAAGGTGGCATCCTATGATGGTGCCACGTTGAAAGTCACTGAGCGCTTCAGTAAAGCCATTCTACTGCCAATGTTTGTCTATGGAGATTCCATGGCTGTGTGCTCGATTTTATACACCTGTCAGCAATGGGTGTCCACATACTATTTGTATATATAGTGTATGTTTTGGCCAATGAGAGGATTTGAAGCCACCGGTCGGCCGTATTGGCACTCCCCAGAAGGAGCAGTCCTCCATAGGAATGAATGGAATTCTAAGGTATTTCAATTAAATGTTTCAAGGACAAATTACATGTATTTAAGATATATTTTTTGCTGTAGTGGGGACAGTAACATTAGTACTTTCAAAAATATATATTTTCCTGAAAAGAATCTATAGATTTGTATGTTTAGCTCACATAATATCATTTAAAAGTCTGTAATAGAATAGACGTGGCAAAAACAAATGTAGACATTAATAAATGCCTTTCTATAGCTTCAAAAACATCTTTACAACGGTGGGGGATTGCCAAGATGGAGGCGCGGGGGCTTCAAAACGGCGCCCCCTGTCTGTCATCTAGAGTGTATATAAATCATTGGATTTGCCCAGGAGAGAAGTACAGCGCCATCTCCTTGAAGCCACAGAAGTTCAAGGCCGACTGCGGTACTGCAGGCATTGTTAGCAGAAAACAGGATCCCCCATTATAGAGAATGAAAAAATTGGTCAATCTTGTATAAAGATAAAAAATTTGGAAGACAATCATGGTACCAATAATTGCTTCTAATACACCTGATGTATGTCAATGAACCGATTATTTTAAAATCGCACACAGAAGAAGTTATAAGGATAATTGAGTTGCTAATGGCAGTTTGCAGTACCCCGGTCGGCCTTCAACTTGAGTTACTCAATGAGAGGGGGCAGCACTGGTCCAATTTGTACAACTCAGAGCAGTTTATTGTCTCGTCCAATTAAAAATCCTAAGTACATCTGTGCTCCCATTTGCCCATCTTTCTTTTTTAATCCTTTGAATGGTAAAATGTTGTGATACTCTCAACACATACTGTGGTATAAGCACATTCATAACTGTTTTATAAGACCTCAAATTAATGTCACGTTACTTAAGGTGTCTGTACACACTCTATAATGGCGTATGACATGGTTATGACACCCATCATTCCGTTCAATGTAATAATGTGGCACAGAGGTTGGTAAATGAGATAACACCCTGTAATATCATCTGGTATGTAGACTCTTATGTAGCATGTAATAACATATGACATAAGTTGTCATGCAGACTGTGTAATAGCAGTTGTTATTAACAGTGACATAAGAGCATATGACAACAGGATGAACAGTCATCTATTTAACACCCATTATTACTAGTTTTATAACATATTATTTGTTACTTATAACTATTTAAAACTACTTATAACAGCTTATGACAAATGTTATAATGTGTTATTTAGTTGTTATAAAGGCTTTATGAATGCATACATAAGGACACCTAGAGTAAAGTGTTAATTTTTTTTTAATTGATCGGTTTTCTGCTGCCTTGCCAAATCCCCTTGCTGCAGAAGACATTATAGGGAGCAGTGAGCTGCATATTTCTTCACCTCCCCTCCCTCCTTCCATCCCTCGCCTCATGATTGAAACAGGAAGTGGGTGATCAATTACATATTCAACCTACACAAAAAAGAACAGTCAGAACTATATGTAAATGAGCTTAACCACTTAAGTATAGCATCTGAAGGCTGTTTCATTGTAATTTACTTACTTACAGTACCAGTCAAAAGTTTGGACACACCTACTCATTCCAGGGCTTTTCTTAATTTTTTACTGTTTTCTACATTGTAGAATAATAGTGAAGACATCAAAACTATGAAATAACAGATATGGAATCATGTAGTAACCAGAAAAGTGTTAAACAAATCAAAATCTATTTTATATTTGAGATTCTTCAAAGTAGCCACCCTTTGCCTTGATGACAGCTTTGCACACAATTGGCATTCTCTCAACCAGCTTCATGAGGTAGTCACCTGGAATGCATTTCAATTAACAGGTGTGTCTTCTTAAAAGTTAATTTGTGGAATTTCTTTCCTTCTTAATGCGTTTGAGCCAATCAGTTGTGTTGTGACAAGGTAGGGGTGGTATACAAAAGATAGCCCTATTTGGTAAAAGACCAAGTCTATATTATGGCAAGAACAGCTCAAATAAGCAAAGAGAAACAAAAGTCCATCATTACTTTAAGACATGAAGGTCAGTCAATACGGACACTTTCAAGAACTTTGAAAGTTTCTTCAAGTGCAGTCGCAAAAACCATTAAGCGCTATGATGAAACTGGCTCTAATGAGGACCGCCACAGGAAAGGAAGACCCAGAGTTACCTCTGCTGCAGAGGATAAGGTCATTAGAGTTACCAGCCTCAGAAACTGCAGCCCAAATAAATCCTTCACAGAGTTCAAGTAACAGACACATCTCAACATCAACTGTTCAGAGGAGACTTCATGGTCAAATTGCTGAAAGAAACTATTACTACCAATAAGAAGAAGAGACTTGCTTGGTCCAAGAAACACGAGCAATGGACATTAGACCGGTGGAAATCTGTCCTTTGGTCTGATGAGTCCAAATTTGAGATTCTTGGTTCCAACCGCCGTGTCTTTGTGAGATGCAGAGTAGGTGAACGGATGATCTCCGCATGTGTGGTTCCCATGGTGTGGGTGTGCTTTGCTGGTGACACTGTCAGTGATATATTTAGAATTCAAGGCACACTTCACCAGCATGGCTACCACAACATTCTGCAGCGATACGCCATCACATCTGGTTTGTGCTTAGTGGGACTATAATTTGTTTTTCAACAGGACAATGTCCCAACACACCTCCAGGCTGTGTAAGGGCTATTTTACCAAGAAGGAGAGTGATGGAGTGCTGCATCAGATGACCTGGCCTCCACAATAACCCGACCTCAACCCAATTGAGATGGTTTGGGATGAGTTGGACCGCAGAGTGAAGGAAAAGCAGCCAACAAGTGCTTATCATATGTGGGAACTCCTTCAAGACTGTTGGAAAAGCAATCCAGGTGAAGCTGGTTGAGAGAATGCCAAGAGTGTGTAAATCTGTCATCAAGGCAAAGGGTGTCTACTTTGAAGAATCTCAAATATAAAATTGATTTTGATTTGTTTAACACTTTTTGGGTTACGACATGTTTCCATATGTGTTATTTCATAGTTTTGATGTCTTAGCTATTATTCTACAATGTAGAAAATAGTAAAAAATAAAGAAAAACCCTTGAATGAGTAGGTGTCCAAACTTTTGACTGGTACTGTATGTCCAGATAAAAATTCAACGGCTACAATTTATTATGTAATGTGGGAGATTCAAAGCGTGTAACTACTGCTACTACCACCATACCAATGTGAGATCAGCAATACTTGTAAACTAGGTAATTTTAGGATGTGAGGGGCATTGTGCAGATAGCACCAGTAATGCCACCTTTTAGAAAAATAGACACACAAATGAGAATGGATATTCGGAATGAAAGTGAGAGTATGGGACAAATTCAAAGCTATTTCATGTATCAGGATTTGATTGTACAGTTATTATAATACTCTCTAACCTGGATTTCCTCCCTAAATGCAGGATTCAATTGTTGTTTGATTATTTCATTGTCAGCAATTACAATGTTGTTATAGTATAGTTTCTATGTAAAGTATAGTTTCTACAGAAGGGTCATCCTTCTTTGCAACTTTCTAAGGACTTAACTTGAGCCATACGTAGCTTCTCACCCATCAAAATGCTTTAAGAGCTTAACTTATTAATGTAGAGAGAGAGATTGATTACTTATTGGTGTCATAAGTCTGTAGCTTTATCGATAGTTAGGCTACCCGCGGGCATGGGTTCGTGAGGATGTCAAATATACAGTACATCAATCTAAATCGGTCATCATAAAACGTTTTGTCCTTCAATTTTACTCACTTTAGTGGTTTGATTGATATATCCGGGAACACCTTTTAAATGTGTTTGTCATCAAGGTGTATGATTGCTTCACAGTGTAGTAAATAGATCTGACATTTACCCTTTACAATCCAAACAGACATGGAATTATTGTATCTCCTCGCCCCAAAAATGGCAAAACTCTGACCTCTAAAAGATCATTCAACACAATCAGACCATCTGACATTCCTAGATTGTTTCCAAGACAATTTCCCCAACTAGCAATTTCAGAAATAATATCCTGCAACGATAACATGGTGATCATGCAAATTGAGAGAGCAGGAGATAATCAAACTTCAATAACATCTCCCCAACATAGTGGTCCTTAAGGCAAATGTTGTTGCTGAACTCTTGTCCTTCCTTTGTCCTTTCATTGTGCCGAGTCATTTAAAGATGTTAGATTAAAACCAAATCACGTGACGTAGTCCTTTACAATCGTACCCGGGGTTGAAAATGGCAGATTTGGGCACTGATAAGCGCCTAAATTGGAAACAATAGCTGTACAGTAACATCCTATAAATGACGTCAGAGCTCAGGCTCTGCACTTCAAAGCGCTGTATGGATTTTGACTGACAGCCGTTCTGAACTTGAGCACCACACGCGACAAGACATTGCCCCCATCCCTCCCACTAATTGGGAAACTTTTGCAAATGTTTTATTGTCTGTGTGAGGGAAATGTAAATTAAGAGGACTCGATGTATTTTGAAAGATGAGGCATTGAGGATTATAATAAATACCACTTTGATGTCATACAAGCAAGCCAAACACCTGTGAGTCCAAATGTGCACTTCACATTTCCATAATCATAAAACTCATGTCATTTACAGTGTCAACGTTTATGATCACTATGTTTGACGTACAGTTACAAGATGACATGGCGTCATACCCTGGGTTGTTCTGAACAGAATGAGCCTATATTTGTCTATTGTGAAGAAAACACGGAACACGCACCTGAATGCACTCATGACTCCTTTCTACACTCTTAGAAAAAAGGATTCCAAAAGGAGAACCCTTTTTGCTTCCATGTAGAACCCTTTTTGGTTCCAGGTAGAACTATTTTGGGTTCTATGTAGAGCCCACTGGGGAAAGGATTCTACATGGAACCCAATAGGGTTCTACCTAGAACCAAAAAGGGTTCTTCAAAGGGTTCTCCTATGGGGACAGCCGAATAACCCTTTTTATCTAAGTGTGTATGCGCACCAAAATTACGGTCTGTTTCTCTGAATTGCCTTATGAAAGCCTTACATGGTAAGATAGTATTTTATAACTTAGCAATGTTGGCAATAGAACAAGCTTTCAAATTATGCCCACCTGACCCAGATTGCGATTTATAATGGGCAGTTTTTGGATTGTGTGAACAACAGTAATTGTGTGATTGCGGGGATGCAGGGTTGTGTTACTAACAAACCAACTACAAGTGTACTTGCTCTAGCACCTTATAGTTGACGACTCTTCTTTGAGTCATTGAAGTGCATTGAAATTACTTAGGAACTGTGCACACTTTAGAGAGGTGTGTGGCCAATTGAATACACCAGTTAGTCCTCTCACTCAAACCCTTGTAATGTTTTTGTCTTATGTTGCACCTACCCCACATTTTCCAGGAATATTTGTATCATGTTACTAAATGTATCCAGAGTATTTTCAGATTTTGTCATCAACAAATGTGGCAAAAAGTACAGTAAATGTAAAATGCACATAAAATCCGCAGTGTAATATTTGGATTCAGTCTTGTGTCAGGTGAACTGTTGTGTCCTAAACTTTAGTCTAATAAATGTCCCAAAATTACATTTTCCAAACCCTTTCAATTGCAACCATGCTTATGCATTTCATATTTCTTCCGTAAGAAACATTTCAATTTATCCCTATCCATATAGGTCAATTTCCACAAGTGTAAAGGGTTAAATAAAAGTCTGCATTTGTGGCAAAGAGATGGCATACCCCACACTTCAGATTCCATGTTTCAAAACGTAGAAAAACTGACTTGAATGATCATGGGCATTCAATATCCAAAGAGATTTAGACTCTACAGAGCTTGAAAGATAGAATGATAGTCCTTAGAACATCGTATTACTTAAAGCAGTGTGAGTCACAATAAATTCCAACTGCAGGACACTGTAAGCATCCTGAGACAGCTCCATGCAGTTGTGATCTCACTGCTCCACCTGTGTTTAGCTCAGTCTGAGCGAAAGGGGATGTGCGTTAGGCTATGAACAGAATTCCGCCAGACAGCCACATGATCTCATCTGACTGATCAACCCGCTCCTCTCTGACTTGTGGCACAGTAAGGCACAGAGTCCTCAGAAAAGTAGGATGGATGCCAGAGCTAAAGTAATTATTCAGCGTGTTAATTTAGTGGCTGAAATTGTTGACGAAGTAAGTGGTCAGCATGTCTTTCCTTCCCCTACGTTGACATTTAAAAAATGCAAGCTATTCTTTATATACACATAGTAAAAACAATTGAGTAAAAGTGGAGTAGGAATTATCGGATGGATTTTCTAGAACTCATTTGAAGGTATAACTCCTAGGAGAAATGACTAGCTTTATTGAGGTAAACTTAACTATATCAAAAAAGCAGGGCAGACATTGAGGTAGTTTCTATTTAATAAAAAATCCTTCAATCCAAATATGTGGGGATAAACAACATGTGACAGATTCAGCAGTGTGAGGTGAGTAAGACTCACAGACAGACAGAGACTGTTCCTGAGTACCCTAGGCTTCATGGATTGGGGTCAGCTTTTAACCATACCCCCAAACCCAATCCACACCAAATAATACACTCAAAACAAAGGCTATTTGTTGTCCACGTAAAGTGACTTTCCCTCCTCTGTTCAGTTCATTGCCATTGAGAGGAATATAGATGCTAAAACATGCCTTGGAGGGTTATTTTTACTGTCTAATGTGTCCACCACGTCAAGGGCACGTGTACCAGTGGGCAAACAGATGCCTCGGTCAGATGAAAGACATCTTGCTGCAATAGATCCGTCACATTCCCTCCTGCTATTTAATCCTGATTAGCATTTGTTTCCTTCATTGTTGAACTTTTGTGTCTATACGACTACAATTTCAGGCTTAATTACTTTTGGGTTGACAGAGTGCAAATGAAGATCCCTCTGCTTAAATGACTTTGTGGAGGAGGACTCAAAACACACATCACTCATTCAGCTTGGGTCTGCTCGACCTTGTTTATTGGGAAATAAATCAAATGTAGGACGTATCTACCGGTAGTTCTAGGTTTGTGTTTGTATTGTGTGTACCACTGAAAAGCACTGTGGTTTTAAATATAGTGGCTGTCTCTGCCCTTGGTTGCAAATGACCTCACAGAACACTGCGTCCGTCCCCCATCATGCCCAACTCTACCACAGATGCGCCAGACTTTAGGGCTAAACCAGGAAACTGTGGCTTTTCCTGGGTTATTCATTTCCAACATGGCCGCCGTTATGACTCACCGTTTGATACAAACACATCTTTAGAATAAATAATGCACATCCTTGACCTCTCCTGGAATATACTCTCCATCCACGAAGCATCATATCTTTAAATGGAAAATACTCAACACAGAACGACCAGTATTCTCTGGTGCAATCCGCTATTACATTGATGTGGCATGTAGTCAGGGGTGGTGCTCATACATAATGTATTACTAGCTGCGGTAATCACTCATGGGGAGGGACTATTGGAGGGCCATCTAATGGAGATGCTCTGCTATACATTTTGTGACCCCCTTCCTTATGAAAAAAATCCACTTTAGGATGATAATCTTTTCTGACAATGTGTTAGGGGGGGGGGGGGGGGGGTAATGATAGCCTATACATCTACTAACTGCATCAAATGCAAATCACCAGTGTGGTCTTTGATTTCATTTGTTTAGCAGTGAGCATAATTACATTTTAGGGTCAGGTGGGATTACTGTCTCATAGAAATGTGATACAAATGTCCTAATATGGAATTGTGTAACATAAAAGACGCATACTTCAAATAAAAGACAACATAAAAGTAGATGAACATGTCAACTTCAAATATGCCAAGGAAATCTTTTACAAAAGCCACCACAAATAGATGCAAATATGTCAAATCCATTCAGTAGAGCAGAACTGCTAGGCCGTGCCTTTGAGACAGAACTGCCCTCACACAGTTTTAACATGCAGTTATTTACCTAAATATTATAATTTCTGAAATACATCCAACAGAATTCAGTCATACACTTTGACCAAACCTCATTCAGCGTGTATAATATGTTAGTGTCTCTCTCCACTCTCCTGTATACAGTTCTGCTCTGCGTTTTTTAAGTGGTGGTTTGTTCCATGCCCTTCAATGACTCAAGGACAGCTTAAGGCACAATAGAGCCAAGATATATGCAACTATCATGTGGCATGATCTTTATTACAGCTGGCAAATTGTGCTTTGGTATCATTTGTATTATACTATCATTACAACATGTTAACCCTATTAGCTTTAGTATCATTTGTCCTGAAGGAGCCTTGATTAACCCTTGTTGTCAAAGGTCAAAAGGTTATAGAAGGTTCACTCATTCATCAGCTGCTTTCTGTGTTTGATTGTACCTGTTTCGATGATGGATTGTCACCAAAACATAGGCTTTTGATTCAGAACAGATGGCTATACATTTCTCCTCTCCCAGCCTAATCTCAACAGCCTTGATAAAAATATGAACAATATAATCTTAAAGTTGTTTCATTGTTATTACATTGCAATAACAATGTTTTGCAACATTTAAATATGGTACTGTATAATCTGAGCTAACCGTGTTGCTAACGGGGACTTGTTTGTTCAGGTGAATGTTTCAATGTACAGTGCCTTCAGAAATTATTCACAGCCCCTTTACTTTTTCCACAGTTTGTTGTGCTACAAAGTGGGATTACAATTAATTTAATTGTCCGTTTTGGTCAACGATCTACACAAAATACTCTAATGTCAAAGTGGAAGAAGAATTCGAACATTTATGAAATATTTATGAAAAATAAAACACTCATATATCTGGATTAGATAAGTATTCACCCCTCTGAGACAATACATGTTAGAAACACCTTTGGCAGCATGAGTCTTTTTTGGGTAAATCTCTAAGAGCTTTGCACACCTGATTATACAGTATTTGCACATGATTATTTTTTTTATTCTTCAAGCTCTGTCAAGTTGGTTGTTGATCATTGCTAGAAAGCCATTTTCAAGTCTTGCCATAGATTTTCAAAGCCAAAACTGTAACTACGCCACTCAGGAACATTCAATGTCATCTTGGTAAGCAATTCCAGTGTAGATTTGGCCTTGTGTTTTAGGTCATTGTCCTGCTGAAAGGTGGATTCGTCTCCCAGTGTCTGTTGGAAAGAAGACTCAACCAGGTTTTCCTCTAAGATTTTGCCTGTACTTAGCTGTATTCCGTTTATTTTTATTTTTTTTAAACTCTCTAGTCCTTGCCGATGACAAGCATACCCATAACATGATGCAGCCACCACCATGCTTGAAAATATGAAGAGTGGTACTCAGTGATGTGCTGTGTTGAATTTGCCCCCAAACATAACGCTTTGAATTCAGGACAAAAAGTTTATTTGCCACATTTTTTGCAGTATTACTTAAGTGCCTTGTTGCAAACATTGCATGTTTTGGAATACTTTTATTCTGTACAGGCTTCCTTCTTTTCACTCTGTCATTTAGGTTAGTATTGTGGAGTATAGTAACTACAATGTTGTTGATCCATCCAAATTTTTCTCATTTCACAACCATTAAACTCTGTAACTGTTTTAAAATCAACATTGGCCTCATGGTGAAATCCCTGAGCAGTTTCCTTCCTCTCCGGCAACTGAGTTAGGAAGGACGCCTGTATTTTGTAGTGACAGGGTGTTTTGATACACCATCCAAAGCCTAATTAATAACTTCACCATGCTCAAAGGGATATTCAGTGTCTGATTTTTTTTTATTTCTACACATCTACCAATTGGTGCCCTTCTTTGCAAGGCATTGAAAAAAATACATGCTCTTTGTGGTTGAATCTGTGCTTGAAATTCACTACTCGATTGAGGGACCTTACAGATAATTGTATGTGTGAATGACTCAAGACATTTCATCTTTTCATTTTTTATACATTTCTAAAATGTCCTACAAACAAAATTCCACTTTGACATTATAGGGTATTGTGTGTAGATCAGTGACACAAAATCTAAATGTAATCAATGTAAAATTCAGGCTGTAAAACAACAAAATGTGGAAACAGTAAAGGAGTGTGAATACTTTCTGAAGGAACTTTATATACAGTACCACAGACCTCTACATGAATAAGCCTCTCAATGTAAATAAAGGTGTACTGTCTAGGTCGGACACTGAAGTCAAACACTCCTTTCCTCTGTCGCAATCAGGGAGTTCCAGCTGTTTATGTGGGACACATTGCATGGTAGGGAGGTGAAAGCTGTTTTTCCCACTCTTAAACTTCTGTCATGGCATACATGTGGTGAATATGAATGCTAAATACATGTGGGGCTAAATAATGCATCACAGTGAATCGAGGCACACAAAGATTTAAGCAAAACGACACAAAATATACAGTAACTGGAATAACAGAATGTTGTGCTAATTCTGCATTGGACACAAAGATGTCACTGGATATGTTATAAACCTCTTATAAATAAGCTCACTACCCTACCAAGTAGCTACAAATTGGATGCATGTATTGAATGTATGGCTCTCTCAGTCAAGGCCACAAGTGATGTTACTGATATTCAAGACAGTGTAAATTACATAATGCTCTATCGACTACTAATATGAGAGAGGTTGGCAATGCTATAGGCCTATAAATAAAACAGTCCAGAAAAGTATCCACTTTGCAACTAAAATGACACTCTGGCTGCATTTAGACAGGCAGCCCAATTCTGATATTTCACTAATTGGTCTTTTGACCAATCAGATCAGCTCTGAGAAAGATCTGACATGAAAATATCTGATGTGATTGGTTAGAAGACCTATGTGAAAAAAAAAAAAAAAGATCAGAATTGGGGTGCCTGTCTAAATGCAGCCATATAACCAATTAAAATAAAAATGCACACACACAATTTTGCACTGAATAAATATCATGGAAAATGCTAGTGCAATTACAGAAATGTTAAGGACATTGAGTGAGTGATATATTTTTGGTCTTGGGAGAACAAATCAATAAAATTAGTGTGAGTGAGTGAGTGTGTGTGTGTGTGTGTGTGTGTGTGTGTGTGTGTGTGTGTGTGTGTGTGTGTGTGTGTGTGTGTGTGTGTGTGTGTGTGTGTGTGTGTAATGACAGATCGCAAAATTACTTTTATGAGTAAGGAATTCCACTGACATCTCTAAACTATAATGCTTAGAAATATGGTAAAGAATAAGAAACGAATGACTGTGCCTTTTCAACCCCCAGGATTTGTCTCAAGGTTGCTGTTTCATCTTAGGTTTATGATATATAGTGCGATTGAGCTTCGATTATGTCCCTTCTCAGCAATCCCTACCCCAGTTTATAATCAATAAGATTGGAACAGATATTGTGCAGCAACGCACGCGCGCACCCTCACTCGAAGGTCTATCAGCCGTCTCTTTGGCTTACACGGGAATAGGAGGTATAGACGTGGTACATTTAGCCGGCCAATCTTTTTCTCACTCACACACGTAGCACATTCGGTGAAACCCGTGCAGACACGGCTTGCTCAGAGTAGGACGATGTAGCGCGCGACGTATACGTCACTGTGATGTTGATGATTACATAAAATGTAATTATTACCCAATCATACAACATCTGTTGCCAGAATTACGTGATATTCTATCATTATAATATAACATTAACAATATTATTTTCATAGAGTTTAGACTGACGGTAGCGATTATTTATCAATTTCACTTCAGATGGCATCCATTATATCGGGAAGGTGAGGGGGTTGGGTTGGGGATACAAAACCATAAATTACAGGTAAAGAAAGAACGAAAATCCGTCTCAGAGAGCAACAGAATCTACTAAATGAACACGTCTAATAAACGCTCGTATGGTTCGTTTGGACACGAAAGCGTCATAACCGAGAGATTTCTGTAGCCTAGTCTCCTTGAATCTGCAGTGGGCAGTGAGGCAAGTGCCTAGTGTCTGACTGAGTATGGATCTAGCTGTGTTCAGCGTTTCAGTGGGAAGGCACAGAAGGAGGCACATAATTCATGCAAGGTGCATCCGCTGACCAGGGGCTATCTCAGGGACGGTGACACAATCCCAGTCATTTGCTATAATGTTCACAGCGGTGCAGTATAGCCTGTATTGGCTCTACATTTGGATATAATAATCACACACAGGCTCTCACACACACACACGCTTTAGATATAGGTGCAGAGCGGCAGTGAGTCCAGGCGTTTCCTCTGATATTTTATTGATCTCCAGACGTTGGAGGTTGGGCTACGCCAAAAAAGCCATGCATGCTTCGGGCCTCATATCGATTTTATTGCCTTGAGGATAGGGGAAATGTGTTTTTCAATTAAACCTAGACAGACAAATTGCACAAATATATGGCAGTGGCTATCCTTATGGCATACATCTAGTCACCGAATATGTTTTAAACCGGTATGAATGTGGTTTTCCAATGCAGGGAAAAATGAAACCCTGGTGCAGATCCTGCCATTGCATGGTGTCGCCAAAGCGAACCCAATTGAACCCTATAGGTGCATATTTGGGAGAGATCTTCAATTATGTCCTCCTTGATCGAATTTGGGTCTAATACAAGCAATAATGTAAACGATACCCTATTATAGAGGCCAGTTATAACAAAATGTACAATCTCATAATATGACCCCCCAACCCCACCGTAGTCGGCCCCGTCCCACTCCTATAAAACGCTCTCTCCATCAACTATCTAGAAAACGATAAATCCGATGGGCTGAAGCAATTCTGAACAAATATTTCGTTCTACCAAGGGTTGAAGAAAAAACTTTAACGGTGTTTGCAGGGATTGCTTGGCTAGGATGACTATGGGCTAGGATAGCCTTCACCCACTGTATTTTACCACTGTTAAGGGTAGCTGTCCATCCATATTAGCCAGCAATAAGCATTCATAAGCTTATATTGATATGGTTCATTTATATCAGTAGACTATCTATGGTAGATGTGTTTGTTTTATATGCTTGCCTGCCTGCAATGCTAATAGCCCTATGCTATTTTCTCAAATCAATGCATTTTAACGGACCTTTAATAGAGAAGTCATATTTTTATCATGCTCATATTACGTGTATGATCATCAGTGCACGCATGCGGGCACCACTAGGCTATTGACACTGATGGGAAGATACATTCGAATGCGTAAAATAGAAATGAATAGCCTAAAGATATCTGCCTCTGTATTTTTGGTAAGGAACCGAAACCTACGTGCACATATTTTTTATGTTTGCCGTGAGCTAGCGCTCAGCAAGGAGATGTCAGACGCTGACGCCCGATTGCGGTGAGGTTTCGGAAGGGAGGAGAGAGTGGGACCAAGGGAGGAGGGTAGGAATGGTAGAAATATATAAGCTTACACTTCGTAGTTCTTGTGTACGATCCTTCATTGTTTCCCCGCCGTGTTGGCTAAAATATAATCGCCTGGGTTTTTCCGCCTCGTTGTCTTCTTATGTCCAAAGGTCCGACAATTTTATATTTTCTTCCAGTATTCAAATGAGGGGGTAGGCTATGAGTCTCCCCTGTGCACTACCTTCTCTGTCTTTTTTGCTTTTCTCTAGTCCCCCCTCTACCGTGCTTGTGCGTCCTCCTTGGCGGTGCAGTGTCGCCCCGCAGCGCGCTCCGACTCCAGCAAACGAATGCGATACGAGCGCGGTACTGATGCTGCAAAAAAAAAAAGGATGAAAAAAGAAGCGATGCGGAGGGATGGAACTCTGTGCGCACGCGCGGTCTCCCTCTCTCCATCTCAATCACTTTACCTGCTACCCCTCCCCCTCCGCCCTTTTTCCCCTTCGGTGTCTATCCGCAGCGCGTAATCGTTCGGCGCTCTATGCAAACCAGGGAACTGTAGTTTGTTTTAGGTGAATGAAAATAATTTTGTGGAATTCAGTCCACGCGCACGGAGACGAGTAGGGCAACGGAAAACCCAGCCCCCCTTCCCAAAGGAGCAGTTTCCACAAGGGACTCAGGGTGGTCTATAGTGGCAAGCAGGCAGAAGGAAGTGAGATAATCAGAGGATGAGGTGATGTTACCCCCATTAAACATGTTTTTTATTTATTTATCGGAAGCCACCCACTTCAATGCACAAGGGCTCTATGTATGAGCTGTCCACCACAAAATGGTAAACGCCATCGTAATGACTGGAATAGAAGTCAGCTGTAGGCTAAAAGGCAATGTAGCCTAATGATTTAGAGAATTCAATACTTTACTCTCTGTTTTAATATTAGGCTACAGCAGACTATTTTACTGATAGGCCTAGATTTTGAAAACCTTAACACCTCTGATTTTACAGTTATTAGATTGTAATACATCTAGACCTGCATTCTAATAGCCTATAACCTGAGGCAAATGTCATCAAAATTGTTTCAACATTTCAGACATCTTTGTTTAATTAAATTAGAATAGGCTACCATGTTAGATTGCTTTATAAGTCTACGTTTTGTGTAAAAGTTATCTTATTGTATACCGTATTCAGTGGCCTTTCCCCCCAAACCAACAGAAGGGGTCATATTACTAAACATAACATGAATATTGTCTTCAACCTTGTGCTCAATTCCATTTCCTCACATGATGACTCAATTGATCAGAGTTGTGCACTCACATTCCATATTGACAGTATCCCTGAATGGCCCCTGACTGTTTGAGCAGAGCCTACTGTAAAGAATAATCCATAATAGCTCCTAACATTATTCAATGCCTGTATTCAAGGCAATGTAGGGAGATCATGTCCTAATAAAGCACATGATATCCTCATTCAGTGGAATGATTAGTCTAGCACAGATGACCTAACTTGTGGCTTGGCATGGTTCAGTACTATCTGTAATACTTCTCAGTTTTAATTCTACAAGCAATGTACAGTATCAGGTACTGAGGTGAGACCGAAGTTGTTAGGCTACCAATATTAAATGGGATGAATTCAAAGGATAAACATACTATCTACCAATTAATCAATACCTATGTTATGCAGTGCCATCTTATATCCAGTAAAATCACCAATAAATTGGGCCACGGTGCAGAGTCATTTCAAATAAGGATTTTACGATTGTGATGAACTCATGCTCTACTCTAATTTCCTTGGAAATGGCAGCATGCCCAGTGATTAACCAACAGTCGTGTACTGTATAACCCACCTTGATGTCTTCCATTTAGCATAGAGTAGAAAGAAAAAAGCAGAGATGAGGCAGGGTTAAAACATAGCCGAAAGAGTGGGGGTCCATCTCACTAAAAAGGGGGTATATCATGAATGAGTCCCTGATAGTCATAACATGTCACATCTGCTTGATTCACACTATAGGGCCGACCTGAACTATACCCTGCTGGCTCTGATATTTTCTTTTCACATTGTCCTGTCCTGCAGTGTTACATTAACTATGGTGGATGCGTAACCAGTTCAGCCCAGTACAGCTTGGCTTGGCTCGGCACGGTTTGGCTCAGTTCAGTTTGTTTCAGTTCAGTTTGGCTCAGTAGTGTGAAATAGATACAGTAATGGAATCCATTGTGGACATTGCTTTGTTTTAACTGATGCCATCTGGGTAACCTGTTCTTATCACTTCTAACAAGTTCCCAGTTGTCCTCACAAAACCAGGCCGGCTGAAAAGGACTCTGAGTTAAGGCCTACAATTGAAATAAAAAAACATGATCTGGAGGTAGTCAAGTCAGAGATTTTACCTGTCGTATACACCTGTCACGACTTCGGCCGAGGGTCAAGAGGCGGGTGAGCGGCTGGTCCACCTGAGGCAGGGGACGATGACCGCGCAGGACTTTGCGTTGGAGTTTCGGACGCTGGCAGCGGGGTCCGGGTGGAACGAGCGGGCCCTGATCGACCATTTCCGGTGCCATCTGCAGGAGGACGTCCGACGGGAGCTAGCCTGCCGAGACACCATGTTGTCCTTCAATAAACTGGTGAACATGGCCATTCGTTTGGACAACCTGCTGGCAGCCAGAGGACGTCCTGGTAGGGGTCTGCCCGTTTCCACCCCGGACGACTCGGATTCCGAGCCGATGGAGCTAGGTGGAGCCACAGTACACCACAGTACACCACACGTCGTAGTCAACGTTCTTTTGGGCCTGGAGGCGGCAGGCAGGGCACTCACGCATCACCCCAGGTATCGAACACCCACACTTGTTCAGAGCCCTCTGCTGCGCACTGTACCCTACCTATCCACTTTCCTGATCACATTGTAGTTCCCTAGTATAAGGAGCTAGTCGATTCAGGCGCAGCTGGGAACTTTATGGACAGGGCATTCGCACGGCGTCAAGGCATTTCATTGGTTCCCCTATCCATTCCACTCCCCATCAGAGCACTCGATAGTCGAGCATTAGGGTCCGGGTTTGTTAAGGAAGTCACTATACCAGTCACCATGATCACCCAGGAGACATATTATGAGCAGGTTATTTTTTCGATTATTGAGTCTCCTGCTTTCCCTGTGGTATTAGGTATCCCTTGGCTAGCACTCCACAACCCCACCTTCTCATGGCCGCAGAGGGCTCTCGCGGGGTGGTTGCAAGAGTGTCAGGGTAGGTGTCTAGATGTTTCCGTTGGTGCAACCACGGTGGAAAGTCCAGAAGGTACCTCCGCCATGCGCATTCCCCCCAAATACCTCGATTTGGCACATGTGTTTTCAAAGACGCGTGCGACTAAATTGCCACCTCATCGGGCGGAGGATTGCGTGATAAACCTTCGGGTAGACGCTGTACCTCCCAGGAGTCATGTGTACCCCCTGTCGCAGGCTGAAACGGAGGCTATGGAAACATACTTCTCCGAGTCCCTGGGCCAGGGGTACATACGTCCCTCCACTTCACCCGCCTCCTCGAGTTTCTTCTTTGTGAAGAAGAAAGATGGCGGTCTGCGCCCGTGCATTGATTATCGATCACTGAACAAGGAGATGATTAGATTTAGTTATCCTCTCCCCCTCATTCCTTCAGTGATTGATTCAATGCATGCGGCATGCTTCTTCACTAAGCTAGATCTCAGGAGTGCATACAACCTGGTGTGTGTTCGGGAGGGGGATGAGTGGAAGACAGCATTCAGCACAACCACGGGGCATTATGAATACCTGGTGATGCCCTACGGTTTGATGAATGCTCCATCCGTCTTCCAGTCCTTTGTGAACGAGGTGTTTCGGGACATGCTTGGTCGCGGTGTGGTGGTCTACATCGATGACATCCTGGTGTATTCCGCTACTCGCGCCGAGCATGTGTCCCTGGTTCGCAAAGTGCTGGCCCGACTGTTGGAAAATGACCTTTATGCCAAGGCAGAGAAGTGTATGTTTTTCCAGTAGTCCGTCTCCCTCCTCGGATACCGCTTTACCACCTCAGGTGTGGTTTGATTCCCACGGGGGGCCAGTATGAAAAAAAAAAAAATATATATATATATGTATTCACTAACTGTAAGTCGCTCTGGATAAGAGCGTCTGCTAAATGACGTAAATGTAATGTAAATGAGATGGAGGGAGATTGCATTTCAGCCGTGAGTAGTTGGCCGACTCCAACCACGGTTAAGGAGGTGCAGCGCTTCCTTGGCTTTGCTAACTACTATCGGAGGTTTATCCGGGGCTTTGGCAAGGTTGCAGCTCCCATTACATCCCTGTTGAAGGGTGGGCCGTCCCGGCTCCGCTGGTCTGCTGAGGCTGACCTGGCCTTCAGGAGACTGCGGGGTCTGTTCACCTCAGCTCCGGTACTGGCCCACCCCGATCCATCACTACCGTTCGTAGTGGATGTGGATGCGTCCGAGGTAGGGATAGGCGCTGTCCTGTCCCAACGCTCGGGCACGCCACCCAAGCTCCGCCCCTGTGCCTTCTTCTCTAAGAAGCTCAGCCCGGCGGAGCAGAACTACGACGTTGGTGATCGGGAGCTGTTGGCTGTTGTCCGAGCTTTGACCGTGTGGAGGCCTTGGCTAGAAGGGGCGAAACACCCTTTCCTTGTCTGGACGGACCACCGTAACCTGGAGTACATCCGGGCAGCGAGGAGGCTGAAACCTCGCCAGGCCAGGTGGGCCCTATTCTTCACCCGGTTTGATTTTACACTGTCATACATTCTGGGTACGAAAAACGTGAAGGCAGCCGGACTGTCCCGGCTGTATGACACAGAGGAAAGGCCCAGAGACAACACCCCCATACTCCCGGCCCTCCTGCATTGTGGCGCCGGTAGTATGGGCGATGGACGCGGATATAGAGCAGGCACTACGCACAGATCCATCTCCACCTCAGTGTCCAGCTGGGCTGCGGTACCTGCCTGCTCTTATCCGTGATCGCCTGATCTTCTGGGCACACACGTCACCCTCCTCTGGTCACCCTGGTATCGGTCATACAGTGCGCTGCTTGATCGGAAAGTACTGGTGGCCTGAGGGTGTACGTCTCCTCCTGCTCGGTGTGCACCCAGAGTAAGGCACCTAGGCACCTCCCAGCGGGTAAGCTACAACCTTTACCAGTTCCACAACGACCATGGTCTCACCTTAGTATTGATTTTTTGACTGATCTTCCCCTCTCCCAAGGTAACACCACCATCCTGGTTGTTGTGGACCGCTTCTCCAAGTCCTGTTGCCTCCTTCCTCTGCCCGGTCTCCCCACGGCCCTGCAGACTGCGGAGGCCCTGTTTACTCACGTCTTCCGGCACTACGGGGTGCCAGAGGATAAAGTGTCCGACCGAGGTCCCCAGTTCACGTCCAAGGTTTGGAAGGCGTTCATGGAACGTCTGGGGGTCTCGGTCAGCCTGACCTCTGGGTTCCACCCCGAGTCAAATGGGCAGGTGGAACGGGTAAATCAGGATGTGGGTAGGTTCCTGCGGTCCTACTGCCAGGACCGTCCGGGGGAGTGGTCGGTGTTCTTGCCATGGGCAGAATATGCCCAGAACTCTCTCCGCCAATCCTCTACTAACCTAACACCATTCCAATGTGTTTTAGGTTACCAACCGGTTCTGGCACCGTGGCACCAGAGCCAGACCAAGGCTCCTGCGGTGGATGACTGGTTTCGGCGCGCGGAGGAGACGTGGGACGTTGCCCACGTTCACCTCCAGCGCGCCGTGCATCGTCAGAAGGCCAACGCTGACCATCACCGCAGTGAGGCCCCAGTTTTTGTACCGGGGGATCGGGTCTGGCTCTCAACCCGGAATCTGCCCCTCCGCCTGCCCTGCCGGAAGTTGAGCCCGTGGTTTGTGGGGCCGTTCAAAGTCCTGAGGAGAATCAACGAGGTCACGTATAGGTTATTACTTCCCCCTGATTACCGTATTAACCCCTCGTTTCATGTGTCTTTCCTCAGGCCGGTGGTGGTTGGTCCGCTCCAGGAGTCTGAGGTGCGGGAGGTTCCTCCACCTCCTCTGGACATCGAGGGGGCCCCGGCGTACTGTCCGTTCCATCCTGGATTCGAGACGTCGGGTGGGGGGCCTTCAGTACCTCGTGGAGTGATTGTCTTCTTATGTCCAAAGGTCCGACAATTTTATATTTTCTTCCAGTATTCAAATGAGGGGGTAGGCTATGAGTCTCCCCTGTGCACTACCTTCTCTGTCTTTTTTGCTTTTCTCTAGTCCCCCCTCTACCGTGCTTGTGCGTCCTCCTTGGCGGTGCAGTGTCGCCCCGCAGCGCGCTCCGACTCCAGCAAACGAATGCGATACGAGCGCGGTACTGATGCTGCTGCAAAAAAAAAGGATGAAAAAAGAAGCGATGCGGAGGGATGGATCTCTGTGCGCACGCGCGGTCTCCCTCTCTCCATCTCAATCACTTTACCTGCTACCCCTCCCCCTCCGCCCTTTTTCCCCTTCGGTGTCTATCCGCAGCGCGTAATCGTTCGGCGCTCTATGCAAACCAGGGAACTGTAGTTTGTTTAGGTGAATGAAAATAATTTTGTGGAATTCAGTCCACGCGCACGGAGACGAGTAGGGCAACGGAAAACCCAGCCCCCCTTCCCAAAGGAGCAGTTTCCACAAGGGGCTCAGGGTGGTCTATAGTGGCAGGCAGGCAGAAGGAAGTGAGATAATCAGAGGATGAGGTGATGTTACCCCCATTAAACATGTTTTTTATTTATTTATCGGAAGCCACCCACTTCAATGCACAAGGGCTCTATGTATGAGCTGTCCACCACAAAATGGTAAACGCCATCGTAATGACTGGAATAGAAGTCAGCTGTAGGCTAAAAGGCAATGTAGCCTAATGATTTAGAGAATTCAATACTTTACTCTCTGTTTTAATATTAGGCTACAGCAGACTATTTTACTGAGAGGCCTAGATTTTGAAAACCTTAACACCTCTGATTTTACAGTTATTAGATTGTAATACATCTAGACCTGCATTCTAATAGCCTATAACCTGAGGCAAATGTCATCAAAATTGTTTCAACATTTCAGACATCTTTGTTTAATTAAATTAGAATAGGCTACCATGTTAGATTGCTTTATAAGTCTACGTTTTGTGTAAAAGTTATCTTATTGTATACCGTATTCAGTGGCCTTTCCCCCCAAACCAACAGAAGGGGTCATATTACTAAACATAACATGAATATTGTCTTCAACCTTGTGCTCAATTCCATTTCCTCACATGATGACTCAATTGATCAGAGTTGTGCACTCACATTCCATATTGACAGTATCCCTGAATGGCCCCTGACTGTTTGAGCAGAGCCTACTGTAAAGAATAATCCATAATAGCTCCTAACATTATTCAATGCCTGTATTCAAGGCAATGTAGGGAGATCATGTCCTAATAAAGCACATGATATCCTCATTCAGTGGAATGATTAGTCTAGCACAGATGACCTAACTTGTGGCTTGGCATGGTTCAGTACTATCTGTAATACTTCTCAGTTTTAATTCTACAAGCAATGTACAGTATCAGGTACTGAGGTGAGACCGAAGTTGTTAGGCTACCAATATTAAATGGGATGAATTCAAAGGATAAACATACTATCTACCAATTAATCAATACCTATGTTATGCAGTGCCATCTTATATCCAGTAAAATCACCAATAAATTGGGCCACGGTGCAGAGTCATTTCAAATAAGGATTTTACGATTGTGATGAACTCATGCTCTACTCTAATTTCCTTGGAAATGGCAGCATGCCCAGTGATTAACCAACAGTCGTGTACTGTATAACCCACCTTGATGTCTTCCATTTAGCATAGAGTAGAAAGAAAAAAGCAGAGATGAGGCAGGGTTAAAACATAGCCGAAAGAGTGGGGGTCCATCTCACTAAAAAGGGGGTATATCATGAATGAGTCCCTGATAGTCATAACATGTCACATCTGCTTGATTCACACTATAGGGCCGACCTGAACTATACCCTGCTGGCTCTGATATTTTCTTTTCACATTGTCCTGTCCTGCAGTGTTACATTAACTATGGTGGATGCGTAACCAGTTCAGCCCAGTACAGCTTGGCTTGGCTCGGCACGGTTTGGCTCAGTTCAGTTTGTTTCAGTTCAGTTTGGCTCAGTAGTGTGAAATAGATACAGTAATGGAATCCATTGTGGACATTGCTTTGTTTTAACTGATGCCATCTGGGTAACCTGTTCTTATCACTTCTAACAAGTTCCCAGTTGTCCTCACAAAACCAGGCCGGCTGAAAAGGACTCTGAGTTAAGGCCTACAATTGAAATAAAAAAACATGATCTGGAGGTAGTCAAGTCAGAGATTTTACCTGTCGTATACACCTGTCACGACTTCGGCCGAGGGTCAAGAGGCGGGTGAGCGGCTGGTCCACCTGAGGCAGGGGACGATGACCGCGCAGGACTTTGCGTTGGAGTTTCGGACGCTGGCAGCGGGGTCCGGGTGGAACGAGCGGGCCCTGATCGACCATTTCCGGTGCCATCTGCAGGAGGACGTCCGACGGGAGCTAGCCTGCCGAGACACCATGTTGTCCTTCAATAAACTGGTGAACATGGCCATTCGTTTGGACAACCTGCTGGCAGCCAGAGGACGTCCTGGTAGGGGTCTGCCCGTTTCCACCCCGGACGACTCGGATTCCGAGCCGATGGAGCTAGGTGGAGCCACAGTACACCACAGTACACCACACGTCGTAGTCAACGTTCTTTTGGGCCTGGAGGCGGCAGGCAGGGCACTCACGCATCACCCCAGGTATCGAACACCCACACTTGTTCAGAGCCCTCTGCTGCGCACTGTACCCTACCTATCCACTTTCCTGATCACATTGTAGTTCCCTAGTATAAGGAGCTAGTCGATTCAGGCGCAGCTGGGAACTTTATGGACAGGGCATTCGCACGGCGTCAAGGCATTTCATTGGTTCCCCTATCCATTCCACTCCCCATCAGAGCACTCGATAGTCGAGCATTAGGGTCCGGGTTTGTTAAGGAAGTCACTATACCAGTCACCATGATCACCCAGGAGACATATTATGAGCAGGTTATTTTTTCGATTATTGAGTCTCCTGCTTTCCCTGTGGTATTAGGTATCCCTTGGCTAGCACTCCACAACCCCACCTTCTCATGGCCGCAGAGGGCTCTCGCGGGGTGGTTGCAAGAGTGTCAGGGTAGGTGTCTAGATGTTTCCGTTGGTGCAACCACGGTGGAAAGTCCAGAAGGTACCTCCGCCATGCGCATTCCCCCCAAATACCTCGATTTGGCACATGTGTTTTCAAAGACGCGTGCGACTAAATTGCCACCTCATCGGGCGGAGGATTGCGTGATAAACCTTCGGGTAGACGCTGTACCTCCCAGGAGTCATGTGTACCCCCTGTCGCAGGCTGAAACGGAGGCTATGGAAACATACTTCTCCGAGTCCCTGGGCCAGGGGTACATACGTCCCTCCACTTCACCCGCCTCCTCGAGTTTCTTCTTTGTGAAGAAGAAAGATGGCGGTCTGCGCCCGTGCATTGATTATCGATCACTGAACAAGGAGATGATTAGATTTAGTTATCCTCTCCCCCTCATTCCTTCAGTGATTGATTCAATGCATGCGGCATGCTTCTTCACTAAGCTAGATCTCAGGAGTGCATACAACCTGGTGTGTGTTCGGGAGGGGGATGAGTGGAAGACAGCATTCAGCACAACCACGGGGCATTATGAATACCTGGTGATGCCCTACGGTTTGATGAATGCTCCATCCGTCTTCCAGTCCTTTGTGAACGAGGTGTTTCGGGACATGCTTGGTCGCGGTGTGGTGGTCTACATCGATGACATCCTGGTGTATTCCGCTACTCGCGCCGAGCATGTGTCCCTGGTTCGCAAAGTGCTGGCCCGACTGTTGGAAAATGACCTTTATGCCAAGGCAGAGAAGTGTATGTTTTTCCAGTAGTCCGTCTCCCTCCTCGGATACCGCTTTACCACCTCAGGTGTGGTTTGATTCCCACGGGGGGCCAGTATGAAAAAAAAAAAAATATATATATATATGTATTCACTAACTGTAAGTCGCTCTGGATAAGAGCGTCTGCTAAATGACGTAAATGTAATGTAAATGAGATGGAGGGAGATTGCATTTCAGCCGTGAGTAGTTGGCCGACTCCAACCACGGTTAAGGAGGTGCAGCGCTTCCTTGGCTTTGCTAACTACTATCGGAGGTTTATCCGGGGCTTTGGCAAGGTTGCAGCTCCCATTACATCCCTGTTGAAGGGTGGGCCGTCCCGGCTCCGCTGGTCTGCTGAGGCTGACCTGGCCTTCAGGAGACTGCGGGGTCTGTTCACCTCAGCTCCGGTACTGGCCCACCCCGATCCATCACTACCGTTCGTAGTGGATGTGGATGCGTCCGAGGTAGGGATAGGCGCTGTCCTGTCCCAACGCTCGGGCACGCCACCCAAGCTCCGCCCCTGTGCCTTCTTCTCTAAGAAGCTCAGCCCGGCGGAGCAGAACTACGACGTTGGTGATCGGGAGCTGTTGGCTGTTGTCCGAGCTTTGACCGTGTGGAGGCCTTGGCTAGAAGGGGCGAAACACCCTTTCCTTGTCTGGACGGACCACCGTAACCTGGAGTACATCCGGGCAGCGAGGAGGCTGAAACCTCGCCAGGCCAGGTGGGCCCTATTCTTCACCCGGTTTGATTTTACACTGTCATACATTCTGGGTACGAAAAACGTGAAGGCAGCCGGACTGTCCCGGCTGTATGACACAGAGGAAAGGCCCAGAGACAACACCCCCATACTCCCGGCCTCCTGCATTGTGGCGCCGGTAGTATGGGCGATGGACGCGGATATAGAGCAGGCACTACGCACAGATCCATCTCCACCTCAGTGTCCAGCTGGGCTGCGGTACCTGCCTGCTCTTATCCGTGATCGCCTGATCTTCTGGGCACACACGTCACCCTCCTCTGGTCACCCTGGTATCGGTCATACAGTGCGCTGCTTGATCGGAAAGTACTGGTGGCCTGAGGGTGTACGTCTCCTCCTGCTCGGTGTGCACCCAGAGTAAGGCACCTAGGCACCTCCCAGCGGGTAAGCTACAACCTTTACCAGTTCCACAACGACCATGGTCTCACCTTAGTATTGATTTTTTGACTGATCTTCCCCTCTCCCAAGGTAATACCACCATCCTGGTTGT
This sequence comes from Coregonus lavaretus, assembly GCF_964263955.1. Taxonomy (NCBI): domain Eukaryota; kingdom Metazoa; phylum Chordata; class Actinopteri; order Salmoniformes; family Salmonidae; genus Coregonus; species Coregonus lavaretus. The sequence goes on along the minus strand of NC_140015.1, from coordinate 9,865,218 downwards.
TGTGGACCGCTTCTCCAAGTCCTGTTGCCTCCTTCCTCTGCCCGGTCTCCCCACGGCCCTGCAGACTGCGGAGGCCCTGTTTACTCACGTCTTCCGGCACTACGGGGTGCCAGAGGATAAAGTGTCCGACCGAGGTCCCCAGTTCACGTCCAAGGTTTGGAAGGCGTTCATGGAACGTCTGGGGGTCTCGGTCAGCCTGACCTCTGGGTTCCACCCCGAGTCAAATGGGCAGGTGGAACGGGTAAATCAGGATGTGGGTAGGTTCCTGCGGTCCTACTGCCAGGACCGTCCGGGGGAGTGGTCGGTGTTCTTGCCATGGGCAGAATATGCCCAGAACTCTCTCCGCCAATCCTCTACTAACCTAACACCATTCCAATGTGTTTTAGGTTACCAACCGGTTCTGGCACCGTGGCACCAGAGCCAGACCAAGGCTCCTGCGGTGGATGACTGGTTTCGGCGCGCGGAGGAGACGTGGGACGTTGCCCACGTTCACCTCCAGCGCGCCGTGCATCGTCAGAAGGCCAACGCTGACCATCACCGCAGTGAGGCCCCAGTTTTTGTACCGGGGGATCGGGTCTGGCTCTCGACCCGGAATCTGCCCCTCCGCCTGCCCTGCCGGAAGTTGAGCCCGTGGTTTGTGGGGCCGTTCAAAGTCCTGAGGAGAATCACCGAGGTCACGTATAGGTTATTACTTCCCCTGATTACCGTATTAACCCCTCGTTTCATGTGTCTTTCCTCAGGCCGGTGGTGGTTGGTCCGCTCCAGGAGTCTGAGGTGCGGGAGGTTCCTCAACCTCCTCTGGACATCGAGGGGGCCCCGGCGTACTGTCCGTTCCATCCTGGATTCGAGACGTCGGGTGGGGGGCCTTCAGTACCTCGTGGAGTGGGAAGGGTACGGTCCGGAGGAACGGTGCTGGGTCCCGGTGAGGGATATCCCTCCCTATTGCGGGATTTCCACTGTCGCCATCCGGCTCGCCCTGCTCCGCGTCCTCCTGGCCGTCCCCGAGGCTGGGGTCGGCGCACTGCTGGAGCTGCGCATCAAGGGGGCGGGTACTGTCACGATTTCGGCCGAGGCTGCCTCCCCTCCTTGTTCGGTCATGCTTCGGCGTTCGTCGTCACCGGCTTACTAACCACTGCCGCCCCAATCATCATCACAATTGTCTTGTCTTGTCAATCACACACACCTGGTTCCTATCCCCTAATTAGTCTGTGTATAAGTGTTCCCTCTGCCCCCTTGTCCTTGTGGGTGATTGTTATTTGTGACAGTAGAGTAGCTCGGTGGAGCTATGTATTATTGGATATACGTTACAGTGTATTTGCCAGGGATGATAGTTTCCCCTGTGCCTGTTTCGTTGATCGCTATTTGAGCGCATTCGTGTGTCAACTAAGGAATAAACTCTGTATTCGGTGATTACCCTCCTGCGCCTGACTCCTTTCCATCACACTCATCACAACACCCCAAATATCTCTGGCAGTTTAAGTGCTCCCTTCAAAAAGTCGTAAAAACATTTTACTCCAGGAATTCATCTTTAGATGTGATTATCCTTTTCCAAATAACCAACCGTTATACCTGGAATTCTAAACAGTCCTCACAAAACCCTTACGGAAAAACAACATTAACTTCATGTGAACACGTGATCTTATGTGAAGTTAATGTGATAACATGTGACAACATGTAAAGCAACATGTGATAACATGAAACTACACATGTGAAATCATGTGATCACATGTGAAGTGTTCCAAAAACACATTTTCACAATCATGTGATTTTGCACGTGAAATCTTGTAGTTTAATACAGGGCCAAATCCTATCCATGAATAACTTGAATTCTCATGTCTACAATTGACCCCAATACATGGTTTACATGAAAGTCTGGGTTAACGCGTGTAAATTTAGCCCACAGGTATCAAATTGTTCAGTAGTGAAATAAACACTGGCACCATAATAGGCCTACTCAATTTATTGACGGACAGTACAAGCAGAAAATATAAAATTCAATGATAAAATGTAACTTGCAATAACAAAGTTGAAACAAATGTGAAAGGAAAGGAACATAATTATCCAGAGTCTGTGGTCTCACCCACTTCATCTGGGTGGTAATGAATCAGCAAAAGCACTTGGGTAATGTTCCCCTTCAAGTAGGCCTCGAATAAACTTAAAATCCCTCCTTTCACATTACTTTGAAGAAGGTTTTTTTGTGTGTCACAGTTATACGAGTAATACAGGGCGGCAGGTAGCTTAGTGGGTGAGAGCGTTATGCCAGTAACCGAAAGGTCGCTGGTTCTAATCCCTGAGCTGACTAGGTGAAAAATCTGTTGATGTACCCTTAAGCAAGGCACGTAACCCTAATTGCTCATGTAAGTCGCTCTGGATAAGAGTGTCTGCTAAATGACTAAAATGTAAATACTGCAACCCCAACTATTTGGATGTATCAGACATGACATAGAACTGTAAAAGAAAGTCAATATTGAGAAATAATTTAGTTTCGTGACAGAAAGAAAAAAGATACGAATGTAGAGGCAACCCTGAAGCAATGAATCATTTTATCGCCTTGGAAAGGAAAGACCGAGTTTGTCAACGCAAGCTAATTGGTTGACCTATAGATTTAATGCATTATTTTTTACTGATTTACCATTTGCCTCATGTAACAAAGGTGAAGCAGAGAGAAAGCTGCAAAGGACCGTCTGGCATGGCGTGTATTGTTGCGACTTTATGTTCCACAGGGAGTGAAGAGGAGTAAGTAGTCCTGTGTGGCTCAGATGGTAAGAGCATTGGTTAGAGGGTTGTGGGTTTGATTCCCGCTGGGGTTCACATATTCTAAAATGTATGCACTGTACTGTAAGTCATTTTGGATAAAAGCATCTGCTAAATGGCATATATTATTATTATATTATAATTAAATAAGTCATTTTACACGAGGGGCGCCGCTGACAGGAAGGTCCTGTTCCGGGCACCTTGAGAACCCTGGAAGAGGGTGGGTAACGTCTCTGTCTCTCTGTCCCAGTCATGGACGTAACTCAGCCTACCCTGGGACCCAGGCAAGGGGGCATACTGATCACAGAAGGCTCCTTTAAGGCTGGGGCCGCAAACCACAGACAGGGAGACATAAAGTGTGCTGTGTTTCAAGTTGAACCTATGGTTGACGTTCATGCCCCTTTGAAGGGTTATGGAGCCCTTTCCTAGCAGATCATCGTTCCATCTGTTGTCGCTGTCCCACACCTGAAAGTGCAAGGCTCTGTTAGGGAACACAGAGAGTGGGTGAATGAGAGAGAGAACTCTAAGTAAGAGCAGTGGTAATACACAATATATTCACAATGCTGACAAAATGTTTTTTACTGTTACAAGGTTTTATAGAATAGGGAGCAAAATTAGCAAATTGGAAACTACCCTGGAGATCCCACCGACAAAGACACAGAGAGCCCAAAACACCCTTAACATATGTCTTGCTGCTCCATTTATTCCTTTGTACAGGAAGCCTATACATAGTAACCCTCAAGAGACGGATCTGACTATTTAACATAAAAATGGAAAAAACTACTACTACTACTACTTTTCAAATCCACCGTTCTATACTGAATCCTGTATTTCCAGTAGGGGAAGTCATTGTTCCAGATCACAGGAGTGGAATCACCTTGATTTCCATAGAAGACCTTGACGTAGCTGTCTGTCTTAGAGAAGTAGTCGCCCCCAGAGCCCCGTAGCCACCGTCACATTCATCCTGGCCACGCCCGGTTTACCGGGGCAGCAGTTGGAGTCCACGTTCCTGTGACCGGTGCACTTACAGACGCAGTCTTTGTTGCGTCTCCCCGTCTTGCAAGCAGACGGGCAGGAGGTGGAAACTGTGTACTTCTGGATGTAGTCTCTGATAGCATTGCGCAGGTTGGCCTTGAGGATGGGGTTGTCTCTGGCCAGGAAGTGCAGGGAGCTGAGCTGGTAGGAGACCACAGCAGGGACCTTCTTAAGCCAGGTTTTGTAGCCAGACTTCTTGTTGGGGTTGAAGAGGATGTACAGTGGGGAAAAAAAGTATTTAGTCAGCCACCAATTGTGCAAGTTCTCCCACTTAAAAAGATGAGAGAGGCCTGTAATTTCCATGAGAGGTACACGTCAACTATGACAGACAAATTGAGAAAAGAAAATCCAGAAAATCACATTGTAGGATTTTTAATGAATTTATTTGCAAATTATGGTGGAAAATAAGTATTTGGTCACCTACAAACAAGCAAGATTTCTGGCTCTCACAGACCTGTAACTTCTTCTTTAAGAGGCTCCTCTGTCCTCCACTCGTTACCTGTATTAATGGCACCTGTTTGAACTTGTTATCAGTATAAAAGACACCTGTCCACAACCTCAAACAGTCACACTCCAAACTCCACTATGGCCAAGACCAAAGAGCTGTCAAAGGACACCAGAAACAAAATTGTAGACCTGCACCAGGCTGGGAAGACTGAATCTGCAATAGGTAAGCAGCTTGGTTTGAAGAAATCAACTGTGGGAGCAATTATTAGGAAATGGAAGACATACAAGACCACTGATAATCTCCCTCGATCTGGGGCTCCATGCAAGATCTCACCCCGTGGGGTCAAAATGATCACAAGAACGGTGAGCAAAAATCCCAGAACCACACGGGGGGACCTAGTGAATGACCTGCAGAGAGCTGGGACCAAAGTAACAAAGCCTACCATCAGTAACACACTACGCCGCCAGGGACTCAAATCCTGCAGTGGCAGACGTGTCCCCCTGCTTAAGCCAGTACATGTCCAGGCCCGTCTGAAGTTTGCTAGAGTGCATTTGGATGATCCAGAAGAGGATTGGGAGAATGTCATATGGTCAGATGAAACCAAAATAGAACTTTTTGGTAAAAACTCAACTCGTCGTGTTTGGAGGACAAAGAATGCTGAGTTGCATCCAAAGAACACCATACCTACTGTGAAGCATGGGGGTGGAAACATTATGCTTTGGGGCTGTTTTTCTGCAAAGGGACCAGGACGACTGATCCGTGTAAAGGAAAGAATGAATGGGGCCATGTATCATGAGATTTTGATGAAAACCTCCTTCCATCAGCAAGGGCATTGAAGATGAAACGTGGCTGGGTCTTTCAGCATGACAATGATCCCAAACACACCGCCCGGGCAACGAAGGAGTGGCTTCGTAAGAAGCATTTCAAGGTCCTGGAGTGGCCTAGCCAGTCTCCAGATCTCAACCCCATAGAAAATCTTTTGAGGGAGTTGAAAGTCCGTGTTGCCCAGCGACAGCCCCAAAACATCACTCCTCTAGAGGAGATCTGCATGGAGGAATGGGCGAAAATACCAGCAACAGTGTGTGAAAACCTTGTGAAGACTTACAGAAAACGTTTGACCTGTGTCATTGCCAACAAAGGGTATATAACAAAGTATTGAGAAACTTTTGTTATTGACCAAATACTTATTTTCCACCATAATTTGCAAACAAATTCATTAAAAATCCTACAATGTGATTTTCTGGATTTTTTTTCTCATTTTGTCTGTCATAGTTGACGTGTACCTATGATGAAAATTACAGGCCTCTCTCATCTTTTTAAGTGGTAAAACTTGCACAATTGGTGGCTGACTAAATACTTTTTTTCCCCACTGTATGCCACCTCAACGTTGCCGCCCTGCACTTCTGTGACGCGGTCCGAGAAGGTGGCTCCGAAGCTTTGGCCTGTCTTGAGTTTTTTGCTCTGGGACTTGCAGTACTTGGTCTTAGCGCTGATCGTGACACCCTTGATGGTACAGAGAGCGGCAACTTCTGGACCTGGTTGTTCATCAGAGTGTTGATGCACAGGGTGCAGTTACCGTCGTGCCCTTCTACCATGAACTTCCACACATCCACCACAAAGGCGCCGTAGGTCTGCATCTTGACAATGTCGAAACCCTCTCCGGCCAGGTTGTGGCCGGGGACGAACGGAGCCTTCTGGCAGTCGGTGAAGGAGCCAGTGTGGCAGCCGTGACACACAGGGAGGAAAAGGAAGAGTAGAAGGTTGACAGACATGGCATGCTGGGAAGAGTGAAAATTGACAAATATGGTGTGACAAAGGCAGGGTATAGACATAGAAAGAATATAATGAGGGATTTTAGAAATAATGTTATTATAAGCTTTTGCAATTGCCATCCCACTGGGCAAAGACATCACATCAACATCCCAGAAATGGGTGTGTTTACTAAATTTGGGTGTATTATTAAAGGACAAAAATCTTTAAAAGGTCTCAAGTCACTGTGAAATCCACACGGAAGTTCGTTCAGGCATTCCAAGATCTGTATTTCCCACATTGCCTTTAAAAGGTCACTAAAGTTAATTAATTGGAAAACAATATAACCAGTGGTGGAAAAAGTACTAAATTGTCATACTTGGATAAAAGTAAAGATAACTTATTAGAAAATGACTCAAGTAAAAGTGAAAGTCACCCAGTAAAATACTACTTGAGCAAAAGTCTAAAAATATTTGGTTTGAAATATACTTTAGTATCAAAAGTAAATGGAATTGCTAAAATGTACTTAAGTATCAAAAGTAAAAGTAAAAAATAATTTCAAATTCCTTATATTAAGCAAAACATACGGCACCATTAAAAAAGAATAATAATAATGTGTTGGCTTTGGGGATGACCAGTGAGATATACCTGCTGGAGTGCATACTACCGGTGGGTGTTGCTATGGTGACCAATGAGCTAAGATAAGGCGGGGATTTGCCTAGCAGTGATTTATAGATGGCCTGGAGCCAGTGGGTTTGGCGACGAATATGTAGTGAGGACCAGCCAACAAGAGTGTACAGGTCACAGTGGTGGGTAGTATATGGGGCTTTGGTGACAAAACGGATGGCACTGTGATAGACTACATCCAATTTGCTGAGTAGAGTGTTGGAGGCTATTTTGTAAATGACATCGCCGAAGTCAAGGATCGGTAGGATAGTCAGTTTTACGAGGGCATGTTTGGCAGCATGAGTGAAGGAGGCTTTGTTGCGAAATAGGAAACCGATTCTAGATTTAACATTGGATTGGAGATTCTTAATGTGAGTCTGGAAGGAGAGTTTACAGTCTAACCAGACACCTAGGTATTTGTAGTTGTCCACATACTCTAGGTCAGACCCGTCGAGAGTAGTGATTCTAGTCGGGTGGGCGGATGCCAGCAGCGTTCGATTGAAGAGCATGCATTTAGTTTTACTAGTGTTTAAGAGCAGTTGGAGGCTACTGAAGGAGTGTTGTATGGCATTGAAGCTCGTTTGGAGATAACACAGTGTCCAATGAAGGGCCAGATGTATACAAAATGGTGTCGTCTGCGTAGAGGTGGATCTGAGAGTCACCAGCAGCAAGAGCGACATCATTGATATACACAGAGAAAAGAGTCGGCCCAAGAATTGAACCCTGTGGCACCCCCATAGAGACTGCCATAGGTCCAGACAACAGGCCCTCCGATTTGACACATTGAACTCTATCTGAGAAGTAGTTGGTGAACCAGGCGAGGCAGTCATTTGAGAAACCAAGGCTTTTTAGTCTGCCAATAAGAATGCGGTGGTTGACAGAGTCGAAAGCCTTGGCCAGGTCGATGAAGACGGCTGCACAGTACTGTCTATTATCGATCGCGGTTATAATATCGTTTAGGACCTTGAGCGTGGCTGAAGTGCACCCATGACCAGCTCGGAAACCGGATTGCATAGCGGAGAAGGTACGGTGGGATTCGAAATGGTCGTTGATCTGTTTGTTAACTTGGCTTTCAAAAACTTTCGAAAGGCAGGGCAGGATTTTTTTATTTTTTTATTTCACCTTTATTTAACCAGGTAAACCAGTTGAGAACAAGTTCTCATTTACAACTGCGACCTGGCCAAGATAAAGCAAAGCAGTGCGATAAAAACAACAACACAGAGTTACATATGGGGTAAAACAAAACAAAGTCAAAAATACAACAGAAATACATATATATACAGTGTGTGCAAATGTAGCAAGTTATGGAGGTAAGGCAATAAATAGGCTATAGTGCAAAATAATTACAATTAGTATTAACACTGGAATGATAGATGTGCAAGAGATGATGTGCAAATAGAGATACTGGGATACAAATGAGCGAAATAAATAACAATATAGGGATGAGGTAGTTGGGCGGGCTAATTTCAGATGGGCTGTGTACAGGTGCAGTGATCGGTAAGGTGCTCTGACAACTGATGCTTAAAGTTAGTGAGGGAGATAAGTGTCTCCAGCTTCAGAGATTTTTGCAATTTGTTCCAGTCATTGGCAGCAGAGAACTGGAAGGAATGGCGGCCAAAGGAGGTGTTGGCTTTGGGGATGACCAGTGAGATATACCTGCTGGAGTGCAGACTACGGGTGGGTGTTGCTATGGTGAACAATGAGCTAAGATAAGGCCGGGATTTGCCTAGCAGTGATTTATAGATGGCCTGGAGCCAGTGGGTTTGGCGACGAATATGTAGTGAGGACCAGCCAACAAGAGCGTACAGGTCACAGTGGTGGGTAGTATATGGGGCTTTGGAGACAAAACGGATGGCACTGTGATAGACTACATCCAATTTGCTGAGTAGAGTGTTGGAGGCTATTTTGTAAATGACATCGCTGAAGTCAAGGATCGGTAGGATAGTCAGTTTTACGAGGGCATGTTTGGCAGCATGAGTGAAGGAGGCTTTGTTGCGAAATAGGAAGCCGATTCTAGATTTAACTTTGGATTGGAGATTCTTAATGTGAGTCTGGAAGGAGAGTTTACAGTCTAACCAGACACCTAGATATTTGTAGTTGTCCACATACTCTAGGTCAGACCCGTCGAGAGTAGTGATTCTAGTCGGGTGGGCGGGTGCAAGCAGCGTTCGGTTGAAGAGCATGCATTTAGTTTTACTAGTGTTTAAGAGCAGTTGGAGGCTACTGAAGGAGTGTTGTATGGCATTGAAGCTCGTTTGGAGGTTTGTTAACACAGTGTCCAATGAAGGGCCAGATGTATACAAAATGGTGTCGTCTGCGTAGAGGTGGATCTGAGAGTCACCAGCAGCAAGAGCGACGTCATTGATATACACAGAGAAAAGAGTCGGCCCAAGAATTGAACCCTGTGGCACCCCCATAGAGACTGCCATAGGTCCAGACAACAGGCCCTCCGATTTGACACATTGAACTCTATCTGAGAAGTAGTTGGTGAACCAGGCGAGGCAGTCATTTGAGAAACCAAGGCTATTTAGCCAATAAGAATGCGGTGGTTGACAGAGTCGAAAGCCTTGGCCAGGTCAATGAAAACGGCTGCACAGTACTGTCTATTATCGATCGCGGTTATAATATCGTTTAGGACCTTGAGCGTGGCTGAAGTGCACCCATGACCAGCTCGGAAACCGGATTACATAGCGGAGAAGGTACGGTGGGATTCGAAATGGTCGGTGATCTGTTTGTTGACTTGGCTTTCAAAAACTTTAGAAAGGCAGGGCAGGATGGATATGGGTCTGTAACAGTTTGGATCTAGATTGTCACCCCCTTTGAAGAGGGGGATGACCGCGGCAGCTTTCCAATCTCTGGGGATCTCAGACGTTACGAAAGAGAGGTTGAACAGGCTAGTAATAAGGGTTGCGACAATTTCGGCGGCTAGTTTTAGAAAGAAAGGGTCCAGATTGTCTAGCCCAGATGATTTGTAGGGGTCCAGATTTTGCAGCTCTTTCAGAACATCAGCTGTCTGGATTTGTGTGAAGGAGGAGCGGGGGGGGCATGGGCAAGTTGCAGCGGAGGGTGCAGAGCTGGTGGCCGGGGTAGTGGTAGCCAGGTGGAAAGCATGGCCAGCCGTAGCAAAATGCTTGTTGAAATTCTCGATTATTGTAGATTTATCGGTGGTGATAGTGTTTCCTAGCCTCAGTGCAGTGGGCAGCTGGGAGGAAGTGCTCTTATTTTCCATGGACTTTACAGTGTCCCAAAACTTTTTGGAGTTAGTGCTACAGGATGCAAATTTCTGTTTGAAAAAGTTAGCCTTTGCTTTCCTAACTGCTTGTGTGTATTGGTTCCTAACTTCCCTGAAAAGTTGCATATCGCGGGGGCTATTTGATGCTAATGCAGTACGCCACAGGATGTTTTTGTGCTGGTCAAGGGCAGTCAAGTCTGAGGAGAACCAGGGGCTATATCTGTTCTTAGTTCTGTATTTTTTGAATGGGCATGTTTATTTAAGATTGAGAGGAAATTACTTTTAAAGAACAACCAGGCATCCTCTACTGACGGAATGAGATCTATATCCATCCAGGATACCTGGGCCAGGTCAATTAGGAAGGCCTGCTCACTGAAGTGTTTTTGGGAGCGTTTGACAGTGATGAGGGGTGGTCGTTTGACCGCGGACCCGTTACGGACGCAGGCAATTAGGCAGTGATCGCTGAGATCCTGGTTGAAGACAGCAGAGGTGTATTTAGAGGGTAAGTTAGTCAGGATGATATCTATGAGGATGGATATAGGTCTGTAAGAGTTTGGCTTTGAAGAGGGGGATGACCGCGGCAGCTTTCCAATTGTGAATAGTTCTCTTATTGACTGTTGAAAATAGTCAAATGAGTTAACAATAGTTCATGGGTTCACAATAGTGACTATATGACCATCATGTAGATGACCAAAATATAACTGAAATTCAGAATAACATTACTTAAATTAGATTATATCAAGTGATGATTCATAAAATATGTACATTGAGTGGCAATGAAAAAACAATAGTGTGTTTTCTACAGAGACGTTGGTATTTGGAGGTGAAATACATTGGATAGGACAACAGTAAACCTATGTATATTTGTATACCAACATACGGTCAGAAGGGGAGTGGCTAACAGATATATACCCATTTATGGAGTAGCCTGTGACAAACCAAACAACCAACCTAAGCGCACACACACACACACACACACGCACACGCACACGCGCACACGCACACGCACACGCACACGCACACGCACACGCACACACACACACACACACACGTCCTGTACAACTAACCTTGTGGGGGGACAAAATTCATTCCCATTCAAAATCCTATTTTCCCTAACCCCTAAACCTAACCCGTACCCTTACCCTTACCCTAACCTTAACGCTAACCTTAACCTGAAAACCTTAACCCTAACCCTAAACTCAACCCTAGCTCCTAACACTGAACCTAATTCTAACCCTAACCCTAATACTTATTCTAACCTTAACCCTAAACCCCCTAGAAATACAATTTGACCTTGTGGGGACTAACAACATGTCCCCAGTTGGTCAAATTTTTGGGGGTTTACTATTCTTAAATTATAGTTAAACACGTCCACACACACACACACACACACACACACTTTCTCACAACCTCTCTAACACCCAAATATACCCATACACACAACACAAATACAAGGGGACAGACATACTGAATTAAAAAAAACTTTCACTTCACTGCTTTATTTAGCCTTATTAAGTTTGACGATTTCCCATTGACAGACCAGTAAAATAGTTCTGACACACACTCTTGTTCCCTCCAATTGCATATTTTATGACAGTCCCAGCCCTGAACATTGAGAGTTCGATCAGGTCCTCGGTTTTTTATCTGATGAAAACTTAATGCGCAAGAGTATAAAACCAGACGTGTCAAATATACATTAATGTTGCATCTTTCAAGATACCTTTGGAGTGTGCACATCAGTAACTGTAGCTCAGTTGGTAGAGCATGGCGCTTGCAACACCAGGGTTGTGGGTTCGTTTCCCACGGGGGGCCAGTATGAAGATGTATGCACTCACTAACTGAAAATCACTCTGGATAAGAGCGTCTGCTAAATGACTAAAATGTAAAAATTGCACTATCGCTCCGCCATTTCCTGGTTGCTAAAACTCTAATAGTTTGCCTAATTTCAGTTTATGTGACAAAATAAGCTAGTATAGTGTAGAGAACCATTGTGAAATATATACAGTACAAAACCGAAAGTAGCAAAGAGAAAACGTAGAAATAGTGCACATAGAACAGGTCCACCACTTCTTAGACTTGCTTTTATTTTTTTATTTTACTAGGCAAGTCAGTTAAGAACAAATTCTTATTTACAATGACTGCCTACACCAGCCAACGCTGGGCCAATTGTGCGCTGCCCTATTGGACTCCCAATCACGGCCGGTTGTGATAAAGCCTGGAATCGAACCAGGGGGTCTGTAGTGATGCCTCAAGCACTGAGATGCAGTGCCTTAGACCACTGCGCCACTCGGGAGCCCAAAAGTAGAATGATATATCTATAACGCACATTTCTATGTGAATTTGGTTAGGTCGCCCAAAAAGTTGCATATTGGCCCTTTAATGTTGTGTCTGTAGTGAACTTGTGTAAATACTGTAGACATTTTAGACAGATTGTCCTGTATGAGACAGTTAAGCTTTAGTGTGACACATGTATTCCAGCACGTTGATTAGTACGCACACACAAACATGTAATACAACTTTGTATTAAAATGTGTAACTATTATAACGTGTTACTATTATAAATGTGTTAGATGAATTATGGAAATAATATACAGAAAATTAATTGAATATGGCTCTCAACATTGATTTGAGAAACAGGGTTTGTTGAGCAGCAGATAATTCCTTGAGTCATTTTCACTCACAGTGCATTTCCCATCGAGGATTTACCCCAGTGTTTTACCCAAAAGGCTCAGACTTTTCTGTTTTCATCTACGTCGGATGTCACCCGTGTCTCACTGGGCCATGGCTCCAGCGGACATGCTCTATCTTGGAGCCAAGGCAAGGTCCTGGTTACTTTTCAGCTGCATTTACATAACAATGGCTAACTGTGAACTTTAACACCTTCTCACAAAGCAACAGTCTTGAATGATGCAGTTGTTGATTCTGCTCGCAACAAGTCTTGTGGTCCTCTGTAGCTCAGCTGGTAGAGCACAGCGCTTGTAATGCCAAGATAGTGGGTTCGATCCCCGGGACCACCCATACACAAAAATATGTATGCACGCATGACTGTAAGTCGCTTTGGATAAAAGCGTCTGCTAAATGGCATATTATTATTAAGGATGGAAACATAATAACACTAGAGCCAACATTAACATAAAACACTGGCGGCACACTGGGTAAGTCTCAGTGGAAAAGCACCATTAGTGATGGGTACAATGTGTTTTCAGAGAAATAACATTTCCAATGGCTTATTACAGCAGCTGTGATGCTGGTACAGTAGAAATAGGAGTTTTATTGTTAGGTTCCAAAATGGTTGTTTTATTCATTTAGTAGGCCTAGTAGTGTAGTTGTAGTAGTGGTAGTATTAGTTATAATAGTAGTAGATATGACTACAGTTGATACATTGCTTGGGTATATTTGTAAGTGTGTAACTGTGTGTGTGAGAATGTGCGTGTGTGTGTGTGTACAGAACAGCCTCAGATGTGTTGAAAGGGAAGAAGAAACATAAATGACTCAGCAGAAAAGTTGAAAATAGTCACACCTCTCAAATGGCTCTGCCGAGACGGCACCTTCTCTTAATACACAAAGAGGAACTTCCAGTCAAAAGAAGCTTCATCTGCTTGTCTTGACTTCTCACTTCACCCCAAGTGGCCTCAGGGTTGATGGCCCACCTCTCATGCCAAACAGGTCTGTGAAAAAGTCGGTCAACGGACAAATCGCCTGCCAGCATGGTTTTTGCTGAGCATGCTGTAATACGTGTTGCGTGTCGCTGTCTTCTTGGCCTGGTTCTAACGAGGGTGTGGGTTTCCATGTTTCCATGTCCGTCTACTGTAGTCTGTCTGTTGCAGTCGTGGTTATTGATATGTAGCCTAGTAAAACGGGTTGTTCAATGCTTTAGTGGGGGGAGAAGCTTGTCAGGTTCTTTGATGATACAAGACTGATGATTGAAGACCTCAAAGACTTCCAAATGTACAGTATATAAGCTAAATTAAAAATCAGACCACAGTGTTGTAAGTAATTCAAAATATGAACTACATATGCACCACAGCCCTTGTCATATAACTAATTAATGCTACATTTTTAGCTCAGGAGAATCCGCTAACCGTCTGAGCAGCCAGATGAAATCCCAGATGCTTACATGGCCTGAGATATGACCTCAGCAGATTTACAATAAATATATGTCTACTTATAAACGTACATATTTTTGTTAATTGTGCCGTAATTAAAGGTAAATTATGTTTCATGTGAGGAATTGTACTTGGTTACAGATCCGAATTTGACATGTAAGCACGCAGGCCTCTGAGAGATCAAATGATGTTCAGTCTAACCCGCAGGATGCGGAGGCGTAAGGGGACTGATGACAGACATAGATTTACTGTTTCAGTTTCAGGCTGAAGCCAAAAAAAGCCATCAAATAATGTCACAGAATGCCAAAAAAAAGGCCAGGGCCTGGTGCCCACTGCAGTACTTTACTGACACCTCAGCACTCTGCGCAGGACGCTTCCAAGACAAGGAAACAAACCAGGAAGTGAATGGAAAAGTCCAGAATGAGACATTTATTCTTAGTTCTTCAACATGGGATCAGATCAGTGAAATCCCTGATACTGCTATGATGATGTACTATTTCACATAGTCATGGCAGAAATGGGAGTCTATAAAAAAAACCTTAGTCTCATTGGATTTCTTCCAAAACGATGAGACAGCAAACCAGGAGACGAGGGAGAATTGTATTTCCGTCCTCAGAAAGGGGACGAGAATAGGAGAATTCAAAACTGTTAATTTGTGACAGTGCAAGATAGAACAATGCATTTGCCTTGAAAATAATACTTTTCATGTGAACGGCTCAAAAAGAATGAGTAACAATTAGTGATTGTAAACACCAAATTAGGGCCTATGTCAACATACTTGTCTAATCCCTTATCACCTCTCCACAGTATAGTCACAGACCAGCTGGACCCACAATGCACTGCAACATGTTACACTTAACTGACCAACGGGCCAATTGTATGTGTGGGTGAAATGGTGTTATATTGTCCCATTACAGCTCCCTGGCACGCCTCCTTGGTCACAGTCATTCTTTCCATCAGGCAAAAGTCCACTGAATCATGCTGCTGCAGGCTCTGCTCCCCCTAGAGGCTAAAGAGGGCAAAGAGACACGCTCAGCCGTATGCTAAAAATGGAGATTTTCACCTTGGGTTTGAAGGTTTAAGGTCAGGATGGGTGGGCGATAGCTTTAGATGGAAATAGTGGTGTCCATCTCATGTTTGATTAGTAAGGGCATTTCATCAGGGGTTTTCTTTTTGGCAATCACAGAAACAGAAAGTTATTGCTGCCTTATGAGCTATTGACACCAATAAGTAATTTGGGGCTGACAATTTGGACCCATCTTTGCTTAAGTATGCAGCACCTCCCATTGCTGGCTCAGTAACACACATTCTTTATTTAACTTTAATATATAAATATTCCAAAAGTGTGGAAAGCAGCTTTTGTGCTGCCACTCAACTCGATAAGGGCAGGGATAGTAGTGATCTCAATAATTATCAACCCATTTCCAGGCTCCCTTGTCTTGTGAAAATCCTAGAATCATTGGTCAGCAGACAGCTACGTTATTTTCTATCTGTAAATGGTATTCTTAATGTTAATCAATCCAGATTCAGACCTAAACATAGTATCACTATGGCTACCATGCTTGTTGTAAACGATATTGCAAATGCCTTAGATGATAGAAAGAATTGGGCTGCCATGTTTGTAGACTTGGCAAAAGCTTTTGATACTGTAGACCATGTTATTCTGTTGAATAAGCTGTCCACGATAGGGTTGAGTACTGATACTTGCCGATGGTTTGATAATTATCTCAATGACAGAACTCAGGCCATAAAGGTTGATGTGGTCAATTCTGAGTTCCTTGAGTTACATAAAGGGGTGCCCCTTTACCCGGCCCACTACTGTTTATAATCGATATAAATAACATTGGTAATGCTGTAAAAACTACATCTATTCATTTGTATACAGATGATACAGTGTTTTATTCCATTGCTCCATCAAATTTGAAATCAAATCTTCTAGCACTGCAGAGGTCACTATTGGACCTAAAATTAGTGCTGAATGCAAACAAAACAAAATGCATGTTTTTTGCTAAGTCCCATAACCCAGATTTAAATGAACTTGTAATGACTAGTTTGAACGGTACACAAATTGAGCGAGTTCCTTCCTACAAATGTCTTCGTATCTGGCTTGAGGGAATACTGTCATAAAGAAAATATGTCACTGAGCTGGTGAAGAAGGTGACGTTCAAGGTTGGTTTAATTGACAGAAACAAAGCATGTCTGACTTTTGTTAATATGAAGAAAATTGTCCAGGCCACTTTTATGTCTATTTTGATTATGGGGGTATTATCTCTATGCATGCAGCAGCATCTGCACTTAAACCACTAGATGCTGTTTTCCATTGTGCCCTTAGGTTTATTACTGTTGATGGTTATAGAACTCACCATTGTGTTTTTATCAAAAAGGGGGTTGGACCTCTTTGTATGTAAGGAGAAGCAGCATTCTCTCGTGTTTATTTACAAAGCACTCATTCAGTATCTATCATCATTAATTCAATTTAGACTTAGAAATGACCAAACCCGGTCATAGGCTCAGATAACACTGGAGGCCCCTTCAGTCTCCACAGAGTTGGGTAAAGCAGCTTTAAAAATAAATCACCCTTTATGTGGAACAATTCATAAAGGATCTCAGAAATTAGATGTTCTGGTCCCCCTTGGTCAGTTCAGAGAAATGATCAGAGACTTATGCTGATAAATGTGTCTGTTTTTCATAATATGTTTTGTAATTTTGTATATTGTATGTTGTACAGAGCATTCGGAAAGTATTCAGACCCCTTCCCTTTTTCTACATTTTGTTACGTTACAGACATATTCAAAAATTGATTAAATAAATGTTTTTCCTCATCAATCTTCACAGTACTGTGTAATCGGTCTGAATACTTACTTTTATGTGATATTTCAGTTTTTTTACTTTAATACATTTGCAAAAATGTCTAAAAACCTGTTTTTGCTTCATCATTATGTGGTATTGTGTAATTTTTAAAATCCATTTTAGAATAAGGCTGTAACGTAACAAAAATGTGGAAAAAGTCAAGGGGTCAGAATACTCTTCGAATGCACTGTATATACAGTACGTTTGATGTATTTACACAGGGCTCATCTGAAAAAGAGACCTTAGTCTCAGTATGACTTCCGTGTCAAAATAAAGGTTTAATAATAATAATATCTACAAGTGGTATGGTTATAAAAGGTGAATCTGTTCAATTCCGAGGGTATGTGGAGGATCTTAGATTGCCGCGATGACCCTGTCGCTCCCTGTTGAGGTTACAAGATTAACTGATGCCAGCCAGGAGATACCAGCTTTACATTTAGCAGGATGATCCAGCGCATATGAGATAATGAAAAAGGAGAAAGAAAAAAACACTCAGTCTTTGGCTGTGTCGTTTTCTGTATGCTCTAACTAAAACGGAGGTAGAGGCTTGGTAATGTACTGTAGGTAGGCGATGTTCTTTCACTCACACAGAGAGTGGGCCTATTTAGAAAAGCACTGCTACAGTCATGTTATTGCTTGTGTATCCATCACTGCACTTAATCTCCCTATGATACATAACTGTACTAAAGACACATTGGCTTACGGTGTGTTTGTAGGTTAACAGAGATAAATAATTACGTTGGGATGCGAGGGAGGCCATCCTACAGAGTTTTGTAACTTTGAAGCCTGAAGCTAATTATAGTACAGTGGATGACAGGAACAGCTAAATCAATTCCTTGAGGGCTACAGTATGTGTAGGCTGGTTTGGCTGGAGGGAGCCTCCTCCGCTCTAAACAAGATAATTAGCTCTATCATTTGGTCAAGATCATTTTTTTGTGAGTTTTACATCTCTGAAATAATGATAAATAATCAAGTTGAAGTATTAGCCTATATTTGGCTTCAAAATAGGGAAATCAACATAATAGCCTCACAGTCTTTCAAAAACAAATTGGCCTAAAAGTAGAACTTCAAAGAAGGCTCTGTAACACCCTCGGCAGGACAACTGTGTAGATAATATTATGTAAATGTTGAAATATGTAACCTCTATGCATGACAAGGAGTCAAATGTAATTATTTGACATTGTGGTCACGCATCCACAGCCATTTTCTAAGGATTCAGGAACATATGTAAAGTAACCTGCTCTGCCGGTAAGAGGCGATAGCTAGCCAAGCAATTTTTACTTTTTTTTTCATATATTGCAAGTACACTAAAGTATACTTAAATATACAAAAAATATACTTCAAATACGAGATGTACTTTTCTAGTATATCTTAAGTATACTATAAATATACTATCATTACACTTCAACACATTTATGAAAAGTGTACTTTAAATGAATCGTTTTTTCAGTCTTTTAGTACAATATAAATATACTATCATCAACCTTCTATACACTTATTAAAAGTGTTCTTTAAATGAATTGTTTTTCAGTCTTTAAGTATACTATATGTTCACTATCATTAAACTTACCCACTCATTAAAATTGTACTTCAATTTCAAAGGCTTTAGTAATTTAGTATTTTCATTCAAAATACACTTGGAGTTGTTTTAAAGTTGAATCTTTTTTTTTTAATGAAACTCTGTGAGTGATCAAGTACACTATAAGTATACAGTGCCTTGCAAAAGTATTCATACCCATTGGATTTCTTCACATTTTACTGTGTTAAAAAATGGGGTTACAATTGATTTAATTGTCATTTTTTGGTCAACAATTTACTGAAAATACTATAATGTCAAAGTGGACAATAAAAAAAAAAATATTCATACAAATTTGATAACTAAAATATAGTCGTTGCATAAGTTTACAGCCACTTTTGTTAGGCAAGCCTAAATTAGTTCAGGAGAACAATTTGGCTTAACGAATCACATAATATGTTAGATGCACACTCTGTGAGAAAATAGGGGTTGGCATGATTTTTAAATTACTAACCCTTCCTCTGTTCCCCATGCATACAACATTTATAAGGTCCCTCAGTCAAGTATTGAATTTCAAGCACAGATTCAACTACAAAGACCAGGGAGCCTTTCGAAAGCCTCGTAAAAAAGGGCATTGGTTGGTAGATGGGTAACAATATAAAATCAGACATTGAATATCTCTTTAAGCATGGTCAAGTTAATGATTATGCAAAGAAAATAATTATGTTTGGGGCAAATCCAACACATCACTGATTAACTGCCTACTTATTTTCAAGCATGGTAGTGGCTGGATCATGGTATGGGTATGCTTGACATCGGCAAATAGTGGGGAGTTTTTCAGGATAAAATGAAATGGGATGGAGCTAAGCACAGGCTAAATCCTAGAGGAAAACCTGCTTCAGTCTGCTTTACACCTGATACTGGGAGAGGAATGCACCTTTCAGCAGGACAATAACCTACAACACAAGGCCAAATCTACACTGGTTGCTTACCAAGAAGAAAGGGAATGTTCCTGAGTGGCCAAGTTACAGCTTTGACTTAAATCTGCTTGAGAATCTGTGGCAAGATTTGAAAATTGCTGCCATGATCCCCAACATTTTGACAGAGCTTGAAGAATTATGAAAACAGTAAGGGGCTACCCAAGAAGACACACCACTGTAATCGCTGCCAAAAGTGTTTCAGACATGTATTGACTCAGGGGCGTGAATAGTCACGCAATGACTATGTTTTGGTTATTTAATTTTAATAAATCTTTCAAACACATAAAAAAATGACTAGAAGTCTATTTGTAAAAGTATACTTGAAACACATTATAAATACACTTTGTAAAGGAAATACAGGAATTCTAATACAAATACGATTTCAGTATACTTCAAATTCATGAGAAATATACATAAAATGTACGTAAGGTGCATTCAAAGTATATGAAGTATTGTTTTGCTCTTTATCTAATATACTAATAATATACTTTTCTTCCAATTTAGATAATTTAAAATGTATTTAATATACTAAAATGCTAATAAAATACAATTGACATTAAATGCATTAAATGTATGTAAAATGGTTCCAATTTAGATCATTTTAAATATACACTACCGGTCAAAAGTTTTAGAACACCTATTCCTTCAAGGGTTTTTCTTTATTTTTACTATTTTCTACAATATATTAGTGGGACTATCATTTGTTTTTCAACAGGACAATGACCCAACACACCTCCAGGCTGTGTAAGGGCTATTTTACCAAGAAGGAGAGTGGAGTGCTGCATCAGATCACCTGGCCTCTACAATCCCCGACCTCAACCAAATTGAGATGGTTTGGGATGAGTCGGAACGCAGAGTGAAGGAAAAGCAGCCAACAAGTACTCAGCATATGTGGGAACTTCAAGACTGTTGGAAAAGCATTCCAATTGAAGCTGGTTGAGAGAATACCAAGAGCGTGCAAAGCTGTCTTCAAGGCCAATCTCAAATATATTTTGATTTGTTTAACACTTTTTTGGTTACTACATGATTCCATATGGGTTATTTAATAGTTTAGATGTCTTCACTACTATTCTACAATGTAGAAAATAGTAAAAAATAAAGAAAAACCCTTGAATGAGTAGGTGTTCTAAAACTTTTGACCGGTAGTGTACTTAAGTATATTTATCACACACCTACTTAAATATATTCAAATATATTAATGAAGTATGATTTAAGTTTATTTAAATATATTTATTTTTCGCTCTTAAAACTGCTCAATTGTCAGTTATTAAAGGGCTCAGGTTTATAAAGTAGGTTTCCAAAGGTAGACAGTATACAATACAATTACAATAGTGTTGCAATGTAGGCTTCTTATACAACTGAATCCTTATTCAACTCTATTTGGGGAGGCATTATGTTTCTAAAGGTGACCTGAGGCTCAGACAGACATGTTTGGGAGATCCCTGTCATTAAGTGCGCATGTCCCCTCCGGCTCTCTGCAGGTACAACAACAGACCCAGAGTACAGTAAGGGAGCTTGCCAAGGCCAATGACGTCATTGTCTGTCCCCCTGGATCAATGAAGATGTTCGATCAGGCTCTTGAGGAAGAGGCCTGGTCTTTACCTTGAAACATCACTCCCGTCTTCTGTGTGGTTTGCAGCGATGCAAAAATTTTTTTATTCACACTTCATATCTGACATCTGAAACAGACAGACAGGCATAGAGACGGCAAGCTGACAGACAGCGCCAGACAGTATATGTGTGTGTCAGCTCCTTATTAACTGAGGAATTCCACTGGCATCTGTGTGAGAGGACAAACTTTCCCTAAGAAAACTTCCCAAACGCCCTATAACTTCTTGCTATAAACACAGTCATCCAGTGCATGGCGATCAATTCCAATGAGCTTTGTATGCAGGATGCATCCAATATTAACTTTCCACAATACAATTCCTCCAAACTGCACCACCTGCTGGTTGAATTCTTTAGTACAGTATCAAATGGCTGAGTAGAGGTAATACAGTAGAAAAATAACCACTACATGTGCTGTGTTTACAAGATCATCTTTAAAATAAATATATTCTTGTTTATGTCTGACAATAGATTATTATTCTACATTTGATTTTCTCTCATTTTTACAAGTTTGTATTTACTGAATTTACAGATTTTTTTTGGGGGGGGGGGTTTCAATAGAATTAAACTGTTATTTCCTATAGATATCAGATTTTAAAATTGTATCAACATATATTTTATGTTAGTTTTTAAGGGTATGGCGATACAAGGATTAATGGAAGCCGCAGCATATCAGTGTACAGTGCTCTCTCCAAACCCACAGCCCTCAGTGCATTCTAAACTGTCAAGATAGCAATGCATTTGGAATGACAAATTGAGTGAGAAATGAGAACATGTCTTATTTTGGGACATGAGAACTCAGTAATCCCTGCAGCCTGTCAACATTCCTAATATACTTACATCTTTGCCCTGTTACATTCCAGTTTGTAATCGAAAAATAAGTCTTAGTACTTGATTTACTTTTATGACTACATTGCAGCAAAGTATTGGCTGTAACATAAACCAATACCTGTGCAGTGTGTGACTATCACACACTAATTTGTCCTTATTTATTGCCATAATGAATGTACACTACATCTACAGAGGGTAAAAACTCCACCATGCTGTGAGTCTTATCGTAGTTGATGTCTCATGCAGGTTAATCCAGGTATCTTAATTTGATCACCCTTTTGCAGGACAACTTTCCTGCAGTGTAGGAAATGTAAAACATGTAGTGTATTTGAGGTTTAAAAAGGCTTCTGAAGTTTGTAATTTCCACTTTGAAATTTCAGACTTGATTTTCCCTTACGAAAAATGTATCAACCCCTCCAAAAATGTAGATTAATTATAATTATAATAATTCACATTTCCTGTTGCTGCAGAATTTTGTTCTTGCTGGAGCAACCTGGCTCAAATTACGATCCTACATCTGTAAACTAAGCCGTTGCTCCTGTGTATTGAGCAAAGCCATTGGCTGAACCCCTCCTTTTATCCCCCATAATTTGGGGGTCAGGACCTCTGTGGTACTCTGGCCCACAGTACTTGACATACTGTAAATTGAGTGTAACATCATGTTTGAGGTAGCTGGCTAATTGAATGAGCATTGGAGGATGAAGGCACTTGTCCTACTTACTTGCCGAGTGTTCTGGGTTCACCCAAAGTAATGGATCTCAGTGACCAGGCCTCCATGCTCTCTGAAAAACATATGCCTCATTTATATAATTTATATAACTTTGTTTTTAAATGCTTGAAAAATGGAAGTAGTGGGTCCAGAAAACATTCGCTAACTAAAAAACAATTACTAAACACTAAAGCATTGTTTACAGCATTAATATACTAAGTGCCACAATTAGATTAGTTGAATTTCTGTGAATTATCCCTTATGTGTTCTTGAAGTTCAAGACTAAACAACTACCTAGGTAAGGATTCTGGGACAGGCAATGAAAGGGTGAGAGAGACCCAGTGATAAAGGCCTGACATGGAGCCAGGCACTCCCATCTAAGTGTACGACAGATGAGTTGTGGGCGCCAGCAGGGGTACACAACAGATCCCATAAACCGTTGTGATGCAGATAACAGATCAGGAAAACTTTTTTTTAAACGATGGGGGAGACTCTAAAGTTTACAAGGTGTACCATTCCAGGTAACAACAACTATATATTTTGAAATATATGCTGATCTGAAAATTAAGCAATTAGAATAGGTTAGTAGGTTAAAACAGGACAAAACAAATGAGTAGAGCGGTTATGTGCAGAAGGATTGAAGCCGTGCTATAATAATGCATTACACATGATTATCATTATGTTACCAAACTGACATATCAACTAACAGCATGGCAGTGTTCTCACAACAAGTCAAACAAACACATTTCAACAGGTTCCAAAGGCATCTGGATCTTCTTTCCCAACAACCAGACAAAGGTAGGAGATGTGCCAATGATGACTGACTGTCACAGCTAGGGAGGTGTAAATTACACCTCCAGAGTGATAGCTGAACACCTGTGTGCCCTCCAGGATATGGACTGGGGAATGGTCGATCATGGAACTTGTGAAGCTTTAGAGTTCAGACGTGGGCTCCACTCCTCTGGTGGAAGCAAAGGCAAAAGTAGCACAAGCCGCAGCATTGGTTGGTATAAGCCTCTGTTTTTGAAAGGCCATTTGTGTATCTACCAGACCTGGATTCAAATATTATTTGAAATAATTTAAAATACTAAAGCTGTGCTTGATTGAGGTTGGCTGGCATAACGGAACCAATAGATTAATCAAAAAACTGCAAACCCCGCCCATCTGGCACTCCAGGCAGGCTATAGCAAACACTCCAATGTATTTGAAAGATTTCAAATAGTATTTGAACCCAGGTCTGGTATATCAACCATCCAACGATGATGTATCAACTGCCAAGTGAGTCATCGAGACAGAACGAACAGCATTCAGATCAAAACCACTCGTATGATAACCATGTGGGCTTCCACAGCAATACCTCATTAAATTGGGCCGCAGTTGACAGTGCATGTCAGAGCAAAAAACAAGCCATGAGGTCGAAGGAATTGTCCGTAGAGTGCCGAGACAGGATTGTGTCGAGGCACAGATCTGCAGCATTGAAGATCCCCAAGAACACAGTTGCCGTCATCATTCTTAAATGGAAGAAGTTAGGAACCACCAAGACTCTTCCTAGAGCTGGCCGCCCAGCCAAACTGAGCAATTGGGGGAAAAGGGCCTTGGTCAGGGAGGTGACCAAGAACCCGAAGGTCACTCTGACAGAGCTCTAGAGTTCCTGTGTGGAGATGGGAGAACCTTCCAGAAGGACAACCATCTCTGCAGCACTCCATCAATCAGGCCTTTAAGGTAGAGTGGCCAGACGGAAGCCACTCCTTAGTAAAAGGCACATGACAGCCCACTTGGAGTTTGCCAAAAGGCACCTAAAGACTCTCAGACTATGAGAAACAAGATTCTCTGGTCTGATGAAACCAAGATTGAACTCTTTGGCCTGAATGCCAAGCGTCACGTCTGGAGGAAACCTGGAACCATCCCTATGGTGAAGCATGGTGGTGGCAGCATCATGCTGTGGGGGATGTTTTTCAGCGGCAGGGACTGGGAGACTAGTCAGGATCGAGGGAAAGATGAACGGAGCAAAGTACAGAGAGATATAAATAATAAATAAATAATTGGTCATTTAGCAGACGCTCTTATCCAGAGCGACTTACAGGAGCAATTAGGGTTAAGTGCCTTGCTCAAGGGCACATCGACAGATTTTTCACCTAGTCGGCTCGGGGATTAGAACCAGCGACCTTTCGGTTACTGGCACAACGCTCTTAACCACTAAGCTACCTGCCGCCGATCCTTGATGAAAACCTGCTCCAGAGCGCTCAGGACCTCAGACTGGGGCGAAGGTGCACCTTCCAATAGGACAACGACCCTAAGCACACAGCCAAGACAGGAGTGGCTTTGGGACAAGTCTCTGAATGTCCTTGAGTGGCCCAGCCAGAGCCCGGACTTGAACCCAATCGAACATCTCTGGAGAGACCTGAAAATAGCTGTGCAGCAACGCACCCCATCCAACCTGACAGAGCTTCAGAGGATCTGCAGAGAAGAGTGGGAGAAACTCTCCAAATACAGGTGTGCCAAGCTTGTACCTTCATACCCAAGAAGACTCAATGCTGTAATTGCTGCCAAAGGTGCTTCAACAAAGTACTGAGTAAAGGGTCTGAATACTTATGTAAATTTGATATTTCAGTGTTATTTAAATTGTTCATTATGGGGTATTGTGTGTAGATTGCTCAGGATTTATATATTTTTTAAACGAATTATAGAATAAAGCTGTAATGTAACAAAATGTGGAAAAAGTAAAGGGGTCTGAATACTTTCCAAAGGCACTGTGTATTTGGCCTTGGGTTTTAGGTTATTGTCCTGCTGAAAGGTGAATTTGTCTCCCGGTGTCTGTTGGAAAGCAGACTGAACCAGGTTTTCCTCTAGGATGTTGCCTGTGCTTAGCTCTATTCCGTTTATTTTTATCATAAAAAAACTCCCTAGTCCTTGCCAAGCATACCCATAACATGATGCAGCCATGACCATGCTTGAAAATATGAAGAGCAGTACTCAGTGATGTGTTGGATTTGCCCCAAACATAACGCTTCGGATTAATTTCTTTGCCACACTTTTTGCAGTTTTACTTTAGTGCCTTATTGCAAACAGGATGCATGTTTTTGAACATTTGTATTCTGTTTATCCATCCTCAGTTTTCTCCTATTACCGTCATTAAACTCTGTAACTGTTTTAAAGTCACCATTGGCCTCATGGAGAAATCTCTGAGCGGTTTCCTTCCTCTCTGGCAACTGAGTTAGGAAGGACGCCTGTATCTTTTTAGTGACTGGGTGTATTGATACACTATCCAAAGTGTAATGAAGAACTTCACCATGCTCAACGGGATATTCAATGTCTGCTTTTATTTAAATTATTACCCATCTTTACTGCGAGGCATTGGAAAACCTCCCTGGTGTTTCTGGTTGAATCTGTGTTTGAAATTCACTGCTCGACTGAGGGACCTTACAGATAAATGTTTGTGTGGGGTACAGAGATGAGGTTGTCATTCAAAAATTACAGTTGAAGTCGGAAGTTTACATACACCTTAGCCAAATACATTTAAACTCAGTTTTTCACAATTCCTGACATTTAATCCTAGTAAAAATGCCCTGTCTTAGGTCAGTTAGGATCACCACTTTATTTTAAGAATGTGAAATGTCAGAATAATAGTTGAGAGAATGATTTATTTCAGCTTTTATTTCTTTCATCACATTCCCAGTGGGTCAGAAGTTTACATACACTCAATTAGTATTTGGTAGCGTTGCCTTTAAATTGTTTAACTTGGGTCAAACGTTTCGGGTAGCCTTCCACAAGCTTCACACAATAAGTTAGGTGAATTTTGGCCCATTCCTCCTGACAGAGCTGGTGTAACTGAGTCAGGTTTGTAGGCCTCCTTGCTCGCACACGCTTTTTCAGTTCTGCCCACAAATGTTCTATAGGATTTAAGTCAGGGCTTTGTGATGGCCACTCCAATACCTTGACTTTGTTGTCCTTAAGCCATTTTGCCACAACTTTGGAAGTATGCTTGGGGTCATTGTCCATTTGGAAGACCCATTTGCGACCAAACTTTAACTTCCTGACTGATGTCTTGAGATGTTGCTTCAATATACAGTGGGGGAAAAAAAGGTATTTAGTCAGCCACCAATTGTGCAAGTTCTCCCACTTAAAAAGATTAGAGAGGCCTGTAATTTTCATCATAGTTACACGTCAACTATGACAGACAAAATGAGACAAAAAAATCCAGAAAATCACATAGTAGGATTTCCAAAGAATTTATTTGCAAATAATGGTGGAAAATAAGTATTTGGTCAATAACAAAAGTTTCTCAATACTTTGTTATATACCCTTTGTTGGCAATGACACAGGTCAAACGGTTTCTGTAAGTCTTCACAAGGTTTTCACACACTGTTGCTGGTATTTTGGCCCATTCCTCCATGCAGATCTCCTCTAGAGCAATGATGTTTTGGGGCTGTCGCTGGGCAACACAGACTTTCAACTCCCTCCAAATATTTTCTATGGGGTTGAGATCTGGAGACTGGCTAGGCCACTCCAGGACCTTGAAATGCTTCTTACGAAGCCACTCCTTCGTTGCCCGGGCGGTGTGTTTGGGATCATTGTCATGCTGAAAGACCCAGCCACGTTTCATCTTCAATGCCCTTGCTGATGGAAGGAGGTTTTCACTCAAAATCTCACGATACATGGCCCCATTCATTCTTTCCTTTACACGGATCAGTCGTCCTGGTCCCTTTGCAGAAAAACAGCCCCAAAGCATGATGTTTCCACCCCCATGCTTCACAGTAGGTATGGTGTTCTTTGGATGCAACTCAGCATTCTTTGTCCTCCAAACACGACGAGTTGAGTTTTGACCAAAAAGTTCTATTTTGGTTTCATCTGACCACATTACATTCTCCCAATCCTCTTCTGGATCATCCAAATGCACTCTAGCAAACTTCAGACGGGCCTGGACATGTACTGGCTTAAGCAGGGGGACACGTCTAGCACTGCAGGATTTGAGTCCCTGGCGGCGTAGTGTGTTACTGATGGTAGGCTTTGTTACTTTGGTCCCAGCTCTCTGCAGGTCATTCACTAGGTCCCCCCGTGTGGTTCTGGGATTTTTGCTCACCGTTCTTGTGATCATTTTGATCCCACGGGGTGAGATCTTGCGTGGAGCCCCAGATCGAGGGAGATTATCAGTGGTCTTGTATGTCTTCCATTTCCTAATAATTGCTCCCACAGTTGATTTCTTCAAACCAAGCTGCTTACCTATTGCAGATTCAGTCTTCCCAGCCTGGTGCAGGTCTACAATTTTGTTTCTGGTGTCCTTTTACATCTCTTTGGTCTTGGCCATAGTGGAGTTTGGAGTGTGACTGTTTGAGGTTGTGGACAGGTGTCTTTTATACTGATAACAAGTTCAAACAGGTGCCATTAATACAGGTAACGAGTGGAGGACAGAGGAGCCTCTTAAAGAAGAAGTTACAGGTCTGTGAGAGCCAGAAATCTTGCTTGTTTGTAGGTGACCAAATACTTATTTTCCACCATAATTTGCAAATAAATTCATTAAAAATCCAATCTACAATGTGATTTTCTGGATTTTCTTTTCTCAATTTGTCTCATAGTTGACCTGTACCTATGATGAAAATTACAGGCCTCTCTCATCTTTTTAAGTGGGAGAACTTGCACAATTGGTGGCTGACTAAATACCTTTTTTTCCCCACTGTATCCACATACTTTTCCTTCCTCATGATGCCATCTATTTTGTGATGTGCACCAGTCCCTCCTGCAGCAAAGCACCCCCACAGCATGATGCTGCCACCCCCGTGTTTCACGGTTGCGATGGTGTTCTTCGGCTTGCAAGCACCCCCTTTTTCCTCCAAACATAACGATGGTCATTATGGCCAAACAGTTCTATTTTTGTTTCATCAGACCAGAGGACATTTCTCCAAAAAGTACGATCTTTGTCGCTATGTGCAGTTGCAAACCGTAGTCTGGCTTTTTTATGGCGGTTTTGGAGCAGTGGCTTCTTCCTTGCTGAGCAGATTTTCAGGTTATGTCGATGTAGGACTAATTTTACTGTGGATATAGATACTTTTGTACCTGTTTCCTCCAGCATCTTCACAAGGTCCTTTGCTGTTGTTCTGGGATTGATTTGCACTTTTTGCACCAAAGTACGTTCATTTCTAGGAGACAGTACGCGTCTCCTTCCTGAGTGGTATGACGGCTGCATGGTCCCATGGTGTTTATACTTGCATACTATTGTTTGTACAGATGAACATGGTACCTTCAGGCATTTGGAAATTGCTCCCAAGGATGAACCAGACTTGTGGAGGTCTACAATAATTTTTGGCTGATTTCTTTTGATTTTCCCATGATGTCAAGCAAAGAGATACTGAGTTTGAAGGTAGGCCTTGAAATACATCCACAGGTACACCTCCAATTGACTCAAATGATGTAAATTAGCCTATCAGAAGCTTCTAAAGCCATGACATCATTTTCTGGAATTTTCCAAGCTGTTTAAAGGCACAGTCAACTTAGTGTATGTAAACTTCTAACCCACTGGAATTGTGATACAGTGAATTATAAGTGAAATAATCGGTCTGTAAACATTTAATATTTAAGTAATTTAGCAGACGCTCTTATCCAGAGCGACATTCAAATTGGTGCATTCAACTTAGGATAGCCAGTGGGACAAGCACCTTTTTTTTGTTTTTTGTTTTTTATGGGGGGGTGGGGAGGGGGGGGGGGGGGTAGAAGGATTACTGTTATACTATTCCAGGTATTCCTCAAAGAGGTAGGGTTTCAAGTTTCTCCGGAAGGTGGTCAGTGACTCCGCTGTCCTGGCGTCGTGGGGGAGCTTGTTCCACCATTAGGGTGCCAGTGCAGCGAATAGCTTTGACTGGGCTGAGTGGGAACTGTGCTTCCGTAGAGGTAGGAGGGCTAGCAGGCCAGAGGTGGATGAACGTAGTGCCCTCGTTTTGGGTGTAGGGTCTGATCAGAGCCTGAAGGTAAGGAGGTGCCGTTCCCCTCACTGCTCCGTAGGCAAGCACCATGGTTTTGTAGTAGATGCAAGCTTCAACTGGAAGCCAGTGGAATGTGCGGAGGAGCGGGGTGACATGAGAGAACTTGGGAAGGTTGAACACCAGACGGGCTGCAGCGTTCTGGATAAGTTGTAGGGGTTATTGGCACAGGCAGGGAGCCCAGCCAACAGCGAGTTGCAGTAATCCAGACGGGAGATGACAAGTGCCTGGATTAGGACCTGTGCCGCTTTCTGTGTAAGGTAGGGTCGTACTCTGCGAATGTTGTAGAGCATGAACCTGCAGGATCGGGTCACCGCTTTGATGTTAGCGGAGAATGACAGGGTGTTGTCCAGGGTCATGCCAAGGTTCTTTGCACTCTGGGAGGAGGACACAATGGAGTTGTCAACCGTGATGGCGAGATCATGGAGCAGGCAGTCCTTCCCCGGGAGGAAGAGCAGCTCCATCTTGCCGAGGTTCAGCTTGAAGTGGTGATCCGACATCCACACTGACATGTCTGCCAGACATGCAGAGATGCGATTTGCCAATGCCACCTAAACAATTGTTGGAAAAATGACTTGTGTCATGCACAAAGTAGATGTCCTAACCGACTTGCCAAAACTATAGTTTGTTAACAAGAAATTTGTGGAGTGGTTGAAAAACGAGTTTTAATGACTCCAACCTAAGTGTATGTAAACTTCCGACTTCAACTGTATGTTTCAACACTATTATTGCACACAAATTGAGTCGATGTGTCACGCTCGTCTAAGGAGGAGGACCAATGCGCAGCGTTGAAGGTGAACATATTTATATTTATTAGGGTATGATCACACGATCAAAATAACAGACGAAAACGTGATGTCTCTGGTTACATAAACAAACCAAATAAGAACAAGAAACCACAAACACAAAGTGAAAGACAGACAGTTAAATATGGCTCCCAATCAGAGACAACCAGCTGACACTCGTTGCCTCTGATTGGGAGTCACTCAGGCCAACATAGAAATACAAACATAGAATTACACACCCTGGCTCAACATAACAGTGTCCCCAGAGCCAGGGCGTGACAGTACCCCCCCCTAAAGGCGCGGACTCCGACCGCGCCAACTAAATACCACAGGGGAGGGACCGGGTGGGCACTCCGCCTTGGCGGCGGATCCGGCTCCGGATCTGATCCCCACTCCCTCTCCAACCCCCCAAAGTACCCCTGGTCCGGTCTGGCCCCGCTGGCCGGAGCTGGACTGCACACTGATGGAGCGGATTGCTCTAGCTCCGGCGTAACGCATCTGACCGGTGCCGGACCAGGCACCAGTGGAACAGGCACGGGCCGTGCCGGACCGACGACGCACACCACTGGCTTGGTGTGGGGAACAGGCACGGGCCGTGCTGGACTGACGACGCACACCACTGGCTTGGTGTGGGGAGCAGGAGCGGGCCGGACAGGGCTGACGAAACGCACCACTGACTTGGTGCGGGGAGCAGGCCGGGCCGAGCTGGCGACACGCACCGTAGACTTGGTGCGGGGAGCAGGAACGGGCCGAGCCGGGCTGACGAAACGCACCACAGACTTGGTGCGGGGAGCAGGAATGGGCCGGACTGGGCTGGCGACGCGCACCACAGACTTGGTGCGGAGAGCAGGAACGGGCCGGACAGGGCTGACGAAACGCACCACAGACTTGGTGCGGGGAGCAGGAATGGGCCGGACTGGGCTGGCGACGCGCACCACAGACTTGGTGCGGGGAGCAGGAATGGGCCGGGCCGAGCTGGCGATGCGCACCGTAGACTTGGTGCGAGTGGCAGGAACAGGCCGACCGTACTGGGAACACACACCACTGGCCCTACGTGGGGATCAGGAACAGGCCGGACCGGACTGGCAACACACGCCAGTACCTCTCGCCGTGCCTCTACATCTTCCACCCCCTCTTTGACTAGTGGCCCCCGTAACCTGGCGGCCTCCTCTGGCAACCCGCTGGGCCGCTCTATCGCGGCCTCCTGCTGGTCCGACGTCGTGAGCCCCCCCCTAAAAAATTTCTGGGAGTCTCTCTTCCCCGTGGGCCAGGCCTCGATAATTCTCGCCCAACTCTCGCTCTTCTGCTTCCAATCTCCGCCATTCAGCTCCTCATTCGGCTTGACCCAGTCGAAGCTCTTCCTCCACTGTTGCCATGTCCACCCACTCTGCTCCTCACTAGGCTGCTTGGTCCAGTTCTGGTGGTTTCTTCTGTCACGCTCGTCTAAGGAGGAGGACCAATGCGCAGCGTTGAAGGTGAACATATTTATATTTATTAGGGTATGATCACACGATCAAAATAACAGACGAAAACGTGATGTCTCTGGTTACATAAACAAACCAAATAAGAACAAGAAACCACAAACACAAAGTGAAAGACAGACAGTTAAATATGGCTCCCAATCAGAGACAACCAGCTGACACTCGTTGCCTCTGATTGGGAGTCACTCAGGCCAACATAGAAATACAAACATAGAATTACACACCCTGGCTCAACATAACAGTGTCCCCAGAGCCAGGGCGTGACACGATGCAACTTATTATGTGACTTGTTAAGCACATTTTTACTCCTGAACTTATTTAGGCTTGCCATAACAAAGGGCTTGAATACTTACTGACTCAATACATTAAAGCTTTTCATTTTTATATCAATTTGTTAACATTTCTTAAACATTATGGGGTATTGTATATAGGCCAGTTACAAAAAGCTAAATTTATCAATTTTAAATTCAGGCTGTAACACAACAAAATGTGGAAAAGGTCAAGGGGTGTGAATACTTTCTGAAGACACATGAGTGTATGTGTGTGGGTGTTAATGTAAGTGTGTGTGTGTGCAAGAGTGACAGTGTAGGCGTTTGTGAGTGTGTGGGTAGAGACCTGTGAGTATGCATATAGTCAGTGGTGGGGGTGGGCAGCTATTGTCTATATGTTTAAAAGTCTCATTGCTTGGGGGTAGAAGCTGTCTCGGAGCCTGATACGTTTGTACCGCCTACCGGACGGAAGCAGAGAGAACGGTCTATGGCAGGGGTGACTGGAGTCGTAGGACAATTTTCAGGCCTTCATCAGACACTGCTTGGTGTGTATGTCCTGAATGTCTGGGAGCTCGTCCCCAGTGATGTGCTGGGTCATCCGCACCACTCCCTGTAGGGCCTTGCGGACGAGGGCCAGTCAAGATGCTCTCAATGGTGCATCTGTAGAAGTTCTCGAGGATCTGAGGGGCCTTGCCAAATCTCTTCAGGCTCCTCAGGGTGAAGAGACGGTGTCGCGCCTTCTTCACGACTGTGCTGGTGTGAGAGGACCATGTCTCTCCTCTCCACCCTGTCGTTGTGGATGGGGGTGTGCACCCCCCCCCCCCCTTTTTTTTCCCCCCTGCAGTCCACAATCAGCTCCTTGGTCTTGCTGACGTTAAGGTGGAGATTGTTGTCCTGGCACCACACTGCCATGTCTCTGACCTCCTCTCTGTAGGCTGTCTCATCACTGTCGGTGATCAGGCCCACCACCACGTGTCGTCAGCAAACTTGATGATGGAGTTGGCCACGCAGTCGTGGGTGAACAGGGAGTACAGGAGGGGACTAAGTACACAACTAAGTGTTGTTAGTCAGCGTGGTGGAGGTGTTGTTATCGACCCTCACCAGCTGGGGGCGGCCCGTCAGGAAGTCCAGGATCCAGTGGCAGAGGGAGGTGTTCAGTCCCAGGGTCCCAAGCTTGGTGATGAGCTTGGAGGGGACAATGGTGTTGAACGCTGAGCTATAGTCAATGAACAGCATTCTCACATAGGTATTTCCCCTCTTGTCTAGGTGGGTGAGGGCAGTGTGGATTGCAATTTAAATTGAACAAAAATATAAACGCAACATGTTTCATGAGCTGAAATAAAAGATCCCAGAAATGTTCCATATGCACAAAAAGCTTATTTCTCTAAAATGTTGTGAACAAAGTTGTTTACATTACTGGTAGTGAGCATTTCTCATTTGCCAAGATAATCCATCCACCTGACAGGTGTGGAATATCAAGAAGCTGATTAAACAACATGATCATTACACAGGTGCACCTTGTGCTGGGGACAATAAAAGGGCACTCTGAAATGTGCAATTTTTTCACACAACACATTACATTTACATTTTAGTCATTTAGCAGACGCTCTTATCCAGAGCGACTTACAGTTAGTGCATACATTATTTTATCGAACCCACAACCCTGGCGTTGCAAACGCCATGCTCTACCAACTGAGCTACATCCATTGCCACAGATGTCTCAAGTTTTGAGGGACATTGGAATTGGCATGCTGACTGCAGGAATGTCCACCAGAGCTGTTGCCAGAGAATGTAATGTTAATTGCTCTACCAACGTCATTTTAGAGAATTTGGCAGATCGTCCAACCGGCCTCATAACCGCAGACCACGTCTATGGTGTCGTGAGGGCAAGCGGTTTGCTGATGTCAACGTTGTGAACAGAGTGCCCCATGGTGGTGGTAGGGTTACGATAAGGGCAGACAGGCATAAGCTAAGGACAACGAATACAATTGCATTTTATCTATGGCAATTTGAATGTACAGAGATACAGTGATGAGATCCTGGGGCCCATTGTTGTGCCATTCATCCACCGCCATCACCTCATGTTTCAGCATGATAATGCACGGCCCCATGTCGCAAGGATCTGTACACAATTCCTGGAAGCTGAATATGTCCCAGTTCTTCCATGACCTGCATATTCACCAGACATGTCACCCATTGAGCATGTTTGGGATGCTCTTGATCGATGTGTACGAAAGCTTGTTCCAGATCCAGCAACTTCGCACAGCCATTGAAGAGGAGTGGGACAACATTCCACAGGCCACAATCAACAGCCTGATCAACTCTATGCGAAGGAGATGTGTCGCGCTGCATGAGACAAATGGTGGTCACACCAGATACTGACTGGTTTTCTGATCCACACAGCAACCATTTTTTAAAGGTATCTGTGACCAACAGATGCATATCTGTATTCCCAGTCATGTGAAATCCATAGATTAGGGTCTAATGAATTTATTTCAATTGACTGATTTCCTTATATGAACTGTAACTCAATAAAATCTTTGAAATTGTAGCATTTATATTTTTATTTATTATAGATTGCATAGTCTGTGAATCTGTTTGGGCGGTATGCCAACTGGAGTGGGTCTATGGTGTCAGGGATGATGGAGTTGATGTGTGCCATGACCAGGCTTTCGAAGCACTTCATTGATACAAATGTGAGTGCTATAGGGTGGTAGTCATTGTAGCAGGTTACCTTAGAGTTCTTGGGAACAGGAACGATGGTGGTCTGCTTGAAGCATGTGGAGATTACGCACTGGGACATGGAGAGGTGAAAAATGTCCATAGAAACGCCTGCCAGCTGGTCTACTCATGCCCTGAGGACGTGTCCTGGTATTTTGTCTGGCCCAGCGGCCTTATGAGTGTTAAAGGACTTACTCACGTCAGCCTCGGAGAGCGAGATCACCCAGTCATTCGGAACAGAGGGAGCCTTTATGCAAGGCTCTGCGTTTTGTCATCGAAGCATGCGTCATTGGGCAGCTCACGGCTAGGTTTTCCTTTATAATCCGTAATAGATTTTGACCCTTGCCCCATGCGTCGAGTGTCGGAGCCAGTGTAGTAGGATTTCACCTTATTCCTGTAGTCTTTTTGCATTTTTTTCACTTACATTATATAAGTGTACATAAGTGTAGCAAAGCACCCTTTACCGGTTCAAACATCCGACCAATCAGCCTGCTTAGTAAACTTTTGAAAAAAATGGTCTTTGACCAAATACAATGTTATTTCACTGTAAACAGATTAACAGCCTTTCAACATGCTTATAGGGAAGGGTACTCAACATGTACGGCACTGACAAAAATTACTGATTATTGGCTGAAAGAAATTGATAATAAGAAGATTATGGGAGCTGTATTGTTAGACTTCAGTGCAGCTTTTGATATTATCGATCATAATCTGTTGCTGAAAAAAGGTATATGTCATGGATTTACATTCTCTGCCATATTATGGATTGAGAGCTACCTATCTAATAGAACACAGAGGGGTTTCTTTAATGTAAGCCTGTCTAATGTAAACCAGGTAGAGTGTGGTATACCTCAAGGCAGCTGCCTTGGCCCTCTACTGTTCTCTATTTATTTATTTTAATTTTACTAATGACCTACCACTAGCCTTGAATAAAGCCTGTGTCTCTGTACAGTGGCTTGCGAAAGTATTCACCCCCCTTGGCATTTTTTATATTTTGTTGCCTTACAACCTGGAATTAAAATGGATTTTTTTGGGGTTTGTATCATTTGATTTACACAACATGCCAACCACTTTGAAGCCACAAAATATTTTTTTTTTGTGAAACAAACAACAAATAAGACAAAAAAACAGAAAATGTGAGCGTACATAACTATTCACCCCCCAAAGTCAATACTTTGTATAGCCACCTTTTGCAGCAATTACAGCTGCAAGTCTCTTGGGGTATGTCTCTATAAGCTTGGCACATCTAGCCACTGGGATTTTTGCCCATTCTTCAAGGTAAAACTGCTCGAGCTCCTTCAAGTTGGATGGGTTCAGCTGGTGTACAGCAATCTTTAAGTCATACCACAGATTCTCAATTGGATTGAGGTCTGGGCATTTCCAAGACATTTAAATGTTGCCCCTTAAACCACTCGAGTGTTGCTTTAGCAGTATGCTTAGGGTCATTGTCCTGCTGGAAGGTGAACCTCCGTCCCAGTCTCAAATCAATGGAAGACTGAAACAGGTTTCCCTCAAGAATTTCCTTGTATTTAGCGTCATCCATCATTCCTTCAATTCTGACCAGTTTCCCAGTCTCTGCCGATGAAAAACATCCCCACAGCATGATGCTGCCACCACCATGCTTCACTGTGGGGATGGTGTTCTCAGGGTGATGAGAGGTGTTGGGTTTGCGCCAGACATAGCGTATTCCTTAATGGCCAAAAAGCTCAATTTTAGTCTCATCTGACCAGAGTACCTTCTTCCATATGTTTGGGGAGTCTCCCACATGCCTTTTGGCGAACACCAAACATATTTGCTTTTTTTGTTCTTTAAGCAATGGCTTTTTTCTGGCCACTCTTCCGTAAAGCCCAGCTCTGTGGAGTGTATGGCTTAAAGTGGTCCTATGGACAGATACTCCAATCTCCGCTGTGGAGCTTTGCTGCTCCTTCAGGGTTATCAATGGTCTCTTTGTTGCCTCTCTGATTAATGCCCTCCTTGCCTGGTCTGTGAGTTTTGGTGGGTAGCCCTCTCTTGGCAGGTTTGTTGTGGTGACATATTATTTCCATTTTTTTATAATGGATTTAATGGTGCTCTGTGGGATGTTCAAAGTTTCTGATATTTTCTTATACCCAACCCTGATCTGTACTTCTCCACAACTTTGTCCCTGACCTGTTTGGAGAGCTCCTTGGTCTTCATGGTGCCGCTTGCTTGGTGGTGCCCCTTGCTTAGTGGTGTTGTAGACTCTGGGGCCTTTCAGAACAGGTGTATATATACTGAGATCATGTGACAGATCATGTGACACTTAAATTGCACACAGGTGGACTTTTTAACTAATTATGTGACTTCTGAAGGTAATTGGTTGCACCAGATATTATTTAGGGGCGTCATAGCAAAGGCGGTGAATACATATGCAGGCACCACTTTTCTGTTTTTTTTAACAAGTTCTTTTTTTAATTTCACTTCACCAATTTTGACTATTTTGTGTATGTCCATTACATGAAATCCAAATAAAAATCCATTTAAATTACAGGTTGTAATGCAACAACATAGGAAAAACGCCAAGGGGGATGAATACTTTTACAAGGCACTGTACGCTGATGACTCAACATTGTACACATTAGCTACCACAGCAAGTGAAATCCCTGCAACCCTTAACAAAGAGCTGCAGTCAGTTTTAGAATAGGTGGCTAGTAATATGCTAGTCCTAAATATATCAAAAACTAAAACCATTGTATTTGGGACATTCGCTGAACCCTAAACCTAATCTAAATCTAGTAATGATAATGTGGCAATTGAGCAAGTTGAGGAGACTAAACTGCTTGGTGTAACCCTAGATTGTAAATAAGAATGTGTTCTTAACTGACTTGCCTAGTTAAATAAAGGTTAAATAAAAAATAAATTGTAAGCTGACGTGGTTCAAACATATAGATTCAACGGTTGCTAAAATGGGGAGAGGTCTGCCGTGATAAAGCGCTGTTCTGCTTTCTTGACATTACAATCAACCAAACACGTCCTGCAGGCCGTAGTTTTATCAAACATGGACTACTGCCCAGTATATATGGTCAAGTGCTGCAAAGAAGGACATAGGCAAATTACAGTCGGCCTAGAACAGAGCAGCATGTCTTGCCCTTAAATGGATACAGAGGGTTAATATCAACATGCATATCAATCTCTCCTGGCTCAAAGTAGAGGAGATATTGACTGCATCACTACTGGTCTTTGTGAGCGTTATTGATGTATTAAAAGTACAAAACTGTCATACATACCCCCTAAGACATGCCACCAGAGGTCTCTTTACAGTCCCCAAGTCCAGAACAGAGGCTAGTAAATGTGCAGTACTATATAGAGCCATGACTACATGGAACTCTCTTCCACCTCAGGGAACTCAAGCTAGCAGTAAAATCTGATTTAATTTAAAAAACAGATAAAACAACACCTTACGGCACAACGCAGACTGTGAAGAGACACACACACACACTATAAAACACACACCCACACATTATTCTTAGTAATGTAATGTAGTGTTGTAATATTATAATGGAGCAATGCACATTTGTATAATGGACATTGCTTTGTTTGATTAAATGTTTTAATCTCTGTTTGGACCCCAGGAAGAGTAGCTGCTGCCTTGGCAACAGCTAATGGGGATCCTAATAAAATACCAAATACTAAGTGGGTCAGGTCTTCTGGTGGGGGAAAAAAAACACAACAATCACATTAAAATACGTGATGAAAAAAAGTATCTCAGTGTTTGAATTGGGTTTTTCGAGGAAACATAAAATTACAATATGTGGTTTATCATAAAGGAGGAAACCTGTTCAGACTATATTATTGGGTCTTCCTCCTCTGACCTCCACTGAGTCACAGATTGTTCTTTAGCAGTCACTCCACTGCTCTCACTGAGCCTACTGAGAGACTATTTAATGCCAAATGCCATCTGTCCACCACAGAGACAAAAGATACCAGATTGGGAATGGGTATATTGCACGAGGGGCTGTAATACCCTATTAATCAAAAGAGGAAACAGGGGAGTTGCCATGGTATGTCAAAGAAACATTCCCAAAGCCTGATTGAAAAGAAATCTGCTATTAAATCAAAATCTAGTTGACCATTTGAATATTTATAGGATCTACATTAAATGTGTCTCCTAATTTCATAAATGACAGATTTGCTCAAATTAAATTACAAAAAAGTATAAAGTTGTAGACTATTCTGTACAGACAAATTACACATTCAACAGTTAAGCAATACTGCAGGTCAGTCATATACAGTCGTGGTCAAAAGTTTTGAGAATGACACAAATACTAATTTTCACAAAGTCTGCTGCCTCAGTTTTGATGATGGCAATTTGCATATACTCCAGAATGTCATGAAGAGTGATCAGATTAATTGCAAAGTCCCTCTTTGCCATGAAAATGAACTTAATCCCCAAAAAACATTTCCACTGCATTTCAGCCCTGCCACAAAAGGACCAGCTGCCATCATGTCAGTGATCATCTCGTTAACACAGGTGAGAGTGTTGACAAGGACAAGGCTGGAGATCACTCTGTCATGCTGATTGAGTTAGAATAACAGACTGGAAGCTTTAAAAGGAGGGTGGTGCTTGAAATCATTGTTCATCCTCTGTTAACCATGGTTACCTACAAGGAAACACGTGGCGTCATCATTGCTTTGCACAAAAAGGGCTTCACAGGCAAGGATATTGCTGCTAGTAAGATTGCACCTAAATCAACCATTTATCGGATCATCAAGAACTTCAAGGAGAGAGGTTCAATTGTTGTGAAGAAGGCTTCAGGGTGCCCAAGAAAGTCCAGCAAGCGCCAGGAACGTCTCCTAAAGTTGATTCAGCTGCAAGATCGGGGCACCACCAGTGCAGAGCTTGCTCAGGAATGGCAGCAGGCAGGTGTGAGTGCATCTGCACGCACAGTGAGGCGAAGACTTTTGGAGGATGGCCTGGTGTCAAGAAGGGCAGCAAAGAAGCCACTTATCTCCAGGAAAAACATCAGGGACAGACTGATATTCTGCAAAAGGTACAGGGATTGGACTGCTGAGGACTGGGGTAAAGTCATTTTCTCTGATGAATCCCCTTTCCGATTTTTTGGGGCATCTGGAAAACACCTTGTCCGGAGAAGACAAGGTGAGCGCTACCATCAGTCCTGTGTCATGCCAACAGTAAAGCATCCGGAGACCATTCATGTGTGGGGTTGCTTCTCAGCCAAGGGAGTGGGCTCACTCACAATTTTGCCTAAGAACACAGCCATGAATAAGGAATGGTACCAACACATCCTCTGAGAGCAACTTCTCCCAACCATCCAAGAACAGTTTGGTGACGACCAATGCCTTTTCCAGCATGATGGAGCACCTTGCCATAAGGCAAAAGTGATAACTAAGTGTTTACAGTTTAAATAAGGATTACATTTTATTTATTTTTTCAGGCAAATTGATGCACTTTAAGTATTTTCTGTTACAGACTAAAAAACAATGTTAATAAAGTTATTATTTGTTTTAAGTTGATCTATATTTCTTTCTTTTTTTAAATGTTAATAAGGATACAATGTTATGCAGAGGTGTACTTATAACAATTTTATAGACAAATGATACTATTTACAGTCGCGGCGGAGAGTTGGGGGGCGCGAAATGTTTACTTCTTCCTAGGGGGGCGTAACAGAAAATAATTGAGAAGCACTGACTTACAGACTGGCCAGACCAGCTTACTTTGTGACAGTAGGCCTATACAAAAAGCAGTCTTCCAAATTTACTAGGCCTATTTGGTTCTCAGAGGTAGAAACGGTAGGCTTAAACAATAACAATATTTAAAGTCCCTGTAAATATGAAATATATTGCAGTGCTAAACTGTGCCACTAGAGATCCTGGTTCGAATCCAGGCTCTGTCGTAGCCGGCCGCGACCGGGAGACCCATGGGGCGGCGCGCACAATTGGCCCAGCGTCGTCCAGGGTAGGGGAGGGATTTGGCCGGCAGGGGATGTAGCTCAGTTGGTAGAGCATGGTGTTTGCAACGCCAGGGTTGTGGGTTCGATAAAATAATGTATACACTAACTGTAAGTCGCTCTGGATAAGAGCGTCTGCTAAATGACTAAAATGTAAATGTAAAATATTGCTATTTCAAGTATTTCTAAGTCAAAGGAAGACCTATATTTCAATACTTTATATAAAATGTAACAGACATCACAAAAGACAAAGGACATTGCAAAGGACATTTCAAAGGGCATTGTTAGTTGTGGTAATATGTACATTAGGTACCTTAAGTCGTGCATGGAGACTACATTGTGCTAGTTCAATAAATTGGCCAACCACCTGCAAACAGTGTTCACTCATACCAGACATCAACACATTAAATAAAAAAATAACATTTTAGCTGATGTGAGGATTTCCTGAAGGAGAGGCCAGACACCGGGTCAAGAGACATTACGTTTATTTATTGGAGCCCTGCTTTAAATTGCCCAGATCTTACAGAATAAGTCTCAGTTTAAGACATTTCTAATAAAATTGCAGACAGTCCTTACAGCTGATTCCCAAACCCCACTAAGTCATAACAAAGCAGCAGTGTGCATTTAGCTACCATAGCAATTTATGTTTCGTTTGGTTGTGTCAATGCATTATATGCATTCTAGGAAATGTTTTTTTGGCAAAGCTGAAGGGGAACCCCGGTCAAGCAAAGCAAACAATGTAAAACATTTTTTAAATTTTTTTATTTAACCTTTATTTAACCAGGTAAGCCAGTTGAGAACAAGTTCTCATTTACAACTGCGACCTGGCCAAGATAAAGCAAAGCAGTGCGATAAAAACAACACAGAGTTACATATGGGGTAAAACAAAACAAAGTAAAAAATACAACAGAAAAAATATATATACAGTGTGTGAAGCGAAGAAGCGAAGAAAAGAAGGGGTTAATGTGAAAATAATAGTTTTAATAGTTAAAAATGTATAACTTTATTATGATCAACAACAACAACAACAATTAAAATACATGTCATCTTTAGTAATGGTGAATGTCATAGTTAATATTTCATAGTTGGAGACTTGAAGTTGAGTGACTGGAATGTAGTCTGAGGTATGATCGATGATATTGATTGAGTTGCTTTATATTGATTGAACTTTATTTCATTAATTAATTCAGTTCATAAGTAGTTGATAATTGGTTAAATAATATTAGTTCACTAAACTGTTAATTATTAGTTTATAGATATATTAGGCATATCTGTGTTATAGTTTATTACATATTTATAAACGATATATAAACTAATAATATATAAATTATTAACAGTTTACAAACTACTTAAACACACCTTTACATTATTGTAAGTATACCATAATGTAAAGTGTTATGTAACCTAGCCTTATTTTGTATATATATATATATTTTTACATCTTTTAAAATCTACTACAATTTTCAGTAGTGGGAAATGTATGTCATGGGATGTATATGACAGCGATTGGTTCTCTGACTGACATTTATTGAGTCTACTTAAGCAAAATGGCGTGCACACGTGGCCGACCGTAAAAGGAAAGGCTATATGGATACGCCTGGTGGCCAAATTGATGACGTGCCTCGCGCAGCGACAGGAGAGCCGAGACAAACGCATTGTGTTCAGTCAGTTCAGTCAGATGAAGAGAGAGGCCCAACTCGGCGGCAAATCTGTCTCCCTCCAGCAGGTGGCGTTTTTTCGTTGTTTCGCCCACC
Source organism: Coregonus lavaretus (assembly GCF_964263955.1). Lineage (NCBI taxonomy): Eukaryota > Metazoa > Chordata > Actinopteri > Salmoniformes > Salmonidae > Coregonus > Coregonus lavaretus. The sequence goes on along the minus strand of NC_140015.1, from coordinate 9,822,826 downwards.
AAGCACGGAGTTTTTGTATGGAGGTCAATGAGAGTGTGGAATTTTGTCAACAAATAAATGAATGGCTTATTTGCTACGTGAGGTTTATTTGATCGAATATACGTTTCTTAATGCTTAAGGTGTTACGAGTGTACTGATATAAGTAGGACACGTGACATCCCGGCAGCTTTGAGAAGAAAAAAACACTATATCGGAATTGTCTCGAGATGGCTATGCATGTTCATGACATGAGGCTAGTAGCATAGCATCTCTCTACATTGAATACAGGCGGTTGACGTCAACAACCGTTATCGAATATTCAAAAATGATTACAAAGAAAGGATAGGCGGGAGCTAGACAGCCCGCCGTACCGCTTTATGGACAACGACTCCCATTGATAGGGCGGAAGATATATGTATCTTGTCAGTCTATCCATCATCTTTGGTTCAACTCAGTCAGTAGTTCTGATGAGCCCTTCTAGTTTATGCTTGTGGCTAGAAACTTCAGCGAGAATGTGTAACTTGTCAGCCGAAGTTGGAACTTGGGAGTGTTCCGAATCATTCAGTTTATATCGAAGTATTTATTTTTTTTTTTACAAAAATGTAACGTTAGACGTTCATGGCAAAGAGGGACTTTGCAATTAATTTCAATTCATCTGATCACTCTTCATGACATTCTGGAGTATATGCAAATTGCCATCATCAAAACGGAGGCAGCGGACTTTGTGAAAATTATTATTTGTGTCATTCTCAAAACTTTTGACCACAACTGTACGTACACTAGCTTCTAATTCTAAATGTAATTCACCACCCCATGCACCATTCGACATCCTGTCTCATCTAGTATGTCTCACAGCGTCTGTGGTGTGAGAAGGTATCTGCTGGAGCCAGATCCTATTGAAACCAAGACGAAGGAACGTAATGATCTACCATGATCCTAGACCCGTTTTCCGGTTGTATTGTGAATGGTCGTTATTTTTTTACCGTAGTGTATAGAAAAGAGCACGATATGTTTTAGTTGCAAGGGGGAGTGGCGCGCACGTATGTAACGCAACCACGGATCGTTTAGTAGGCTAATTACAAAATCCCCATAGTTTCACATTAAATGCCATGTAACCTTTAATGGTAATGAGGAATCTATAATTCAAATAAGAAAAAGGGAATCATTAAGTGCAGACATTATATAATAATAATATACAAATATTTGAACTTTATCTAATAATGAAAAGTGAATAGCAACATGTTCTTCACTGACTTAAAGCATTATTGAGTTATTGTGTTAGACATAGGAACAGGGAAAGAAGTTAAAGGTGATCTATCATAACATCTATGATATATCTGTAAAAGCATATAAATTAAACATTTTACATATTTTGAAGCTGGAAAGTTGCTTGTTTACTTACAGACTGGCCGGACCAGCTTACTTTGTGACAGTAGGCCTATACAAAAAGCAGTCTTCCAAATTTACTAGGCCTATTTGGTTCTTAGAGGTAGAAACGGTAGGCTTAAACAATAACAATATTTAAAGTCCCTGTAAATATGAAATATATTGCTATTTCAAGTATTTCTAAGTCAAAGGAAGACCTATATTTCAATACTTTATATAAAATGTAACAGCCATCACAAAAGACAAAGGACATTGCAAAGGACATTTCAAAGGGCATTGTTAGTTGTGGTAATATGTACATTAAGTACCTTAAGTCGTGCATGGAGACTACAATGTGCTAGTTCAATAAATTGGCCAACCACCTGCAAACAGTGTTCACTCATACCAGACATCAACACATTAAATAAAAAAATAACATTTTAGCTGATGTGAGGATTTCCTGAAGGAGAGGCCAGACACCGGGTCAAGAGACATTATGTATAATTAGTTCACTAAACTGTTAATTATTAGTTTATAGATATATTAGGCATATCTGTGTTATAGTTTAGTATAGTGAAGAAAGTAGAGGAAGATGGGTCAAGGGGGAGGAGTGGTGAGAGTAGTAGAGATGTACCAATACAGAGGGATAGGCCAACAAGTGATATATGCTTCAGTAAGATTGGATTTTTAGCATTTATAGCAATGGTTATTAATTGTACTGCAGGGATGGAATGTAAGTCGAAGAAAATTGAGGTTGTGGTGGCAGCTGCAGAGAGGTATTTGGGTGTGCGAGACTTGACATCAGAAGAGTTACAGGGAGTGTTAAGTGGTGATGTATGCACTCACTAACTGTAAGTCGCTCTGGATAAGAGCGTCTGCTAAATGACTAAAATGTAAATGTAATGTTCCATCATCTCAGGTTGAGGGCATGAGGTAGGAATGAATATATTTAAATAGTGGAGTGGGGTGGTGTTAATTATTAATAATACTTTTGAATTTGTGAGTGTAGTGTTAGATGGTCGGGTATTTCTTTATTTTATTTTTCAAGCAAAATATAAGGGAGTTGTACACCAGTCTAGTAGGTGGCGGTAATGCAACAAATTGGATGCCAACCGCCGTTAAACCTCATCGACGAAGAAGAAGTCCCTATACCCTCTCCCGACTGGAAACACAATTAGCCATGATTGACATGGTTGGAAACGTATTGCGTTTGCAGTAGTGATACTACGGTAGCATCCAAGGGGTGAACACACGATGCGTTGATAGAGGTAGCTAGTTCTCCGTGTAAATCAGTTGTGTGCTGACTTCTATTTTATATTTTTGGGGTGTGGGGGGAAGAATGAAAGAGGTCTTCCACCAAAACGGACGAAATCATGAACGGCGCGGTATATATTTCGTTTTTTCAAGGTCAGCTGGAATCTGCACTAGAGCAAGTAGTACAACTCGCAGTCCAGGAAATAACGAAGAGTGTTGGGTCAAGCTTGAATTCTATGTTAATGAATACGGCCGTCAAAGAACAAGAAAACCAAAGACTAAAGTTAAGGCTTCAATCACTGGAGTTTGAATGTAATGGGGTAGAAAATGGAGCCGCGTTCAACGGTGGCAGGGAAGACAACGCGGCAACGGATCGAACAAAGCCCGAGACACACACCTTCAGCCACAGCACAGAGCGCGGCGTGCACGCAAACACTCAAAGACTGGATCAAAAAGGACGAGTAGTGGGTAAGGTTACTAGCTAGGCAAGGTTACTACCAAGGCACCTAGAGGTTTCATCTTATAAATTTGAAACACAATAAGGCAATACCACCATTCTGTAGCCCTACAGTCTGTTTGATCGCCGACTGTTTGTGTATGTTTCTGTGGCACAACGTATTAACACACTCCGTTTACATATAGTGGCGAGGTCAACAAAAACAGGACAAAGCACCAGTATCCTGGTATAGGTATCCGCATAGAGCAGAAAGTCTTGATAATAATAACCAGAGTTGATATGTAAATATGACGTGCAGTAGTAGCCTGCAGCACACTGAAAATCAATGACATGTGTGGTAAAATCTTCAGGAAATGAAAAACGGTAGTTTTCAATGTGGTTCTATTACCTAGGTTTCTATTTGACTCAGGCATGCGTCCTTGTGAACGCTTACAATGGTATCTTGTCTCAAGAGGAGTACACTTAACAATATTTTATTTTTTATTTATTTCACCTTTATTTAACCAGGTAAGCCAGTTGAGAACAAGTTCTCATTTACAACTGCGACCTGGCCAAGATAAAGCAAAGCAGTGCGATAAAAACAACAACACAGAGTTACATATGGGGTAAAAAAACATAAAGTCAAAAAAATACAACAGAAAATATATATACAGTGTGTGCAAATGTAGCAAGTTATGGAGGTAAGGCAATAAATAGGCTATAGTGCAAAATAATTACGATTAGTATTAACACTGGAATGCTAGATGTGCAAATAGAGATACTGGGGTGCAAAAGAGCAAAATAAATAACAATATAGGGATGAGGTAGTTGGGTGGGCTAATTTCAGATGGGCTGTGTACAGGTGCAGTGATCGGTAATTAAGTGTCAAGAGGCCAATTTGTCATCTGTGGTGCCATTGTTGCCATTGAGATTGTTAAAATGTTCAGTTGTGGATTGACAACCAGTGACAACATCACCAACCTTGTCACCGGTTGTGTCAAGCAAACTGTGAACTGAAAGGCAGCACATCCATCCCCATTCATTTTTCCTATCATTGAAAATGATAGGCCTACTTATTGACCACTGCAGCATACATCCCATCAAACATTATTCTCTGTAATTGAAGATGATTTGGGATGAGAGGACTATCAGTGGTTGTTGTTGAGCCTCTCCTTAGTGCTGGCAGCAAAGGAAAGGATGCCATTCCCTCCAATAATCCTCCAATGAGAGTCACAAGCGCAAACCACACCCACTCAGTTCTTAGAGGGGATACATTTAGGGAGAGGAGGGGTGTGCGATATCAAAGGAGGGAGGAGGAGACACTGGGCAAACTGTCATTGGCAGGCCTTCAACTCAATTTGCACATTTAGGACAAAGCTGAGGCTGGAGCTGTACCTCTTCACTTAGCATATGGCCATGGATCTTATTTAGGTTGCAATGGCCAGGGAGGCCATTTTGATGTTGTAGGTAAATTAATCCTGGCAGCAACATTCATACTTCAGTCACAGACACCCACACAGGTAGCTCCTCATACAGTGCATGATGTCACACTTACACAATGCAACACAACAATTAGGCTAGTAGGCTTCCTCGCTGACTCCGCTCAATTGCTATTTATATCCTTTGGTTTTAACAAAAGGGGCAATTGTAGAGACCATGCTCCACAAAATCTCCTCACACAGTTTTCACACTTGATTTCCAACTTGATTTGTTTTCTTCCTCAGGGATTTGGACATGTAATCCATTCTGTCTTTTGTAGTTACGTAAATCTGTGTGTGTGTTTGTAAAACAAACCCGGTGTGTGTGTAAAACCCTGTTTGCTTTGTCAAGCGGCATTCAAGATGATCCAAGGTTGCCAGAAACCAACTATGCCTATGCTGTCATTGTCTGCAGCAGCTTGGTGCTCTGCTGCTCACCACAGCTTTAAAGCGGTTGCCAACCCACTCCTATTTTAGTCAAATCACATCATTGAGTACGTTTACATGCATACTAATCATTTTATATTAAACTGATTATGGCAGAAGGCTGAGTATGGCATTAATCATGTAAACACCTTACTCTACTTATCTTGATCGGTGTACGGTCATAATCGATGTAAGCATACGCTGATTAAAACACCTGGTTTTCTGAGCAGTCTTTCGATTATTTAGGACATGTAAACGGCTTAATCGGCGTTCCAGCAGTGTATTTGGTCTACACATTTGCCAGCACCGGTAGCGCAAGCCTCCTTTTTATGCGCGAGTGAATTGAGTTTTGAAGAACTGAAAGTATGCATCTTATAAAGTTTGTGTGAAAACTATTTCTATTTCCAAACTCAGAACAAAATAGTCTTCGCAAAAATAACATGGTCACTGTGGTAGAACGGTTATTTTGATTGGTGATTTTCAGCATTTATCAAAAGTCCCATCAGAAGCCTGATTTCAGATGTTTCCATGTAAATAGGATTATTAGTTATCAAAAAGAAAGGATGACCAAGGCACTCTTCATATAATTAATTAATTAAAATGCCTTTATTAGTATGGCATGTCAATACTCCCTGATGAAGACCATGCAGCCGAAACGCGTCAGATTTTTTTTTTTTAAACCTTGTTTCTATTGAACATACTAATAAAGGCATTTTAACTAATTATATGAAGAGTGCCTTGGTCCTCCTTTCTTTTTGATGACCAATTCACCCCTTTGACCAAAGAGCACCTTCTGTCTACCAACATTTACTATTGTGTACCTTAGTAGCTCTTCCCTTCCTCCTCTTTCTACAGGATTATTAGTTAATTTGTTCTTCTTGCAAAGCATGTAAACATTTTAAAGCTGCAATATGTAACTTTTTTGGGGGGCGTCCTGACCAAATTCACATAGAAATATGAGTTATAGATCTGTCACTCATTGAAAGCAAGTCTAAGAAGTGGTAGATCTGTTCTATGTGAGTTATTTCTATGCTTCCCATTCTTAAGTTTAGTTTTTGCATCTTTTACTTTCGGTTTTGTACATCAGCTTCAAGCAGTTGAAAATACAATATTTTTGAGTTATGGAAAATATATTTCACAGCAGTTTAGATGGTACAATTATTCTCTACGCTATGGTTGCTTGTTTTGTCACATAACCTGAAATTAGGCAAACTATTAGGATTTTAGCACCCAGGAAATGGCAGAGCAATTTCTGCATAGTGCATCTTTTAAACAAACTATTCAATTAATCTGACTATCCACAATCGTATTATTGTGTGCATGAAACCGTGATCAATGACTAAGTAGTTCAGTTTATTCTCAGCTTTATCTGTAACTAAGACATAACAACATCTATGTGTGGTGATAGATATGTAAAATGTTTTCTCACCATGTTTTGCACAACTTGTTTTACATTTACAACTTGTGGTTAAGAACAAAGGGTGAGAGTCATGGTGTGGGTCATTGTATGATTCTGCATATTGGCTAGGCCCTTGTACTACACAGCTGTTAATTCTTGGAAAGAGTAGCCTAGCTCATTTGTCAGATATCATCATGGAGATATTTGCACTACAGTGTATGCAATGAAAAGCTTATACTTTTCTCTGTGATTGGAGTTGTTGGAAAATATCAATTTTGGTAATTGATTTAGCTCAAAACCATTATGGGATCTGTGAGAACTTCCTCGATTACTTCAGGGAAATGTTCACCACTCCCAAATTATACATATTGCAAAGGGGGACGTGAGCGAGCTATCTGAGAAATGAAGCCTTCTCATGGTATTAAAAAGGATTCCCTTCAATATTTTACTGCTCTATAAAAGTAGGAGATTTGATTATAGTAATTCACTCATATTGAATATAACTAATTTATTGTCATTGCCACCATGGATGCAATGCCCAATCAAACCTACCTCACATTTAAACTGTTTTGATTGGTGTATTTGTAACAGCAACCAATCGAAAATGGAGAAATTGGCATTTATAAGGAAAGCTCAAATCTGTCCCCTAGACACATGCCTTTTCTGGGTCTCATGGTTGTTATCAATCAAGTGATTTTCACTTTGTCTGGCAGTGCTACAACAATTCAATCAAGAGCCATTTAATATGGCTGAAATCTGTAACTTTTGAGTCGTTGAATTGCACGGGCGCAAAATTAATGCCCATTGCTGGTTGCTTAAAAAGTGGTTAATCTCAAAGGATGCCTAGTAAAACTCATTATGGGTTGACAATGTTTTTCTTAGTGTTTTGCCCCCCCCCCCCCCCAAAAAAGGGGAACTGTGTGTGTAACATATGCAATATGTAGGCTAGAGAAATGCTTATAATAACAATGCTGTACAAGCAAGGGCTCTCAAGGCTAATTTGTGTAAAGCAGGGATGGACTGCATTCAAAAGGACTCAATGGCTGTTGTTTTTCTAATGGCTGAGCCTAAAATGGACCTTTACCATTTTAAATGGATGAGACACCATTTTATCCAAACCAAATGGAAATGGTGTGGCTTGTGATTTCATTGCGCAATGCATTTTTGTGTTATTTGATTAAAACCTCTACACAAATAATTGCAGCCCTACTCATTATCATAGTAAAAAGAGTGGTTTGGAGAGAAATTTCCCTGCAAGGATACAGGGTTGTTTTGGCCTACTGTGTTAAACAAATATCCTAGAATGAGAGCATTGAACGCAACATGTCATATATATATATATATATATATATATATTAGTGCTTTGCAAAAGTATTCATCCCCCTTGGCGTTTTTCCTATTTTGTTGCATTGCAACCTGTAATTTAAATTGATTTTCATTTGGATGTCATGTAATGGACATACACAAAATAGTCCAAAATGGTGAAGTGAAATGAAAAAATAACTTGTTTCAAAAGATTCTAAAAAATAAATAACGGAAAAGTGGTGCGTGGATATGTATTCACCCCCTTTGCTATGAAGTCCCTAAAAAAGATCTGGTGCAACCAATTTCCTTCAGAAGTCACATAATTAGTTAGTCCACCTGTGTGCAATCTAAGTGTCACATGAGCTCAGTATATATACACCTGTTCTGAAAGGCCCCAGAGTCTGCAACACCACTAAGCAAGGGGCACCACCAAGCAAGCGGCACCATGAAGACCAAGGAGCTCTCCAAACAGGTCAGGGACAAAGTTGTGGAGAAGTACAGATCAGAGATGGGTTCTAAATTTTTTTATCAGAAGCTTTGAACATCCCACGGAGCACCATTTTAAACCCATTATTCATAAAATTGAAATAATATGGCACCACAACAAACCTGCCAAGAGAGGGCCACCCACCAAAACTCACGGACCAGGCAAGGAGGGCATTAATCAGAGAGGCAACAAAGAGACCAAATATAACCCTGAAGGAGCTGTAAAGCTCTACAGTAGAGATTGGAGTATCTGTCCATAGGACCACTTTAAACCATACACTCCACAGAGCTGGGCTTTACGGAAGAGTGGCCAGAAAAAAGCCATTGCTTAAAGAAAAAAATAAGCAAACACGTTTGGTGTTCGCCAAAAGCCATGTGGGAGACTCCCCAAACATATGGAAGACGGTACTCTGGTCAGATGAGATTAAAATTTAGCTTTTTGGCCATCAAGGAATACGCTATGTCTGGCGCAAACCCAACACCGCTCATCACCCTGAGAACACCATCCCCACAGTGAAGCATGGTGGTGGCAGCATCATGCTGTGTGGATGTTTTTCATCGGCAGGGACTGGGAAACTGGTCAGAATTGAAGGAATGATAGATGGCGCTAAATACAGGGATATTCTTGAGGGGAAACCTGTTTCAGTCTTCCAGAGATTTGAGACTGGGACGGAGGTTCACCTTCCAGCAGGACAATGACCTTAAGCATACTGCTAAAGCAACACTTGAGTGGTTTAAGGGGAAACATTTTAAAATGTCTTCGAATGGCCTAGTCAAAGCCCAGACCTCAATCCAATTGAGAATCTGTGGTATGACTTAAAGATTGCTGTACACCAGCAGAACCCATCAAACTTGAAGGAGCTGAGGCAGTTTTGCCTTGAAGAATGGGCAAAAATCCCAGTGGCTAGATGTGCCAAGCTTATAGAGACATACCCCAAGAGACTTGCAGCTGTAATTACGGCAAAAGGTGGCTCTACAAAGTATTGACTTTGGGGGGGTGAATAGTTATGCACGCTCAAGTTTTCTTTTTTTTGGTCTTATTTCTTGTTTGTTTCACAAGAAAAAATTGTTTGCATCTTCAAAGTGGAAGGCATGTTGTGTAAATCAAATGATACAAACCCCCATAAATCAGTTTTAATTCCAGGTTGTAAGGCAACAAAATAGGAAAAATGCCAAGGGGGGTGAATACTTTCGCAAGCCACTGTATGTATGTATACAGCTTTCAAATGTAACACTATTTATCTGTGAACATAGCAGCCATTGACCTATGCCTAATTATTTCCTCTTAACTCACAACAGGTTTTTACATATCTATTTCTTTATCATTAAAGACAGCAGGCTAATTCTGATAACTATTTTGTCTCCGTGTCCTCCTCCTCTGCAGGTCAGCTAAAGATGGTCATGGAGCATGTGCTGGAGTTTGCTGTGTGCGAGCTGACCAAAATCGTGGAGGCCAGTTTCGATGACCTGCTCCTGGAGATGACCAAGAAAGAGTGGGAGCACAGCGCTCTGGAGGAGCAGTTGCGCCGTGTGGCTCACCGGGAGAACGGGAGGGGCGGGGTGTCGAGGAGGAGTGGGTCGGAAAACAACACAGCATTCCCCAGTGGCTCAGAGGACACCCGGCAGGAATCCAGAAACGTCACAGTCAAAATTGTCCGGGGACAAAGGGAGCAAACGGAGACAACAAATGGTCTGTGTTTTAACAGTAAAATTATGTTCTAGTCAACATGACAATAAACTGTGTGCTTTATTTACAGTCCTAAATGTGACACACACACACACACACACACACACACACACACACAGAGAAAAGGGGGATGCTTGCTATGATACCAGTCAAATCCCACAGCACCAGATGTTATGCTTTATGGAAAATGTAGGGTTGGAAAGTACCACATAGTACAGCCAGGGTTCGGCACCTCCTCTGCCTATACATTCAATTACTCATGAGAGGCCAGTAACTTCCTGTTCATATGGTTTCAAGTTGCAACTCGCAATGCCACAGGGTAAATCCACTTGAATTCAATCACTTTTTGACAGCACCCCTTTTGATTTGAGCGAAACCTTCCATACATATTTGCCCGTTGTAGATGTGCTCAGAAAATACCATGAGACATCCATGTCTTCATCACTGGAAAAGATAAACAGTTGAGTATCATTTAAAAGCTTACAAACAGAAGCTTTTAAATGACAAACAATTTGATCATTTCCTTTTCCCCCCTTTTTTTAACCATAAACGTTAATTATCAAAAAATACGTTAAGTCGTTTTTTTTCTTTCATATTTGCGTGTTTTATCTTAAACCCTATTTTACATAATCTGGGGGTTTTGTAGTATGCCCGCCATCGGTTGAGACACAACAAGCTTTTGAATACAGCGTGGGTGTCATGTTTTAGCTGATAAATGTACTAAAACGGGAATACAATTGAAATTTCTACATTGAAATGGTACCACAAAGACGGTTGGAGGTCCACACATCAGAGAATGTTGACTTGAATGCGAATATCTGTTTTCAATTATACTGTCAATCCTTCATAGGAAACCTATTGAAATCATAGAAATATAGATAATAGAATATACATGACCATTTAAGTTGACATTCGACAGTGGATGGTGTAGCAGCTAAATTGCAGTGATCTGAAGGGAAATTTCTATTTCTATGATAAAAAATTGTTTGATGGCGGGCACAACATAAAACCCTCACATGATGTAAAGTAGGGTCTAAGCTACAACACATGCTAATATGGAGAAAAAAATCAGTACACGTTTTTAGATAATTGACGTTAAAGGTACACGTTTAAAAAAAGTTTTATATTTCTTTAGACATTTTGTTTTCAAGAAATTGTAAAATAGGTTGACAACCCTGTTTTTGTAAGCTTTTAAATTATATCAAACTCAACCATTTATCTTTTCCAGTAATGAAGACATGGTATACAAAATGGGTCAACTTTGAGCACCTTTCTCTCCTGAATGCTTTGGCATTCAGGTCCAAAAAGTTACTTTCTGACCACTTGTTTTGTTTAAATTAAAAGGGATACTGTCAAAAAGTGATTGAATTCGAATGGATTTACCCAACATATTAAGCTGAATACAAGGTTATTGTAAATCTTGGGTACACTTTATTTTAAGAGCTGCTATTTTGCTTGATTGATAAATTGGTAATGACCTAATAATGAAGGTTATTTTGGGAGTCATTCTACATTGAAAAAAGCGCCGGTACATACTAGTTGGTTACCAATTGTGTTAAATTCTTTGAATTGCCAGAAAGTACACATAATTACCATGTTCTGTCTGAGTAAACACTTGGCAAATATCAGTTGAAACAAACAAAGTGTTCCCTTCATTTCTGGTGCTGAAAATAAGCTTGTGTCCAAGTAGTCAGACTGTAAAAACACACACACAAAACAGTATGAATAGGAGTCAATATGGACTAACCAGAGCTCTGAGGAAAATACTTATTTTCCACCATAATTTGCAAATAAATTCATAAAAAATCCTACAATGTGATTTTCTGGATTTTCTTTTCTCAATTTGTCTGTCATAGTTGACGTGTACCTATGATGAAAATTACAGGCCTCTCTCATCTTTTTAAGTGGGAGAACTTGCACAATTGGTGGCTGACTAAATACTTTTTTTCCCCACTGTATATTGCCTTGGGTCTCTTAATGTAAACATTGTTGTAAAATGGATCAATATTAAAATGTACTGCATTAGAAATGACTGCTATAATGATGGAAATAATCACTGAATGTGTTACCTGCTTCTTCAGGTGCATTGATGTACGAACACAAACGTGCATGCCTGCTGTTTTTTATAAATGTTTTTCAGTGTTCGTATCCACATCATGGATACGTTTTGCACTTTTATTCCAGTTCAGTTGTCTTGTTCTCAAGTTTGTTTCATCTCTTTCTTTGTCTCTCTCTTGCTCTTTTTTTCTCCCTCTCTCTGTGCAGACAGTGACAAGAAATCTGTCCTGACCACAGCCTGTATGAATTGTGCTTGTTTTCCAGTTCAGGTTTGTCTTGTTCTCAGTTTTGTCGCTCTCTCCCTCTCTGTGTGTAGACAGTGACAAGCAGGCTGTCTTGACCGTAGCCCAAGACTGGGTCCCCATCCTGGACAAGGTTTTTGGGCAGAAGTGGTGCAGCGACCTGTGGCAGTTCAAAGAGCTGGCTTCAGGGAAGGAGGGCGAGGAGAGGACCGGGGGATCTGGGTTGGGGATTGTGAGCTCCTTCCCCAGTCTGAACGCCCTGATCCGTGAGAACCTGGAGCCCTCCCCCACCAGCCTCCTGCAGGACCCCCAGTGGATGCCTCTAGAGGACATGGAGGTCCTCTCCTCGACCTTGGACACTCCGCAAGACCCTCCTGCTACCTTAAGCACCACAGCCACAGGTGAGCATGGGAACTACTGAACTGATGTCCCTACGTGACACACTTACTCTTAAGTCCCAGGACTCTTTATGCTTAATTTTGTATTATATTCAGGTATGTGTTCTCCTTAATGTGTATTCTCTGAGTCTAGGACAAAACAAGATGGCTGTAGCTTCCTTGTCACATCCTCCTGGAACAATTTGATTTCCTTCCACTATTATTGGAAACTCTCAGCCTTTATTGCCTTTAATCTTCATTTCACTCATTCTCTTTCCGCTTTTATTTCTATCCCCCCGTCTGTGTTTTCAGTTGAAGAGTCCCTCAGGTCTCCGTCGATGCTTCACCGGCTCCTCACACTCCCCGCTCAGCTCCTAGAGGAAGACGAGGACGAGAACACCATGGAAACCATCCCCCTGCTCCCCGAAACTTCACCTGGCAGAGCAGCTGTGCGCCGGCAAAACACAGAATCGCCTAACCAGAGCTGCCCATCTCCTCCCAAGAAAAAGGTTGCTGTTTCACAGGAGGAGGAGGAGGAAGATGAAGAGAAGGAAGACAAAGGGACGACGACGCTGGACTCAAAGGTGAAGACCGTGCCTCTCAAAGGCAGGAAGGCTCACGAGTGTAAAGAATGCGGCAAGAAGTTCAGCCGGGCGCTGCTCCTGAAAGCTCACCAGCAGACTCATATCACCACAGCACTGGCGACGACGCCAGCGATTTGCTGCTCGGAGTGCGGGAAACGCTTCTCCCAGGCATCCCGGTTACAGGCGCACCTACGAACACACACCGGGAAAAAGTCCTGAGCCAATGGGAATGGGAAGATTTGAAGCAAAAAAATGAGAATTGGAATCGAAAAGTCGATCTTCAGTCCATATCTCACAAATAGCCATATCAGTAGCAGGATGGTCACCGGAATTCGAATTCATACATTTGAGTTCACTTTAAGTACCTTATAAGTTGGGAATCAGAGGCATTTTTTCATGTTGCTGATTTGAAGGTACCATTTGCTGACTGCTGTATGTTTCTTAATTTTTACCATTTTTATTTTATTTCTTAGATGTGTCAACAAGGTAAATACTTTGTAGTAATTTGGGATTGGATCTCGCTGGTAGTGGTGGTTAATATGTATCGCCAGTGTACATTCTGTACAGCATGGGACAGTGTCGCTCACAACAAGCAATGAAGTGCTCTTTTTATTTTTCTCAATATACTTTTCTACATTTTTGGAATATCAAACTGGTCTCTTTGTGCTTTATTTCACATCAAGGTTATTTGCTACACCAGAGGCCAGAATCTAGGCTTTTGTGGACTGCAACTTTAATAAACATTACACTGATTTGTAAGAATTGTATCTTTCAGTGGCAGAGGCGTTGTCTCAAGTCGAATGTGAATCACAACTTATCTTTTTTCCTGTGCTACTAGCAGTGGCTCACTTTCAAAGGGCTTATGTGCCCGGGGTAAAGGGAGAAAGATACTGCTGGAGTCAGTAGCAGAGATAATACCTTTATTTTGCTTACCTCTGAATATGAATCTCTGTACAGATGGAAAGAACCTGGTATTCATCTTCTTTACCTTCTTCATGCAATTCACTATTTACAGTCCTCACTAGACAGTATTTTTCTTTTTCACTCAACATAAATACCTCTTCAAAAACACTCTCAAATAATGTTTGAAAAAGGTATTGTTACATTGGTAGCCCTTTTTGTTTTTATAAAGAACCACAGATTCAGAACACAATCGTGCAATTTACTCCTGAATCACAAGAGTCTGCAGACCTCTGCTTGATGACTAACACAAGCTGTGTGACAATGACATATCACAGTGGTCCCTCTTGGGTTTTTCCACACCCTATCTGTGTGCCCTGGAAGGACCATTCCTGACACAAGTCTAAGAAGATAAATGCCCTCGTGCTGATTGTGGAGGCTGGGTTCTCTCAAGTGTTATGGGAAGTAGAGAAATACCACATTGATGAAACACACTTTCTGGTTTGTTTTATATGTCTTGTTTGAGCTCCGGATGAGTCAAATGGATGTGGAGCATCTGATTGGACATCGGGAATATTGTTTCTGCTCATATGGCCATGCCTAACAGAATACTATGTTGGAACATAAAATATTGAAGGGAGGGGCCATTCAAATAAGGGAGGGAAGATGGGGTGGGGGGTTGAGGTGCAGGGTTGTATAGACTTTGGCGATTTACTGGTGTTTGCAGGATTGCTCTTTGCCTTTCTACAGATATCTTTTGGGAGGCAAACACTGTTTAAGATTCCTTAAGTATCGTAGCGTCTTCCCATTTTGATTGTGCTTTGTCTCTTGTAGATGTCTGCAGCTTGTAGTGCTGAGCGATTAGTGCTTTTTGAGGCCTGTTTAGTTTCGGTTTGATTATGAAAAAATAGTCACGGTTTTCGGTTTAGATTATATATATATATTTTTTAAATGTTTTATGCATTGTGGGTTGAATGATGTAACACAGAATAAAAAAATTAAAAGTCCCATGATGGTAGTGACTACCCATTACTGCTTATAATTTATTAACCATCATTTATTCACATTACTTTACTTTAATAAAATATTTCAGTTGTGTATATTACATTTGTTTTATTTGATGGCTTAATAATAATAAATAAATAATAATATGCCATTTAGCAGACGCTTTTATCCAAAGCGACTTAGTCATGTGTGCATACATTTTTACGTATGGGTGGTCCCGGGGATCGAACCCACTACCCTGGCGTTACAAGCGCCATGCTCTACCAATTGAGCTACAGAGGACCATACATACGAGACCAATTAATGATTTAATTCCAAGTAATCTCAAATTTCTATAGAGCTGCTGCCTATGCTGTCTGACAAAATTACTATTTTAGTAGTTCTTCAAAGTAAATAAGGCATACTTTTATGACTGCTAAATACCAACTATCAATCACTTAGATAATGTATTTTCAGGTAGAGATACCTTGTGAAGCAACTGATCTCTATCTCTTGATTGCGCATTCTTCTCTCTCTCTCTGCCCCACACTAACCTAACGTAGCAGGCGTAAAAGAAACACACAGGCGGGACAAGTAGGCGTGCAATGGATTATGGTCATAGTAGTTAATTACCCTGTTTTTTGCACTAAACAATGTAGAATATTGGCCTGTTGGAAACTGCAACTCCCTACTATATCGCACAGTTTAGGCTTGATCTGATTTATCTCTAGAGAAACGTTGCAATGTGCACATTTGAGCTCACAGAACAAAAACGAACAAAATGGAATTCAAATAATTTTACCATCGGTAAATTCGTTATTTAGAAAAAGAAAAAATAACTGAAATTATGGTTAATCGCTCAGCACAAAGCATTAATTTAATAGCAAGCAATACTGTGTACCATTGAGACCATGGTAATGTTACATATTTGTGGCGAAGCCAGTCACCTATTGTTGAAGATGTACATGTACTTCAAACAACAATCGATGGAAAGAAATCTTCATCTGTTCCGTAATCCACAGGATTTTTTTTGTCTTCCTCAGGGAAGGTTGTTTCTGTGGCTCTGTTTCCAAGACATCAGGTCACAGGGCGGCTTCTACACCCCTGCTCCACCAGAGCGGGAAACCCACGGCAACGTGCCCTGGTGCCCACTGACTTTTTCTGTTAAAGTAGTTGTACTTACGCTGTTTCGAATATGCGCTCCTGTGCTATCTTTACATATTTTGCTTAATTGTAGCCACATATTACATCTTAGTTTACACTCTCGCTTGTGCTTTGCCTCATGTAAGTCCTTGACATGTGTAGATTGTTAATTACTATGTATCTGAAACCATCAGGACCATATGTTCTCATTCTATTTCTATCAGAATCTGAGAAGACAATAGGTTACAAAAGATGTGGGTCTTTTGTTCAGGTCAAACAAGGATCAACGTTTACATGGGGACAATGTAAAAATGGTTTGGTACACAACCTCTCGCATCTTCAACTGTTTAAAGAAATTGCATGCAACGTATTCACATTTTCATAATGTAAAATGTATAAAAATATATGGAGAGAGAAAATGTCCCTCCTTGACTTCAGGGTTGTAACCAATGTGCAAATCGATGATTTTAAAGTGTTTTAAAGACTTGTCTCTAAGGCTGCGTTTACACAGGCAGCCCAATTCTGATCTTTTCCCCAATTATTGGCAAAAGAGCATTATTGGCAAAAGAGTTGAACTGATTATTGGAAAAATATCATAATTATGGAAAAATATCATAATTGGCCTGCCTGTGTAAACACAGCCTAAGACTGAAACATTGTAGAAACCTCAAAGGCTTTAAGTTGTAGAGAATGTATGTTGCTGATTATATCTGCAGCCAGTGCTGTGCACTTGCAATTAATGACTTGCTATTGATGATTGGCCTAAGCTTTGTCCTAGTAGCAAGAACTCACTTAGTGCACTTCATTCCTACTAAAAGCAGTGTCTTGTATAGACACATCACCACTCAAAACACGTTTGTGCTCCGCAGTAAGCTAACCTTGAACAGTGCCGAATTGCAAATTTCAAGTAGATTGGTGTGACGCATCAGTATTTTCATGCTTTTGTTTTATCTGAACTTGACATAAAGCAGATGTTATTTTTTTTAATGGCTTTTCTATGTTAGGAGAAAGACGGGGGCAGGGTATGGCTATGGCTATCTATCACTTCGTTCTTGCATTCAGACGTTTTGTCTTCTAATGCCTGCCTAGCGCAATCAATACATTTTAATCCACCTCTTGAAAATGTTGTGACGACTGTGTTCAACAGGTGCCTCATTTTGTTGTTTTTGCTTTTGCTAATGAATCACCCAACCACTTTTCTTCAAATGCCAAGTATGAATGCCTACTGACATGTTTTCTTCTCATTTATTGCACTTTATATTTTTCTGTTATTTTACAAGACCTCCATACCTCATTTTGAATATCAGAAAAGAGTAAACACAGCAAATTGGGTATTTGAAACACCATTTCCTCAATATTATTACAATATTATCACAAATATTAATATTTGTCTGCATGACAGTTGAATAGTGTTTGACTGGCGTTAACTAGCACAAACTTAAGGATTCCTACCAAAACAGTTCACTATTAAGCCATATTCTCTTCCCTTGTCACATGGACATACAGATAACTGCCACAATGCAAACACTTGAGGAAATTAGGGATACAAAGTACAGCACCAGTCAAAAGTTTACTATTTTCTACATCGTTCCGTAAAAAAAGTGTTAAACAAAAAAGTGTTAAACAAATCAAAACATATTTTAGATTCTTCAAAGTAGCCACACTTTGTCTTGATGACAGCTTTGCACACTCTTGGCATTCTCTCAACCAGCTTCATGAGGAATGCTTTTCCAACAGTCTTGAAGGAGTTCCCACATATGCTGAGCACTTGTTGGATACTTTTCCTTCACTCTGCGGACCAACTCATCCCAAACCATTTCAATTGGGTTGAGGTCGGGTGATTGTGGAGGCCAGGTCATCTGACGCAGCACTCCATCACTCTCCTTGGTCAAATAGCCCTTACACAGCCTGGAGGTGTGTTTTGGGTCATTGTCCTGTTGAAAAACAAATGATAGTCCCACTAAGCGCAAACCAGATGGGATGGCGTATCGCTGCAGAATGCTGTGGTAGCCATGCTGGTTAAGTGTGCCTTGAATTCTAAATGAATCACTGACAGTGTCACCAGCAAAGCACCATCACACCTCCTCCTCCATGCTTCACGGTGGGAACCACACATGCGGAGATCATCCGTTCACCTACTATGCGTCTCACAAAGACACGGCGGTTGGAACCAAAAATCTCAAATTTGGACTCATTAGATCAAAGGACAGATTTCCACCGGTCTAATGTCCATTGCTCGTGTTTCTTGGCCCAAGCAAGTCTCTTCTTCTTATTGGTGTCCTTTACTAGTGGTTTCTTTGCAGAAATTCGACCATGAAGGCCTGATTCACGCAGTCTCCTCTGAAAAGTTTATGTTGAGATGTGTCTGTTACTTGAACTCTCTGAAGGATTTATTTGGGCTGCAATCTGAGGTGCAGTTAACTCTAATGAACTTATCCTCTGCAGCAGAGGTAACTCTGGGTCTTCCTTTCCTGTGGCGGTCCTCATGAGATCCAGTTTCATCATGGCGCTTGATGGTTTTTGCGACTGCACTTGGAAGAAACTTTAAAAGTTCTTGAAATTTTCATGTCTTACCTTCATGTCTTAAAGTAATGATAGACTGTCGTTTCTCTTTGCTTATTTGAGCTGTTCTTGCCATAATATGGACTTGGTCTTATACCAAATAGGGCTATCTTCTGTATACCACCCCTACCTTGTCACAACACAACTGATTGGCTCAAACGCATTAAGAAGGAAAGAAATTCCACAAATTAACTTTTAAGAAGGCACACCTGTTAATTGAAATGCATTCCAGGTGACTACCTCATGAAGCTGGTTGAAATAATGCCAAGAGTGTGCAAAGCTGTCATCAAGGCAAAGGATGGCTACTTTGAAGAATCTCAAATATAAAATATGTTTTGATTTGTTTAACACTTTTTTGGTTACTACATGATTCCATATGTGTTATTTCAAAGTTTTGATGTCTTCACTATTATTCTACAATGTAGAAAATAGTAAAAATAAAGAAAAACCCTTGAATGAGTAGGTGTGTCCAAACTTTTGACTGGTACTGTATATTGAAAGCAGGTCATTCACAACCAATCATGCTTAGGGCCATGTATGAAATGCTGGGCAGGCCATTATTTTGGCTACCATGGCTATGCCCCCATAGGATGACAATGCCCCCATCCACAGGGCACGAGTGGTCACTGAATGGTTTGAAGAGCATGAAAATGATGTAAACTGTATGCCATGGCCATCTCAGTCGCCAGATCTCAACCCAATTGGACAATTATTTATCATGGAAGAATGGTGTCTTGTGTTGTATCCCTCCGATAGAGTTCCAGACACTTGTAGAATCTATGTCAAGGTGCATTGAAGCTGTTCTGGGTCGTGGTGGCCCAACACCCTATTAAGACACTTTATGTTGGTGTTGTCTTTATTTTGGCAGTTAAGGTTGCAAACATTGATGGGATCACACAATGAGTTACCTGGCAAAGATGGCTCACTGCACAAAGATAGGACATTTAATTTCATACACATTTGTCACAGAGCAAACTATTTGTTACAATTGCACAACCGTACAATTACAATATGATAAGACGTGCAGAAAGATGGCAGCCTTATTAATGTATTTTATATTTGGTCAGATATAGTGTTCTATCTTTATGCACGTAACAGATAATTAATTAGGGATATAGTTATAACCTACTAAGAGCATGCACACGTAAGATTTTGGTCATTATTAAGAAGTGCATTGCATGATGGTAAAGAAATATTGTGTGTCCAGTTCTAGACACATTTATTTAGGCTATTTGGCTATTTCCTGAAAAGTGGTTGAGTGGTTCCCTTTTAGAAGTAATATGAACTGAGTAAACGCCGCCTCATCCTCATTTGAACCAAAGGTGAAGGAGGAGGTGCAAAATGATTAAAGAAGGGACTTCAAATGAATTGTGATGCAACATTTGAAAGAGGGAATTAAAGGGAGTAGAAATCTTTTGTGTTTTTAGAATTCATGATTTTGATTGTATGTTTTATTTCTTAGAAGTGGTAGAATTATGTTTGTAATCCAGGGAACGTGCAGAATTCAAATTGACATCCAAATTCAAAAATTATTTCAAATAAGGATTTTATTTATTTTATGTTCCATTTGCGACATTGTTAAAGTGTTCTAGTTTTAGTTCTTCACTCAATTCTATTCTGATAAGATGTGATCGATTGTATGACATACAGATGTAGGATATTAATTTGAGCCAGTTTGCTACAGCAGGAAATTTGAATTATTATGTGGATTATAATTAATGGACATTTTTGTAGGGGTTGATACATTTTTCGTAAGGGCAAATCAAGTCTGACATTTCTAAGTGGAAATTATAAACTTCAGAATACTTTTAACACCTCAAATAAAGTTTTCAATGTCCTGCATTGCAAGAAAGTTATCCTGCAACAGGGTAATCAAATGGAGATCCTACATCTGTATTCCCTTTATAATTCAGCACTCTGAAGTTAGATTTTGCCAAATTGTAGAGTAGTTTGGTTTCTGGTTTTCTTAAAAACAAGAGAGCACATCTGAAATGCCATTCATGCCAAGTCAACTCTGCCAAGATAATATAATTATGTAGGCAATGTGACGTTGTCTTAAACATATTAGAAAATAACAACTGGGTACTTAGTGTAAGAAAGATAAATGAATAAATGTTAACAACAATCAACCTTTTTGATTTTGTATTGTTTATCCTTATTATTTAGGTCAGGGATGGGCAACTTTCATGGGGGTGGAGGCCACAAAATATCTGAACTCATGAGGGGTCGCAGTGGCTCGCCGTCTCTATATCCACATCCATATCGACACATACAGTCAGAACCGGCCCTAGCTTTTGGGGGGAAATTTTGTTGGGCCTCCCACCTTGTGAGCAAAACATTTTAGCAGCCCCTCTGTTGACAGCGGAGAGAAAATGTTGCAGTTTTAAAGCAAGTTTGCTGCAAAAGATAATTGAAACTTGGATGTAATCCAATGAGATTTATTTAATTTTCTCTTGTTATTCAGAGTAATTTCCAAGTAATTTGGTGAGCAACTACTATCTAAATGTTTGATGGGAGACAATTTTCCCCAAACATCTTAAGGTAAACCAGAAAATCAAGTAATATTGTGGTATTGTGTTTAGACAAGAAGCGGCAGCAGAGTTTAGCATTAATTTTCAATGGAGCTAGGCGGGGGGCGGAATTCTATCCAGGCGGAGCTTTTGGCGGTGCTCGTGCATGTGAAAGCCGCTCAGCTGAGGCGGAGAAAATAGGAATCTGCTCTATTTGGGCGAACTCTACTCCGTCCCATCGCTTCCTGTCTGGAAATCCCTTAAGAGTTGTTAAATTAAAACGGCCTATAAATGCTCTGGGGCATTACTGTTAGGTGGTGTACACACATGGTTATGATGAACCCAGGTATGTGACATGTACAGTGCAGTGGAGGCTCCTCAGAGGAGGAAGGGGAGGACCATCCTCCTCAGTGAATTTCATAAAAATATATATTTTTAAACATTTAAAAAGTGATCCTTTTTAGATAAAACTATACTAAATATAATCACGTCACCAAATAATTGATTAAAACACACTATTTTGCAAAGAAGATCTACAGTAGCCTCAACAGCACTCTGTACGGTAGCACCATGGTGTAGCCGGAGGACAGCTAGCTTCCGTTCTCCTCTGAGTACATTGACTTCAATTCAAAACCTAGGAGGCTCATGGTTCCCACCCCCTTCCATAGACTTACACAGTAATTATGACAACTTACGGAGGACGTCCTCCAACCTATCAGAGCTCTTGCAGCATGAACTGACATGTTGTCCACCCAATCAAAGGATCAGAGAATGAATCTAGTACTGAAAGCATAAGCTACAGCTAGCTAGCACTGCAGTGCATAAAATATGATGAGTAGTTGACGCAAAGAGAAAAAGAAAATAGTTGAACAGTTAAAAAAAAATATATATATTCCTAAAGGGAGGGGAAGTTTCACTTACTAAGCTAGCAAATGCAGCTAGCTAGTTTAGCCTACTGAAACACCCTGCTCAAACAGAGGGATGCTATGTTAGCTAGCTGGCTATGACTATCCAACACAACACTGGAACTCTTCCAAGTCAAGGTAAGCTTTTGGTTTAACTAATGTATTGCCATCGGGCCCGCCGGTGTAACTGCTTACTGACTGTACACTGTAACGTTACTGCATGATTGTAGCTGATTTACTAACGCGTTAGTTCTGTTAGCTATGCTGACTAATATAGTGACAACAATGTAGGCTGTGTGTAGCGGTTTGGCTTGGAAAGGTTTTTTCGCCTGGTCACGTACAGCTGATTTGTTGTGCACTGAAGTCCACAAGCGAAGGGAAGAGGTGAAATGAGGAGAGCACATAACGTAGATGCGAGAAAGAATAAAACGTGGCTGCTATGAAACTGTGTTTACGCGTGATCAGGGGTGTATTCATTCCGCCAATTCTGTTGAAAAACATTTATTAAACGGAAGCAAATGGAACAAAATGGGGATAAACATACCTGAATTTGTCCAATAGAAACTCTAATTTGCAACTGTTGGACTAATGATTACACCCACTATCAGCTAGATGCAGGCAAGAGCGTGCAAGGCGGTATTGAATGTCACTGTCTGTCCATGTGTCACTATCTGTCACATAATTTGTCTCTCGACCTATGTGCACCTACGTTGTAAACTTTCATTCATAGGCTAGGTTGTAGCATCCTCATGATGGGTATAGGGGAAATTTGAGTATCATGTAGTAGCCTAAACCTATCGCTGTTACATTTAACTGGGTACATTTAACTGGGTGAATGGAATATGAATGACAGTCATCCAATATGCTGTAATAGAAATAAGGCCATACTCATGAAAAAAGAATTGTTCCCCCTCATCTGAAACGGCACTGACCGCCACTGGTACACTGCATTCGGAAAGTATTCAGACCACTTCACTTTTCCCACATATTTTTACGTTACAAACTTATTCTAAAATGGATTAAATAGTTTTTTTCCACCATAATGACAAAGCCAATTTTTTTGGCACATTTCTTACAAATAGAAAACTGAAATATAACATTTACATAAGTATTCAGACCCTTTACTCAGTACTTTCTTGAAGCACCTTTGGCAACAATTACAGCCTTGAGTCTTCATAGGTATGATGCTACAAGCTTGGCACACCTGTATTTGGGGAGTTTCTCCCATTCTTCTCTGCAGATCCTCTGAAGCTCTGTCAGGTTGGATGGGGAGCGTCGCTGCACAGCTATTTTCAGGTCTGTCCAGAGATGTTCGATCGGGTTCAAGTCTGGGCTCTCGCTGGGCCACTAAAGGACATTCAGAGACTTGTACCGAAGCCACTCCTGCGTTGTCTTGGCTGTGTGCTTAGGGTCGTTGTCCTGTTGGAAGGTGAACCTTCGCCCCATTCTGAGGTCCAGAGCGCTCTGGAGCAGGTTTTCATCAAGGATCTCGCTGTACTTTGCTCTGTTAATTTTTCCCCCGATCCTGACTAGTCTCCCAGTCCCTGCCGCTGAAAAACATCCCCACAGCATGATGCTGCCAACACCATGCTTCACCGTAGGGATGGTGCCAGGTTTCCTCCAGACGTGACACTTGGCATTCAGGCCAATGAGTTCAATCTTGGTTTCATCAGACCAGAGAATCTTGTTTCTCATGGTCTGAGAGACCTTTAGGTGACATTTGGCGAACTCCAAGCGGGCTGTCCTGTGCCTTTTACTGAGGAGTGACTACCGTCTGGCCACTCTACCGTAAAGGCCTGATTGGTGGAGTGCTGCAGAGATAGATGGTTGTCCTTCTGGGATGTTCTCCCATCTCCACAGAGGAACTCTGGAGCTCTGTCAGAGTGACCATCGGGTTCTTGGTCACCTCCCTGAACAAGGCCCTTCTCCCCGATTGCTCAGTTTGGCCGGGCGGCCAACTCTAGGACGAGTCTTGGTGGTTCAAAACTTCTTCCATTTAAGAATGATGGAGGCCACTGTGTTTTTGTGGACCTTCAATGCTGCAGAAATGTTTTGGTACCCTTCCCCAGATCTGTGCCTCGACACAATCCTGTCTCGGAGCTCTACGGACAATTCCTTTGACCTCATGGCTTGGTTTTTGCTCTGACATGCGCTGTCAACTGTGGGACCTTATATACAGTGGGGGAAAAAAGTATTTAGTCAGCCACCAATTGTGCAAGTTCTCCCACTTAAAAAGATGAGAGAGGCCTGTAATTTTCATCATAGGTACACGTCAACTATGACAGACATATTGAGAATTTTTTTTCCAAAAAATCACATTGTAGGATTTTTTATGAATTTATTAGCAAATTATGGTGGAAAATAAGTATTTGGTCACCTACAAACAAGCAAGATTTCTGGCTCTCACAGACCTGTAACTTCTTCTTTAAGAGGATCCTCTGTCCTCCACTCGTTACCTGTATTAATGGCACCTGTTTGAACTTGTTATCAGTATAAAAGACACCTGTCCACAACCTCAAACAGTCACACTCCAAACTCCACTATGGCCAAGACCAAAGAGCAGTCAAAGGACACCAGAAACAAAATTGTAGACCTGCAATTGTAAACCAGGCTGGGAAGACTGAATCTGCAATAGGTAATCAGCTTGGTTTGAAGAAATCAACTGTGGGAGCAATTATTATGAAATGGAAGACATACAAGACCACTGATAATCTCCCTCGATCTGGGGCTCCACGCAAGATCTCACCCCGTGGGGTCAAAATGATCACAAGAACGGTGAGCAAAAATCCCAGAACCACACGGGGGGACCTAGTGAATGACCTGCAGAGAGCTGAGACCAAAGTAACAAAGCCTACCATCAGTAACACACTACGCCGCCAGGGACTCAAATCCTGCAGTGCCAGACGTGTCCCCCTGCTTAAGCCCGTACATGTCCAGGCCCGTCTGAAGTTTGCTAGAGTGCATTTGGATGATCCAGAAGAGGATTGGGAGAATGTCATATGGTCAGATGAAACCAAAATATAACTTTTTGGTAAAAACTCAACTCGCCGTGTTTGGAGGACAAAGAATGCTGAGTTGCATCCAAAGAACACCATACCTACTGTGAAGCATGGGGGTGGAAACATCATGCTTTGGGGCTGTTTTTCTGCAAAGGGACCAGGACGACTGATCCGTGTAAAGGAAAGAATGAATGGGGCCATGTATCGTGAGATTCTGAGTGAAAACCTCCTTCCATCAGCAAGGGCATTGAAGATGAAACGTGGCTGGGTCTTTCAGCATGACAATTATCCCAAACACACCGCCCGGGCAACGAAGGAGTGGCTTCGTAAGAAGCATTTCAAGGTCCTGGAGTGGCCTAGCCAGTCTCCAGATCTCAACCCCGTAGAAAATCTTTGGAGGGAGTTGAAAGTCTGTGTTGCCCAGCGACAACCCCAAAACATCATTGCTCTAGAGGAGATCTGCATGGAGGAATGGGCCAAAATACCAGCAACAGTGTGTGAAAACCTTACAGAAAAGACTTACAGAAAACGTTTGACCTGTGTCATTGCCAACAAAGGGTATATAACAAAGTATTGAGAAACTTTTGTTATTGACCAAATACTTATTTTGCACCATAATTTGCAAATAAATTCATTAAAAATCCTACAATGTGATTTTCGGGATTTTATTTTCTCATTTTGTCTGTCATAGTTGACGTGTACCTATGATGAAAATTACAGGCCTCTCTCATATTTTTAAGTGGGAGAACTTGCACAATTGGTGGCTGACTAAATACTTTTTTCCCCCACTGTATACAGGTGTGTGCCTTACCAATTCATATCCAATCAATTGTATTTACCACAGGTGGACTCCAATCAAGTTGTAGAAACATCTCAAGGATGATCAATGGAAACAGGATGCACCTGAGCTCAATTTCGAGTCTCATAGCAAAGGGTCTGAATACCTATGTAAATAATGTATTTCTGTTTTGTATTTTTAATACATTTGTGAACATTTGAAAAAACCTGTTTTCGCTTTGTAATTATTGGGTATTGTGTATAGATTGATGAGGAACATGTTTTACTGAATCAATTTTAGAATAAGGCTGTAACGTAACAAAATGTGGAAAAAGTATGAATGCAGTGTATGTACAAAAACTGTCTTGGTGAATCAATAACAGCCAAGGTAAGTGGAAAATCATGAAAACCTTGTGAAGACTTACAGAAAACGTTTGACCTGTGTCATTGCCAACAAAGGGTATATAACAAAGTATTGAGAAACTTTTGTTATTGACCAAATACTTATTTTCCACCATAATTTGCAAATAAATTCATTAAAAATCCTACAATGTGATTTTCTGGAGAAAATAATTCTCAATTTGTCTGTCATAGTTGACGTGTACCTATGATGAAAGTTACAGGCCTCTCTCATCTTTTTAAGTGGGAGAACTTGCACAATTGGTGGCTGACTAAATACTTTTTTCCCCCACTGTATATGACAAGGGAACAACATTCCCACCTCTTTCATTGTCAATAATTAGATTTTGTCCATATGCTGGATGAAGAATAATAATAGATTCACTGGTTTGAGACCACAAAATCAACCAAAATAGTGCTGCTAATAGCTCTATATTTAAAATACTGTAATTGAAGAAAAATTGTTCACAGATTAAAATATTTAAAAATGCAAGTTCATTATAATTTCTACACACTTTCTACCTGGTTTAAGTTGTTTATGTTCAGACTGGAGTATTTTTCATTTAAAATAATATATACACTACCGGTCAAAAGTTTTAGAACACCTAATCATTCAAGGGTTTTTCTTTATTTTTACTATTTTCTACATTGTAGAATAATAGTGAAGACATCAAAACTATGAAATAACACATATGGAATAATTTAGTAACCAAAAAAAGTGTTAAACAAATCAAATATATTTTATATTTGAGATTCTTCAAATAGCCACCCTTTGCCTTGATGACAGCTTTGCACACTCTTGGCATTCTCTCAACCAGCTTCATGAGGAATGCATTTCAATTAACAGGTGTGCCTTCTTAAAAGTCCTTTGGTCTGGAGTCCAAATTGGAGATTTTTGGTTCCAACCGCCGTGTCTTTGTGAGACACGGTGTGGGTGAACGGATGATCTCTGCATGTGTATTTCCCACCGTAAAGCATGGAGGAGGAGGTGTTATGGTGTGGGGGTGCTTTGCTGGTGACACTGTCAGTGATTTATTTAGAATTCAAGGCACACTTAACCAGCATGGCTACCACAGCATTCTGCAGCGATACGCCATCCCATCTGGTTTGGGCTTAGTGGAACTATAATTTGTTTTTCAACAGGACAATGACCCAACACACCTCCAGGCTGTGTAAGGGCTATTTGACCAAGAAGGAGAGTGGAGTGCTGCATCAGATCACCTGGCCTCCACAATCCCCGACCTCAACCAAATTGAGATGGTTTGGGATGAGTCGGAACGCAGAGTGAAGGAAAAGCAGCCAACAAGTACTCAGCATATGTGGGAACTTCAAGACTGTTGGAAAAGCATTCCAATTGAAGCTGGTTGAGAGAATACCAAGAGCGTGCAAAGCTATCTTCAAGGCCAAGGGTCGCTATTTGAAGAATCTCAAATATATTTTGATTTGTTTAACACTTTTTTGGTTACTACATGATTCCGTATGGGTTATTTATAGTTTAGATGTCTTCACTACTATTCTACAATGTAGAAAATAGTAAAAAATAAAGAAAAACCCTTGAATGAGTAGGTGTTCTAAAACTTTTGACCGGTAGTGTACTTAAGTATATTTATCACACACCTACTTAAATATATTCAAATATATTAATGAAGTATGATTTAAGTTTATTTACATATATTTATTTTTCACTTGGGTTAATCAGATGGGAGCTCTTAAAACTGCTCAATTGTCAGTTATTAAAGAGCTCAGGTTTATAAAGTAGGTTTCCAAAGGTAGACAGTATACAATACAATTACAATAGTGTTGCAATGTAGGCTTCTTATACAACAGAATCCTTATTCAACTCTATTTGGGGAGGCATTATGTTTCTAAAGGTGACCTGAGGCTCAGACAGACATGTTTGGGAGATCCCTGTCATTAAGTGCGCATGTCCCCTCCGGCTCTCTGCAGGTACAACAACAGACCCAGAGTACAGTAAGGGAGCTTGCCAAGGCCAATGACGTCATTGTCTGTCCCCCTGGATCAATGAAGATGTTCGATCAGTGTAAGGGCTATTTGACCAAGAAGGAGAGTGATGGAGTGCTGCATCAGATGACCTGGCCTCCACAATCCCCCGACCTCAACCAAATTGAGATGGTTTGGGATGAGTCGGACTGCAGAGTGAAGGAAAAGCAGCCAGCAAGTGCTCAGCATATGTGGGAACTCCTTCAAAACTGTTGGAAAAGCATTCCAGGTGAAGCTGGTTGAGAGAATGCCAAGAGCATACAAAGCTGTCATCAAGGCAAAGGGTGGCTATTTGAAGAATCTCAAATATAAAATATACTTTGATTTGTTTAACTCTTTTTTGGTTACTACATGATTCCATATTTACATTGACATTTTATTTCATAGTTTTGATGTCTTCACAATTATTCTACAATGTAGAAAACCCTTGAATGAGTAGGTGTTCTAAAACTTTTGACCGGTAGTGTATACATACTTTAAAAACTTTTTTTTTGACTCAGACACCCAAGACCCATTTGAAACCTCCTGCGACCCAAATTTGGGTCGCAACCCACCAGTTGAGAATCGCTGCTTTAAATCATGCCATGGTACAATACTGTATTGAACATTTATATTTTGTTAAAATGATAGTTTCTCTCATTCTGCATTGTCTCATGGCAGCAGGCTATTTTACTGTAGGCTATATCAAGTGTTGCTATATGTCAGGTCAGGATACAGAGAATCATATTATTTACATGGATTTAAATTAGAAGTGCACAACTGCAATCCTCGAGGGCCACAGTCCTGCTGATCCTTCTTTTCTCCCTGGCACTTACAGTAATTGATCAGGTAATGTCATTGATTGGTTGTGCACCTTATATTGCCAATACAAGCCAAGCAGGTTAAACTCATGAAAAGTGCCTCATGTCTGAGTCTCGTGATTTTAGAGTACCTGGCGTCAGTGGGGGTCTTTGTGTTTGTCCTCTCAGCAGGGATGTGTGTAGACATTTAAGGCTGGTCCAGGTGCAGAAACAAGAAAAAGGTGCATCAGATTCTGCCTCAAATCCGGGACCCAGTTATTAGTACCAACTTTAATATGTCTATGTAATGTAAACATTTGGTCATGTGTTGCTTTTATTTACCATGGGTATATACATCCGGAGAGTTTGAACAATACATAGTGGAGAGAAGTAGAAATAGAGAGAAATACTGCGACAAAAAGTGCAAGTTAGACACAATTGAACAACTGGTATACTTTGAGTTTATGTGAAGTTACATGAATAGTTAAAATATGTTATGTATACGTTATTGGAAAGTAAAATCAAAGACGTTACTTTTTAGTTCAGTTACTGGCTTTATGTCTGTAATGATGTTTTTGCAAGCACTAGACTGGCCTATGATGTAGCCTGGACGATTTACAAGAGTGGTCTCTGACAGGGCGGGGTGTCTGGTCTTTGACAATACTCTGATTGATTTACGAGCTGAGTCCATAGATCAGTGGAGAAAATGATACAATGTTGCCTCTGATTTGATGTGACGCGAGATGAATGCATGCTGCGCGCGCATTTACATCAGACGACGGAAGTGCACAGCAGAAACATAGAGGAAAAGCGACAAGGGAGTGAAAACGAAGCAGAATTAGTCAATGAGAGAGAGAGGAAGGAGAGGAGAGGAGAGAGCGAGTAAGGAAAAGAAAGGAGAGAAAGCAATACGGAGGCTGCAGGGTTGCTCGGTAGAGGTGGACGTGGCGGGTCCGGTTCAGTTTGAAGCCAAGCAACTGTGGCGACGGCGAGCCGAAGGCTAAAAAAGCCATGAATCGGAGAAACCGCAGGTAGCTATTGCTAGCTTGCAGTTTTTTTTTTTAAATACTGATTTCCTTCTTTTTCCACCTCTTTCTCATATGCCAGTGTGTGAATGTCATGGCCCAGCACAGGTTTCGTAATTCGACACAATTTATTTAGTTTAACGACACTTGCCTAGTACTACCTGCAAGGGTTCAGGATGCACGCTCAAAGTTAATAAAAAAGTAGTAGCTAGTAACAGTACAGTATAGCCGTCTTACTTTCTTTCCTTCCTAGCTACATGTCATCGAGCTAACTAGGCGCATCTGTAAAGCTAATTCGCAGCATCGACGTTAGCGATAAACAAGATGGCCACTGGCTGGCTGGCTAGCTAGCTAGGAATGGCATTTTGCCCTGTCTTTGTATGATAGTAGTCAGCTGGTAAACTGAAAAATGCCTTTTAAAAATTATGCAAAGAGTTGGCCGGTGAAAAAAATCCTCCCTCCGAAAAGTTATTTCTGGTTGTAAGCGCTTCATATGTCACCCAATAGCTTGCTTATAGCCATCCTCAGCCAACTGGGTGAAAAAATAATCACCGCCAGATTCTTGCAGCCGACTAGTGCATGATGTGCGTGGCGGGTTTGGCATGCTACCTAGCTGGTCAGAACATGCAGGTAATGCATGAACACTCATGTTGAAGCTTACATTAAAGTCCTTAATTTTGGTAGCATGTGATATTTAGATTTCAAGGCGAGTTATTGTATAGTCATCGAATTGATGAGCATGAATGTTGTGAAGTTAGAAGTAGCCAAAACTATTTCAGGACGTTTGGCTGCGAACGTCTCACCAGCCATCATTAAAACTTTTCAAGATAAGGCCTACTTCATTTTTCTAGAATGTTAGTAGTCAAAATACAAAACACAGTTGTCAAAGTTTGTACATCTCTATTGTCATTGCACATCTGTGTGTGTTTCCTATACATATAACTTGCTTGTCACTAGTTATTGTGAGTCAGTGTAGCAATGTGTAGTTTATCTTTTTAGTCATGTTTTATTTGTGTAATTATAAGCCAATGTTATTATGAGTTGACAGACCTATTTTTAAAATGTTATTATTACTTTCCCAACAAGGCCTACCAGTTACATTACCCCTGCTATATTCTAATTGAATTGAGGCCATTAAAAGACAATAGGTTAAATTTTTTAAACTGAATTATCTCATATCCATTGTCTTCTTTCATTCCAGGGGCTTCAAAGATAGGTGTTGCTCCTAACCCAAGGAAGAAGGCTTGGCATCAGAACAAGCTGTACTGTCAGAGGGACACTCAAGTGGACCAAGGCTCTTTTCAGGGCAAAGTAGTACTATTCTCTGATCCATTACGGGACTAACTGGAGACGGGTGCATAAGGACTCTGCAGCCATGGCAGAGTTAGAGACCGAGTGCATCACGCTAGGACTCGACACGCTGCATGCATCAGAGTGTGGCTCGCCGCCGCTGGATCCACTTCGGCCTGAGTGCACCTCGCCAACCCTCCACCTGCTCTCGTCCGACTGCAGCACGCCCACGCTCGGCACGCTGGCGGCAGAGATCGCAGAGCCCATGGTCATGCTGCCCTGCGTGAAGACTGAGCCCGCAGATGACCTGGACCCCATCCGCACTGTGGACCTGTCAGAGATCCAGCCTCTGAGCACGGCGGAGCTGGGCCACGAACAGATCAAGATGGAGATCAGTGGGCTGGACTACATCAAGTCTGAGCACCACGTCCACGGCCTCCACTGCTTCCACAGCTCAGAGTACGAGAGCGACTCATATTCTATGAAGTCTCACTACGAGCCCAGCCTGGTGTTCGACTACATCACCCACGTGTCCGACAGCCTGGACTACATAAAGTCGGAGCAGCACGCCGACCTGCAGTGTTATTATACCACCGAGCTCGGGGCCATGAAGACTGAGTACGAGCCCAACCTGATGTCCAGCCACATCAAGACAGAGATGAGCCTCGAGTCCATCCACATGGCCGAGCTGCGGACCGAGCTAAACAAGCTCAGCCATGACGGGGTCATGGAAGGCCATAGGCTAGACAATGAGTTCCCTGGCGCAGGAGGCCTCTACGAGCTGCAGTCCGCCCAGGCTGGCAAAGGCTCAGGCCACACAAGCACGAAAGGGCATAGCACAACCCCACGCAAACCTCGTAACCTCAGTGGTGAGAAGCCTTTCTCTTGCACCCAGTGTGGGAAGAATTTCAGCACTCTGGGGAACCTCAAAACACACCAGCGCATTCACACAGGAGAGAGGCCGTATACCTGCTCGCAGTGCGGCAAGAGCTTCGGCCAGGCAGGGAACCTGAAGAGGCACCAGCTCATCCACACGGGTCAGAAACCCTACATCTGTGCCCACTGCCCCAAGGGCTTCACCAAAGCAGATGACCTCCGCTCACACCAGCGTCTACACACCGGCGAGAAGCCCTTCTGTTGCCTTCAGTGTGGGAAGAGCTTCGGGCAGTCCAAGGAGCTCAAAGCCCACCAGCTAAGCCACACCGGAGAGAGGCCTTTCTGCTGCCAACACTGCGGGAAGAGCTTCACCAAGGAAATGAGCTACCACAACCACCTGCAGATTCACACAGGCGAGAAACCGTACAGCTGCTCTCAGTGCGGGAAGACATTCAGCAACTCGGGGGTCCTCAAAACGCACGAGAAGATACATTCCGGGGTGAGGCCATTCGGCTGCACACAGTGTGGTAAGAGCTTTGGCCGTTTGGGACATCTTAAAGCACACCAGCAAATCCACACTGGGGAGCGACCTTTCGCCTGCCTCCAGTGTGGGAAGAACTTCAGCCAGTCAGGCCATCTCAAAGCACACGAGCAAATTCACAAAAGAGAGAGATCAGACATGAGCAGCAGTAGCTCCAGCAGCAGTGGCGGCAGCAGCAGCCGCAGTACTGATAGTAGCTAAATACCTTTAACCTCTTCAAAGTATTATTCCTTCTTTTTTTATATAAATACTATATATAAATATGTTTTTCCTTACACTTTTCTTACGTTTTTCATACCTTTTGTGCTTTTTGTGTTATGTTCTTTGGGGGTCAACTTGACTGATTTGCTATTATGCAAATGTCTGTTTGTTGGGATCAGTGAAGTTACTGGGGGACTTATAGAAAACTTTGTATCTCGTCTGATCTGTGTTGTAGTGAGTGCCATTCCAGTTTCTTTCCTCCAGAAAAGTCACTCATTGTGTACACCCATATTGATAACATGTAATTCCTAAACCATGTACTGGAATTCATTATTAAAGAAACTAATGCAACACAATCTCTCTTTCCTTTTGTTTGGTCCTGAATTATGATCTTGAATGATGATCTTGTATACCAGAAGGGCAAATTAATCTCTTTACTAGAACATTGGTAACAAGTTAAGACTGAATGTTGTACCGCAATTGCACACTACTGTATCGGCACTATGCTCGTATTATAAAAGTGTACAGATCCGAGAAAGTAGTATAGATACCGGTAGCACTATTTTACAGTAATGTTTCCACTGGTAGGTACCGGGTATGTAATAGGAAATTAAGTTATGTAGTAACAATGGGTACTGTAGTATTTTCATTGTAGAAAAGATGACTCCCACACCTTTATGTTTATTGTGATTACCATCACTTCCCTGCTAGGTATGTGATTTCATGGTTGTTTTTACAATTCTTAGTTATAACATGCACTTTATTATTGCACACTAGTGCTATGGCATTATAGAGTTACAGAATGAAGATACCAGTAACCACAGACAATGTCATTTGATCATTTTAATTATTCAACCACCAGCAGCACATTGTCGTTAGGTTCACAATATCATTGGCTGAATTTGAATGGACTTTTAAGGCTAATATATCATGCTTCCTGAGTGTTATACCTTTTTAATAGATTCACTAGAACTCACACTTCATGTTTTAAGATGTAACAGGTTGTCTCTTGAAAATGAATGGAATTAATGCTGTAGAGATAGAGAATAGCTTGATAAGTTGATTTAGTTGGGTTGACCCTAGCCATGACTAAACCTCATTCAAATCAAATTTTATTTGTCACATACACGTGTTTAGCAGATGTTATAGCGGGTGTAGCGGAATGCTTGTGCTTCTAGCTCCGACAGTGCAGTAATATCTAACAAGTAATATATAACAATTTCACAACATATACCTAATACACAAAACTAGTAAGGAATGGAATTTAAGAAAATATACATAAATTGACTAAAATACAGTAGAATATTATAGAATAGAATGCAGTATATACAAATGAGATGTAAATGTAGTGCAAGATATGTAAACATTATTAAAGTGACTATTGTTACATTTCTTAAAGTGGCCAGTGATTTCAATAGACAGCAGCAGCCTCTAATGTGCTAGTGATGGCTATTTAACAGTCTGATGGCCTTATGATAGAAGCTGTTTTTCATTCTCTCGGCCTCAGCTTTGATGCACCTGTACTGACCTCGCCTTCTGGATGATAGCAGGGTGAACAGGCAGTGGCTCGGGTGGTTGATGTCCTTGATGATCTTTTTGGCCTTCCTGTGACATCGGGTGCTGTATGTGTCTTGGAGGGCGGGTAGTTTGCCCCCGATAATGCGTTCGGCAGACCGCACCACCCTCTGGAGAGCCCTGCGGTTGTGGGTGGTGCAGTTGCCGTACCAGGTGGTGATACAGCCCAACATGATGCTCTCAATTGTGCGTCTGTAAAAGTTTGTGAGGGTTTTAGGTGCCAAGCCAAATTTCTTCAGCCTCCTGAAGTTGAGGAGGCTCTGTTGCACCTTCTTCACCACACTGTCTGTGTGGGTGGACAATTTCAGTTTGTCGGTGTGTGACTCCGGATGGCATGACACCACCTCACCATCTCAACCACTTCCGTTATCACAGTTACCACCGTGGAGCTGCTAGTGCTACAAAACAAACGGTGAGTCACAAACCTATATCTTGTATTTTTCATCTCAAATATTGTTTCATTAGTTATTTCATTTAAAATATTTTCTCACCACATGGATTCCCCTCCATCCACCATAGTCACTGTCTTGGTTGTGGTGGAGGAACTTCCACCGATGTTACTGCAAGACAAATAAGAGATAAAGAGATGAATGACATTCAAATATTGCACTGCTTCAAAACCTACAGCATATCATCAATTCTTAAGTCCAAACACTTTCCCCACCTCAGGTCCAGACTAGCCCCTCCATCCTCCATTGTGGTGATCACGGTTGTGGTGGAGGATGAGGACATTCCGCTGTTACTACAAAACATATAAGAGCAAGGTAAGTCATTGACATTCAAATACCACAGGGCATCACAACCTTTATTACTGTGTTATTTCACTTCAAACATTTTCCCACCTCAGACTTGCCCCTCCGGCCACTATTTTCACCATCTTGGTCATGCTGGAGAACATTCCACTGCTGATAGACAAATAACATTTACATTTACATTTACGAAATTTAGCAGACGCTCTTATCCGGAGCGACTTACAAATTGGTGCATTCACCTTATAGCCAGTGGGATAACCACTTTACAAGATTGCTTTATCCTATCCCAGGTATTCCTTAAAGAGGTGGGGTTTCAAGTGTCTCCGGAAGGTGCTGAGTGACTCCGCTGTCCTGGCGTCGTGAGGGAGCTTGTTCCACCATTGGGGTGCCAGAGCAGCGAACAGTTTTGACTGGGCGGAGCGGGAACTGTGCTTCCGCAGAGGTAGGGGGGCCAGCAGGCCAGAGGTGGATGAACGCAATGCCCTCGTTTGGGTGTAGGGACTGATCAGAGCCTGAAGGTACGGAGGTGCCGTTCCCCTCACCGCTCCGTAGGCAAGCACCATGGTCTTGTAGCAGATGGGAAGAGAAGAGATAGATACATTAAACATTCACAAACAGGTCTTCAAAACTTGTATTCATACTTTTGAAATGAAATTGTTTCCCCCACCTCACGCTACCCTCTCCATCCATCGGTCTCCTGTACTCCGTGATCTCCATCTCCAGCCTGGTCTCGATGTCCAGCAGCATCTGGTATTCGTGTCCCTGACGCTCCAGGTCAGCCCTGAGATTTCCCAAATGCCGTTTTTGCTTTATCATTATGGGGTATTGTATGTAGATTGATGGGGGGTGGGGGGTCTGAATACTTTCCGAATGTACTGTATATGAAAAGATCTTGTACTTGAGAAACTGGGACTGGAGTTGATCCAGTGTCTGAACTCTCCTACTATAGAGCCTGAGCCAGCAGAGGGAGTGCTACTCCACCTTACTGCATACAACTCATCAAATCTAATTGAGCTTTATTAGCATGTACATAGCACTTCAGTAGATTTGAACATGTAAGATAAAACTCAACAAAATCATATGAGACCTATTGCATATCATATTTAACAAGGTTATCTTTCTTCATCTTTTCAGAAGCCAAAGTCATTATAGGTTATTATTATCAATAACCATAGATATAATATACCATCCAAATCATAACATCATGTACATCATCATATGCATATGATTTTATTTAAAGTGTTCAATGTCATGATAATAGGAGGTTTATTGAGATTTGTCCATAGTTTATATTTTATTAATACCTGCATGCGTTTACATGAATGTCCTGATGAGATATGATCACATGGGCGACATATGGTTTGAAAACCTACTTCTCCCTGAAGTCATCATGGGCCAGTCCTGCATTTCCGATGCTCAGAAGAATAGTTCCTTTCAGATGAATGGCAGCCAGGAAATGAAAAGGTCATTGTTATGACTATACAAGCAATAAGGCCCAAGGGGGCATGGTGGTATTTTGTGAACATTCTTAAGTGGTGTTGCTTGGCACGACCTACGCCTCAGTCTGAACAACAACATTAATTACCAACACCCATATTCAAGATAAATCAATCAGATGTAATATGAACCCTTTCAATAGATTATCTGCTCTATTGAAATATTCCTCATCATCATCAACTCTGGGTTTGATGGGCAATAAGGCATTTTCAGCTGTCTAGTCAAATCTATGTAACATGGTCCATCTCTGCCACGACAGACCCAAAAGTCGAATCAGCAACAACTCAGTGCACGTAACCCCAATCCAACAACACAGTGTACATTGAACACATTACTGCTATATCACACAAAACAAAAGGTTGACCTGGAGGTCAACAATGATAGTATAGAAAGCAGAGAAGTCAGTTGGAGCCGGAGACACCTTACTCTCCAGAAACAGGAGGATCTTCATCTCCAGATCAGCGTTGGCTTTCTCCAGGGTGGCCACCTTGCCTAGGTAGGTGGCTAAACGGTTATTCTGGTTCTGCATGGCGAACTTCCCGCTGACAATGTTGTCTGCTGCTTCAGACATGGCCATGCCTCCTCCACCAAAGCCTCCTCCTTCACCTCCACCGAAGCCGAATCCACCACCACCACCAGCAGAGAAGGACCTGGAGGCACTGGAACTGGAGATGCGCACCCCAGAGCCACCTGCACCCCCATACACACTGCCGGCCCTCATGCCACTGATGCGGCTGCCACCTCCCATGCTGCCACCTCCAGACATGGAGAGGCGAGAGGAGCCGATAGTGAGTTCATAAATCTTTAAATGTGGTTTGGCAATGTGACTGTTTGTACAAGCTGTGCCAATTATTGCAATATGAATACTTCATCTTCGCTACAGACAAGATGAAACCAAGACATCTGTGAAAAACATGCCCTGGATTTAGAAACCCAATGATGTAGTCAATAATAGTGATCTGGTGCTCAGTTTGACAGTCTTAAATCACTTCTTGAATCATATTTATAAACTTCTACAAGTTCACAACCATTATGTAATCTTAGCTGACACAGCTATATCACACTGAAATGTAATAATAATTAGTTAATTTACGTTAACTAAAATGTGAAAGTGAACAAAGTTTCCAATTTATATGGGCATTTATGGAAAAACGTACAAGTAATTGCTGAAACTTACAAGTCATTGCTTCAGTTTGGTTAAAGATACTTAAAAAAATCCTAAAACCTGTTTATTTTCTCATGAGGTGCAGTTGTTGTGACAGAACAGCGTGTGTGCATGTACGGTGCCTTCAGAAAGTATTCACATCCCTTGACTTTTTCCACATTTTATTTGTCAAGGATATACACAAAATACTCTGTAATGTCAAAGTGGAAGAAAATTCTAACAAAAAATATGAAAAATAAAACACTAATATATCTTAATCAGATATTTATTCAACCCCTTGAGTCAATACATGCTAGAATTCCCTTTGGCAGCAATTACAGATGTGAGTCTTTCTGGGTAAGTCTCTAAGCGACAATAATTGAACGTGATTCTTAAAAAAATTCTTCAAGCTCTGTCAAGTTGATTGTTGATCATTGCTAGACAGTCATTTTCAAATCTTGCCATAGATTTTCAAGCCGATTTAAATCAAAACTGTAACTAAGTAACTCAGGAACATTCAATGTCGTATTGATAAGCAACTCCAGTCTATATTTGGCATTGTGTTTTAGGTTATTGTCCTGCGGAAAGGTTAATTTGTCTCCCAGTGTCTGTTGGAAAGCAGACTGAACCAGGTTTTTGTCTAGGATTTTGCCTGGGCTTAGCACTATTACGTTTATTTTTATCCTAAAACACTCCCTAGTCCTTGCCGATGACAAGCATACCCACAACATGATGCAGCCACCCCCATGCTTGAAAATATGAAGAGTTGTACTCCATGATGCGTTGTTTGGATTTGCCTCAAACATAACGCTTTGTATTCAAGACATAAAGTAAATTTTTTTGCCATATTGTTTGCAGGTATACTTTGCAAACAGGATGCATATTTTGGAATATTTTAATATTACAAGAAGGCTTCCTTCTTTTCACTCTGTCATTCAGGTTAGCATTGTTGAGTTACTACAATGTTGTTGATCCATCCTCAATTTTCTCCTATCACAGCCATTGAACTCTGTAACTGTTTTAAAGTTACAGCTGGCCTCATAGTGAAATCCCTTAGCGGTTTCCTTCCTCTTCGGCAACTGAGTTAGGAAGGACCCTTTTATCTTTGTAGTGACTGGGTGTATTGATACACCATCCAAAGTGCAATTAATTAACTTCACCATGCTCAAAGGAATATTCAATGTCATCTTTATTTTAATTTTTACACCTCTACCAATAGGTGTCCTTCTTTGCGAGGCATTGGAAAACCTCACTGGTCTTTGTGGTTGAATCAGTGTTTGAAATCCACTGCCCAATTTAGGGGCCTTATAGATAATTGTATATGTGGGGTACAGAGATGTGTTAGTCATGTTAAAATCATGTTAAACACTATTATTGCACACAGGGTGATTCCATGCAACTTATTATGTAACTAGTTAAGCAAATGTTTACTCCTGAATTTATTTAGGCTGGCCATAACAAACGGTTTGAATACTTATTGCCTGAAGACATTTCAGTTTTTCATTTTTTATAAAATTCAGGTTGTAACACAACAAAATGTGGAAAGGGGTGTGAATACTTTCCGAAGGCACTGTATGTTTGCATGCACAAGAGTGCACCTGTTTGTGTTGAGGCAGGGGTAAGAATTTAGCCTATGATATCAAATAAATTAGAGCCTGCTGTTACATGACATGGCCTTTCTGTAAATTTGATGTCAATCTTATTTTAAATGTCATATGTCAGACCATTTCAATGTCAAGCACACATATTTTTCTGACTGTGGAGAACACTTAATAAATTGATCTTTTTGCAAAAGGGTGGAGTATAATTATCCTTAGCTTGTGCTATATGAAAATGCTTACTTAGCTTGTGATATATGCAAAATGTAAGTTAGATTTAGTTTGACGTCTATAGGAACATAGTTTTCTGGAAGACTATAATTTAGAACAAGTTAACCTTTTACATGTAAGATAAATTGTTGATATCTACTGCTATTATAGTGTTATGAGAATGCAGGCTCACAATGCAGAAAGAAACACCTTGTACGTGACCTTATCTGACTGGTATACATACTGTAAAAATATAATGTAACTCCCTTCAGGGCACTTCACTAAGTTCACTGTCGCACAAAATCTGTTATTTGCTGCATGTATTGGTTATTCATTTAGGCAAATCTTTCTTTGACATAGTTTCCTTGCTACGTATAGGCCTAGATTTGACATACCATGAACCCCTCTATTATGAATTGATGTTAGATCAAAATGTATCCAAAATACCTTGTGTACCCAGATTAAACCTAGTCCTGGACAAAATATTTGCATTGAACATCACATTTCTAGTCTAGGACTAGACTTCTATGTTTGGAAAACCAGTCCAATGTGTTGACTGATGAGCATAAAGAGTGGATTATTTCTAAGGTTGGTCATGGGAGTGGCCATACAGGTGTAACAGAAGACATCTCAGACCAGTGAGTGTTAAAGCTACA
Organism: Coregonus lavaretus; assembly: GCF_964263955.1. Taxonomy (NCBI): domain Eukaryota; kingdom Metazoa; phylum Chordata; class Actinopteri; order Salmoniformes; family Salmonidae; genus Coregonus; species Coregonus lavaretus. The sequence goes on along the minus strand of NC_140015.1, from coordinate 9,782,426 downwards.
GTATGTGATTTGAAAAACAACTAAATGGGATCCCCACCACTTGTTTTTGGTAAACAGCTGAGGGATGGGGCTAGGGAAATGTACCACCCCTCAGATTCATAGACAGTGCTCTAGATGCAAGGAACAACTTCCACATGATAGATTTAACCATATTTTGAAGCTAAACATTTTGTTTACAGCGTTGTTTGTAAACAATGGAGTAATAAAACGTTATATTTTGGGTTATGATAAAGACAGACAGTTGTGGTAAGGTCATGAGTAATGTATTAGTTATATTCTTCAAAGAATCAATGGGTATATCAAGAATTGAGATTACCATTGAACAGACTCCCAAATCCCAGACAGTATCTTCAAACAGAAGACTATGATAGGGTTTCTCCCTGTAGATAGATAAGTAGTTTATTAATCTAAACTGACATATGGAATTGTTTTAGGAAGGTCGTACCATGGATCATTTAGCTTTTTGATTTGGATTTTTACGAACCCTTTAAGTATCAAAAGATTATATTAAAAACATGTTTTGATAAAATATTGAATTTGGCCTTTACTGCTATAGCCCATAGAAATGCATTGATTAACAAACACATTCATAAATGTCAAAAAAGACAGTCAAAAATAAATCATAAGGAATAAGGTTTTGAAGTGTCTGTCCTATACCTAGGAGATATAAGAAAGCTCAGGAAATATGTATATATATATATATATATTACACATATTTAAGCCCTTATTTTTGTTGGCACAAAACTACCTCCATACTTCCATTCATTTGTATGGGTTACCTTTAGACGAGTCCTGGGACACTTATTCAATGTAGAGCAGAACAGAGATCACCATCGTGTTCGTGAGAGTCTCCCCTTTCTACAGTAGGGTCATATTAACTGGATGTGGAAGGATAGGGGGATCCATCAAGAAAATACTCATAAGACTACTCAGATACACTTGAAAAAAAGAAGTCAGGAGTAAACATTGGCCTGTGATATACTACAGATATGATATGCTCAGGTCTATTTCAATCCAACCACATGTTAACTGAAGGTTACTGGAGTTGAGAATAGGAAAGTGGGGCTTTAGAATCACCTCTGGTCAACAGGGGCTGACAAGACAGAGGGGCAGAGAGGAGTTGTGTGTGTGATGATGTCTCAACCTAGTGTGCGGCTCTCAGAGTACTCCATCCTGCGGGCAGTGATGGCGGCAGCCAGGTTAATGAAGCTGCGGCAGGGTGTGGTCTGGAGGAGGGGGGAGGACAGGGGAAGGGTGGCACACCGTGCTGCCAGGGCCCCACAGCTGCCCAGGTGTCTGGGAGGAGGAGGAGGAGGAGGAGGAGGAGGAGGAGGAGGAGGAGGAGGAGGAGGAGGAGAGGGAGAAAAGGATGTGTTAATCTGTGGTAAAGTCACTGGTCTTATGCTCAGATAGGTTTAGCCTGCTGTATTGACTATTTTTTGTTTGATAGTCATCATTCTTTTCAAACACCAGCAGAATATAACTGAGTTTTACAGTATCATAACAAAGACAATCTACATTATTCTGTCCCAGTTTGGTGAAAATAGTCTGATAGTGTGTTTAAATCCCAGACTTAAAACAATGAGATCAGACCAAACCCTTTCAAAAGCTCAATAACTTCAACTATGTAGTAGGTCTTTCTAAAATGGTTACTAAACTCAAAGACAAAGCTGAGACACCTGAGGGTTATGAACAGAGCACGTTGACTGCACATGTGTAGGAGCCTAGAAGACCTGCCAGAGGGACCCCCTTCCTCTCTCAGTCCTGTGAATCAACTGACTCAACATTCCGATGCAGCATCTTGCATTGACCCACTCAAAAATTACTGTCATACAAAATATGTAGCTGAATTGATAGCCTACCCTACATAATCACCTAGGCCAGTGCTTCCCGAACCTTTTCACTCATGCCCCCCTTTTATCATGTGGGAACATCTCGTGCACCCCCATGCCCCATGCCTGCCCCAATTGAATGAACTGCTACTATTGTTAAAAAAGACAAGATGTTACTTTTTTTTCTTAAAATGTAGTTCTTAAAATTAGCCTTTTAATCAATACGAAACAGAATGTGCAAATACCAGTACTCATTCCATATTGAAATCAAGAAGAAAAATAATGAGAAAGGAGAAATAAACCAGCTTTCTGCTGTGCAATGTCACATTCCTATGACTAGGGTGGGCCAATTTCTCTTGTAGATTTACTCAATTTGAAATAAAAATTAAAGTGGTTCTGGGTGATCATTAGGTTGCATAAACATAATTAGTGCTTTCCCCCCACAATTTCGGCCTACAAATATGTTTTCTAAACATAGTAGGGAGGAGGTTAGATTGCTGCCGCTGGTCAGAGTCTGGGAGACAGGGAGGTTGCCTCTGATTGGGGAGAGAAACAGGCTTGCTTGTAGCATACCGTTATATCTGTGGCATACCGTTCGAATGCTGCAGACGTTTTGGTGAGAAGACCGATTTTCGGGATGTCTCCTGGTCTGACAAACAGTGCTGTAGCTCTGCCACTTTCAACCGCAGATGCGGAAGGGCGACACAGGCGGATGCGTTGGATTTAGATGTTTTTATTACGTTACTTAGATTGACATACCGGTGCGTCAATAGGCTCTAGGGGTTAAATCCTACCCATTCATATTTCATTTTCTATATACCTGGCTGCTTGGGATGTTCCACCCTGGAGTAACTGGTCCTTCTGATTATCCTGACATGAAGGGGAGACTCGGAATGGTTGTCAAACTTTTCACTCTTAGCTGAATTTCTGAATGTAATTGTATCATATTAACATTTCAGAATAAATGAGTGCTGTAAATATGTTTCATGTAAATATGTTAGATTATCATGCTGGGACATGTACATGTAGGTTTTCTTAACTTCTACTTGCATCCCTAAAGCCAACACTAGTTGACACCCCACCTAGTAATCAGGCTAACACCGAGCTCCACCTTACCACTCACAACTGAAACTATTTCATGAAGTTTAATTAAATAGGTACACATGAAATCATTCATGAAACAAAAGCAGTCGTTTAAATTTTTTTATCACAGCCATTGAACTCTGTAACTGTTTTAACGTTACAACTGGCCTCATGGTGAAATCCCTTAGCGGTTTCCTTCCTCTTTGGCAACTGAGTTAGGAAGGACGCCTGTATCTTTGTAGTGACTGGGTGTATTGATACACCATCCAAAGTGCAATTAATTAACTTCACCATGCTCAAAGGAATATTCAATGTCTGCTTTATTTTAATTTTTACACCTCTACCAATAGGTGTCCTTCTTTGCGAGGCATTGGAAATCCTCCACTGGTCTTTGTGGTTAAATCAGTGTTTGAAATCCACTGCCCAACTTAGGGGCCTTACAGATAATTGTATGTGTGGGGTACAGAGATGTGTTAGTCATGTTAAAATAATGTTAAACACTATTATTGCACACAGAGTGAGTCCATGCAACTTATTATGTAACTAGTTAAGCAAATGTTTACTCCTGAATGTATTTAGGCTGGCCAAAACAAACGGTTTGAATAGTTATTGCCTGAAGATATTTCAGCTTTTCATTTTTTATACAATTCAGGCTGTAACACAACAAAATGTGGAAAGGGGTGTGAATACTTTCCGAAGGCACTGTATGTTTGCATGCACAAGAGTGCACCTGTTTGTGTTGAGGCAGGGGTAAGAATTTAGCCTATGATATCAAATAAATTAGAGCCTGCTGTTACATGACATGGCCTTTCTGTAAATTTGATGTCAATCTTATTTTAAATGTCATATGTCAGACCATTTCAATGTCAAGCACACATATTTTTCTGACTGTGGAGAACACTTAATAAATTGATATTTTTGCAAAACATGGAGTGTAATTATCCTTAGCTTGTGCTGTATGAAAATGCTTAGCTTGTGCTATATGCTAAATGTAAGTTAGATTTAGTTTGATGAATATAGGAACATAGTTTTCTGGAAGACTATAATTTAGAAAATGTTTACCCTTTACATGTAAGATAAATTGTTGATGTATACTGCTATGACAGTGTTATGAATATAATTTAGAACAAGTTAACCGTTTACATGTAAGATAAAGTCCCCTGTAGCTCAATTGGTAGAGCATGGCGCTTGCAACGCCAGGGTTGTGGGTTCGTTTCCTACAGGGGGCCAGTATGAAAATGTATGCACTCACTAACTGTAAGTCGCTCTGGATAAGAGCGTCTGCTAAATGACTCAAATGTAAATGTAATAAATTGTTGATATATACTGCTATGACTGTGTTACGAGAAATTGCCTTTCTGTAAATTTTATGTCAATCTGATTTTAAATGTCATATGTCAGACCATTTTAATGTCAAGCACACATATTTTTCTGACTGTGGAGAACACTGTTTAAACTGATATTTTTGCAAAAGGGTGGAGTATAATTATCCTTAGCTTGTGCTATATGAAAATGCTTACTTAGCTTGTGATATATGCAAAATGTAAGTTAGATTTAGTTTGACGTCTATAGGAACATAGTTTTCTGGAAGACTATAATTTAGAACAAGTTAACCTTTTACATGTAAGATAAATTGTTGATATCTACTGCTATTATAGTGTTATGAGAATGCAGGCTCACAATGCAGAAAGAAACACCTTGTACGTGACCTTATCTGACTGGTATACATACTGTAAAAATATAATGTAACTCCCTTCAGGGCACTTCACTAAGTTCACTGTCGCACAAAATCTGTTATTTGCTGCATGTATTGGTTATTCATTTAGGCAAATCTTTCTTTGACATAGTTTCCTTGCTACGTATAGGCCTAGATTTGACATACCATGAACCCCTCTATTATGAATTGATGTTAGATCAAAATGTATCCAAAATAACCTTGTGTACCCAGATTAAACCTAGTCCTGGACAAAAGATTTGCATTGAACATCACATTTTTAGTCTAGGACTAGACTTCTATGTTTGGAAAACCAGTCCAATGTGTTGACTGATGAGCATAAAGAGTGGATTATTTCTAAGGTTGGTCATGGGTGTGGCCATACAGGTGTAACAGAAGACATCTCAGACCAGTGAGTGTTAAAGCTACAGTATGTGATTTGAAAAACAACTAAATGGGATCCCCACCACTTGTTTTTGGTAAACAGCTGAGGGATGGGGCTAGGGAAATGTACCACCCCTCAGATTCATAGACAGTGCTCTAGATGCAAGGAACAACTTCCACATGATAGATTTAACCATATTTTGAAGCTAAACATTTTGTTTACAGCGTTGTTTGTAAACAATGGAGTAATAAAACGTTATATTTTGGGTTATGATAAAGACAGACAGTTGTGGTAAGGTCATGAGTAATTTATTAGTTATATTCTTCAAAGAATCAATGGGTATATCAAGAATTGAGATTACCATTGAACAGACTCCCAAATCCCAGACAGTATCTTCAAACAGAAGACTATGATAGGGTTTCTCCCTGTAGATAGATAAGTAGTTTATTAATCTAAACTGACATATGGAATTGTTTTAGGAAGGTCGTACCATGGATCATTTAGCTTTTTAATTTGGAATTTTACGAACCCTTTAAGTATCAAAAGATTATATTAAAAACATGTTTTGATAAAATATTGAATTTGGCCTTTACTGCTATAGCCCATAGAAATGCATGGATTAACAAACACATTCATGAATGTCAAAAAAGACAGTCAAAAAATAAATCATAAGGAATAAGGTTTTGAAGTGTCTGTCCTATACCTAGGAGATATAAGAAAGCTCAGGAAATATGTATATATATATATATATATATATATTACACATATTTAAGCCCTTATTTTTGTTGGCACAAAACTACCTCCATACTTCCATTCATTTGTATGGGTTACCTTTAGACGAGTCCTGGGACACTTATTCAATGTAGAGCAGAACAGAGATCACCATCGTGTTCGTGAGAGTCTCCCCTTTCTACAGTAGGGTCATATTAACTGGATGTGGAAGGATAGGGGGATCCATCAAGAAAATACTCATAAGACTACTCAGATACACTTGAAAAAAAGAAGTCAGGAGTAAACATTGGCCTGTGATATACTACAGATACAATATGCTCAGGTCTATTTCAATCCAACCACATGTTAACTGAAGGTTACTGGAGTTGAGAATAGGAAAGTGGGGCTTTAGAATCACCTCTGGTCAACAGGGGCTGACTGTCTTGATCGTTAGACGGAGTAGACCAAGGCGCAGCGTGATGAACGAACATATTTATTATCTTAAGTGATAATACAAACAAAACAACAAACGATACGTGCAGTCCTACGGTTAAACACAACCAACACGGAACAAACCAAACGGAACAAGATCCCACAAACCCTATGGGAAAACAGACTGTTTAAATATGGTTCCCAATCAGAGACAACCAGCAACAGCTGACTCTCGTTGCCTCTGATTGGGAACCACTCTGGCCAATATAGAAATACAAGAACTAGACTGTGAACATAGAACAAAACACAAAGAAACTACACACCCTGGCTCAACATATAGAGTCCCCAGAGCCAGGGTGTGACAGTACCCCCCCCCCAAAGGCGCGGACTGCGACCGCGCCTCCACATAAACCAAACAGGGGAGGGCTGGGTGGGCATTCCTCCTCGGAGGCGGTTCCGGCTCCGGGCTTGCCCACCACCTTCCAATAATCCCCCCGTAGCGCCCCTGGTCCGGTCTGGCCCCGCTGGCTGGAGCTGGACTGGACATCGTAGGAGCGGATTGCTTCAGCTCCGGTGTGGAGCAGCTGACCGGTACCTGACCAGGCACCGGTGACCCAGGCACGGGTTGTGCCGGACTGACGACGCACACCCCTGGCTTGGTGCGTGGAGCAGAAACGGGCCGGACCGGGCTGACGATGCGCACCCCTGGCTTGGTGCGTGGAGCAGCAACGGGCCGGACCGGGCTGACGATGCGCACCCCTGGCTTGGTGCGTGGAGCAGGAACGGGCCGGACCGGACTGACGACTCGCACCCCTGGCTTGGTGCGTGGAGCAGGAACGGGCCGGACCGGGCTGACGATGCGCACCCCTGGCTTGGTGCGTGGAGCAGGAACGGGCCGGACCGGGCTGACGACGCACACCCCTGGCTTGGTGCGTGGAGCAGGAACGGGCCGGACCGGGCTGACGATGCGCACCCCTGGCTTGGTGCGTGGAGCAGGAACGGCCCGGACCGGGCTGACGACTCGCACCCCTGGCTTGGTGCGTGGAGCAGGAACGGGCCGGACCGGGCTGACGACTCGCACCCCTGGCTTGCTGCGTGGAGCAGGAACGGGCCGGACCCGGGCTGACGATGCGCACCCCTGGCTTGGTGCGTGGAGCAGGAACGGGCCGGACCGGGCTGACGACGCGCACCCCTGGCTTGGTGCGTGGAGCAGGAACGGGCCGGACCGGGCTGACGATGCGCACCCCTGGCTTGGTGCGTGGAGCAGGAACGGGCCGGACCGGGCTGACGACTCGCACCCCTGGCTTGGTGCGTGGAGCAGGAACGGGCCGGAACGGGCTGACGACTCGCACCCCTGGCTTGGTGCGTGGAGCAGGAACTGGCCGGACCGGGCTGACGACGCACACCCCTGGCTTGGTGCGTGGAGCAGGAACGGGCCGGACCGGGCTGACGATGCGCACCCCTGGCTTGGTGCGTGGAGCAGGAACGGGCCGGACCGGGCTGACGACTCGCACCCCTGGCTTGGTGCGTGGAGCAGGAACGGGCCGGACCGGGCTGACGACTCACACCCCTGGCTTGGTGCGTGGAGCCGGAACAGTCCGGGCCGGGCTGGCGACGCGCACCGTAGGCTTGGTGCGAGTGGCAGGAACAGGCCGGGCCGGCCTGGCGACGCGCACCGTAGGCTTGGTGCGAGTGGCAGGAACAGGCCGGGCCGGGCTGGCGACGCGCACCGTAGGCTTGGTGCGAGTGGCAGGAACAGGCCGGACCGGGCTGGCGACGCGCACCGTAGGCTTGGTGCGAGTGGCAGGAACAGGCCGGGCCGGGCTGGCGCCGCGCACCATTAGCTTGGTGCGGGGAGCAGGAACAGGCCGGGCTGGGCTGGCGACGCGCACCGTTAGCTTGGTGCGGGGAGCAGGAACAGGCCGGGCTGGGCTGGCGACGCGCACCGTAGGCTTGGTGCGGGGAGCAGGAACAGGCCGGGCTGGGCTGGCGACGCGCACCGTAGGCTTGGTGCGAGGAGCAGGAACAGACCGAGCCGGGCTGGCGACGCGCACCGTAGGCTTGGTGCGAGGAGCAGGAACAGGCCGAGCCGGGCTGGCGACGCGCACCGTAGGCTTGGTGCGAGGAGCAGGAACAGGCCGGGCCGGGCTGGCGACGCGCACCATTACCTTGGCGCGGGGAGCAGGAACAGACCGGACCGTACTGGGGACACACACCACTGGCCCTACGCAGGGATCTGGAACGGGCCGGACCGGACTGGTAACACACCCCAGTACCTCTCGCCGTGCCTCTACACCTTCCTTCCCCTCTTTGACCAGTGGCCCCCGTAACCTGGCGGCCTCCTCTGCCAACCTCCCAATTCGCCCTGTGGCAGCCTCCTGCTGCCCAGTCGCCCATGCCGTGTGCCCCCCCCCTAAAAATGTTTTGGGGTTGCCTCTCGTCCGTCCGACGACGACACTGTTGACGCCGTTGCTCCTCTCTCGCCAGGGCCTTAATCTTAGCCCATGGCCCTTTTCCCCCGAGCATGTCCTCCCAGGACCACACTTTGCCCACCTGGGCCATCGCCAACCTCTCCAGCTCCTTTCCCGGCGCTTCCTCCCATGTCCAGGCTGCCTGCTCCTGGACACGCTGCTTGGTCCTGGTATGGTGGGATCTTCTGTCACGATCGTTAGACGGAGTAGACCAAGGCGCAGCGTGATGAACGAACATATTTATTATCTTAAGTGATAATACAAACAAAACAACAAACGATACGTGCAGTCCTACGGTTAAACACAACCAACACGGAACAAACCAAACGGAACAAGATCCCACAAACCCTATGGGAAAACAGACTGTTTAAATATGGTTCCCAATCAGAGACAACCAGCAACAGCTGACACTCGTTGCCTCTGATTGGGAACCACTCTGGCCAACATAGAAATACAAGAACTAGACTGTGAACATAGAACAAAACACATAGAAACTACACACCCTGGCTCAACATATAGAGTCCCCAGAGCCAGGGTGTGACACTGACAAGACAGAGGGGCAGAGAGGAGTTGTGTGTGTGATGATGTCTCAACCTAGTGTGCGGCTCTCAGAGTACTCCATCCTGCGGGCAGTGATGGCGGCAGCCAGGTTAATGAAGCTGCGGCAGGGTGTGGTCTGGAGGAGGGGGGAGGACAGGGGAAGGGTGGCACACCGTGCTGCCAGGGCCCCACAGCTGCCCAGGTGTCTGGGAGGAGGAGGAGGAGGAGGAGGAGAGGGAGAAAAGGATGTGTTAATCTGTGGTAAAGTCACTGGTCTTATGCTCAGATAGGTTTAGCCTGCTGTGTTGACTATTTTTTGTTTGATAGTCATCATTCTTTTCAAACACCAGCAGAATATAACTGAGTTTTACAGTATCATAACAAAAACAATCTACATTATTCTGTCCCAGTTTGGTGAAAATAGTCTGATAGTGTGTTTAAATCCCAGACTTAAAACAATGAGATCAGACCAAACCCTTTCAAAAGCTCAATAACTTCCACTATGTAGTAGGTCTTTCTAAAATGGTTACTAAACTCAAAGACAAAGCTGAGACACCTGAGGGTTATGAACAGAGCACGTTGACTGCACATGTGTAGGAGCCTAGAAGACCTGCCAGAGGGACCCCCTTCCTCTCTCAGTCCTGTGAATCAACTGACTCAACATTCCAATGCAGCATCTTGTTGCATTGACCCACTCAAAAATCACTGTCATACAAAATATGTAGCTGAATTGATAGCCTACCCTACATAATCACCTAGGCCAGTGCTTCCCGAACCTTTTCACTCATGCCCCCCTTTTATCATGTGGGAACATCTCGTGCACCCCCATGCCCCATGCCTGCCCCAATTGAATGAACTGCTACTATTGTTAAAAAAACAAGATGTTACTTTTTTTTCTTAAAATGTAGTTCTTAAAATTAGCCTTTTAATCAATACGAAACAGAATGTGCAAATACCAGTACTCATTCCATATTGAAATCAAGAAGAAAAATAGTGAGAAAGGAGAAATAAACCAGCTTTCTGCTGTGCAATGTCACATTCCTATGACTAGGGTGGGCCAATTTCTCTTGTAGATTTACTCAATTTGAAATAAAAATTAAAGTGGTTCTGGGTGATCATTAGGTTGCATAAACATAATTAGTGCTTTCCCCCCACAATTTCGGCCTACAAATATGTTTTCTAAACATAGTAGGGAGGAGGTTAGATTGCTGCCGCTGGTCAGAGTCTGGGAGACAGGGAGGTTGCCTCTGATTGGGGAGAGAAACAGGCTTGCTTGTAGCATACCGTTATATCTGTGGCATACCGTTCGAATGCTGCAGACGTTTTGGTGAGAAGACCGATTTTCGGGATGTCTCCTGGTCTGACAAACAGTGCTGTAGCTCTGCCACTTTCAACCGCAGATGCGGAAGGGCGACACAGGCGGATGCGTTGGATTTAGATGTTTTTATTACGTTACTTAGATTGACATACCAGTGCGTCAATAGGCTCTAGGGGTTAAATCCTACCCATTCATATTTCATTTTCTATATACCTGGCTGCTTGGGATGTTCCACCCTGGAGTAACTGGTCCTTCTGATTATCCTGACATGAAGGGGAGACTCGGAATGGTTGTCAAACTTTTCACTCTTAGCTGAATTTCTGAATGTAATTGTATCATATTAACATTTCAGAATAAATGAGTGCTGTAAATATGTTTCATGTAAATATGTTAGATTATCATGCTGGGACATGTACATGTAGGTTTTCTTAACTTCTACTTGCATCCCTAAAGCCAACACTAGTTGACACCCCACCTAGTAATCAGGCTAACACCGAGCTCCACCTTACCACTCACAACTGAAACTATTTCATGAAGTTTAATTAAATAGGTACACATGAAATCATTCATGAAACAAAAGCAGTCGTTTAATTTTTTTTATCACAGCCATTGAACTCTGTAACTGTTTTAACGTTACAACTGGCCTCATGGTGAAATCCCTTAGCGGTTTCCTTCCTCTTTGGCAACTGAGTTAGGAAGGACGCCTGTATCTTTGTAGTGACTGGGTGTATTGATACACCATCCAAAGTGCAATTAATTAACTTCACCATGCTCAAAGGAATATTCAATGTCTGCTTTATTTTAATTTTTACACCTCTACCAATAGGTGTCCTTCTTTGCGAGGCATTGGAAATCCTCCACTGGTCTTTGTGGTTGAATCAGTGTTTGAAATCCACTGCCCAACTTAGGGGCCTTACAGATAATTGTATGTGTGGGGTACAGAGATGTGTTAGTCATGTTAAAATAATGTTAAACACTATTATTGCACACAGAGTGAGTCCATGCAACTTATTATGTAACTAGTTAAGCAAATGTTTACTCCTGAATGTATTTAGGCTGGCCAAAACAAACGGTTTGAATAGTTATTGCCTGAAGATATTTCAGCTTTTCATTTTTTATACAATTCAGGCTGTAACACAACAAAATGTGGAAAGGGGTGTGAATACTTTCCGAAGGCACTGTATGTTTGCATGCACAAGAGTGCACCTGTTTGTGTTGAGGCAGGGGTAAGAATTTAGCCTATGATATCAAATAAATTAGAGCCTGCTGTTACATGACGTGACCTTTCTGTAAATTTGATGTCAATCTTATTTTAAATGTCATATGTCAGACCATTTCAATGTCAAGCACACATATTTTTCTGACTGTGGAGAACACTTAATAAATTGATATTTTTGCAAAACATGGAGTGTAATTATCCTTAGCTTGTGCTGTATGAAAATGCTTAGCTTGTGCTATATGCTAAATGTAAGTTAGATTTAGTTTGATGAATATAGGAACATAGTTTTCTGGAAGACTATAATTTAGAAAATGTTTACCCTTTACATGTAAGATAAATTGTTGATGTATACTGCTATGACAGTGTTATGAATATAATTTAGAACAAGTTAACCGTTTACATGTAAGATAAAGTCCCCTGTAGCTCAATTGGTAGAGCATGGCGCTTGCAACGCCAGGGTTGTGGGTTCGTTTCCTACAGGGGGCCAGTATGAAAATGTATGCACTCACTAACTGTAAGTCGCTCTGGATAAGAGCGTCTGCTAAATGACTCAAATGTAAATGTAATAAATTGTTGATATATACTGCTATGACTGTGTTACGAGAAATTGCCTTTCTGTAAATTTTATGTCAATCTGATTTTAAATGTCATATGTCAGACCATTTTAATGTCAAGCACACATTTTTTCTGACTGTGGAGAACACTGTGTAAACTGATATTTTTGCAAAAGGGTGGAGTGTAATTATCCTTAGCTTGTGCTATATGAAAATGCTTACTTAGCTTGTGATATATGCAAAATGTAAGTTAGATTTAGTTTGACGTCTATAGGAACATAGTTTTCTGGCAGACTATAATTTAGAACAAGTTAACCTTTTACATGTAAGATAAATTGTTGATATCTACTGCTATTATAGTGTTATGAGAATGCAGGCTCACAATGCAGAAAGAAACACCTTGTACGTGACCTTATCTGACTGGTATACATACTGTAAAAATATAATGTAACTCCCTTCAGGGCACTTCACTAAGTTCACTGTCGCACAAAATCTGTTATTTGCTGCATGTATTGGTTATTCATTTAGGCAAATCTTTCTTTGACATAGTTTCCTTGCTACGTATGGGCCTAGATTTGACATACCATGAACCCCTCTATTATGAATTGATGTTAGATCAAAATGTATCCAAAATACCTTGTGTACCCAGATTAAACCTAGTCCTGGACAAAAGATTTGCATTGAACATCACATTTCTAGTCTAGGACTAGACTTCATGTTTGGAAAACCAGTCCAATGTGTTGACTGATGAGCATAAAGAGTGGATTATTTCTAAGGTTGGTCATGGGAGTGGCCATACAGGTGTAACAGAAGACATCTCAGACCAGTGAGTGTTAAAGCTACAGTATGTGATTTGAAAAACAACTAAATGGGATCCCCACCACTTGTTTTTGGTAAACAGCTGAGGGATGGGGCTAGGGAAATGTACCACCCCTCAGATTCATAGACAGTGCTCTAGATGCAAGGAACAACTTCCACATGATAGATTTAACCATATTTTGAAGCTAAACATTTTGTTTACAGCGTTGTTTGTAAACAATGGAGTAATAAAACGTTATATTTTGGGTTATGATAAAGACAGACAGTTGTGGTAAGGTCATGAGTAATGTATTAGTTATATTCTTCAAAGAATCAATGGGTATATCAAGAATTGAGATTACCATTGAACAGACTCCCAAATCCCAGACAGTATCTTCAAACAGAAGACTATGATAGGGTTTCTCCCTATAGATAGATAAGTAGTTTATTAATCTAAACTGACATATGGAATTGTTTTAGGAAGGTCGTACCATGGATCATTTAGCTTTTTGATTTGGATATTTACGAACCCTTTAAGTAGCAAAAGATTATATTAAAAACATGTTTTGATAAAATATTGAATTTGGCCTTTACTGCTATAGCCCATAGAAATGCATTGATTAACAAACACATTCATAAATGTCAAAAAAGACAGTCAAAAAATAAATCATAAGGAATAAGGTTTTGAAGTGTCTGTCCTATACCTAGGAGATATAAGAAAGCTCAGGAAATATGTATATATATATATATATATATATTACACATATTTAAGCCCTTATTTTTGTTGGCACAAAACTACCTCCATACTTCCATTCATTTGTATGGGTTACCTTTAGACGAGTCCTGGGACACTTATTCAATGTAGAGCAGAACAGAGATCACCATCGTGTTCGTGAGAGTCTCCCCTTTCTACAGTAGGGTCATATTAACTGGATGTGGAAGGATAGGGGGATCCATCAAGAAAATACTCATAAGACTACTCAGATACACTTGAAAAAAAGAAGTCAGGAGTAAACATTGGCCTGTGATATACTACAGATACAATATGCTCAGGTCTATTTCAATCCAACCACATGTTAACTGAAGGTTACTGGAGTTGAGAATAGGAAAGTGGGGCTTTAGAATCACCTCTGGTCAACAGGGGCTGACAAGAAAGAGGGGCAGAGAGGAGTTGTGTGTGTGATGATGTCTCAACCTAGTGTGCGGCTCTCAGAGTACTCCATCCAGCGGGCAGTGATGGCGGCAGCCAGGTTAATGAAGCTGCGGGAGGGTGTGGTCTGGAGGAGGGGGGAGGACAGGGGAAGGGTGGCACACCGTGCTGCCAGGGCCCCACAGCTGCCCAGGTGTCTGGGAGGAGGAGGAGGAGGAGGAGGAGAGGGAGAAAAGGATGTGTTAATCTGTGGTAAAGTCACTGGTCTTATGCTCAGATAGGTTTAGCCTGCTGTGTTGACTATTTTTTGTTTGATAGTCATCATTCTTTTCAAACACCAGCAGAATATAACTGAGTTTTACAGTATCATAACAAAAACAATCTACATTATTCTGTCCCAGTTTGGTGAAAATAGTCTGATAGTGTGTTTAAATCCCAGACTTAAAACAATGAGATCAGACCAAACCCTTTCAAAAGCTCAATAACTTCCACTATGTAGTAGGTCTTTCTAAAATGGTTACTAAACTCAAAGACAAAGCTGAGACACCTGAGGGTTATGAACAGAGCACGTTCACTGCACATGTGTAGGAGCCTAGAAGACCTGCCAGAGGGACCCCCTTCCTCTCTCAGTCCTGTGAATCAACTGACTCAACATTCCAATGCAGCATCTTGCATTGACCCACTCCAAAATCACTGTCATACAAAATATGTAGCTGAATTGATAGCCTACCCTACATAATCACCTAGGCCAGTGCTTCCCGAACCTTTTCACTCATGCCCCCCTTTTATCATGTGGGAACATCTCGTGCACCCCCATGCCCCATGCCTGCCCCAATTGAATGAACTGCTACTATTGTTAAAAAAACAAGATGTTACTTTTTTTTCTTAAAATTAGCCTTTTAATCAATACGAAACAGAATGTGCAAATACCAGTACTCATTCCATATTGAAATCAAGAAGAAAAATAGTGAGAAAGGAGAAATAAACCAGCTTTCTGCTGTGCAATGTCACATTCCTATGACTAGGGTGGGCCAATTTCTCTTGTAGATTTACTCAATTTGAAATACAAATTAAAGTGGTTCTGGGTGATCATTAGGTTGCATAAACATAATTAGTGCTTTCCCCCCACAATTTCGGCCTACAAATATGTTTTCTAAACATAGTAGGGAGGAGGTTAGATTGCTGCGGCTGGTCAGAGTCTGGGAGACAGGGAGGTTGCCTCTGATTGGGGAGAGAAACAGGCTTGCTTGTAGCATACCGTTATATCTGTGGCATACCGTTCGGATGCTGCAGACGTTTTGGTGAGAAGACCAATTTTCGGGATGTCTCCTGGTCTGACAAACAGTGCTGTAGCTCTGCCACTTTCAACCGCAGATGCGGAAGGGCGACACAGGCGGATGCGTTGGATTTAGATGTTTTTATTACGTTACTTAGATTGACATACCGGTGTGTCAATAGGCTCTAGGGGTTAAATCCTACCCATTCATATTTCATTTTCTATATACCTGGCTGCTTGGGATGTTCCACCCTGGAGTAACTGGTCCTTCTGATAATCCTGACATGAAGGGGAGACTCGGAATGGTTGTCAAACTTTTCAATCTTAGCTGAATTTCTGAATGTAATTGTATCATATTAACATTTCAGAATAAATGAGTGCTGTAAATATGTTTCATGTAAATATGTTAGATTATCATACTGGGACATGTACATGTAGGTTTTCTTAACTTCTACTTGCATCCCTAAAGCCAACACTAGTTGACACCCCACCTAGTAATCAGGCTAACACCGAGCTCCACCTTACCACTCACAACTGAAACTATTTCATGAAGTTTAATTAAATAAGTACACATGAAATAATTCATGAAACAAAAGCAGTCGTTTACATTTTTTTATCACAGCCATTGAACTCCGTAACTGTTTTAACGTTACAACTGGCCTCATGGTGAAATCCCTTAGCGGTTTCCTTCCTCTTTGGCAACTGAGTTAGGAAGGACGCCTGTATCTTTGTAGTGACTGGGTGTATTGATACACCATCCAAAGTGCAATTAATTAACTTCACCATGCTCAAAGGAATATTCAATGTCTGCTTTATTTTAATTTTTACACCTCTACCAATAGGTGTCCTTCTTTGCGAGGCATTGGAAAACCTCACTGGTCTTTGTGGTTGAATCAGTGTTTGAAATCCACTGCCCAACTTAGGGGCCTTACAGATAATTGTATGTGTGGGGTACAGAGATGTGTTAGTCATGTTAAAATAATGTTAAACACTATTATTGCACACAGAGTGAGTCCATTTAACTTATTATGTAACTAGTTAAGCAAATGTTTACTCCTGAATTTATTTAGGCTGGCCAAAACAAACGGTTTGAATAGTTATTGCCTGAAGATATTTCAGCTTTTCATTTTTTATACAATTCAGGCTGTAACACAACAAAATGTGGAAACAGTAAAGGGGTGTGAATACTTTCCGAAGGCACTGTATGTTTGCATGCACAAGAGTGCACCTGTTTGTGTTGAGGCAGGGGTAAGAATTTAGCCTATGATATCAAATAAATTAGAACCTGCTGTTACATGACATGACCTTTCTGTAAATTTGATGTCAATCTTATTTTAAATGTCATATGTCAGACCATTTCAATGTCAAGCACACATATTTTTCTGACTGTGGAGAACACTTAATAAATTGATCTTTTTGCAAAACATGGAGTGTAATTATCCTTAGCTTGTGCTGTATGAAAATGCTTAGCTTGTGCTATATGCTAAATGTAAGTTAGATTTAGTTTGATGAATATAGGAACATAGTTTTCTGGAAGACTATAATTTAGAAAATGTTTACCCTTTACATGTAAGATAAATTGTTGATGTATACTGCTATGACAGTGTTATGAATATAAGTTAGAACAAGTTAACCGTTTACATGTAAGATAAAGTCCCCTGTAGCTCAATTGGTAGAGCATGGCGCTTGCAACGCCAGGGTTGTGGGTTCGTTTCCTACAGGGGGCCAGTATGAAAATGTATGCACTCACTAACTGTAAGTCGCTCTGGATAAGAGCGTCTGCTAAATGACTCAAATGTAAATGTAATAAATTGTTGATATATACTGCTATGACTGTGTTACGAGAAATTGCCTTTCTGTAAATTTTATGTCAATCTTATTTTAAATGTCATATGTAAGACCATTTTAATGTCAAGCACACATATTTTTCTGACTGTGGAGAACACTGTGTAAACTGATATTTTTGCAAAAGGGTGGAGTGTAATTATCCTTAGCTTGTGCTATATGAAAATGCTTACTTAGCTTGTGATATATGCAAAATGTAAGTTAGATTTAGTTTGACGTCTATAGGAACATAGTTTTCTGGAAGACTATAATTTAGAACAAGTTAACCTTTTACATGTAAGATAAATTGTTGATATCTACTGCTATTATAGTGTTATGAGAATGCAGGCTCACAATGCAGAAAGAAACACCTTGTACGTGACCTTATCTGACTGGTATACATACTGTAAAAATATAATGTAACTCCCTTCAGGGCACTTCACTAAGTTCACTGTCGCACAAAATCTGTTATTTGCTGCATGTATTGGTTATTCATTTAGGCAAATCTTTCTTTGACATAGTTTCCTTGCTACGTATAGGCCTAGATTTGACATACCATGGCCCCTCTATTATGAATTGATGTTAGATCAAAATGTATCCAAAATATCCTTGTGTACCCAGATTAAACCTAGTCCTGGACAAAAGATTTGCATTGAACATCACATTTCTAGTCTAGGACTAGACTTCTATGTTTGGAAAACCAGTCCAATGTGTTGACTGATGAGCATAAAGAGTGGATTATTTCTAAGGTTGGTCATGGGTGTGGCCATACAGGTGTAACAGAAGACATCTCAGACCAGTGAGTGTTAAAGCTACAGTATGTGATTTGAAAAACAACTAAATGTGATCCCCACCACTTGTTTTTGGTAAACAGCTGAGGGATGGGGCTAGGGAAATGTACCACCCCTCAGATTCATAGACAGTGCTCTAGATGCAAGGAACAACTTCCACATGATAGATTTAACCATATTTTGAAGCTAAACATTTTGTTTACAGCGTTGTTTGTAAACAATGGAGTAATAAAACGTTATATTTTGGGTTATGATAAAGACAGACAGTTGTGGTAAGGTCATGAGTAATTTATTAGTTATATTCTTCAAAGAATCAATGGGTATATCAAGAATTGAGATTACCATTGAACAGACTCCCAAATCCCAGACAGTATCTTCAAACAGAAGACTATGATAGGGTTTCTCCCTATAGATAGATAAGTAGTTTATTAATCTAAACTGACATATGGAATTGTTTTAGGAAGGTCGTACCATAGATCATTTAGCTTTTTGATTTGGATTTTTACGAACCCTTTAAGTATCAAAAGATTATATTAAAAACATGTTTTGATAAAATATTGAATTTGGCCTTTACTGCTATAGCCCATAGAAATGCATTGATTAACAAACACATTCATAAATGTCAAAAAAGACAGTCAAAAATTAATCATAAGGAATAAGGTTTTGAAGTGTCTGTCCTATACCTAGGAGATATAAGAAAGCTCAGGAAATATGTATATATATATATATATATATATATATATATATATATATATATATATATATATATATATATATATTACACATATTTAAGCCCTTATTTTTGTTGGCACAAAACTACCTCCATACTTCCATTAATTTGTATGGGTTACCTTTAGACGAGTCCTGGGACACTTATTCAATGTAGAGCAGAACAGAGATCACCATCGTGTTCGTGAGAGTCTCCCCTTTCTACAGTAGGGTCATATTAACTGGATGTGGAAGGATAGGGGGATCCATCAAGAAAATACTCATAAGACTACTCAGATACACTTGAAAAAAAGAAGTCAGGAGTAAACATTGGCCTGTGATATACTACAGATACAATATGCTCAGGTCTATTTCAATCCAACCACATGTTAACTGAAGGTTACTGGAGTTGAGAATAGGAAAGTGGGGCTTTAGAATCACCTCTGGTCAACAGGGGCTGACAAGAAAGAGGGGCAGAGAGGAGTTGTGTGTGTGATGATGTCTCAACCTAGTGTGCGGCTCTCAGAGTACTCCATCCTGCGGGCAGTGATGGCGGCAGCCAGGTTAATGAAGCTGCGGGAGGGTGTGGTCTGGAGGAGGGGGGAGGACAGGGGAAGGGTGGCACACCGTGCTGCCAGGGCCCCACAGCTGCCCAGGTGTCTGGGAGGAGGAGGAGGAGGAGGAGGAGAGGGAGAAAAGGATGTGTTCATCTGTGGTAAAGTCACTGGTCTTATGCTCAGATAGGTTTAGCCTGCTGTGTTGACTATTTTTTGTTTGATAGTCATCATTCTTTTCAAACACCAGAAGAATATAACTGAGTTTTACAGTATCATAACAAAAACAATCTACATTATTCTGTCCCAGTTTGGTGAAAATAGTCTGATAGTGTGTTTAAATCCCAGACTTAAAACAATGAGATCAGACCAAACCCTTTCAAAAGCTCAATAACTTCCACTATGTAGTAGGTCTTTCTAAAATGGTTACTAAACTCAAAGACAAAGCTGAGACACCTGAGGGTTATGAACAGAGCACATTGACTGCACATGTGTAGGAGCCTAGAAGACCTGCCAGAGGGACCCCCTTCCTCTCTCAGTCCTGTGAATCAACTGACTCAACATTCCAATGCAGCATCTTGCATTGACCCACTCAAAAATCACTGTCATACAAAATATGTAGCTGAATTGATAGCCTACCCTACATAATCACCTAGGCCAGTGCTTCCCGAACCTTTTCACTCATGCCCCCCTTTTATCATGTGGGAACATCTCGTGCACCCCCATGCCCCATGCCTGCCCCAATTGAATGAACTGCTACTATTGTTAAAAAAACAAGATGTTACTTTTTTTTCTTAAAATTAGCCTTTTAATCAATACGAAACAGAATGTGCAAATACCAGTACTCATTCCATATTGAAATCAAGAAGAAAAATAATGAGATAGGAGAAATAAACCAGCTTTCTGCTGTGCAATGTCACATTCCTATGACTAGGGTGGGCCAATTTCTCTTGTAGATTTACTCAATTTGAAATACAAATTAAAGTGGTTCTGGAAGTTTTCTAAGGGTGATTATTAGGTTGCATAAACATGATTAGTGCTTTCCCCCACAATTTCGGCCTACAAATATGTTTTCTAAACATAGTAGGGAGGAGGTTAGATTGCTGCGGCTGGTCAGAGTGTGGGAGACAGGGAGGTTGCCTCTGATTGGGGAGAGAAACAGGCTTGCTTGTAGCATACCGTTATATCTGTGGCATACCGTTCGGATGCTGCAGACGTTTTGGTGAGAAGACCGATTTTCGGGATGTCTCCTCGTCTGACAAACAGTGCTGTAGCTCTGCCACTTTCAACCGCAGATGCGGAAGGGCGACACAGGCGGATGCGTTGGATTTAGATTTTTTTATTACGTTACTTAGATTGACATACCGGTGCGTCAATAGGCTCTAGGGGTTAAATCCTACCCATTCATATTTCATTTTCTATATACCTGGCTGCTTGGGATGTTCCACCCTGGAGTAACTGGTCCTTCTGATTATCCTGACATGAAGGGGAGACTCGGAATGGTTGTCAAACTTTTCACTCTTAGCTGAATTTCTGAATGTAATTGTATCATATTAATATTTCAGAATAAATGAGTGCTGTAAATATGTTTCATGTAAATATGTTAGATTATCATGCTGGGACATGTGCATGTAGGTTTGCTTAACTTCTACTTGCATCCCTAAAGCCAACACTAGTTGACACCCCACCTAGTAATCAGGCTAACACCGAGCTCCACCTTACCACTCACAACTGAAACTATTTCATGAAGTTTAATTAAATAGGTACACATAAAATCATTCATGAAACAAAAGCAGTCGTTAAATTTTTTTTATCACAGCCATTGAACTCTGTAACTGTTTTAACGTTACAACTGGCCTCATGGTGAAATCCCTTAGCGGTTTCCTTCCTCTTTGGCAACTGAGTTAGGAAGGACGCCTGTATCTTTGTAGTGACTGGGTGTATTGATACACCATCCAAAGTGCAATTAATTAACTTCACCATGCTCAAAGGAATATTCAATGTCTGCTTTATTTTAATTTTTACACCTCTACCAATAGGTGTCCTTCTTTGCGAGGCATTGGAAAACCTCACTGGTCTTTGTGGTTGAATCAGTGTTTGAAATCCACTGCCCAACTTAGGGGCCTTACATATAATTGTATGTGTGGGGTACAGAGATGTGTTAGTCATGTTAAAATAATGTTAAACACTATTATTGCACACAGTGTGAGTCCATTTAACTTATTATGTAACTAGTTAAGCAAATGTTTACTCCTGAATTTATTTAGGCTGGCCAAAACAAACGGTTTGAATAGTTATTGCCTGAAGATATTTCAGCTTTTCATTTTTTATACAATTCAGGCTGTAACACAACAAAATGTGGAAACAGTAAAGGGGTGTGAATACTTTCCGAAGGCACTGTATGTTTGCATGCACAAGAGTGCACCTGTTTGTGTTGAGGCAGGGGTAAGAATTTAGCCTATGATATCAAATAAATTAGAGCCTGCTGTTACATGACATGACCTTTCTGTAAATTTGATGTCAATCTTATTTTAAATGTCATATGTCAGACCATTTCAATGTCAAGCACACATATTTTTCTGACTGTGGAGAACACTTAATAAATTGATCTTTTTGCAAAACATGGAGTGTAATTATCCTTAGCTTGTGCTGTATGAAAATGCTTAGCTTGTGCTATATGCTAAATGTAAGTTAGATTTAGTTTGATGAATATAGGAACATAGTTTTCTGGAAGACTATAATTTAGAAAATGTTTACCCTTTACATGTAAGATAAATTGTTGATGTATACTGCTATGACAGTGTTATGAATATAATTTAGAACAAGTTAACCGTTTACATGTAAGATAAAGTCCCCTGTAGCTCAGTTGGTAGAGCATGGCGCTTGCAACGCCAGGGTTGTGGGTTCGTTTCCTACGGGGGGCCAGTATGAAAATGTATGCACTCACTAACTGTAAGTCGCTCTGGATAAGAGCGTCTGCTAAATGACTCAAATGTAAATGTAATAAATTGTTGATATATACTGCTATGACTGTGTTACGAGAAATTGCCTTTCTGTAAATTTTATGTCAATCTGATTTTAAATGTCATATGTCAGACCATTTTAATGTCAAGCACACATATTTTTCTGACTGTGGAGAACACTGTGTAAACTGATATTTTTGCAAAAGGGTGGAGTGTAATTATCCTTAGCTTGTGCTATATGAAAATGCTTACTTAGCTTGTGATATATGCAAAATGTAAGTTAGATTTAGTTTGACGTCTATAGGAACATCGTTTTCTGGAAGACTATTATTTAGAACAAGTTAACCTTTTACATGTAAGATAAATTGTTGATATCTACTGCTATTATAGTGTTATGAGAATGCAGGCTCACAATGCAGAAAGAAACACCTTGTACGTGACCTTATCTGACTGGTATACATACTGTAAAAATATAATGTAACTCCCTTCAGGGCACTTCACTAAGTTCACTGTCGCACAAAATCTGTTATTTGCTGCATGTATTGGTTATTCATTTAGGCAAATCTTTCTTTGACATAGTTTCCTTGCTACGTATAGGCCTAGATTTGACATACCATGAACCCCTCTATTATGAATTGATGTTAGATCAAAATGTATCCAAAATATCCTTGTGTACCCAGATTAAACCTAGTCCTGGACAAAAGATTTGCATTGAACATCACATTTCTAGTCTAGGACTAGACTTCTATGTTTGGAAAACCAGTCCAATGTGTTGACTGATGAGCATAAAGAGTGGATTATTTCTAAGGTTGGTCATGGGAGTGGCCATACAGGTGTAACAGAAGACATCTCAGACCAGTGAGTGTTAAAGCTACAGTATGTGATTTGAAAAACAACTAAATGGGATCCCCACCACTTGTTTTTGGTAAACAGCTGAGGGATGGGGCTAGGGAAATGTACCACCCCTCAGATTCATAGACAGTGCTCTAGATGCAAGGAACAACTTCCACATGATAGATTTAACCATATTTTGAAGCTAAACATTTTGTTTACAGCGTTGTTTGTAAACAATGGAGTAATAAAACGTTATATTTTGGGTTATGATAAAGACAGACAGTTGTGGTAAGGTCATGAGTAATTTATTAGTTATATTCTTCAAAGAATCAATGCGTATATCAAGAATTGAGATTACCATTGAACAGACTCCCAAATCCCAGACAGTATCTTCAAACAGAAGACTATGATAGGGTTTCTCCCTGTAGATAGATAAGTAGTTTATTAATCTAAACTGACATATGGAATTGTTTTAGGAAGGTCGTACCATGGATCATTTAGCTTTTTGATTTGGAATTTTACGAACCCTTTAAGTATCAAAAGATTATATTAAAAACATGTTTTGATAAAATATTGAATTTGGCCTTTACTGCTATAGCCCATAGAAATGCATTGATTAACAAACACATTCATAAATGTCAAAAAAGACAGTCAAAAATAAATCATAAGGAATAAGGTTTTGAAGTGTCTGTCCTATACCTAGGAGATATAAGAAAGCTCAGGAAATATGTATATATATATATATATATATATATATATATATATATATATATATATATTACACATATTTAAGCCCTTATTTTTGTTGGCACAAAACTACCTCCATACTTCCATTCATTTGTATGGGTTACCTTTAGACGAGTCCTGGGACACTTATTCAATGTAGAGCAGAACAGAGATCACCATCGTGTTCGTGAGAGTCTCCCCTTTCTACAGTAGGGTCATATTAACTGGATGTGGAAGGATAGGGGGATCCATCAAGAAAATACTCATAAGACTACTCAGATACACTTGAAAAAAAGAAGTCAGGAGTAAACATTGGCCTGTGATATACTACAGATACAATATGCTCAGGTCTATTTCAATCCAACCACATGTTAACTGAAGGTTACTGTAGTTGAGAATAGGAAAGTGGGGCTTTAGAATCACCTCTGGTCAACAGGGGCTGACTGTCACGATCGTTAGACGGAGTAGACCAAGGCGCAGCGTGATGAACGAACATATTTATTATCTTAAGTGATAATACAAACAAAACAACAAACGATATGTGCAGTCTTACGGTTAAACACAACCAACACGGAACAAACCAAACGGAACAAGATCCCACAAACCCTATGGGAAAACAGACTGTTTAAATATGGTTCCCAATCAGAGACAACCAGCAACAGCTGACACTCGTTGCCTCTGATTGGGAACCACTCTGGCCAATATAGAAATACAAGAACTAGACTGTGAACATAGAACAAAACACAAAGAAACTACACACCCTGGCTCAACATATAGAGTCCCCAGAGCCAGGGTGTGACAGTACCCCCCCCCCCCCCAAAGGCGCGGACTGCGACCGCGCCTCCACATAAACCAAACAGGGGAGGGCTGGGTGGGCATTCCTCCTCGGAGGCGGTTCCGGCTCCGGGCTTGCCCACCACCTTCCAATAATCCCCCCGTAGCGCCCCTGGTCCGGTCTGGCCCCGCTGGCTGGAGCTGGACTGGACATCGTAGGAGCGGATTGCTTCAGCTCCGGTGTGGAGCAGCTGACCGGTACCTGACCAGGCACCGGTGACCCAGGCACGGGTTGTGCCGGACTGACGATGCACACCCCTGGCTTGGTGCGTGGAGCAGAAACGGGCCGGACCGGGCTGACGATGCGCACCCCTGGCTTGGTGCGTGGAGCAGCAACGGGCCGGACCGGGCTGACGATGCGCACCCCTGGCTTGGTGCGTGGAGCAGGAACGGGCCGGACCGGACTGACGACTCGCACCCCTGGCTTGGTGCGTGGAGCAGGAACGGGCCGGACCGGGCTGACGATGCGCACCCCTGGCTTGGTGCGTGGAGCAGGAACGGGCCGGACCGGGCTGACGACGCACACCCCTGGCTTGGTGCGTGGAGCAGGAACGGGCCGGACCGGGCTGACGATGTGCACCCCTGGCTTGGTGCGTGGAGCAGGAATGGGCCGGACCGGGCTGACGACTCGCACCCCTGGCTTGGTGCGTGGAGCAGGAACGGGCCGGACCGGGCTGACGACTCGCACCCCTGGCTTGCTGCGTGGAGCAGGAACGGGCCGGACCGGGCTGACGATGCGCACCCCTGGCTTGGTGCGTGGAGCAGGAACGTGCCGGACCGGGCTGACGACGCGCACCCCTGGCTTGGTGCGTGGAGCAGGAACGGGCCGGACCGGGCTGACGATGCGCACCCCTGGCTTGGTGCGTGGTGCAGGAACGGGCCGGACCGGGCTGACGACTCGCACCCCTGGCTTGGTGCGTGGAGCAGGAACGGGCCGGACCGGGCTGACGACTCGCACCCCTGGCTTGGTGCGTGGAGCAGGAACGGGCCGGACCGGGCTGACGACGCACACCCCTGGCTTGGTGCGTGGAGCAGGAACGGGCCGGACCGGGCTGACGATGCGCACCCCTGGCTTGGTGCGTGGAGCAGGAACGGGCCGGACCGGGCTGACGACTCGCACCCCTGGCTTGGTGCGTGGAGCAGGAACGGGCCGGACCGGGCTGACGACTCACACCCCTGGCTTGGTGCGTGGAGCCGGAACAGTCCGGGCCGGGCTGGCGACGCGCACCGTAGGCTTGGTGCGAGTGGCAGGAACATGCCGGGCCGGCCTGGCGACGCGCACCGTAGACTTGGTGCGAGTGGCAGGAACAGGCCGGGCCGGGCTGGCGACGCGCACCATTACCTTGGCGCGGGGAGCAGGAACAGACCGGACCGTACTGGGGACACACACCACTGGCCCTACGCAGGGATCTGGAACGGGCCGGACCGGACTGGTAACACACCCCAGTACCTCTCGCCGTGCCTCTACACCTTCCTTCCCCTCTTTGAACAGTGGCCCCCGTAACCTGGCGGCCTCCTCTGCCAACCTCCCAATTCGCCCTGTGGCAGCCTCAGCTGCCCAGTCGCCCATGCCGTGTGCCCCCCCCTAAAAATGTTTTGGGGTTGCCTCTCGTCCGTCCGACGACGACACTGTTGACGCCGTTGCTCCTCTCTCGCCAGGGCCTTAATCTTAGCCCATGGCCCTTTTCCCCCGAGCATGTCCTCCCAGGACCACACTTTGCCCACCTGGGCCATCGCCAACCTCTCCAGCTCCTTTCCCGGCGCTTCCTCCCATGTCCAGGCTGCCTGCTCCTGGACACGCTGCTTGGTCCTGGTATGGTGGGATCTTCTGTCACGATCGTTAGACGGAGTAGACCAAGGCGCAGCGTGATGAACGAACATATTTATTATCTTAAGTGATAATACAAACAAAACAACAAACGATACGTGCAGTCCTACGGTTAAACACAACCAACACGGAACAAACCAAACGGAACAAGATCCCACAAACCCTATGGGAAAACAGACTGTTTAAATATGGTTCCCAATCAGAGACAACCAGCAACAGCTGACACTCGTTGCCTCTGATTGGGAACCACTCTGGCCAACATAGAAATACAAGAACTAGACTGTGAACATAGAACAAAACACATAGAAACTACACACCCTGGCTCAACATATAGAGTCCCCAGAGCCAGGGTGTGACACTGACAAGACAGAGGGGCAGAGAGGAGTTGTGTGTGTGATGATGTCTCAACCTAGTGTGCGGCTCTCAGAGTACTCCATCCTGCGGGCAGTGATGGCGGCAGCCAGGTTAATGAAGCTGCGGCAGGGTGTGGTCTGGAGGAGGGGGGAGGACAGGGGAAGGGTGGCACACCGTGCTGCCAGGGCCCCACAGCTGCCCAGGTGTCTGGGAGGAGGAGGAGGAGGAGGAGGAGGAGGAGGAGGAGGAGGAGGAGGAGAGAGAGAAAAGGATGTGTTAATCTGTGGTAAAGTCACTGGTCTTATGCTCAGATAGGTTTAGCCTGCTGTGTTGACTATTTTTTGTTTGATAGTCATCATTCTTTTCAAACACCAGCAGAATATAACTGAGTTTTACAGTATCATAACAAAAACAATCTACATTATTCTGTCCCAGTTTGGTGAAAATAGTCTGATAGTGTGTTTAAATCCCAGACTTAAAACAATGAGATCAGACCAAACCCTTTCAGAAGCTCAATAACTTCAACTATGTAGTAGGTCTTTCTAAAATGGTTACTAAACTCAAAGACAAAGCTGAGACACCTGAGGGTTATGAACAGAGCACGTTGACTGCACATGTGTAGGAGCCTAGAAGACCTGCCAGAGGGACCCCCTTCCTCTCTCAGTCCTGTGAATCAACTGACTCAACATTCCAATGCAGCATCTTGTTGCATTGACCCACTCAAAAATCACTGTCATACAAAATATGTAGCTGAATTGATAGCCTACCCTACATAATCACCTAGGCCAGTGCTTCCCGAACCTTTTCACTCATGCCCCCCTTTTATCATGTGGGAACATCTCGTGCACCCCCATGCCCCATGCCTGCCCCAATTGAATGAACTGCTACTATTGTTAAAAAAACAAGATGTTACTTTTTTTTCTTAAAATGTAGTTCTTAAAATTAGCCTTTTAATCAATACGAAACAGAATGTGCAAATACCAGTACTCATTCCATATTGAAATCAAGAAGAAAAATAATGAGAAAGGAGAAATAAACCAGCTTTCTGCTGTGCAATGTCACATTCCTATGACTAGGGTGGGCCAATTTCTCTTGTAGATTTACTCAATTTGAAATAAAAATTAAAGTGGTTCTGGGTGATCATTAGGTTGCATAAACATAATTAGTGCTTTCCCCCCACAATTTCGGCCTACAAATATGTTTTCTAAACATAGTAGGGAGGAGGTTAGATTGCTGCCGCTGGTCAGAGTCTGGGAGACAGGGAGGTTGCCTCTGATTGGGGAGAGAAACAGGCTTGCTTGTAGCATACCGTTATATCTGTGGCATACCGTTCGAATGCTGCAGACGTTTTGGTGAGAAGACCGATTTTCGGGATGTCTCCTGGTCTGACAAACAGTGCTGTAGCTCTGCCACTTTCAACCGCAGATGCGGAAGGGCGACACAGGCGGATGCGTTGGATTTAGATGTTTTTATTACGTTACTTAGATTGACATACCGGTGCGTCAATAGGCTCTAGGGGTTAAATCCTACCCATTCATATTTCATTTTCTATATACCTGGCTGCTTGGGATGTTCCACCCTGGAGTAACTGGTTCTTCTGATTATCCTGACATGAAGGGGAGACTCGGAATGGTTGTCAAACTTTTCACTCTTAGCTGAATTTCTGAATGTAATTGTATCATATTAACATTTCAGAATAAATGAGTGCTGTAAATATGTTTCATGTAAATATGTTAGATTATCATGCTGGGACATGTACATGTAGGTTTGCTTAACTTCTACTTGCATCCCTAAAGCCAACACTAGTTGACACCCCACCTAGTAATCAGGCTAACACCGAGCTCCACCTTACCACTCACAACTGAAACTATTTCATGAAGTTTAATTAAATAGGTACACATGAAATCATTCATGAAACAAAAGCAGTCGTTTAAAATTTTTTATCACAGCCATTGAACTCTGTAACTGTTTTAACGTTACAACTGGCCTCATGGTGAAATCCCTTAGCGGTTTCCTTCCTCTTTGGCAACTGAGTTAGGAAGGACGCCTGTATCTTTGTAGTGACTGGGTGTATTGATACACCATCCAAAGTGCAATTAATTAACTTCACCATGCTCAAAGGAATATTCAATGTCTGCTTTATTTTAATTTTTACACCTCTACCAATAGGTGTCCTTCTTTGCGAGGCATTGGAAATCCTCCACTGGTCTTTGTGGTTGAATCAGTGTTTGAAATCCACTGCCCAACTTAGGGGCCTTACAGATAATTGTATGTGTGGGGTACAGAGATGTGTTAGTCATGTTAAAATAATGTTAAACACTATTATTGCACACAGAGTGAGTCCATGCAACTTATTATGTAACTAGTTAAGCAAATGTTTACTCCTGAATGTATTTAGGCTGGCCAAAACAAACAGTTTGAATAGTTATTGCCTGAAGATATTTCAGCTTTTCATTTTTTATACAATTCAGGCTGTAACACAACAAAATGTGGAAAGGGGTGTGAATACTTTCTGAAGGCACTGTATGTTTGCATGCACAAGAGTGCACCTGTTTGTGTTGAGGCAGGGGTAAGAATTTAGCCTATGATATCAAATAAATTAGAGCCTGCTGTTACATGACATGGCCTTTCTGTAAATTTGATGTCAATCTTATTTTAAATGTCATATGTCAGACCATTTCAATGTCAAGCACACATATTTTTCTGACTGTGGAGAACACTTAATAAATTGATATTTTTGCAAAACATGGAGTGTAATTATCCTTAGCTTGTGCTGTATGAAAATGCTTAGCTTGTGCTATATGCTAAATGTAAGTTAGATTTAGTTTGATGAATATAGGAACATAGTTTTCTGGAAGACTATAATTTAGAAAATGTTTACCCTTTACATGTAAGATAAATTGTTGATGTATACTGCTATGACAGTGTTATGAATATAATTTAGAACAAGTTAACCGTTTACATGTAAGATAAAGTCCCCTGTAGCTCAATTGGTAAAGCATGGCGCTTGCAACGCCAGGGTTGTGGGTTCGTTTCCTACAGGGGGCCAGTATGAAAATGTATGCACTCACTAACTGTAAGTCGCTCTGGATAAGATCGTCTGCTAAATGACTCAAATGTAAATGTAATAAATTGTTGATATATACTGCTATGACTGTGTTACGAGAAATTGCCTTTCTGTAAATTTTATGTCAATCTGATTTTAAATGTCATATGTCAGACCATTTTAATGTCAAGCACACATATTTTTCTGACTGTGGAGAACACTGTGTAAACTGATATTTTTGCAAAAGGGTGGAGTGTAATTATCCTTAGCTTGTGCTATATGAAAATGCTTACTTAGCTTGTGATATATGCAAAATGTAAGTTAGATTTAGTTTGACGTCTATAGGAACATAGTTTTCTGGAAGACTATAATTTAGAACAAGTTAACCTTTTACATGTAAGATAAATTGTTGATATCTACTGCTATTATAGTGTTATGAGAATGCAGGCTCACAATGCAGAAAGAAACACCTTGTACGTGACCTTATCTGACTGGTATACATACTGTAAAAATATAATGTAACTCCCTTCAGGGCACTTCACTAAGTTCACTGTCGCACAAAATCTGTTATTTGCTGCATGTATTGGTTATTCATTTAGGCAAATCTTTCTTTGACATAGTTTCCTTGCTACGTATAGGCCTAGATTTGACATACCATGAACCCCTCTATTATGAATTGATGTTAGATCAAAATGTATCCAAAATACCTTGTGTACCCAGATTAAACCTAGTCCTGGACAAAAGATTTGCATTGAACATCACATTTCTAGTCTAGGACTAGACTTCTATGTTTGGAAAACCAGTCCAATGTGTTGACTGATGAGCATAAAGAGTGGATTATTTCTAAGGTTGGTCATGGGAGTGGCCATACAGGTGTAACAGAAGACATCTCAGACCAGTGAGTGTTAAAGCTACAGTATGTGATTTGAAAAACAACTAAATGGGATCCCCACCACTTGTTTTTGGTAAACAGCTGAGGGATGGGGCTAGGGAAATGTACCACCCCTCAGATTCATAGACAGTGCTCTAGATGCAAGGAACAACTTCCACATGATAGATTTAACCATATTTTGAAGCTAAACATTTTGTTTACAGCGTTGTTTGTAAACAATGGAGTAATAAAACGTTATATTTTGGGTTATGATAAAGACAGACAGTTGTGGTAAGGTCATGAGTAATGTATTAGTTATATTCTTCAAAGAATCAATGGGTATATCAAGAATTGAGATTACCATTGAACAGACTCCCAAATCCCAGACAGTATCTTCAAACAGAAGACTATGATAGGGTTTCTCCCTATAGATAGATAAGTAGTTTATTAATCTAAACTGACATATGGAATTGTTTTAGGAAGGTCGTACCATGGATCATTTAGCTTTTTGATTTGGATTTTTACGAACCCTTTAAGTATCAAAAGATTATATTAAAAACATGTTTTGATAAAATATTGAATTTGGCCTTTACTGCTATAGCCCATAGAAATGCATTGATTAACAAACACATTCATAAATGTCAAAAAATACAGTCAAAAATAAATCATAAGGAATAAGGTTTTGAAGTGTCTGTCCTATACCTAGGAGATATAAGAAAGCTCAGGAAATATGTATATATATATATATATATATATATATATATATATATATATATATATATTACACATATTTAAGCCCTTACTTTTGTTGGCACAAAACTACCTCCATACTTCCATTCATTTGTATGGGTTACCTTTAGACGAGTCCTGGGACACTTATTCAATGTAGAGCAGAACAGAGATCACCATCGTGTTCGTGAGAGTCTCCCCTTTCTACAGTAGGGTCATATTAACTGGATGTGGAAGGATAGGGGGATCCATCAAGAAAATACTCATAAGACTACTCAGATACACTTGAAATAAAGAAGTCAGGAGTAAACATTGGCCTGTGATATACTACAGATACAATATGCTCAGGTCTATTTCAATCCAACCACATGTTAACTGAAGGTTACTGGAGTTGAGAATAGGAGAGTGGGGCTTTAGAATCACCTCTGGTCAACAGGGGCTGACAAGAAAGAGGGGCAGAGAGGAGTTGTGTGTGTGATGATGTCTCAACCTAGTGTGCGGCTCTCAGAGTACTCCATCCTGCGGGCAGTGATGGCGGCAGCCAGGTTAATGAAGCTGCGGCAGGGTGTGGTCTGGAGGAGGGGGGAGGACAGGGGAAGGGTGGCACACCGTGCTGCCAGGGCCCCACAGCTGCCCAGGTGTCTGGGAGGAGGAGGAGGAGGAGGAGGAGGAGGAGGAGGAGAGGGAGAAAAGGATGTGTTAATCTGTGGTAAAGTCACTGGTCTTATGCTCAGATAGGTTTAGCCTGCTGTGTTGACTATTTTTTGTTTGATAGTCATCATTCTTTTCAAACACCAGCAGAATATAACTGAGTTTTACAGTATCATAACAAAAACAATCTACATTATTCTGTCCCAGTTTGGTGAAAATAGTCTGATAGTGTGTTTAAATCCCAGACTTAAAACAATGAGATCAGACCAAACCCTTTCAAAAGCTCAATAACTTCAACTATGTAGTAGGTCTTTCTAAAATGGTTACTAAACTCAAAGACAAAGCTGAGACACCTGAGGGTTATGAACAGAGCACGTTGACTGCACATGTGTAGGAGCCTAGAAGACCTGCCAGAGGGACCCCCTTCCTCTCTCAGTCCTGTGAATCAACTGACTCAACATTCCAATGCAGCATCTTGCATTGACCCACTCAAAAATCACTGTCATACAAAATATGTAGCTGAATTGATAGCCTACCCTACATAATCACCTAGGCCAGTGCTTCCCGAACCTTTTCACTCATGCCCCCCTTTTATCATGTGGGAACATCTCGTGCACCCCCATGCCCCATGCCTGCCCCAATTGAATGAACTGCTACTATTGTTAAAAAAGACAAGATGTTACTTTTTTTTCTTAAAATGTAGTTCTTAAAATTAGCCTTTTAATCAATACGAAACAGAATGTGCAAATACCAGTACTCATTCCATATTGAAATCAAGAAGAAAAATAATGAGAAAGGAGAAATAAACCAGCTTTCTGCTGTGCAATGTCACATTCCTATGACTAGGGTGGGCCAATTTCTCTTGTAGATTTACTCAATTTGAAATAAAAATTAAAGTGGTTCTGGGTGATCATTAGGTTGCATAAACATAATTAGTGCTTTCCCCCCACAATTTCGGCCTACAAATATGTTTTCTAAACATAGTAGGGAGGAGGTTAGATTGCTGCCGCTGGTCAGAGTCTGGGAGACAGGGAGGTTGCCTCTGATTGGGGAGAGAAACAGGCTTGCTTGTAGCATACCGTTATATCTGTGGCATACCGTTCGAATGCTGCAGACGTTTTGGTGAGAAGACCGATTTTCGGGATGTCTCCTGGTCTGACAAACAGTGCTGTAGCTCTGCCACTTTCAACCGCAGATGCGGAAGGGCGACACAGGCGGATGCGTTGGATTTAGATGTTTTTATTACGTTACTTAGATTGACATACCGGTGCGTCAATAGGCTCTAGGGGTTAAATCCTACCCATTCATATTTCATTTTCTATATACCTGGCTGCTTGGGATGTTCCACCCTGGAGTAACTGGTCCTTCTGATTATCCTGACATGAAGGGGAGACTCGGAATGGTTGTCAAACTTTTCACTCTTAGCTGAATTTCTGAATGTAATTGTATCATATTAACATTTCAGAATAAATGAGTGCTGTAAATATGTTTCATGTAAATATGTTAGATTATCATGCTGGGACATGTACATGTAGGTTTTCTTAACTTCTACTTGCATCCCTAAAGCCAACACTAGTTGACACCCCACCTAGTAATCAGGCTAACACCGAGCTCCACCTTACCACTCACAACTGAAACTATTTCATGAAGTTTAATTAAATAGGTACACATGAAATCATTCATGAAACAAAAGCAGTCGTTTACATTTTTTTTATCACAGCCATTGAACTCTGTAACTGTTTTAACGTTACAACTGGCCTCATGGTGAAATCCCTTAGCGGTTTCCTTCCTCTTTGGCAACTGAGTTAGGAAGGACGCCTGTATCTTTGTAGTGACTGGGTGTATTGATACACCATCCAAAGTGCAATTAATTAACTTCACCATGCTCAAAGGAATATTCAATGTCTGCTTTATTTAAATTTTTACACCTCTACCAATAGGTGTCCTTCTTTGCGAGGCATTGGAAATCCTCCACTGGTCTTTGTGGTTAAATCAGTGTTTGAAATCCACTGCCCAACTTAGGGGCCTTACAGATAATTGTATGTGTGGGGTACAGAGATGTGTTAGTCATGTTAAAATAATGTTAAACACTATTATTGCACACAGAGTGAGTCCATGCAACTTATTATGTAACTAGTTAAGCAAATGTTTACTCCTGAATGTATTTAGGCTGGCCAAAACAAACGGTTTGAATAGTTATTGCCTGAAGATATTTCAGCTTTTCATTTTTTATACAATTCAGGCTGTAACACAACAAAATGTGGAAAGGGGTGTGAATACTTTCCGAAGGCACTGTATGTTTGCATGCACAAGAGTGCACCTGTTTGTGTTGAGGCAGGGGTAAGAATTTAGCCTATGATATCAAATAAATTAGAGCCTGCTGTTACATGACATGGCCTTTCTGTAAATTTGATGTCAATCTTATTTTAAATGTCATATGTCAGACCATTTCAATGTCAAGCACACATATTTTTCTGACTGTGGAGAACACTTAATAAATTGATATTTTTGCAAAACATGGAGTGTAATTATCCTTAGCTTGTGCTGTATGAAAATGCTTAGCTTGTGCTATATGCTAAATGTAAGTTAGATTTAGTTTGATGAATATAGGAACATAGTTTTCTGGAAGACTATAATTTAGAAAATGTTTACCCTTTACATGTAAGATAAATTGTTGATGTATACTGCTATGACAGTGTTATGAATATAATTTAGAACAAGTTAACCGTTTACATGTAAGATAAAGTCCCCTGTAGCTCAATTGGTAGAGCATGGCGCTTGCAACGCCAGGGTTGTGGGTTCGTTTCCTACAGGGGGCCAGTATGAAAATGTATGCACTCACTAACTGTAAGTCGCTCTGGATAAGATCGTCTGCTAAATGACTCAAATGTAAATGTAATAAATTGTTGATATATACTGCTATGACTGTGTTACGAGAAATTGCCTTTCTGTAAATTTTATGTCAATCTGATTTTAAATGTCATATGTCAGACCATTTTAATGTCAAGCACACATATTTTTCTGACTGTGGAGAACACTGTGTAAACTGATATTTTTGCAAAAGGGTGGAGTGTAATTATCCTTAGCTTGTGCTATATGAAAATGCTTACTTAGCTTGTGATATATGCAAAATGTAAGTTAGATTTAGTTTGACGTCTATAGGAACATCGTTTTCTGGAAGACTATAATTTAGAACAAGTTAACCTTTTACATGTAAGATAAATTGTTGATATCAACTGCTATTATAGTGTTATGAGAATGCAGGCTCACAATGCAGAAAGAAACACCTTGTACGTCACCTTATCTGACTGGTATACATACTGTAAAAATATAATGTAACTCCCTTCAGGGCACTTCACTAAGTTCACTGTCGCACAAAATCTGTTATTTGCTGCATGTATTGGTTATTCATTTAGGCAAATCTTTCTTTGACATAGTTTCCTTGCTACGTATAGGCCTAGATTTGACATACCATGAACCCCTCTATTATGAATTGATGTTAGATCAAAATGTATCCAAAATAACCTTGTGTACCCAGATTAAACCTAGTCCTGGACAAAAGATTTGCATTGAACATCACATTTCTAGTCTAGGACTAGACTTCTATGTTTGGAAAACCAGTCCAATGTGTTGACTGATGAGCATAAAGAGTGGATTATTTCTAAGGTTGGTCATGGGTGTGGCCATACAGGTGTAACAGAAGACATCTCAGACCAGTGAGTGTTAAAGCTACAGTATGTGATTTGAAAAACAACTAAATGGGATCCCCACCACTTGTTTTTGGTAAACAGCTGAGGGATGGGGCTAGGGAAATGTACCACCCCTCAGATTCATAGACAGTGCTCTAGATGCAAGGAACAACTTCCACATGATAGATTTAACCATATATTGAAGCTAAACATTTTGTTTACAGCGTTGTTTGTAAACAATGGAGTAATAAAACGTTATATTTTGGGTTATGATAAAGACAGACAGTTGTGGTAAGGTCATGAGTAATTTATTAGTTGTATTCTTCAAAGAATCAATGGGTATATCAAGAATTGAGATTACCATTGAACAGACTCCCAAATCCCAGACAATATCTTCAAACAGAAGACTATGATAGGGTTTCTCCCTGTAGATAGAGAAGTAGTTGATTTTATCTAAACTGACATATGGAATTGTTTTAGGAAGGTCGTACCATGGATCATTTAGCTTTTTAATTTGGAATTTTATGAACCCTTTAAGTATCAAAAGATTATATTAAAAACATGTTTTGATAAAATATTGAATTTGGCCTTTACTGCTATAGCCCATAGAAATGTATTGATTAACAAACACATTCATAAATGTCAAAAAAGACAGTCAAAAAATAAATAATAAGGAATAAGGTTTTGAAGTGTCTGTCCTATACCTAGGAGATATAAGAAAGCTGAGGAAATATGTATATATATATATATTACACATATTTAAGCCCTTATTTTTGTTGGCACAAAACTACCTCCATACTTCCATTCATTTGTATGGGTTACCTTTAGACGAGTCCTGGGACACTTATTCAATGTAGAGCAGAACAGAGATCACCATCGTGTTCGTGAGAGTCTCCCCTTTCTACAGTAGGGTCATATTAACTGGATGTGGAAGGATAGGGGGATCCATCAAGAAAATACTCATAAGACTACTCAGATACACTTGAAAAAAAGAAGTCAGGAGTAAACATTGGCCTGTGATATACTACAGATACAATATGCTCAGGTCTATTTCAATCCAACCACATGTTAACTGAAGGTTACTGGAGTTGAGAATAGGAAAGTGGGGCTTTAGAATCACCTCTGGTCAACAGGGGCTGACAAGACAGAGGGGCAGAGAGGAGTTGTGTGTGTGATGATGTCTCAACCTAGTGTGCGGCTCTCAGAGTACTCCATCCTGCGGGCAGTGATGGCGGCAGCCAGGTTAATGAAGCTGCGGCAGGGTGTGGTCTGGAGGAGGGGGGAGGACAGGGGAAGGGTGGCACACCGTGCTGCCAGGGCCCCACAGCTGCCCAGGTGTCTGGGAGGAGGAGGAGGAGGAGGAGGAGGAGAGGGAGAAAAGGATGTGTTCATCTGTGGTAAAGTCACTGGTCTTATGCTCAGATAGGTTTAGCCTGCTGTGTTGACTATTTTTTGTTTGATAGTCATCATTCTTTTCAAACACCAGCAGAATATAACTGAGTTTTACAGTATCATAACAAAAACAATCTACATTATTCTGTCCCAGTTTGGTGAAAATAGTCTGATAGTGTGTTTAAATCCCAGACTTAAAACAATGAGATCAGACCAAACCCTTTCAAAAGCTCAATAACTTCCACTATGTAGTAGGTCTTTCTAAAATGGTTACTAAACTCAAAGACAAAGCTGAGACACCTGAGGGTTATGAACAGAGCACGTTGACTGCACATGTGTAGGAGCCTAGAAGACCTGCCAGAGGGACCCCCTTCCTCTCTCAGTCCTGTGAATCAACTGACTCAACATTCCAATGCAGCATCTTGCATTGACCCACTCAAAAATCACTGTCATACAAAATATGTAGCTGAATTGATAGCCTACCCTACATAATCACCTAGGCCAGTGCTTCCCGAACCTTTTCACTCATGCCCCCCTTTTATCATGTGAGAACATCTCGTGCACCCCCATGCCCCATGCCTGCCCCAATTGAATGAACTGCTACTATTGTTAAAAAAACAAGATTTTACTTTTTTTCTTAAAATTAGCCTTTTAATCAATACGAAACAGAATGTGCAAATACCAGTACTCATTCCATATTGAAATCAAGAAGAAAAATAATGAGAAAGGAGAAATAAACCAGCTTTCTGCTGTGCAATGTCACATTCCTATGACTAGGGTGGGCCAATTTCTCTTGTAGATTTACTCAATTTGAAATAAAAATTTAAGTGGTTCTGGAAGTTTTCTAAGGGTGATTATTAGGTTGCATAAACATGATTAGTGCTTTCCCCCACAATTTCGGCCTACAAATATGTTTTCTAAACATAGTAGGGAGGAGGTTAGATTGCTGCCGCTGGTCAGAGTCTGGGAGACAGGGAGGTTGCCTCTGATTGGGGAGAGAAACAGGCTTGCTTGTAGCATACCGTTATATCTGTGGCATACCGTTCGGATGCTGCAGACGTTTTGGTGAGAAGACCGATTTTCGGGATGTCTCCTGGTCTGACAAACAGTGCTGTAGCTCTGCCACTTTCAACCGCAGATGCGGAAGGGCGACACAGGCGGATGCGTTGGATTTAGATGTTTTTATTACGTTACTTAGATTGACATACCGGTGCGTCAATAGGCTCTAGGGGTTAAATCCTACCCATTCATATTTCATTTTCTATATAACTGGCTGCTTGGGTGGTTCCACCCTGGAGTAACTGGTCCTTCTGATTATCCTGACATGAAGAGGAGACTCGGAATGGTTGTCAAACTTTTCACTCTTAGCTGAATTTCTGAATGTAATTGTATCATATTAACATTTCAGAATAAATGAGTGCTGTAAATATGTTTCATGTAAATATGTTAGATTATCATGCTGGGACATGTACATGTAGGTTTGCTTAACTTCTACTTGCATCCCTAAAGCCAACACTAGTTGACACCCCACCTAGTAATCAGGCTAACACCGAGCTCCACCTTACCACTCACAACTGAAACTATTTCATGAAGTTTAATTAAATAGGTACACATGAAATCATTAATGAAACAAAAGCAGTCGTTAAAAACATTTTTTGCCTATTATGAAGACAAAGTAATTGAACAAACAAAGGATTACAGACGTATTATTCTTATTGCTGTTGCCTTCCAGATATGCACTGGATGTTTAGTGGGTCAGATAATCAGTTGTTGTATTTCCCTTAGTACACTCATGTACTACATCAGTGGCGTGCATATGAAGAAGCTGAGGATTGCTTGGAGGAGACCACTTTCCCATCCACCACCTCTTCTATCACAGTGATGACCTTCCTGGTGCTGGTGGAGGAGGAGGAGGAGGAGGAGGAGACACTGTGGACCAAACAGAAAACACCATAATCGACTGTACCAAACACAATATGTCTTGACCTTGCAGATTTTGGACATAATTCTACTGGTAGTGTACAAACTGGTGGGGCCACTGTTTTGCTATTAAGAAAGTCAGTGAGCCTAGCCTAGAACCTGCTCAAAGTTTAGAATCAAAACACCCTTGATAGTTTAAGAATAGAATTTGATGAACTAATAGAATAGGCTTGTTTGGCTCACCTGCTTGTCATCTCTCCGTCCAGCAGTCTCCTGTACTCAGCGATTTCCATCTCCAGCCTGGTCTTGATGTCCAGCAGCATCTTGTATTCCTGGCCCTGGCGTTCCAAGTCAGCCCTGAGATTTACCAACTGTTTCTCCAAGCTGGTCACCTGCATCTGATAACCCGACAGCTGCATGGAGAAACGGTTCTTTGTCTCTGCAAGGGTATTTTCCATGGATGATTTCTATTGGAGAGAAGTGAAGAGCAGAACAAAACCTCAGGAATCAGTTGAGCAAATTCATCGATGGGTGGCAGACATTGAAACAAAATGAATATATTTTCATGATTTTTGAACAGTCTTACCATGCTCATTTGTGATTGAAGTTCGATTTCAAGACTCTGCAGTGTGCGTTTGACTTCTGAAATTTCAGATCTGGATGTTTGGATAACTTCTGTGCTAATTGCGACCTCCTTGTTAAGCGCCTCGGTCTGTGGACAACACCATCCAAAATAATGTTTTTACGTGAACAATTCAATTGATGGGACATTTTGAATAACGTGGACCTACATTATGGAATCATTTTTATAATGAGAACAGAATTACCTTGGCGTGGAACCAGCCCTCCAGATCTCTGTTGTTCTTGGCAGCGACAGCCTCGTAGTGTTCGCGAATCTCAGCCATGACTTTGCTGAGGTCTTCCTGTGGTGCAGCGTCCACCTCCACTTGGACCTGGCCGCTCATTTGGGCACGCATGGACAACAGCTCCTGAAGAAGGACAATGAAACGTGTTTAGGTCTCTAGGTCATTGTCATGGTTCAGAAAGTGGTTCTGGATTTGTTCAAGTGTTTCTAGATTTAAATACATAGATTATGATGTATTTCTTGCTCACTAAAATGTTGTACAGTATTGCCTGGCTGGATCTGTTATTTTAAGAGCAAGACACTATAGATAGGCTAGTATGGGAATCAGAAAAAGGAAAAGAAAACCCTACCTCCTCGTGGTTTTTCTTGAGGAAGACCAACTCCTCTCTCAGCCCCTCGATCTGCATGCTCAGGTCCTTCTTGGACATATTCAGCTCTTCCAGAACTCTCCTCAGCCCAGCGATGTCTGCTTCCTCTGACTGACACATGGACAGTTCGATCTCATACCTACGTCATAAAGCATGATATTATTTACAGTGTACCAGTGTGTCTTAACTTGCTCTGTCAGTCTGTTAGGTTGACGGTGTCATGTAAAAAAGCTCACAGTCGATCATAATCAACGATTGTGAGCTATTTCACAGTGTGAGCTTTTTTACATGACAGATGGCATCAATATTTTTATTTGTACACTAGACTGGAATCAGTCGGTCACTTTTCTGGTATTGAGTCATAATATTTGTCTGAGTGAGTGGACAAAATATTTGGCATTTGGTGAGTGAACTCACTTCCTTCTGAAGTCTTCAGCGGCAAGCCTGGCATTGTCAATGCTGAGATGGACTGCACCATTCATACGGATGGCGTCCTGCATCTGAAAAGAAAATTAAGACTTTTTGTTGTTGTTTTAAATTTGAAATAAAATACTTAGTGCAGGTTTTTCAATATGTGGCATGAAAGAAAAGTGTAACAATGCTGGCATACAATAGCCTACCTTGGATTGGAGGTCACTGATGATGACATGGAATGAGCCATAGTCGCGAGCAGTGGGGGAGGTCTTGGCCTCGAGGAACTGGCGGATCTTCAGCTCCAGCTCAGCGTTGGCCTTCTCCAGGGTGTGGACTTTGGCCAGGTAGGTGGCCAGACGGTCGTTCAGGTTCTGCATGCAGAACTTCTCGTTGCCGATGACATGGCTGTCACTTCCGCCACCAGACATACTGAAGCTGGAGCCTCCACCGAAGCCAGCACCACCAGCAGAGAAGGACTTGGAGGCTCTGGCACTGGAGATGCGCACCCCAGAGCCACCAGCACCCCCGTACACGCTGCCACTGATGCGGCTGCCACCACCAGACATGGACATGCCACCACCTCCAGACATGGACATACGTGAGGATCCCATAGATGAGCCCCTCATGGATCCACCTGAGGATGATCTGAAGCTGCTGCTGGAGAAGGACATGTTGATGGAGTCTGCTGATGTCTTACTGCACTGGCTGGAGAGAAGTGAGTGCAGAGCAGTTGGTCCAAGCTCCTTTTATGCTATGAGAGGAGGATATAGACAACACTTGGAACTCAATACAATAATTACATACTATAAAAGGGCACACCAGGCATGCATTCCAAAGTAGTTAAGATTCAAACTAGTTCAGCCTACAAAAGTAATTGTTGATTTTAGACAGTTTTTTCAATTGAAGGTCACCAATGCAAACAAGTCATAGAATTATAATTTATGACTGTTGAGAAACAGATGACATTTGAAAGTAATCCCTAACTGTAGCACTGGTAGTTATGATGACCTGACAGCCTTGAGGCCTTACTTGCTCTTTAGACTAATACTAGGGTGAGACAACGATGACACATTACTGTATGTGAGAACTCCACCTACATAAACAATCAATCATGTATTGTTTCCAAATAATACTAATAATATGCCATTTAGCAGACGCTTTTATCCGAAGCGACTTACATTTTATTTTTTTGTGTATGGGTGGTCCCGGGGTTCAAACCCACTACCTTGGCGTTACAAGCGCCGTGCTCTACCAGCTGAGCTACAGAGGACCACCAAATCATATCTATTGTAATGAACTTGACACAATCCAAAGGCCTGTGAATAATGTTTTTTTTTTGTTTTTTTTTGTAGAGTACACTGAATTGGTTGACGTGTTAAACATTGATTTACACTATAAAGGAGTGTATAGTAGACGGGATTTCAAAAACACTTTTTGAAAGTTAGGCCGATAGAAATGTATTCTGTGTTGTTGGCTAACAAATTTGAATATTGATTATCTTGGATGCAAAACCACAAGAGTGCAGATTGGAGTTTGGAATTCCTATTTAAAATGTTTATGTTTGTAGCATAATTAATATTACAGCCAAAGTGAGAAAGGGTGAGATCACCTCTCTCAGGAAACAAAACCGTGGAAAGACAATCAGTTGCAAGAAATATCTTGTTCACAAAGGTTAAAGCTATAAAAGGCTTCTTAGAACAGTTTACAGCAGGTCCTTATTAGAGTTTACTGTGATTTTTTAATTATGGTTAGAGTGTAAGGTTCTGGAAGGTTGCCTGAACTTAATTTTAAAAAACACACATTTCCTCACATTTCAGGACTTTCTGGAGTCGAGTGAGAACTCTGATGATGTCTATTTTATTGAAATGCTCAAGATTACAAAGATTGTTTCTACCTTATGCAATACCTCAACTACACAAGCACCATATCTGAAAAAATCGTAGTTTTCAACCAACAAGTGAAACTTCATGGGTTTGTTCCCATGAAACAGAGCTGATGCTAACTTGAAGCCAAAAACATCACACACCCTTTTTAGAGCTTTTGTATCATTCATCAAAGTAGGATGAAGAAAAGCAACACAAGCATGTATGAGCTGTCTATTCAAAGAATGCCAACCGCTGAACTCGTAACAGTGTATAATACTACAGAGAAAACATTTTTCCTGAGCAATCATGTTGACAGAGGTGACAAACCAGTTTCTACAACTTCATAACTAAGTTTCACTTATGACACTAACATACAGTATCTCAATGCCCTGCAGAGTTCATTGACATCAAACTGACAACATTTGGAAACAAAATGTGTCCAAAAAGCAGTCAATGTTTTTTTATATAACGTATTATTTTTGGATTATTGCAATCTATATCATTTTGACTCTATCTGCAATGGGGGAGTAGTATACAATCCTTAAATGAAGATTAGCCTAATGTTTTATCCCAATGTATTCAATCTCAAAATAAAAAGTATGTCAGTAAGCTAATACCCATTAACCCTTTCCTGACATCTCTGTAGATCTTTATTATGTGTATATGTTATGTTGGCACAATGTTGTGCTGCAGTGCTGCTACTGAATCGGTGTGGGGTCATTCTACTGTAGATTCCTCTCCACTGACTGACAACACCTCTGATATTTCTCACTGATGCCCCCTAGTGTCATAGATGGCCTCATTCCCCTTGAAGGTGCACAACATATTGGCTATTGACATTTTTATGCTAAAGTCACAGAGTTCCTAAACCCATAGGCCCAACATTGCTACACTTCCGGGAACGCTTCACGCTGCAGAATAATTTGGGGTTTGGGAAGTTGTTAATTTTCTCGAAATCTAAAAGCACAATCTAGATTTGAGCCAATGTCTTATGTAGCTGAACTACTCCAACCTCGTGAAAGTGACAAACTGACACATAAAAATTTTCGTCAAAAACAACTATATCGAAGGAGTGCCTTTGATTTGACGGCCTGCACATGCACAGGATTTCTATTAGAGAAGCAGTTTCTGCCTATCTTCCTACTTCCTATCCTCTTTGCTAAAGTCTCTGAAGTGTGATGTCACTTGTTATGCATATTTAAGGTGATTTCCTTTTATCAATTAAAGTTTCAGTGACAAATGTATGAGGAGGCAGTGGTGAGATGAGGATGAGGAACAAGAAAAGGCTGGTTTTGTGATGGTTTTGGCATCTGAAAGTATCTACATTTGACTGTGAAGCTCAACAAAGTCACTTATAGATTATTTGAACATGATGTGTGAAAAATGCTAATATCAGTACCATGACTTGAATGGGATTATTGACACATTTGCTAAAATGTTAGCATTTGGAAACAGTGCCAGGGAAACTAAACCAAAGCATGGATTGTTGTCATACCTTGTCCACAGACAGCTTACAAAGTAAAGAAACCAATGTGTCATTTTGTAATTTGGGTGAACAATCCCTTTATCCCAGGGGCCAGGGCCCACCCTGGAGTTAGCCGACAAGTCAAACTCTAATTGGCTCACTTGA
The DNA here is from genome assembly GCF_964263955.1 of Coregonus lavaretus. Taxonomy (NCBI): domain Eukaryota; kingdom Metazoa; phylum Chordata; class Actinopteri; order Salmoniformes; family Salmonidae; genus Coregonus; species Coregonus lavaretus. The sequence continues at coordinate 9,738,087 of NC_140015.1, read as the reverse complement.
AGCTGTGTGCACTGCGAGTGCTGTGGTTCAGTTCAAACTTCTGTGGTTCAGTTCAAACATCATAACAGTTGAAGGGCACCACACTAAAACTGCAGTTCAGTGAAAGCTAAAGTTAGCTAATTTAGGTAGCTAGGTAGCAAACTCTAGTCATATTACCTGTTTTGCCATGTTGTATGGTCCTTTCATACTAGCTACTACTAGTTATCTTCTTCTAAGAAACATTTAATAAATTAGGCTTGCTAAGCTAAATTAAACCCAGACTTGAGGAGAAAACGTACGTGACGTAGAGCAAACATAAGAATAAAAAGTAAATGTCACATATCTTTCAAAAAGTAAAGCCATCAAACTGAGTGAACTCAAATTATTTTTCAATCTCTTTGACTGAGCATTGGAAAGGGGCTAGCTATGTGTCTGTGGTAAGCCAACTCAAATACAGGCTGCAAGTATTAATAGCCACTGTTATTCTTCTCATTGTTGTAATTAGAGACTTCTGTACTTTGGTAATTTGTTATATACCACAATTTGTAAGTCGCTCTGGATAAGAGCGTCTGCTAAATGACGAAAATGTAAATGTAAATGTAATGATTGTTTCTCTCTCTCCCATGGAGCCTAGATTGCACATTAAAGTAACTGTCCAGTGAAAATCTCACTTTTAAAAGTTAATATTCTGTTAACTCATACCCAAATAATGTTGTTGACTCATCCTTTACTCGTATTTGTGGCCAAAGCATAAATTGGAGAAAAACCATATAAAGAAATCAACCTCAAACTTTTATCTCAAACAGACGTTTAAAAAATGCTTGCTATTTCCTCATAGAGGAGCTGGCCAATCAGCGGTCTAGTCGCGTGAATATTTTTATGGACGGGTATATACGCCCACACCATTCTGTTGCTGGGGTATGCCCACACCATTCTGTTGCTGGGGTATGCCCACACCATTCTGTTGCTGGGGTATGCCCACACTATTCCAACACAGAAAAGCTGCTTTTGAACATACTTAAAGAAATTTGGAAAGAAAACTATTTCACTAATTAATTATAGGTCATATTTCATAGAAATCTGGAAACAAATCTTGAAATCTACTCTAAAGCGGACTGTCACAGTTTCACAGAGTTTCAGAATCAGGCCAGAGCAGTACAGCTCGTTAACTCAGTAGGCTAGTGTGAAAAAGGCCTAAAATAATACAATACAACTTTATTGTCCGCAGTCACAGCAAACAACAGAAATGTATATTCTGCTCTCTGCATTTCTCAACCCTCCACACACATCATACAGACACACAGTTGGGAGGAGCACAGGGTCAAGCTGCAGTGCAGCACCCCTGGATGGAGAGCATGTTGTGGGGATTGTTGTTAGGATATGAACCCAGCAGCCCTCCAGTTGCCAGATCAATTTCCCCCCTTTTATCCCAGCGCCTGGCCTGGGATTTGAATGGGTGACCTTTCGGCTACAACTGCTGGGCTGCCTACCACCCCACAAAATGTTTAGCTGGAAGTTACACTATCCATGCCAGATTAATAAAACTGAATCCCATTCATATCCTACAAGTCAAATGGCTTTTGTATTTGAAGCCCTCTGCCATAGAAGTGATGGAACTGCATTACTATAACATGGCATAAGAGGGCAGCCTCTGATTAAACAGTATGACACTTCATGTAGGGAGCAAAAAACAGCAGTTTATTTAAAAATGCAATGTTACTCTGTGTGTAGGCCAGAGGAGTCTGGTGGGAGGAGCTATAAACATGTGGTTTCTATATGTTTGATACAGTTCCATATATTCCATTCCAGTCATTACCAATGAGCCCATCCTGCCATAGGTCCTCCCACCAGCCTCCTATGGTGTAGGCCTTTGCCATTTTTCAGTGAAAGTGACTTGATCAATTATGTTAGTGAATATTATGTTAGGATCTAGGCTCATCTGTTTGGCAAAGCTTAACTCTATAGGGGAGAGTACGGTATACTGTATTATTCTTTGTCTGTGAACAAAATAATTGTTATTGTTTCAGTAGAGATCATGATACAGTCTACTCAACCAAAACTGCAATATAATCAATCTTGGCCTAATTGCCACAACTATGTTTTGGATCGCTTTTTTCTGTCTTTTTTTTTTTTTGTCAAATCAAAACAAAAATAAAACAAAAGATGTAGGGCTTTGTTTTATTGACAAATCTATCTGAAGGTATCAGAGGGCTTATATCAATTCCAAGATACAAGTTTACACAACCCAATTGAATCACAGCTTCTGAGAAAGGTTGACATCAGGCATCAGAGGGATGGTGTTCTGTTCTGTGAAGTCCCCGTTTCAAGATGTGTCTCACTTGGTCTTGGTCTCACTGATCACCTTGCCGTCAACACTTTCCATGACGATAGTCACCACCTTGCGCGTTGTGGTGGCTGTTGAGACACTGCAAGGTCAGAGACAACATCATTAGGTAGACTTACTTTGGCTCAATAGTTTTTGCCATAAAATCTTTATTTCAATTAAATCGAATGCTCTGGAAGACTTGTGCGGGTTGAGGTGTAGAATCCCAGGCTCACCTGCTTGTCATTTCTCCGTCCAGCAGTCTCCTGTACTCAGTGATCTCCATCTCCAGCCTGGTCTTGATGTCCAGCAGCATCTGGTATTCCTGGCCCTGGCGCTCCAAGTCACCACGTATCTGACCAAGATGGCCCTCCAAGATGGTCACCTGCATCTGATAACTCGATAGCAAATTGGCATAGCGGTTCTGTGTGTCAGCCAGGGTGCCCTCCAGGGATGCTTTCTATTAGACAAGAATAGGGAAAAGAGAAATGAATAGGAGCTGTGACATACTGCAGAAGATGGGTGGTTAATAAACGTAAATACAGAGGACATCTTTTTCTCAATTTGGTGTTTGTAGTTAATCTCACCATGCTGAGTTCGGATTGGAGTTCGATTTCTAGACTTTGCATTATGCGTTTAACTTCAGTGATTTCAGATTGGGATGATTGGACGGTCTCGGTGCTGCAGGCGACAGCTTTCTGGATTTCTTCTGTCTGTAAATGACATAAAGGGCATAATTAGCTATCAAATTCACTGAAGAGACATTAGAAATAATTAGTTAAAAACATTATCATGTCATTGGTCAAAAGTAAAAGATCTGGTATTACCTTTGCATTAAACCAGCACTCCAGTTCTTTGTGGTTCTTGGCAGCAATGGCATCGTAGTGCTGACGGATCTCAGCCATGACTTTGGTGAGGTCTTCCTGTGGTGCAGCATCAACCTCCACGTTGACCGTCTGACTACCCACCTGCGCCCGGAGGGCCTTGAGCTCCTGAAGAAGAAATATCAGAAGACCAAGTGTCAACCTTTTTCCCCTAGCTTAGAAGCTTTGATAACTTGGTACTTAGTGCAATCATTCAGGCGCACCTCCTTGTGGTTCTTCTTGAGGTGGACCAACTCCTCCTTCAGCTCCTCAACTGCCATCTCTACGTTGGATCCTCCAATGGTCAGCTCGTCCCTCACCTGCCTCAGCCCAGCAATATCAGCCTCCACACATTGCGTCATAGCCAGCTCATTCTCATACCTGTGTAACATCAAAACACCAACAGTTTGCCTTTGTTTGGCAACATTTGTACTACACTTTTTGTACCACACTTTTTTCAATTTTCATAGAGGTTGCATTAATGGATACTTGCTGATGTAATATACAGCTACCACAGTCATTCTCACACTCACTTGACTTGAAAGTCATCTGCTGCCAGCTTAGCATTGTCAATAGCCATGTAGAATACTCCATTCATACGAGTGGCATCAAAGATCTGAAAGGGGGCACAGAGGAATGTCACTGTCACAATGGAATAGAAAGAAGACGGGTACAATGCCAATCACAAATGTTGGGATAAATGGTTGAATAATTGGCAAATCATTTAATCTGGCTCACAACAGTGCAGAGAGTTGCACAAACCTACTGTGAAAGAAACATAAACTATTTTGCAATCAGCTAATATGGGTTGCATGGGATGCAAAAACAGAGAACACATTCAATTTGACATAAAACAGGCTGAGGTAGCCTGTCTTCATTCTTGTTTTACAGTGCCTGGTATTATTTTGATAATTTTCAAAAGTTTAACTACACAGAATGAGAACCAACTATATGTTACCCCCTAAGGCAGGGCTGATTTTTTTATTGAGCGGATGGTCGGGGGGCTGGAACATAATTATAAATCATTTATACTCCGCAAATTGACGCAAGAATCCCAAACAGATCCTTTCAAACCTTGATTACATTGGTACATGATCACATACTCTATGTCTCTCTATTTATGAGGGCAAATACTTGAGAATAGCTTTCCTAAATTAAAATGAGCAAATTCCTAGAGATTTTACAGTCTTTTATGTCCAAAAACGAAGAAAAAGAATCGGACTCTTTGGGGGGGCCAAATAAAATCTGCCAGTTAACGATCCCTGCCCTAAGGCTTGCTCTCTAAGCATCCCTGACCAAATAAACCCTTTTTAGTATAGGCCTAGGTCTATAGGCCTCAGGGAAACTCCGTTTGGATCACAGGAGGCTGCTGAGGGGAGAACGGCTCATAATAATGGCAGTGGAAACCATGTGTTGAATGTATTTGATACCATTCCACTCATAACACGAGCCCGTTCTCCCCAATTAAGATGTGGCTCAGAGTGAGTGGAAACACAGGAAAGGCTGTTGATGCAAAAATACCCACTCTGCTTTTATCTTACTGGGGGTTCTGTTCCAACAGAGTTGGAAGCATGTAAACATTGTGCTTCATTTTGTGTTTAAAATGGCTTTAAGTTTATCCATTGATGTCAATGAACACTATTCAAATTGATTTTTAAAAAATCAATGTATCCAAGCAACAGTCTTTTCTGAATGCTTATTATTTTGTATTGAAAGGGATCACAGAGGGCATGATGACGCTCACACCATTATACTGACACTAAGGCCCATTTTTCTAAACCTCTTCTTCATTCCCTCTACCATTCCCTTCACCACAGTCTGACTCTGTTTAATAGAAGCTACCTGTTTAGCAGAGGTTGTTTGGTGGACTTACCTGGATTTGGAGTTTGTTGATGACGACTTTGAAGGTAGTGCAGTCGTGAGCCTCAGGTGTGGCTTTGTTCTCCAGGAACTGGTGGATCTTCATCTCTAGATCAGCGTTTGCCTTCTCCAGGGAGCGGACCTTGTCCAGGTAGGAGGCCAGACGATCATTCAGGTTCTGCATAGTGGCCTTCTTATTCTCGTTCACAGCGGAGCTGCCACCAGCCTCACTGCCAGCAGAGACGGTGCTGGAGGCACTGGAGATGCGCACCCCGGACCCACCGGCACCCCCGTAAATGCTGCCGGCCCTCATGGCGCTGATGTGTCCACCTCCCCTAGACATGGACATGTGGCGAAAGGAGCCCATAGATGCTCCCTTTATGGATTCACCAGAGGACACAAAGCTGTTGCTGGAGAAGGAGGTCATGGTGACGGAAGTTGCTGTCTGGTCTGAGTAGAGAGGAGTGAGTGAGGAGTCGTAGGACGCAGGCCTTTTTATGCTACGAAATGAGGGAGAGGAGAGGGGGCTCTACCTAGATGACATGCAGTGAAATCACTCCACCCTTAGCCAAAAGCTAACGAAAACAAAACAAATTAACAGGCTCACTAATCAGGTCTGGGCGGGAGGAGAGTCAATAAAAGATCTGTGGAATCTAAATTCTAACCTGTTTCACGCACAAAATCCTAACTTTCTTAGGACTTGCATCTTTGGCCAAACAGGTACTATTGTTTGGTGCAGGTAGTAGGCTACTTACCATCAGATAACTTTGTCACCTGTGGGGGATGTACTGTATCTGAGTGAGTCTGGACATCTTTCTCTTGATAGACAGGTTAAGTGGCAATGTGAGACCACCAGTCCACCTTTTGTGCCCTTTAGTGCCTCCAATGTCCCCCAAAGGTCACTTCACAATGCTCCTTCAGCTCTGTGCAATACTCCCTTGAGTGATCTAGATCATTTTTTAAAGAAATATTGATGGTACTGAACATTGTTCAGAAAGGCACATGAAGCTTGAATGTGTTCTTAAAACACTATAATCAACGTATTCTGTTTACTTAACAGCCATTCCAGTGCACATAATTGATTATAACAATATTTTGAATTGACGGAGCAGCACTTAATCCAAATTATTACAAATTCTGCAGAACATTGAATCGCATACATTGTGTGCAACACATATAGAATGACTATTGTGGACATTTTCTTTGGCAAAAGTAACACAGAAGTCATACTTTGCGGTATAAAACAGTCAACGAACGTTAAAAAACAGAGGATTCTAAATTAACATTTGTCATTGGTAGCACTGGTGTGAGATTAATTGCGTTAAAATACTGTTTGAAGAAATTTCCATTTCCTGTGCCACCAAATGTTTGCTTACTACTGGTAAAGTTGGCAGGTTGTTAGCTAGCTATCTAGCTAATGATGTAACATGATGACACAAGGTCATTTACAAATAGTTAGTGGCCCGCAAGTAGTTTCAGAACGGCCGCGACATGATTTATATATGTAAAATGCAGTCCGGTCAATCCGTGACAGAAAGAAAAAAACGTTGCGCTGATAATATGGTCATAAAGTTTGAACGGTAAAGCTTGAACAGTCACTCGGAGGCTGCGGTACAGAGAAGCATAATAATTACTACAACTATTACCTGGGCAATTTTTTTTCTAGGCGCACTGGTGCTCCCAAATAAAAATTCCAGGTCGCACAGCAAAATACTGTATTTAGGAGCATATGCTAACAAAATGGTCGCAATTAGAGCCCTGAATACACACCATGCATACTTTACATATATACATAAGAACATACCATAAGTATCTGCACTCTATTGTACTTGTTTTACCAGTCTCAACAAATAGCCCTAGGCCTAATGTTTATATCAAGATGCTCCATCTATGATATCTACAGTGGTGGAATAAGTACCCAATTGTCATACTTGAGTAAAAGTAAAGATACCTTAATAGAAAATAACTCAAGTAAAAGTGAAAGTCAACCAGTAAAATACTAAAAGTATTTGGTTTTAAATATACTTAAGTATCAAAAGTAAATGTAATCGCAAAAATATACTTAAGTATCAAAAGTAAAAGTATAAATAATTTCAAATTCATTATATGAAGAAAAAAAAAAAATGCGGATAGCCAGGGGTACACTCCAACACTCAGACATAATTTACAACAAACCATTTGTGTTTAGTGAGTCCGCTAGATCAGAGGCAGTAGGGATGACCAGGGATGTTATCTTGATAAGTACATGAATTGGACCATCTTCCTGTCCTACTAAGCATTCAAAATACAATTAGTACTTTTGGGTGTCAGGGAAAATGTATGGAGTAAAAAGTATATTTTCTTTAGAAATGTAGTGGAGTAAAATAAAAAGTAAACAAAAATACAAATAGTAAAGTGAAGTACAGATACCCCAAAAAAGTACTTAAGTGGTACTTCAAAGTATTTTTACTTAAGTATTTTACACAACTGGATATTTACTAAATAACATGTTGAAGAAAGACTGAAAATTCAAGATTGTAGCAGAGAAATAGATTGATACATCAAACTTAAACAACTATGGTAACCAACGATTTCTACAAATCTTTTCTCCTGGCCATGAGCATCGTAAAGTGCTGGTCACAGGGAAGCCCTTCAAACTGAGAATGTAGAGCGTTGGAGAGACCACCAATTACAGTGAGAGATTTCCTTGTAACTGAAATATGGAATGTCACCAAGCTTGATAATTTTGCATACTAGACTATCAAGTTAGAATGCTCTTGGCCAATCTACTGTGACCCTCTCCAAAATATATTTGTTATCGGTTGACTGTAAAAGGAAAGGTTTCTATGTAGATATATATACTAGTATTATGAATATTGTAATGTGGTAATTTCAGTACTGTTTTTGCAGCCAGAAAATGTATCCCTTCATTGAAAAGAGATTTCACAGAAATGAATTGATTGATTTATGGCCTAATTCACAAAATATTATATGATTGATATACAGTACCAGTCAAACGTTTGGACACACCTACTCATTCAAGGGTTTTTCTTTATTTTTACTATTTTCTACATTGTAGAATAATAGTGAAGACATCAACACTATGTAACCAAAAAGTGTTAAACAAATCAAAATATATTTTAGATTTTAGATTCTTCAAAGTAGCCACCCTTTGCCTTGATGACAGCTTTGCACACTCTTGGCATTCTCTCAACCAGCTTCACCTGGAATGCTTTTCCAACAGTCTTGAAGGAGTTCCCACATATGCTGAGCAGTTGTTGGCTGCTTTTCCTTCACTCTGCCAATATATCCTACAAACACCGGCTTCAAGGGCATTGTCACTTTTATACAACGGGTTACCGACATATTCAAATAATGATTGACACATTTTCATTAAAAACATTATTTTGATTAATTTATTCATACTATTTCATCCTTCCACAAGATATAGTCCCAACACAAATCTAGGCTTGCTACCCAAGCCGGCTGGTCGTTCGTTCTATCGGTTCGGTTGCTAGAGACGTGACCCAGTCGTTCAGTATTTTTGTTCTGTATCTATGGATGCGACCCAGTCGTTCGTTCTAAATGTTCCATTGGCATGCTAGCTGGCAATGTTCTTATCCCTTGCTTGCTAGCTAGCCAACTACGGCTAACTTACAGACACGTCAAAAATTGCAGCCAGAATAACAGCAAAGTAGCTGCATTTGCATTTGTTTAAGCTGTTTTCTAGTGACATTTATTTGGACACATCTATAATAATGAGCTAATGAGGCGCGATTTCACCTGGCATAGAAAATGTGCTCACTCGTCAGGACACTGTTGTTCAGAGGAGCTAGCCAACAACACAGCTAACTCAATCACTTCAAACTGAAGCTGGAAAGACTGCAAACTAGCTGCACTTTGTTTCGTTTGACCTTTTTCAATTTACATTTCTTTGTATATATCCATAAAAATGATGCCAGCTGATTCATGATTTCGACTGGGTGAGAAACGCTGCCTGCCTGTCTGTCTCATCCCGACTCCCGACACTTTCATTACTATGGGACAGCTGGAGATTGAATTTGAATATTGAAACAATTTTACAAATATCGGAGAGACAGACTGCAAGGTTTATACAAATCTCCGCTGTTGAAAACTAAATGTTAGTCTAAAAGAAATGTGATATAATGTCTAGATGCTTTTTATAGTAGAGATCAAGTTTATAAATTGCTTGGCTGGGCTGATGAGACAGTGGATTGTGCAGTCAGATGGAACAGATTTAGCCGGTGGTAACGTCATAGATTTAGCCGGTGGTACTTGTGGAATAGACACTAGCTGGAATGCAGTTTTAACCAATCAGCATTCAGGATTAGACCCATCTTTGTATAATGATCTGATAACTAATTATTAGTGATGTCACCAGGCAGGCCAAAACTCCATCCCACCAAAACATCCTGAAATTTTAGGCAGCCTTTTCAAACAGCTCTTACACTAAAAGGGCATTATAATCATTTTCACAATTTCACAGTATTATTCCAAACACATAGTGTGGAAATATAGATAAAACACAGGAAAATCTTATTTTAACTGCACTGGGCCTTTAATAATAGTAAATGGCAAGAATTTACCAAGGGGAAGAAACGTTGTGTTTGTGACAACGTTTTAGAATTGGTGACCATCTCTGTGGCAACCACAGCTGTCAAAAATTGTCACTACTTTATAGGAAACAGTTTTGATGTAAAAAAATATATATATAAAGAAAGCACAAGAGACATAAATGTAGTTTGAACACCTCGGAACACTTTTATTTCTTAATCTCTCTGAGCAAGTTTGACAGCAGGCATCAGAGAGCTTGTGTTCTGTTCTGTGTGGCTCCCAATTCAAGATGTATCCTCATCCACGGTCTCTTGCACAGTGTCTGAGTTGGTGCTGACCACCTCACCGTCAACAATCTCCTGCACATAGGTCACCACCTTCTGCAAAAAGGTCTTGGTGGTGGTTGAGGGACTGTGGAGGCAGAGACAATATTGTTAGAAAGGCCTACTTTGGCTCAATTATTTTTGGCACACATTTCATGACCTTCATTCTTTTTCAATGATTTATGTAAAGATCCAGGCTAACCTGGAAAACTCTCCGTCCAGCAGCCTCCTGTACTCAGCGATCTCCATCTCCAGCCTGGTCTTGATGTCCAGTAGCATTCTGTACTGTTGGCCCTGGCGGTCCAGGTCAGCACGAAGATGACCAAGCTGGTCCTCCAGGCTGGTCACCTGCCTCTGGTAGCCGGCCATCATATTGGCGTAGCGGCTCTGTGTGTCAGCCAGGGTGCCCTCCAGGGATGCTTTCTATTAGACAAGAATAAGGGAGAAAGAGAGAGAGAGAGAGAGAGAGAGAGAGAGAGAGAGAGAGAGAGAGAGAGAGCGAGAGAGAGAGAGAGAGAGAGAGAGAGAGAGAGAGAGAGAGAGAGAGAGAGAGAGAGAGAGAGAGAGAGAGAGAGAGAGAGAGAGAGAGAGAGAGAGAGAGAAGCGTTTATAGATGACTGGATGTAAGTGCAGAGGTATAGCATTTTTCAACTTTGTATTTTTAGTTTATCTCACCATGCTGAGTTGGGATTGGAGTTCGATTTCTAGACTTTGCAGTGTGCGCTTAACTTCAGTGATTTCAGATCTGGATGATTGGAGGGTCTCTGTGCTGACTGCCACGACATTGTTGATTTCTTCTGACTGTGAATGAAAGACAGCATACCGTAGGAGGTCATTACTGATTACATTCATTGAAGACTGTAACTGGAAAACATAAACATGTCCCTGGCCAAAAAGAAAGGATGCAGTGTTACCTTGGCATTGAACCAGCCCTCCAGATCTTTACGGTTCTTGTTAGCGACGGCCTCGTAGTGGTCGCGGATTTCAGCCATGACTTTGGTGAGGTCTTCCTGTGGTGCAGCATCCACCTCCACATTGACCTGGCCGCTCATCTGATTATGCATGGCCAAGAGGTCCTGGGAAGAAAGCATTGACATATATCTGGTCAATATTCAATCCAGTGCCTCATCATCACATAGTAGCCTAATGTTTAATCATAACACTGTTCACCCCATAGCCTCTGCTTGGGGTCTTTATCAAACCCACCTCCTCGTGGTTCATCTTGAGGTGGGTCAACTCCTCTCTCAGCCCCTCAATCTGCATCTCCAGGTCAGATCTGGCTAAGGTCAGCTCGTCCAGCACCCTCCTCAGCCCATTGATGTCGGCCTCCACAGTCTGCCTCATAGCCAGCTCATTCTCATACCTTTGTAACATCAATGCATCAACAAGGTTCTTAGTTCTAACTTTGTTCATGTCAGCTATTTTATGTTACTGATCATTCATGCAAACAAAGAGGCAGTGATGGAAAAAGTACCCAATTGTCATACTTGAGTAAAAGTATAGATACCTTAATAGAAAGTTACTCAAGTAAAAGTGAAAGTCACCCAGTAAAATACTACTTGAGTAAAAGTCTAAAAGTACTTGGTTGTAAATATACTTAAGTATCAAATGTAAATGTAACTGCTAAAATATACTTAAGTATCAAAAGTAAAGTATCAAATTCCTTATATTAAGCAAAGCAGACGGAACCATTTTCTTGTTTTTTAAATTTATGGATAGCCATGGGCACACTCCAACACTCAGACATAATTTTCAAAAGCTGCATTTGTGTTTAGTGAGTCTGTCAGATCAGAGGCAGTAGGGATGTCCACGTGTTCTCTTGAGATGTGCGTGAATTCGACCATTTCCCCATTCTGCTAAGCATTCAACATGTAATGAGTACTTTTGGGTGTCAGGGAAAATATATGGAGTAAAAAGTACATTATTTTCTTTAAGAATGTAGTGAAGTAAAAGTAAAAGTTGTAAAAAAATATATAAATAGTAAAGTAAAGTACAGATACCCCAAAAAACGACTTACAGTTCCTTCGGAAAGTATTCAGACCCCTTGACTTTTTCCCGAAAAAAATTTACGTTACAGCCTTATTCTAAAATGGATTGGATTGTTTTTTTCCTCATCAATCTACACACAATACCCCATAATGACAAAGCAACAACTGGTTTAGATTGTTTTGCTAATTTATTACAAATAAAAAACAGAAATATCACATTTACATAAGTATTCAGACCCTTTACTTAGTACTTTTTTGAAGCATCATTGGCAGCGATTACAGCATGGAGTCTTCTTGGGTATGTATTTGAGGAGTTTCTCCCATTCTTCACTGCAGATAATTTCAAGCTCAGTCAGGTTGGATGGAGAGCGTCGCTGCACAGCTATTTCCAGATCTCTCCAGAGCCGTTCGATCGGATTCAAGTCCAGGCTCTGGCTGGGCCACTCAAGGACATTCAGAGACTTGTCCCGAAGCCACTCCTGCGTTGTCTTGGCTGTGTGCTTAGGGTTGTTGTCCTGTTAGAAGGTGAACCTTCACCCCAGTCTGAGGACCTGAGCACTCTGGAGCAGGTTTTCATCAAGGATCTCTGTACTTTGCTCCATTCATCTTTACCTCGATCCTGACTAGTCTCCCAGTCCCTGCCGCTGAAAAACGTCCCCCACAGCATGATGCTGCCACCACCATGCTTCACCATAGGGATGGTGCCAGGTTTCCTCCAGACGTGACGCTTGGCATTCAGGCCAAAGAGTTCAATCTTGGTTTCATCAGACCAGAGAATCTTGTTTCTCATGGTCTGAGAGTCTTTAGGTGCGTTTTGGCAAACTACAAGTGGGCTGTCATGTGCCTTTTACTGAGGAGTGGCTTCCGTCTGGACACTCTAACATAAAGGCCTGATTGGTGGAGTGCTGCAGAGATGGTTGTCCTTCTGGAAGGTTCTCCCATCTCCACAGAGGAACTCTGGAGCTCTGTCAGAGTGACCATCGGGTTCTTGGTCACCTCCCTGACCAAGACCCTTCTCCCCCGATTGCTCAGTTTGGCTGGGCTGCCAGCTCTAGGAAGAGTCTTGGTGGTTCCAAACTTCTTCCATTTAAGAATGATGGAGGCCACTGTGTTCTTGGGGACCTTCAATGCTGCAGACATTTTTTGGTACCCTTCCCCAGATCTGTGCCTCGAAAAATCCTGTCTCGGAGCTCTACGGACAATTCCTTCGATCTCATGGCTTGGTTTTTGCTCTGACATGCACTGTCAACTGTGGGACCTTATATAGACAGGTGTGTGCCTTTGCAAATCATGTCCAATCAAGTTGTACAAACATCTCAATGATAATCAATGGAATCAGGATGCACCTGAGTTCAATTTCGAGTCTCATAGCTTATGTAAATAAGGTATTTCTGTTTTTAATTTGTAATACATTTGCTAAAATTTCAAAAAACCTATTTTCGCTTTGTCATTATGGGGTATTGTGTGTAGATTGCTGCAGATTTTATTTAATTGAATCCATTTTAGAATAAGGCTGTAACGTAACAAAATGTGGAAAAAGTCAAGGGGTCTGAATACTTTCCGAAGGTACTGTAAGTAATACTTGAAAATATTTTTACTTAAGTACTTTACACCACTGCAAAGAGGAGCTTTTTTTCCTGCCATATGTACTGTATGTTTATTGTCTAAATTACTGATTGATTTCGGCATTATTGTAAGAATTTGTTTTAACAATAATCTGGCTAGGCAGAACATGAAATGGCCTTTAGTCCCACCCTGCTGTTGTTCTGTATCAGTTATTTTCAGACTCACTTTGTTTTAAAGTCATCTGTGGCCAGCTTAGCGTTGTCAATGGCCAGGTAGATTCCTCCATTCAAACGAGTGGCATCAAAGATCTGAAAGAGGGCACAGAGGTATGTCTCTGATGTTTTGGGTGGATTATTGAGATCAGATTTCACATAGAAAGTATTCTGTGGACCAGAAGCATTGTTTGGCCATGTGTAGTGGATGTGGTGTTGTGTATCCAACATTACGAGAACAGAACTCCATAACTTCACCAGAGTGAAAGCTCCACAATAGAAGACAGCAGAGCGCAAAATGGCGATAAAAAAAAACTGCGATCATCTGATGGCAAGTTAATAAAGAAGTTCACTATAGGTCAAAAAACAAGAAATATCGAATGTGAAAGAGGCATTTCTATGCAGGCTTTGTGGTTGCACTGGACAACAATTGATCTATCTGCTTACATGCAACTGATAAAGACAAAATATATATTTTTCTTTTTTTAAGCTTGTTAGCAAAACTAGCTATAATGCACATACTGACAGCTGAACTAAAATATGAAAATCTAGCTCACATTTATTCTTTAGCTAAATATTGAAGTCTCCCTTTCCAAATGCACCCTCATCCTTAGTGAATACTTTTTGCCTCTGTGGAACTCTGTTTGTGTGTGGCTCGAGACACAAGAAAAAAAAACTCCTTACAGGAAACTACTCTGCTTTATCTTTGTCTAGAATCTCTTCGAGCTGATGTAGCTCATATTCACAAACATTGTGCATTATTGGGGCAAGTAGTCAAACCTGAGCAACTGCCCGTTCCTAAACAAACTAAGTGAACCCCTCCACAACCACACCCTTAAAATACATAAACCATTACGTTGTTCTGGAACATAATAATTTTTTTTCCGTTTGTCATTGAAAAAACCCAGTGTGTTTTTGCTTTAAACTGACCTATAATTTCCATATAGACTGTACACTAATCTGTCTTCTAATATACAATGTTTTCTTCTTTGCTATATAGTACTTCCTGCCAGAGGTTAATCTTATAGTATCTAAGCCTGGAATTGGTGGCCTTACCCTGTCTTGGAGTTCATGGATGGTGACCTTGAAGGCAGTGCAGTCATGAGATTCTGTCTTGGTCCTGGCCTCCAGGAACATGCAGATCTTCTGCTCCAGATCAGCGTTGGCCTTCTCCAGGGAGCGGACCTTGTCCAGGTAGGTGGACAGACGGTCGTTCAGGTTCTGCATGGTGGCTTTCTTGTTCTCATTCACATCGACAGCGTCAGACATGTTGAAGCCACCAGCCCCACCACCCATGCCAAAACCACCACCAGCAGAGTAGGTGTTGGAGGCATTGGAGATGCACACCCCGGCGCCACCTGCACCCCCGTACACGCTGCCGGCCCTCATGGCGCTGATATGTCCACCTCCCATGCTACCACCGGAATAGCGAGGGTAGCCCATTCTCATGGATCCACCAGAGGCCACAAAGCTGCGGTTTGAGAAGGAGGTCATGGTGACGGAGGCTGCTGTTGTACTGCTCTGGCTGGAGAGGAGTGAGTGCAGAGTGGTTGGACACTGCTCCTTTTATGCCAGACAATGAGGGAGGGAGAGGGGGGTTTGAGGTTTCTACACAGGTGAGAGTGTGGAAAATTCCATCCATACAGTCCAAGACAGGTAACTCAGGGAAAAAATAACAAACATGTCAGTAAAGCAGGTAGGTAGGGGCCTATGAATAATCAGAAGTGTATGGAATCCTAAGTATACCCTAGTCTGGGTACCAGTCCTTTTATCCAACATTCCACTCCTTGCCACTCCTGTCATTTGCCTAAGACTTTTGGAAAATGACAGGAGTGGCAAGAAGTGGAATGTAATAGCTGAACAGAGACGTCAACCAGTATACCCTTTTGCACAACCAAAATTCTAGCTAGTACAGACTGAGGTACCCTTGGTGGTAAAACTTGTTGCTAGCCACTTATCCATATGTTATATATATTTTGTATCTTTATTATATTTGAAATTAAAGACTCTTTACGCCCTCAAATTAAGGACTAACCTTATGTGAGTTTATACTTTAAGTTAATTTTGTAGTTCACCTTCGGTAGTTGCCTCTGTCTCTGCCTGCCCTGCAGCAGCTCTGTACAATGTTCTATTGTGTGACAGAACACTATTAACCGCAATCTCCCAAATCACTGCTGTTTATTAGATTTTATTTGTATTTGTACATCAGCTATTGTTGGGTAGTAAGCTTACTGTCTCAAACTTGCAAATATTATTTTCAAGGAGACCACCATAGTCCATTGCAGAGTTTCCCCATTGGTAAAATAAATGCAGAATATTGCTGAACAACAACTGCTGAATATTGTGAACCGTAAAACACTGGTGGTGTATTCTGCTGGTTTTGTCTTGAAAAATCTTTCCTCAAGCGAGCTGTTTGACACCTGATCCAACTGACGTATGTATATAGGGTCTGGTCCTTGTTTAGGGAACATGAGCCGTGGCTTTCACTCTTTGTCCATACACTGCACCTATAGTTTCAGCAGCATCCAGCATTAGGCCACACCTTTAAGCTGCTATTTCCTTCAGGACTTAACTGATTATTCTGATTATAACCTACATTTTACAGCCCGACTACAATGTTGGCTTTGGTTAGTCCAGAAGTAAATTGTTGCAGATAGTGGATTTCGTCGATTGTTGCAGATAGTGGATTTCGTCGATTGTTGCAGATAGTGGATTTCCACACTTGTTTTTCAGACTGTTGATTCGTAAATCAAGTTATCCACTGGGTCAGTGTGTCTTATAGTTCTCTGTAATAGTTCATAAAGTATTTTGTTTGTTTTTCCTTGAGAGACATTGTTTACAAGTTACAGTTTGTGCTTTGCTTTGTCACTTGGGTAAGCTTAATTAGTTTGTTTTGTCTGACTGCCAAGGGATGCCCAGAGCACTGGGTTGGCTGAAGTTCCAAAACAGTGTTTGTGGTTTTAATTGTTTAATCCAACAAGGAAAGAACACAGCTGATAAATGGAGATCTTATATGAATAATTGACACTTGTCTTTGAATGCCCACAACATTAAATAGACAAAGGTAATATTCAAAGAGACTGCAATTAGACTTAACAACTGATTACTATGGTTACATTAATTTGTTTGACTTTCAATTGACCAGATATAATCAGTTTCTTTAGTGTCCCATGACTTTATAGTATGTCACCAAAATTATTATTATGGAGTGAGCAGACATATTACATTGTTTGCTGCAGTCTAGACATAATTATTGTACGTTTATAGGGTTAGGCCTTTTATAGGGTACAAAGGGCTTTAATAGCCTATGATAAGAGCTTCGCTTAAAATACATGTTTTGTGTGTGCAATTAAAGGTAGAATTAGCGAGATGATGTTGCAACAAACAGCACCGTATATATTGAGATGAACCGTATATATTGAGATGAACCGTATATATTGAGATGAACTGTATATATTGAGATGAATGCGATGCAAGACTTTGCTCTCATACAGTAACACAGAGTATCTGCGCATGTGCACGGGTGAACTTCACGCTGCTACAACGTGGTAGCTATGGGACCAAAACAGCTGAGAAGTTTAGCCTTGCGCTTCAACCCTCTTAGTTGTTGTGGAAAATGACCCACTATGTATTTGCTTCATGCATGCACCATCATCTTGCTGAGTCTCCAATATTTAGTCAAACATTTTTCAAGTTTATATTATTTTGCAAGTGAAAGTGTATTTTTGTCATATAGCCTAATTAAATGTCAGTGTTAAACATTGAAATCAAAAGGAAAGGCAAACAGAGTTTAGATGAAGAGGTCATGCTTGGGAAACTGTGTATTAAGTGGATGTGATGAATTAGAAAATGCCAAGACATGAAAAGTAAGTTTCAACACTTCGGAACACGTTTATTCTTAATCTCTTTGAGAAAGGTTGACAGCAGGCATCAGAGAGATGGTGTTCTGAGGTGTGAAGTTTCTGGTTCAAGATGTTTCTCACAGGGACTTAACCACTGCCGCGGCGGAGGAGCTGGTGGAGCTGACCACCTTGCCGTCCACCACTTCCTCCACAATAGTCACCACCTTGCGTGTTTTTGTGGTTGTGGATGAGGATGAGGATGAGGATGACATGCTGAAGGGCAAAAAAACAATGTTGTTAGGTTCCATCATTCTGAGGACAGTTTTTGACTGTATGTCTATGCCATTTGAAACACATGAGGCATGAGACTCAAAGCTCACCTGCTAGCCTCTCCGTCCAGCAGCCTCCTGTACTCGGCGATCTCCATCTCCAGCCTGGTCTTGATGTCCAGCAGCATCTTGTATTCCTGGCCTTGGCGTTCCAGGTCAGCCCTGAGATGTACCAACTGTTCCTCCAAGCTGGTCACCTGCATCTGATAACCTGACAGCTGCATTGAGTAACGGTTCTGTGTCTCTGCAAGGGTATTTTCCATGGATGATTTCTATTGGGGAGAAATTAAGAGCAAAACAAAACATCAGGAAGAAGTTGAGCAAGAAATGTAAACAAAATAATTTCTGAACAGTCTTACCATGCTCATTTGTGATTGCAGTTCGATTTCAAGACTCTGCAGCGTACGTTTGACTTCTGAGATTTCAGATCTGGACGTTTGGATAACTTCTGTGCTAATTGCGACCTCCTTGTTCAGCGCCTCGGTCTGTGGAAAACACCATCCAAAATAATGTTTTTATATGAACTATTTAATTGATGGGACATTTTAGATACTGTGGACCTACAATATGCAATCATTTTTATAATGGGAAACACTTGTAGTCACCACCTTGCAATTTCTTACCTTGGACAAGAACCAGCCCTCCAGATCTCTGTTGTTCTTGGCAGCGACAGCCTCATAGTGTTCACGAATCTCAGCCATGACCTTGCTGAGGTCTTCCTGTGGTGCAGCATCAACCTCCACATGGACCTGGCCGCTCATCTGGGCACGCATGGACAACAGCTCCTAAAGGAATCATGGATAGTCTGGGTCAACCTCAGTCATGCATTACTCATTATGCATGGCATTGCCGATTTTCTTCACCAATCAACTGATGACTAATAGTCATGGGCGGCGCACAATTGGTCCAGCGACGTCCAAGGTAGGGGAGGGTTTGGCCGGCAGGGATGTGGGTTTGTTTCCCACAGGGGACCAGTATATAAAAATATATTTAAAAAACAAAAAAACATTTATGCATTCACTAACTGTATAAGAGTGTCTGCTAAATGACTAAAATGTAAAATCTAAACGTAAATGAAGATGAGCACTTCCTTTTGTATGACTAAATCTATAGTCACTCAGACTTACCTCCTCGTGGTTCTTCTTAAGGAAGATCAACTCCTCTCTCAGCCCCTCAATCTGCATCTCCAGGTCAGATCTAGCTAAGGTCAGCTCGTCCAGCACCCTCCTCAGACCACTGATGTCGGCCTCGACAGATTGCCTCATGGACAGCTCGTTCTCATACCTAAGCAAAATCAAAACAGCTTTGTTTGGAGAATACCACATCTGTTTACTGCACTAAAGATATACTGTATCTATTGAAGACAGTATGGATTGATGCATCTTTATTGTGATCATTCATGATGTCACTCACTTGACCCTGAAGTCATCTGCTGCCAGCTTGGCATTGTCAATGCTGAGGTAGATTCCACCGTTGATGCGTGTGGCATCCTGGATCTGAAAGAGAAAATTACGTTTTGGAGTGAAACAGTTTTATCTGGAGTGAATGGATGAATGGAGCTATAAACTTGATCTGATTTTGAGGCAGTTTTGGGTGTGTTAGTATGTCTGACAATGGACCAGAGATCAATGACCCTGGGGATACGTACACTGCATTCACAGTGCACAATGGAATGAAAGAAAATAAAGCTACATTTAAGAACATCAATGCAGTAATGGCATGAACTAGATTTATGATATTGTCCTAGACATTATCGGGTTACTGGTGAAGGCTTACTAAGTAGTGGTGTTTATCTTGTGCCTGGGAGTAATTGGCACTCCCCTTCCTCTTCCACAATAGTAAGGTAACCGCTATCAGTGGCCATAAAACCCAGCCTTTATAAACAAGTAAAAGTAGTCATAATGGTGTGCTGTAGTTGTAAATGAGTTGACGGACATACCTTGCCTTGGAGTTCGGTGATGGAGAGATGGAAGGCACTGTAGTCACGAGCAGTGGGGGAGGTCTTGGCCTCCAGGAACATGCGGATCTTGTGCTCCAGATCAGCATTGGCCTTCTCCAGGGAGCGGACCTTGTCCAGGTAGGTGGCCAGACGGTCGTTCAGGTTCTGCATGGTGGCCTTCTCGTTGGCAGACACGTGCAGGTCCAGGCCATCAGACAGGTTGAAGCCACCTCCACCACCACCCATGCCAAAACCACCGCCAGCAGAGAAGGATCTGGAGGCACTGGAACTGGAGATGCGCACACCAGAGCCACCTGCACCCCCATACACACTGCCAGCCCTCATGCCACTGATGCGGCTGCCACCTCCCATGCTGCCACCTCCAGACATGGAGAGGCGAGAGGAGCCCATAGATGCTCCCCTCATGGATCCACCAGAGGACATGAAGCTGCTGCTGGAGAAGGACATGTTGATTGAGTCTGCTGTCTTACTGCTCTGGCTGGAGAGGAGTTAGTGAAGAGTGGAGGAGAAGGGCTGGTTGTTTTATACAACTTCACGGGAGGGGGGTAGAGGTAGGAGGGAAAAGATCATGAAAGGCGTGGGAGGAAACACCTCCCCTAAGTCTTCTATTTAAGTCATAAAAAGCAAACATGCAAACACTCAATCTGTCAATTGCTTGTGGGTGTGGCAAAGGGCAGCGAGTACCGAGATTCTTATGAAAATCTCATTATTTATTTCTGCTCGCCAGCGAGTATCAGTCTGAGAGCATATGCTTAATGTACTGTCAGGATTAAAACACACTAAACCATTGAAAGTTAATCTTTAACCCCTTTATAACTTTATAATTGTACTTAAAAAAAAAAAAACATTTTAGAACATAGAATAAATAGTGTAGTGGAGATTGCTCCTTGGTTAAAGAGTAACTTTCCCCCCTGATTACACACTGCATACGTCTTACCTTGGGTCCTAGATGTGTCAGTAGGACAATAAGGGCGACAAGTGTGTGTGAACTAGCTAAAGATAGCTCATTGAGTCAAGGCCATCTCCATGCAAACCCTTAACAACTATTTCAAACTCAGCCTTTCATGAAGGAATGTGGTGCCCTGGATTCTCAAAATGTTCTGGCAGCAACTTTTTCTGCATTGTGCACACCTGGATTACAAAGTAAACCAGTTATTTGGTCAACAACACACAACACTCATTGCCTGCAGAATCACACTTAAGCCCTGTATAATCTTGAATCAACAATGATAGCACAAGTGCATGGATTTCAATGAATGAGTAGGCTAAGGTGGTGTTTTTCCCTGATAAACGGATTAATCAAAAGCTTATCTAGTCTAAGATAGCATGAGTTGTTACGCTCACTTAATAATCAATCTATAAGGTATTAAGAATTGGCATGAAATGAAGCCACACTATTGGTTCTTATTAATGCCATTTATTAGTTTTGATAATCCATTTGTTGTTTGTAACCTGTGTCTGTTTGAATAGGAAAACATACCACAGCTCAAGCCTTGACTTAGGCCTGGTGCAAATAAGGTCTTCCCTCAAAAGTACTTTTCACCATCTTTAAAATACTACCATTGCATTTATGGTTATAAGCTAATGATATTGCAGTGCTAACAGCCTCAAGTGACACCTGAAACCATTAGCGAGGGAGGATCAAAGCCAAAACTAGATGTGAGGCATTAGACAAAGCCCTTACACCTAAAAATGTAAGACAAGATGATACTTGCCTGGTATTTTGTGTTAAGGCCTGCTCTCATCATTAGCTGCTGAACCTCTGCTTAAGGGGATGACATGCATCTTTTAAAAATAAATCATTAATCAATTAATGTAATTAATAATTAGGCTACCTATGCATGATTTGAGAAAAAGCCTGACTCCCGGTAGCATGTGATTGCTTTTGATTCAGGCATGTAAATATCTTATTTACCAGTACATGCCATCCTATATCTATCTTGCCCTCTTGAATGGTTTCCATTATGCCCTGCTTTTGAGAAAGCTACAGTAATACTTTAGGAAACCATTAAATCGGTATCATTGATTAAAAAAAATACAAAATGATGTTTGTCACCGCAAGATAATTATTCTTCACTCTTTGATCATAGGTATTGTATAGCATTTTCATAACACTTGTATAATTATTTGTACACTGATTGTACCCATTTCCCATTCACGGTTTCATGTGATTAGTTTCTTTGTGGACCGCTGCAGGTTTCTGCTTGTACAGAAACCTGTCTAACCTGTGGCCACGCATGACTGGTCCCCATCCCCATACAGGCCTCTTAAGTTAACATCCACAGTAGAGGTTGTTTAAACAAACCCTCTCTAAATGTTATGTGTAAATAAAGTCTCTTTTACGATTCGTCCAGCATGATCCCTCTCAGCCAAATAATTGTCACTTTGTCCTACTGAAACAATATTTTCTCTGTCTTCTCTCCCTAAGGTTTATCTATTGCTGAATCTTGTGGCTTTACCATGGCTAACATTTAGTGAGTCTGATGGTAAGTGACTGTAGAACAGTGCAAACATCAAACTCACATTTTCCCTACTAACTGCAATTTGCCTATAAGCTCTGTACTCCGTCATATCATAAATGCATTCAGTTTGTTACATTATTCACAACCAGGTATTTACTTAGTCCTTCATTGTTTTGGTTGTGTATTGTATTGTCTATGTGTTGTATGTGTCACAGCAATGCATCTCTCCTGGCACCTGGCTGGGTTTCCGCATGTTTGAATGCACTTAGGTTTTCGGTATTATTGATTAATCGGTATCATTGATTTAAAAAAAATAAGTATTATGTTTGTCACCGCAATATAATTATTCTTCAGTATCTTTGATCATAGGGATTGTATAGAATTTCCATAACACTTGTATAATTATATGTACACTGATTGTACCCATTTCCCATTCACGGTTTCATGTGATTAGTTTCTTTGTGGACCGTTGCAGGTTTCTGCTTGTACAGAAACCTGTCTAACCTGTGGCCACGCATGACTGGTCCCCATCCCCATACAGGCCTCTTAAGTTATCATCCACAGTAGAGGTTGTTTAAACAAACCCTCTCTAAATGTTATGTGTAAATAAAGTCTCTTTTACGATTCGTCCAGCATGATCCCTCTCAGCCAAATAATTGTCACTTTGTCCTACTGAAACAATCTTTTCTCTGTATTCTCTCTCTAAGGTTTATCTATCGCTGAATCTTGTGGCTTTACCATGGCTAACATTTAGTGAGTCTGATGGTAAGTGACTGTAGAGCAGTGCAAACATCAAACTCACATTTTCCCTACTAACTGCAATTGGCCTATAAGCTCTGTACTCCGTCATATCATAAATGCATTCAGTATGTGACATTATTCACAACCAGGTATTTACTTAGTCCTTCATTGTTTTGGTTGTGTATTGTATTGTCTATGTGTTGTATGTGTCACAGCAATGCATCCTGGCACCTGGCTGGGTTTCCGCATGTTTGAATGCACTTAGTGTTTCAGGCCAAGTGAGAAAACAATTGGGACTGAGAGAAAGGTGAATGAGAGTGAAGGTTATTGTGTTTTATGCCCTTATAGTGACACACCTCAAAAACCAGATCCAGCAGGCTCACCATTAACCTGTTAGGTATGTTGACTTTCACTCAGTCTCACCGCATTCATAATGTATAGATTCCATAATACTTGCTTTAATTGTTCCCATCCCTATAGCTTATTTAAAGGATTAAGAGAGCTTTAAAATGGATGTAGGCTATACCTTACCTATAAGTACAGCCACTGCATGTCATGGATGTATGTGAGGAGATGAAAGGATCAAACAAAAGGCATCTTTTTCAATTTCAATTCAATTACTGGCAATAAAGAGTGCAATATGGGATGTTTTAGAGGTTTTCATGTGTTGCTGTCAGTGGTGTAAAGTAACTAAGTAAAAATACTTTGAAGTACTACTTAAGTAGTTTTTTGGGGTATATGTACTGTACTATTTATATTTTTGACAACTCCACTACATTCCTAAAGAAAATATGTACTTTTTACTCCCATACACTTTCCCTGACACACAAAAGTACTTGTTAAATGTTTAATTCTCAGGCAGGACAGCAATGGTCCAATTCATTCACCTATCAAATATAACGTGTTGTCATCCCTACTGCCTCTGATCTGGCGCACTCACTAAACACAAATACTGCCTTTGTAAATGATGTCTTACTGTTGGACTGAGCCCCTGGCTGTCCGTAGATTTAAAAAACAAGTTCATCGTACCGTCTGGTTTGCTTAATACAGGCGTCTGCAACCTTTATGACTGGAAGAGGCATTTTTTTGCTGAATTGATTGTTAAGGTGTTTTTGACTTGCTGTAAGATTGGAAAAAGTCAACAACGGTGCACACTGCAATGTGTGGTATATAGCACTTGAAAATCATAATGCAAAAAGTAAGATACAACTAAATGTAACAGTAGTTGTTCCCAGAAATCACTTCTGCAGTCACTCTCAGTCACTCTGTTTCCTAGTAACACAAATCTGCCTTTATAACCTTTAAATCTTGGGGGTTAAACATTGACATGCCACACCTGTGTGTCAATTCCCAGCCCTCAGAGAATGGAAAAATCTATCTGTTGAAATGACTAACCAATCTTGAGTCTTGGTTCTTACTTTTACGTATCTCAAAATTAAAACAGTATATATGAACAGTGCAAGGCACCTGGCCCTGTCAGAAACTACCTAGAACATTCGCTGACTGGCTGATTTAAAGAACTAGCCTATATGCTCTGAACACACTATCTGCAGTCATTTGCCTTAAAGGGTTTGAAAAGGAATGTTTAAAAGGAAGGGGTCTGAGCGCATTCAGGGTTTTACCACTGATCCCTTGGGTGCCTGGAGTGACAGCTAGGCCAACCCAGATGCCTAAGCTTCATCAGCTCTGTCATAGTTATCCTTAGTTGAAGGGTAAGGAGCTGCAGGCAGTAAGGTGCCATAGCTATCTTGCAGTGAAGGGTAAAGTAGGCCTCTGAACCCACAACTTCATTTTCACTCGTTGACAGACATTTTGTGCAACAAAAAGCTGGCCTCCATTGGGTTACATAAACTGATGCCTGAAAGCATTGTAAAATCCCTCTCTGCAGCTTTCTAGAATAAAGTAGAATAATAGTATAGATTACTTTCCATTATTATTGCTTAATTACTTTAAATTAGTATCCATAAGTAAATGTTCCTTGCAATTGGTGTAGAGGTGTGGAAAACATGCCAAACACAAAGACATAACAAAACACATTACAAGGTACAGTACAAAGTTTAGTCCAATGAACTAAACTATGTACATTTAATGGCTAGCTTCTCCACAGCTGAATGACCCAGTCCCAAAGATAGAAAACAAAACTTTCTGACCCTTTTTGCACATATTGCCTACACAGTAACCTTTGCCCTTCACGACTGTCACGATCGTTATAGGAACCGGACCAAGGCGCAGCGTGGTAAGCGTACATCTTTTAATGAGTACTTTATACAATAACAAAACAACAAAACGATACGTGAAGTCCTAGGTTAATACACCAACACAAACCTTACGGAACAAGATCCCACAATAAACATGTGCCAACAGGCTGCCTAAGTATGGTCCCCAATCAGAGACAACAAGCTACAGCTGCCTCTGATTGGGAACCACCCGGGCCAACATAGAAATACACGAACTAGAACCAAAACATAGAAAATAACACATAGAACATCCACACCCTGGCTCAACATATAAGAGTCCCCAGAGCCAGGGCGTGACAGTACCCCCCCCCCCCCCCCCCAAAGGCGTGGACTGCGACCGCGCCAACCAAACACAAGAGGGTAGGGGCCGGGTGGGCATTCCGCCTCGGAGGCGGATCCGGCGTGACCACCACTCTCTATCTACCCCCCCGTAGCGCCCCTGGTCTGGTCCCGCTGGCCGGAGCTGGACTGGACATCGGTGGAGCGGATTGCTCTGGCTCCGGTTTGGAGCAGCTGACCGGTGCCGGACCAGGCACCGGTGGAACAGGCACGGACCGTGCCGGACTGACGACGCGCACCACTGGCTTGGTGTGGGGAGCAGGAACGGGCCGGACCGGGCTGACGACGCGCACCACTGGCTTGGTGCGGGAAGCAGGAACGGGCCGGACCGGGCTGACGACGCGCACCACTGGCTTGGTGCGGGGAGCAGGAACGGGCCGGACCGGGCTGGCGACGCGCACCACTGTCTTGGTGCGGGGAGCAGGAACGGGCCGGACCGGGCTGGCGACGCGCACCACTGGCTTGGTGCGGGGAGCAGGAACGGGCCGGACCGGGCTGACGACACGCACCACTGGCTTGGTGCGGGGAGCAGGAACAGGCCGAACCGGGCTGGCGACGCGCACCACAGGCTTGGTGCGGGGAGCAGGAACAGGCCGAACCGGGCTGGCGACGTGCACTACAGGCTTGGTGCGGGGAGCAGGAACGGGCCGGACCGGGCTGGCAACGCGCACCACTGGCTTGGTGCGGGGAGCAGGAACAGGCCGGACCGGGCTGGCGACGCGCACCACAGGCTTGGTGCGGGGAGCAGGAACAGGCCGGACCGGGCTGGCGACGCGCACCACAGGCTTGGTGCGGGGAGCAGAAACAGGCCGGGCCGGGCTGGCGACGCGCACCACAGGCTTGGTGCTAGGGACAGGAACAGGCCGGACCGTACTGGGAACACACACCACTGGCCTTGTGCGGGGATCAGGAACGGGACGGACCGGACTGGTAACACACCCCAGTACCTCTCGCCGTGCCTCTACACTCTCCTTCCCCCTCATGACCAATGGCCCCCGTAACCTGGTGGCCTCCTCTCCTAGTCCGCAAACTCGCCCTGTAGCTGCCTCCAGCAGCCCCGTCGTCCATGCCGTGTGCCCCCCCCAAAAAATTACTTGGGGTTGCCTCTCGCCTGTCCGACGATGGCCCGGTTGGCGCCGCTTCTCCTCTCCTGCCTGGGCATCCTCCCTCATCGCCCTCCGGTAGCGGACGCCCTCCTCCTCTGTGATTCTCCCCCAACCGAGGAGGACATCTACCAGAGTAACCTCCTGTTCCATACCCGGCGTTTGCTCCTGCACACGCTGCTTGGTCCTATTACGGTGGGATCTTCTGTCACGTTCGTTATAGGAACCGGACCAAGGCGCAGCGTGGTAAGCGTACATCTTTTAATGAGTACTTTATACAATAACAAAACAACAAAACGATACGTGAAGTCCTAGGTTAATACACCAACACAAACCTTACGGAACAAGATCCCACAATAAACATGTGCCAACAGGCTGCCTAAGTATGGTCCCCAATCAGAGACAACAAGCTACAGCTGCCTCTGATTGGGAACCACCCTGGCCAACATAGAAATACACGAACTAGAACCAAAACATAGAAAATAACACATAGAACATCCACACCCTGGCTCAACATATAAGAGTCCCCAGAGCCAGGGCGTGACAACGACATTGTCTGCCACACCCATCCCTACTCCCACCTAGACAAAGAATGGGCACTAATGACCTGCTATTAAATCAGTGACAGAGAAACGCTGTGCATTGCCATCTGCTGTCAGGCAAAACCAGTCCAGATAGTAGGCTAATGAAAAAAATTATAAAATACTAAAGGTCTAATCACAAAAATACTTACACGTTTATTGAATACCTACAACTGTGCATTTTAGATGAATTCACTAATTATGGAATTCCATTTGAAACAATGTAGATAAACATCACTGAAATGATTTCATGCAAATGTACCCAAGAAGCTGTTGTTGGAATCCTCATCGCTCTGTCTAGTAATAAAATAAAGTGGAGCGTCATAGAGGATAGAGGGAAGTGGCATGCACAAATGGGTTGGTGTTCCATCCAAAACTGGTGAGAATGAATGACTTCAAAGCTAACTATCTGTGTTTATCCCCACTATAAATTGACAACAACCCTTGAACACATCCTAATTACAGAGTAGAGTGTTTAACAAACCCATATTTTATTATATTTCATCATGTTAACAACAGTGCAGATAATCCAAGCATTTTGAAACTCTCCACCTCAGTGACAATGCTGGCTTACATGAAGAAAGAGATGTTTCTATCATAAATCATTGCATGGTGGCTCTAGTTAGATAAGCAGCCTGTGGCCTCTCTCTCTCTCCCCAGCCCCCTCTCTCTCTCTCCCCAGCCCCCTCTCTCTCTCTCCCCAACCCCCTCTCTCTTTCTCCCCAGCCCCCTCTCTCTCTCTCTCCAGCCCCCTCTCTCTCTCTCCCCAGCCCCCTCTCTCTTTCTCCCAGCCCCCTCTCTCTCTCTCCCCAGCCCCCTCTCTCTCTCTCCCCAGCCCCCTCTCTCTCTCTCCCCAGCCCCCTCTCTCTCTCTCCCCAGGCCCCTCTCTCTCTCTCCCCAGCCCCCTCTCTCTCTCTCTCTCTCCACAGCCCCCTCTCTTTCACCTCCCCACCTCTGTCTTTATCTCCCCCCTCTCTCTCTTTATACCCCCCCCCCCCCCCCTCTGTTTCTCTCTCACTCTATTCAATTTCAATTTAAGGGCTTTATTGGCATGGGGAATGTATGTTTACATTGCCAAAGCAAGTAAATAAACAAAAGTGAAATAAACAATAAAAAATGAACAGTAAACATTACACTCACAAAAGTTCCAAAAGAATAAAGACATTTCAAATGTCATATTTGTCTATGTACAGTGTTATAAGTACAGTTATAAAGTACAAAAAGGACAATAAATAAACATAAATATAGGTTGTATTTACAATGGTGTTTGTTCTTCACTGGTTGCCCTTTTCTTGTGGCAACAGATCACAAATCTTGTTGCTGTGATTGCACGCTGTGGCATTTCACCCAATAGATATGGGAGTTTATCCAAATTGGATTTGTTTTCGAATTCTTTGTGGGTCTGTGTAATCTGTATGTGTCTCTAATATGGTCATACATTTGGCAGGAAGTTAGGAAGTGCAGCTCAGTTTCCACCTCATTTTGTGGGCAGTGTGCACATAGCCTGTCTTCTCTTGAGAGCCAGGTCTGCCTAAGGCGGCCTTTCTCTATAGCAAGGCTATGCTCACTGAGTCTGTACATAGTCAAAGATTTCCTTAATTTTGGGTCACTCACAGTGGTCAGGCATTCTGCCACTGTGTAATCTCTGTTTATGGCCAAATAGCATTCTAGTTTGCTCTGTTTTTTTGTAAATTCTTTCCAATGTGTCAAGTAATTATCTTTTTGTTTTCTCATGATTTGGTTGGGTCTAATTGTGTTGCTGTCCTGGGGCTCTATTGGGTCTGTTTGTGTTTGTGAACAGAGCCCCAGGACCAGCTTGCTTAGGGGACTATTCTCCAGGTTAATCTCTCTGTAGGTGATGGCTTTGTTATGGAAGGTTTGGGAATCACTTCCTTTTAGGTGGTTGTAGAATTTAACGGCTCTTTTCTGGATTTTGATAATTAGTGGGTATCGGCCTAATTCTGCTCTGCATGCATTATTTGGTGTTTTACATTGTACAAGGAGGATACTTTTGCAGAATTCTGCATGCAGAGTCTCCATTTGGTGTTTGTCCCATTTTGTGAATTATTGGTTGGTGAGCGGACCCCAGACCTCACAACCATAAAGGGCAATGGGTTCTATAACTGATTCAAGTATTTTTTGCCAGATCCTAATTGGTATGTCGAATTTTGATATTCCTTTTGATGGCATACAAGGCCCTTCTTGCCTTGTCTCTCAGATCGTTCACAGCTTTGTGGAAGTTACATGTGGAGCTGATGTTTAGGCCGAGGTATGTATTGTTTTTTGTGTGCTCTAGGGCAACGGTGTCTAGATGGAATTTGTATTTGTGGTCCAGGCAACTGGACCTTTTTTGGAACACCATTATTTTTGTCTTACTGAGATTTACTGTCAGGGCCCAGGTCTGACAGAATCTGTGCAGGAGATCTAGATGCTGCTGTAGGCCCTCCTTGATTGGGGACAGAAGCACCAGATCATCAGCAAACAGTAGACATTTGACTTCAGATTCTTGTAGGGTGAGGTCGGGTGCTGCAGACTGTTCTAGTGCCCTCGCCAATTCGTTGATATATATGTTGAAGAGGGTGGGGCTTAAGCTGCATCCCTGTCTCACCCCACGGCCCTATGGAAATAAATGTGTGTGTTTTTTTAACCAATTTTAACCGCACACTTGTTGTTTGTGTACATGGATTTTATAATGTCGTATGTTTTTCCCCCAACACCACTTTCCATAAATGTGTATAGCAGACCCTCATCCCAAACTGAGTCAAAAGCTTTTTTGAAATCAACAAAGCATGAGAAGGCTTTGCCTTTGTTTTGGTTTGTTTGTTTGTCAATTAGGGTGTGCAGGGTAATTTGGTAAAAAGCCAATTTGACATTTGCTCAGTACATTGATTTCACTGAGGAAATGAACGAGTCTGCTGTTAATGATAATGCAGAGGATTTTCCCAAGGTTGCTGTTGACGCATATCCCACGGTAGTTATTGGGGTCAAATTTGTCTCCACTTTTGTGGATTGGGGTGATCAGTCCTTGGTTCCAAATATTGAGGAAGATGCCAGAGCTAAGGATGATGTTAAAGAGTTTTTCGTATAGTCAATTGGAATTTGTGGTCTGTATATTTGATAATTTCATTGAGGATACCCTCAACAGCACAGGCCTTTTTGGATTGGAGGGTTTGTATTTTGTCCTGTAGTTCATTCAATGTAATTGGAGAATCCACAGGTTCTGGTAGTCTTTAATAGTTGATTCTAAGATTTGTATTTGATCATGTATATGTTTTTGCTGTTTGTTCTTTGTTATAGGGCCAAAAAGATTGGAGAAGTGGTTTACCCATACATCTCCGTTTTGGATAGACAACTCTTCGTGTTGTTGTTTGTTTAGTATTTTACAATTTTCCCAGAAGTGGTTAGAGTCTATGGATTCTTCCATTACATTGAGCCGATTGAGCTGACTATATCTCTCATTCTTTCTGGGTGTGACAACTATGCACCTTTCGTTTTGTTCTCTGGTCTCACATCTATCAATCACTACCTCTTTTCATGTGTACCTTCTGCCTGGTGAAAGAGTCTCTCAACACATACTTTTGTTGCATATAAAACAGGTTCTTGTGTAACAGACACGGCAGTGTGTGCTCGGCTGAGGGTACAGTATGATTCGCTGCTGTACTGTACCCTCCCCTAGCCAGTACAGTTTAGCACATTGTGCAACAGAGTGCCATTACAAAATGTTAATGCAAGTCATCATGTTGTTTGCCACTGCAGGGGAGTTGTTGTTAGTTTTTGTTTATTATGAATCATTCATATGTTCTGTATTTGTTTTGCATAAAGGATATCCTGGATGTAACCTACACATGCATCCCGTGTGGCTCAGTTGGTAGAGCATGGCACTTGCAATGCCAGGTTTGTGGGTTCGATTCCCACGGGGGACCAGTACGAATGAAAATGTATGCACTCACTACTGTATGTCACTCTGGATAGTAGTGTCTGCTAAATGGTAAGGTAAGTGTCCCTTTGGACCATCCCTCCTGGTTTCTATGATTGAAATATATGCTTTGTACCTGTACCAAAGAGGACAGACCATGCTTTTTCTTGACACATTAACCAATCTGGAATGCATGGGTGTTTCCCCACATTTAATGGAGACCTTTATGGTTACACAGAGAAAGAACAAGAGAACTAGCTTTGGCCCCGACTCATGCCACCCATGAAAACTGTGACACACCCTATATTTTCAAGTAAAATTTGATCCCTATTTGCAAAGCCACCACCTGTCTATTCGCCTATGAAGCCTTGCATTTGTTTTCCACATGCCTTTCTCTGATCCAACCCCATCAATTCATACCATCCCAGCAGGCACAATGGTATCGGCTTTGCCAGTTTTAGGGCCTTGCTATTTGACTGCACTCTTGAATGCAGTATTATAATGTTTGTATTTGTATTTATTAGGGATCCCCATTAGCTGCTGCCAAGGCAGCAGCTACTCTTCCTGGGGTCCAAACACATTAAAGCACTTACATTACATATAAAACAAAAGATAAAACAGTACATCATATAACATTATTACACCACTACATATCTACAATACAAAATGTACAATACAAAATGTATAATATCACCATACAACAATACTACAATGTATGTGTATGCGTGTGTCTGTACCTTTGTGTGTGTCTCTTCACAGTCCCCGCTGTTCCATAAGTGTCACGCCCTGACTCAGGGGACGCTTAAATGTTGAGTCAGGGTGTGTATATTCTTTGTTGTGCGTTTTCTATGTTTGTATTCTAGTATGTGTAGTTCTATGTTGGCCGGTGTGGTTCCCAATCAGAGGCAGCTGTCGCTCGTTGTCTCTGATTGGGGATCATACTTAGGCAGCCTATTGGCACTAGTGGGTTGTGGGATCTTGTTCCGGGTAAGGTTTGTTGTGTGTTAAACCTTAGGACTTCACGTTTCGTTTGTTTATTGTTTTGTCGTGTGTTTATTCAGTTTAAATAAACATGTACGCATATCACGCTGCGCCTTGGTCTGACCCGTCATTAAACGAACGTGACAGAAGATCCCACCAAACGAGGACCAAGCAGCGTGTTCAGGAGCAGACAGCCTGGACCTGGGAGGAGATCCTGGACGGTAAGGGATCCTGGACTTGGGAGGAGATTCAGGCTGGGATGGATCGCCGTCCTTGGGAGGAGACAGTGGAGGCCCGGTATAGAGAGGAGAAACGGCGCCAACATTGCCGACGACGGAGACCCGAGAGGCAACCCCAATAAAATATTTTGGGGGGGCACACAGTGTGGACGACGAGGCAGCAGGAGGCCGTTAAAGGGCGGGTCTGCAGGTTAGGAGGCTACCATGTTACGGGGGCTATTGGTTCAGAGGGAGCAGGAGTTATTCGGTCAGAGGGAGGTGCTACAGGAGGCTAAAAGGGAGAAGGAAAGTGTAGAGGCACAGCGAGAGGAGCTGGTTAGGCAGCAGAAGGAGCGGGGGTTAATAAAGGAACCCAGTCCTGCTCCTCGCACCAAGAAAGTGGTGCGTGTTGCCAGTCCGGTCCGGCCGTTCCTGCTCCCCGCACTAAGCCAGTGGTGCGTGTTCCCAGTACGGCCCGACCCGTTCCTGCTCCTCGCACCAAGCCAGTGGTGCGCGTCGCCAGCCCGGCCCGGCCTGTTCCTGCTCCTCGCACCAAGCCAGTGGTGCGCGTCGCCAGTCCAGCCCGGCCTGTTCCTGCTCCTCGCACCAAGCCAGTGGTGCGCGTCGCCAGCCCGGCCCGGCCTGTTCCTGCTCCTGCTCCTCGCACCAAGCCAGTGGTGCGCGTCGCCAGCCCGGCCTGTTCCTGCTCCTCGCACCAAGCCAGTGGTGCGCGTCGCCAGCCCGGCCCGGCCTGTTCCTGCTCCTCGCACCAAGGCAGTGGTGCGCGTCGCCAGCCCGGCCTGTTCCTGCTCCTCGCACCAAGTCAGTGGTACGCGTCGCCAGTCCAGCCCGGCCTGTTCCTGCTCCTCGCACCAAGCCAGTGGTGCGCGTCGCCAGCCCGGCCCGGCCTGTTCCTGCTCCTCGCACCAAGCCAGTGGTGCGCGTCTCCAGTCCGGCACGGCCCATGCCCGTTCCACCGGTCAGCTGGTCCACTCCGGAGCCAGAGCAGTCCGCTCCACCGGGATCTAGTCTAGCTCCGGTCAGCGGCTCAACTCCGGAGCCAGAGCAGTCCGCTCCACCGGTGCCTGATTCAGCTCCGGTCAGCGGCTTCACTCCGGAGCCAGAGCAGTCCGCTCCACCGGTGCCCAGTCCAGCTCCGGTCAGCGGCTCCAGTCCAGACCATGACGTCAGCCCCTCTCCAGGTTCGGGGTCTCCCACACCAGGGTCCAGACAGGGCCTGGCGTATCGTGGGAGGAAGGAGAGGGGAAGCAGCGCGCCGAGGTCCAGACCAGACCAGGGGAGCAACAGGGAGGCGGAGAGTGAGAGGTCGTCACGCCCCGAGCCGGATCCGCCTCCGAGGCGGAATGCCCACCCGGCCCCTACCCTGTTATGTTTATGTTGTGCGGTCGGAGTCCGCACCTTTGGGGGGTGGGGGAGGGTACTGTCACGCCCTGACTCAGGGGACGCTTAAATGTTGAGTCAGGGTGTGTATATTCTTTGTTGTGCGTTTTCTATGTTTGTATTCTAGTATGTGTAGTTCTATGTTGGCCGGTGTGGTTCCCAATCAGAGGCAGCTGTCGCTCGTTGTCTCTGATTGGGGATCATACTTAGGCAGCCTATTGGCACTAGTGGGTTGTGGGATCTTGTTCCGGGTAAGGTTTGTTGTGTGTTAAACCTTAGGACTTCACGTGTCGTGTGTTTATTCAGTTTAAATAAACATGTACGCATATCACGCTGCGCCTTGGTCTGACCCGTCATTAAACTAACGTGACAATAAGGTGTACTTTTACCTGTTTTTTAAAATCTGATTCTACTGCTTGCATCAATTACCTGATGTGGAATAGAGTTTCATGTAGTCATAACTCTATGTAGTACTGTGCGCCTCCCATAGTCTGTTCTGGACTTGGGGATTGTGACGAGACCTCTGGTGGCATGTCTTGGGGGGTATGCATGGGTGTCTGAGCTGTGTGCTAGCAGTTTAAAACAGACAGCTCGGTACATTCAGCTTGTCAACACTTCTTACAAAAACAAGTAGTGATGACGTCAATCTCTCCTGACATGCATATCATTAATGTTAGCGCTCCGTGTACTTTTAAGGGCCAGCCGTGCTGCCCTGTTCTGAGCCAACTGCAATTTTCCCTCTTTGTGGCACCTGACCACACTACTGAACAGTAGTCTAGGTGCGACAAAACTAGGGCCTGTAGGACCTGCCTTGTTGATAGTGTTATATTATTATTTATTATTATAGTGTTGTTAAGAAGGCAGAGCAGTGCTTTATTATGTTCCCCATCTTAGCTACTGTTGTATCAATATGTTTTGTTTGTAAAGACAGGATGCATGAGGTATTGACATTGTCTCTACATTTCCCTTATATACTCTCACAAGCCTATTACTCTGTTGGAACTAATTATGCCAACTTCTAGGACACTTCACTTTTCAGTCACAGAGACTACACTGAGGGTACAAAACATTAGGAACACCTGCTCTTTCCATGACATAGACTGACCAGGTGAACGCTATGATCCCTTATTGATGTCACTTGTTAAATCCACTTCAATCAGTGTAGATGAAGGGGAGGAGACATGGATTCAAACATTAAAACTTGAGACAATTGAGACATGGATTGTGTATGTGTGCCATTCAGAGGGTGAATGGGCAAGACAAAACATTTAAGTGTCTTTGAACGGGGTATGGTAGTAGGTGCCAGGCACACTGCAACATGGGCCAGCATCCCTGTGGAACGCTTTCAACACCTTGTAGAGTCCATGCCCCGATGAATTGAGGTTGTTTTGAAGACAAAAGGTTCTGCAACTCAATATTAGGAAGGTGTTCCTAATGTTTTGTACACTGTTTTGTATATTCTGTATCTAAATAGTTCAGCCGGAGCATATTAATACTCTGTAATCATAATGATCGTTTATGGTAAATCTAAAGGGTTAAATGTAGAAATGTCAAACCTAAGCCCTGGAGTAAACTGGTTAAGGCTGTTCTATCTTGTGTCATTCATCTGCAAGATGTTCATCAGGCCTGGGCTTTCTCTGTGAGCTCCTTGCAGTTTGGGAAAGGGAGATTTTGACCATATAAGGAAATGTCATGCATGATCTCCTTATCACTTCCATCTAAGTAACTAAAGCGTTGAATGAACTTGACACTTTTACCGTGGAACGAACAATATGTTTTTGACACTAATGGTGCAGTGGAAACTGGTCTAAAAGGAGTGAACAAATATTAAAGCGATTGAGATGTTGTAAAAGATTAATACAGGCAGTGTGATGCCAACAATCCCATTTGATTAAGCCCAATGTTTTCTCCATCTTGGATTCAGCAATATTCCATGTAACAAATGGCCTAGCAAGTGAAGCACTCAAGCCCAACCTTACACTGAAAAGAAGCTGCAACACTTGATCCCATAGCAAGAAGTTAAGTTGTTTGATGAACCACTGAATTATTAGATTATTTGTCTGTTAACTGCTTCTACTGTCACGATTTAACTAGATATGAACCCAAATGCAGACAACTACACAGAGCCAGAGAAGGTTTAACAGGTTTATTTACAACGTGCAATTGTCCAGGTTTCCAAAAATAGGGGAAGAGCAAGTCCAGGTTTACAGGGAGGGTAACAGATCCAGGTTCTGAGCAGGAGTGGTACCGTAACGTCCTAGTGTCCGTGGTGAGTCCAAAAGGGAGGTCCGGTAGTGGAAAGCAGGATGGTGGTGGCAGGAGTGAAGCGGAGGCAGGAGTCAGGTTCCAATAATCTGTGACACAGGAGAAAAGTAAATAGAACAGGCCAAAAACACAAAGAGCGAAAACAAGCAGGTTGCGTCAACAGCGAGACTAACATGGTCGTCTTGACTATGATCTGACGATGAGTGGCAAGTTTGACCGGGTCTTTAAGGCTGAGGTGATTATGGTGAATGAGCTGCAGCTGGAACCCTGACTCCCGCACACCAGACTTCACTCCTGCAATCAAGGACAGACAGAGGGGAGGGAGAGAGCAGAGAGAGAGCTACCTAGCAGCAGTAGGCCTAACATCTACATCCTTTTACAGCTGTATGTAATGAAACTAATTACAGCCCTGCACAGTTATTGGCCTATACCACTAATCAGAATAAACATGTACACACATGTTTCGCAAGCTTCCAATTTGGCAATACAAAAGAGATTCTTAAGAATAAATGACGTTGGGAGTGACTAGTGGGAGGTATGGGTCGGGAGACGGCGTGGGAGGGAGGGTTGGGTATAACTGAGATAAGAGAAGTGGTCGTTAACATGTGATTCACAGTAGTCTGAATGTTGACTCTATGGCTGCATCCCAGCCCTTATCACATACTGTTGCACATTCATGAAGACCTGTAAACCACTTCCTGTCCTAGCCTTCCCTACTTATGGCCAACCTGTATATCATATCAATTAATGAGAATAGGTGAAGCAGTGTAAAATGTGGTTAACCCCGCTCTTTTATGTCAATTTAATTCAATATGATCCTCCCAGAACAAGCCTTAACCTTTTAAAGTAGGCACTTATCTGTATTTAGATTTCTGGCAGTAATCCAAACGAAACTTTATGCTAGTTCCTCTTGCCCCATGCTTAACTGGGTGGCATTTAGCATTTGCATGCTTAGAGCCTTGCGAGCTTTGGCAACGTGCCTCTACTTGAAGTTTTAAAAAAAGATTGAAGTATGGATGGGATAAGAATTGGTGAAACACAGTCAATGGAGCATTGTAACTGACAAGGTCGGTTTAATTAAGGAATGTATGCAATACCTGACCTTTCCACGCCCTACAGCAGCTTTTCTCTGCTTTGTATTTGTGAATGCATGGTGAATTCATCCACCCAAAGTGTTATGCAAGCAATCAAAGCGAGAGCCAGATGCTTTTCACCCCACAGATAAGAAAAACAGATGGGTGAGCTTTGAGGCGGAAGCTACAAGCTATCGCTTCCCACAGAAGGCACAGCTAGGGCTCAGCTAACCCGGATTTACATCTATGGCAACTTGGATTGCTGATCAGATTTACTACAGCTATGATAAAGAAGACACTTCCTTCTTTTGATAAAGAAGATCCCCTCTGGTCTTTTATGATTTTGAACAATTACAGTATCATGATTGAGTAGGATATTTGGCATCAGGTATCCAAATACCCATTGTCTGTTCCTCAACACAAACATTGCCTTCTATGCTGTGCTAAAGGGAGAGGATCAAACATGAGCTTCTCTCACTTGCCCTCTCAGTGACCCTTTTGCTTAACACTCATGGATGTGCAACTATTTGGGATAATAGTTGTAGTGAACCTCTCTCTCTCTGGGATTTGCTCACATCGTATTTGCCTTTTTAAGAATTAACCCTGAGGAGTTTGGTTGAACATGCCAAACATTAACCAGGGATCGCAAATGTTGAAAGTGAATTTAGTAGGGCCCCAATACAGAGCCTTGGGGAATACCAATAATCAAATAATGTCCATCCATGATGCCTAATTATTTTCAATAAAATCACTTCTGTGCTGGCACAGCTTAAAGACACTGAAGCAGAAGCCGCACCAGTGTGTACAACTAATTCACAAGTTGTAATAAAGAACATTCCTTGGTCCAAAGAATAGCTCTACTTGGTCATCCTTACCATTAGCATGTGAGTTTGCGATAGCTCATGTATATCTCCTTGAAAGTCAACCAAGTGTGCTATCAAGCAAACTGCAGTAGTGAATCATCATCACTAGTTCATTGGTAATCCTTTGGCAATGGAGTGGCTATGAAACCACAGGTGTGATGTGTCAATATAGCTTCAGGCAAGTTTTCGCAACTGTTTCAATTTCTCAGTTGAAAGGTCATGTTGAATGGTGAACTCCAATCAATTGCTAAATCGAACAAAAGCATTATTTAACAGTAATAACAATGCACATTAAATCGCCTTACCCACACAGAACTCCGCTACTACATTGTATGTTGTTTGAGTGTGGGGCTGAAAGAAAGGCATGTGATCAATGGCATGTAATTAACACACACATGCTGCTTTTGTGCCTATGTTCTTTTGAGCTGTGTGTAAGGGGTGTGTTCATATTTATTTATCCTGCCCCTTACATACCAAAAGTCAACTCCATACCAAGTCATGGCCATTTTGATTAGCCACCTCCAGTTGCTTAAAATCACTCCCATTCACCTACTCCCATTCTGGACTTGCCTCTTGTCAGCCCGGCCCTTGATGAATGAACGATTAACTCAAGTCACTGGCTGCTCAAATCTTTCTATGCAAAATCCTACTTCCTTACATCACTATGGTTTTAATTGCCTGAAATCGTATGTATCTAACTTTAAAGTATTGATCTACACATGCACAATTCAGTTATTATCGTGTAGGTGGAAGTATCAGTGTCACGGTTTCGGCCAAGGCTGCTCCTCCTCCTTGTTCGGGCAGGCTTCGGCGGTCGTCGTCTCCGGAGTACTAGCTGCCACCGTTCGATGTTTCATGTTTGTTTGGTTTTGTCTGTTTGTAACACCTGTCCCTTGTTAGTGTTTGATTGTGTTCCCTATTTAGTTTCGTCATTTGGGTCAGGTGTTATGTGTGATTGTTTTTGTCAGCTGTTCGTGTTCATGGGATTTTGCTCTCTTTCTGTGTATTTTGAGAGTCCGCACTGCGTGCGCTTTTCCTTGTTTTACGCACTGTGTTGTGTGCGTTTTTGTCGTTCTTGCCTCCCGGTTGGGTTGGCTATTTTCTCCTGTTTGGAGTTGTTTTGCACCACTAAAAGACTTTTGACGAACTCTTGTGTGCCTGCGCTTGATTCCCTACACCACATCCACACTCAGCGATCGTGACAGAATCACACAACACCCATGGAATCAGCAGGAGCAACCGTGCCAACAGCAAGCATGGAAGAATGTCTTCGTGGGCAGGAGGACCGGATTAACCAGGTCTGTCATGCCCTGGAGGGGGTGATGAACACTCTCCACCGATGGGAAACCAGCGGGGTACCCACGGCCCCACCTACCGGACCATCCCCATCGGTCAGTCCTCCTGTCCAACTTCCGGAACCCAGTGGGATTCGGCTCTCGCTCCCGAGGGCGTACGACGGCTCCGCTGCCGGGTGTCAAGGGTTCCTGCTGCAAGTGGAGCTCTACCTCGCCACCGTACACCCGGCGCCCTCGGGACACGAGAGCGTCTCAGCCCTCATCTCCTGTCTCACCGGCAAGGCGTTGGAGTGGGCCAACGCCGAATGGAGGAGAATGGACGCCGCTACCACTACCTATGCGGAGTTCTCCCGCCGCTTCCGTGCTGTGTTTGACCATCCACCGGAAGGGAAGGCGGCGGGGGAGCGTCTGTTCTACCTCCGACAGGGGATGAGGAGCGCCCAGGACTTTGCTTTGGAATTCCGGACTCTAGCGGCCGATGCAGGGTGGAATGAGCGGGCCCTCATAGACCACTTCCGTTGCAGCCTCCGGGAGGACGTCCAGAGAGAGTTGGCGTGCAGGGACACCTCGTTGACGTTTGACCAACTTGTCGACATGGCCATTCGGCTGGATACCCTGCTCGCCACCCGTGGACGTCCCGGGTGGGGTTCGCCCATTTCACCCTCCAGCACCTCCGAGCCGAGCCCTATGGAGCTCGGGGGTGCTGGCGCTAGAGAACGGAGGAGTAGGAACCCGAGGGGGGCCGTTCCCTGCACTAACTGTGGCCGTGGAGGGCACACCGCGGCTAGGTGTTGGGGAGGGTCCCCCGGTGGAGGAGAAGGCAGGTCACGCATTGGGGGGTCCCCCCAGGTGAGTAGGCGCCCTACTTACCCAGAGCTTTCTGTCGTTCACCTAACCTTGCCTGTTTGTTTTCCACAGGTTGCACCTCGTTCCCAGCATAAGGCGCTGGTAGATTCAGGCGCAGCTGGGAATTTTGTAGATCGCCAGTTCTGTGTAGAGTTAGGGATTCCTCTCCTTCCCGTTGATAAGCCTTTCCCTGTTCATGCCCTAGATAGCCGTCCGTTAGGATCTGGGTTGATTAGGGAGGTCACGGCACCCCTTAAGATGATGGCGCAGGAGGGTCATGAGGAGACGATTCAGCTCTATCTGATTGACTCTCCTGCGTATCCGGTAGTGCTGGGCCTTCCCTGGTTGATGACCCATGACCCTACTATTTTGTGGCGAGAGAAAGCTCTTAAAGGGTGGTCTGCCCAGTGTGAGGGGCGGTGTCTGGGTGTTTCCATAGGGGCGACCTCGGTGGAAAGTCCGAATCTAATGCCAGCACTGCATATTCCCCCCGAGTATGAGGATTTGAAACTGGTGTTTAGTAAAACTAGGGCGGCGCAGCTGCCACCTCATAGACTGGGGGATTGTGCGATAGATCTCCAGTCAGGAGCAGCTCTCCCGCGGAGCCATGTGTATCCCTTGTCTCAAGAGGAGAGGAAGGCAATGGAGACGTACATCGCTGAGTCTCTGAGACAGGGGCCGATACATACGGGCCTCCACTTCACCCGCTTCCTCGAGTTTCTTTTTTGTGAAGAAAAAGGATGGAGGTCTGCGCCCGTGTATTGATTACCGCGGTCTCAATCAGATTACGGTGAAGTACAGCTATCCACTTCCTCTGATTGCGACTATGACGGAGTCATTGCACGGTGCTCAGTTCTTTACAAAATTGGATCTCAGGAGCGCATATAACTTGGTGCGCATTAGAGAGGGCGATGAATGGAAGACAGCGTTTAGCACGACTTCCGGACATTACGAGTATCTAGTCATGCCATATGGGTTAATGAATGCTCCCTCTGTCTTCCAATCCTTCGTCGATGAGATTTTCCGGGACATGCAGGGACAGGGAGTAGTCGTGTACATAGACGATATTCTGGTGTACAGTCCTACCCGAGCAGAGCATGTAGCCCTGGTGCGCCGAGTATTGAGGAGGCTGTTGGAGCATGACCTATATGTCAAGGCAGAGAAATGTCTGTTCTTTCAGAAGTCGGTCTCCTTTCTGGGTTATCAGTTGTCTGCGTCAGGGGTGAAGATGGAGGTAGACCGGGTGTCAGCTGTGCGTAATTGGCAGACCCCAACCACTGTGAAGGAGGTGCAACAGTTCTTGGGTTTTGCAAATTATTACCGGATTTATCCGGGGTTTTGGACAGGTGGCAGCTCCCATAACGTCTCTGTTGAAGGAGGGTCCGGTGCGCTTGCGGTGGTCAGCTGAGGCGGACAGGGCTTTTGGGAAACTGAAGGACCTGTTTACCTCGGCGCCGGTGTTGGCGCATCCGGATCCCTCTTTACCTTTCCAGGTAGAGGTGGACGCGTCAGAGGCCGGTATAGGGGCCGTTCTTTCCCAACGTTCTGGCACACCACCTAAACTCCGTCCCTGTGCGTTTTATTCTAAAAAGCTCAGTCCGGCGGAGCGGAATTATGACGTAGGAGACAGGGAGCTGTTAGCCGTGGTACAGGCCCTAAAGGTGTGGCGGCATTGGCTTGAGGGGGCTCAACACCCTTTCCTCATTCTAACTGACCACCGTAACCTGGAATACATCCGGGCAGCTAGGAGACTGAATCCTCGCCAGGCCCGCTGGACTATGTTTCTAGCCCGGTTTGTGTTTAAAATTACTTACATCCCTGGGTCCCAGAACGGGAAGGCAGATGCTCTGTCTCGGCGGTATGACGCGGAGGAGAGGTCCGTTGAGCCCACTCCCATACTACCAGAGTCTTGTCTGGTTGCACCGGTGGTGTGGGAGGTTGATGCCGAGATCGAGCGGGCGTTACGCACCGACCCAAGTCCTCCACAGTGTCCAGTGGGTCGGACGTACGTTCCGCTCGAGGTACGCGATCGCCTCATTTATTGGGCTCATACGTCCCCCTCCTCTGGACATCCGGGTATCGGCCGGACAGTTCACTGCCTTAGCACGAAGTACTGGTGGCCAACGTTAGCTAGGGATGTGAGGATTTATGTCTCCTCCTGTTCGGTGTGTGCCCAGTGTAAGGCGCCCAGACATTTGCCCAGGGGTAAGCTACAACCCCTGCCCGTTCCACAACGACCCTGGTCCCACCTCTCGGTGGATTTTGTTACCGACCTTCCCCCCTCACAGGGGAATACTACCATCCTGGTCGTTGTGGATCGGTTCTCGAAGGCCTGTCGTCTCCTTCCCATGCCGGGTCTACCCACTGCCCTACAGACCGCTGAGGCTCTGTTTACCCATGTCTTCCGGCATTACGGGGTACCCGAGGATATAGTGTCTGATCGAGGCCCCCAGTTCACCTCCAGAGTGTGGAGAGCGTTTATGGAACGGTTGGGGGTTTCGGTAAGCCTTACCTCGGGTTACCATCCGCAGAGTAATGGGCAGGTTGAACGTGTTAACCAGGATGTGGGTAGGTTTCTGAGGTCTTATTGCCAGGGCCGGCCGGAGGAGTGGGCGAGATACGTTCCTTGGGCCGAGATGGCACAGAACTCTCTCCGCCACTCCTCCACCCAACTAACCCCTTTCCAGTGTGTGTTAGGGTACCAGCCGGTTCTGGCACCTTGGCACGAGAGCCAGATCGAGGCCCCTGCGGTGGATGAATGGGTGCGGCGCTCGGAGGAGACATGGAACGCTGCCCACGTACATCTGCAGCGGGCCATCCGTCGGCAGAAAACGAGCGCCGATCTCCACCGCAGTGAGGGGCCTGTGTACGCACCTGGAGATCGAGTCTGGCTCTCGACCAGAAACCTGCCCCTCCGCCTGCCCTGCCGGAAGCTGGGTCGGCGGTTTGTGGGGCCATTCAAAGTCCTGAGGAGGTTGAACGAGGTGTGTTACAGGTTAGAACTGCCAATTGACTATAGGAATATTAACCCCTCGTTCCATGTGTCTCTCCTCAGGCCGGTGGTAGCTGGTCCACTCCAGGAGTATGAGATAGAGGAGACTCCTCCGCCCCCGTTGGACATCGAGGGGGCTCCGGCGTACACTGTGAGGTCCATCCTTGATTCGAGACGCCGGATGGGGGGTCTTCAATATCTCGTGGAGTGGGAGGGGTACGGCCCGGAGGAGCGGTGCTGGGTGCCAAGGAGGGACATATTGGACCAGTCCCTGCTGACCGAGTTCCATCGGGGTCATCCCAGCCGAGGCCGGGGTCGGCGCACGGCTGGAGCCGCGCGTCAAGGGGGGGGT
Organism: Coregonus lavaretus; assembly: GCF_964263955.1. Classification (NCBI taxonomy): domain Eukaryota; kingdom Metazoa; phylum Chordata; class Actinopteri; order Salmoniformes; family Salmonidae; genus Coregonus; species Coregonus lavaretus. The sequence continues at coordinate 9,694,623 of NC_140015.1, read as the reverse complement.
ACTGTCACGGTTTCGGCCGAGGCTGCTCCTCCTCCTTGTTCGGGCAGGCTTCGGCGGTCGTCGTCTCCGGAGTACTAGCTGCCACCGTTCGATGTTTCATGTTTGTTTGGTTTTGTCTGTTTGTAACACCTGTCCCTTGTTAGTGTTTGATTGTGTTCCCTATTTAGTTTTGTCATTTGGGTCAGGTGTTATGTGTGATTGTTTTTGTCAGCTGTTCGTGTTCATGGGATTTTGCTCTCTTTCTGTGTATTTTGAGAGTCCGCACTGCGTGCGCTTTTCCTTGTTTTACGCACTGTGTTGTGTGCGTTTTTGTCGTTCTTGCCTCCCGGTTGGGTTGGCTATTTTCTCCTGTTTGGAGTTGTTTTGCACCACTAAAAGACTTTTGACGAACTCTTGTGTGCCTGCGCTTGATTCCCTACACCACATCCACACTCAGCGATCGTGACAATCAGCATACGATAGAATTGTGAGTGTAGAGAGCACGATGTTAAAAGCTCCAGTGTGGTAGAAAGAAATTACAGAAGTGTGTTTCATGGACGCAGGGTGGCAGTGTGGAGTGTGTGGATAGCTCTGCAGTGTACAGGTGACAGTGTTACTTAAGGGAATTCATTTGTTATGGAAGAGGAGGTGGCAGAAGTGTATCTACAGCAGTGTTACAGGTCCTTATCTGCGTTAAAATGGAGCTATTGCGAATGAGAAAACGGCCAGTTGTTTCACATTTTTTATATTTTTGGACAAAAACTGGAAAACTGAAAAATGGCTTGATTATTGTTATCTTGCTTGAAATGTAGATTTTCACATGTGGGTGGGATTAAATGTGAAATGCCTGTCATTGGCCAAATGCACAGCCAACAATTCCTCCCAAGCAACAAAAAAGTATATTATAATACATTGAACAAAAATATAAACGCAACATGTAAAGTGTTGGTCCCATGTTTCATTAGCTGAAATAAAATTCCATACGCACAAAAAGCGTATTACTCTCAAATGTTTTGCACAAATTTGTTTACATCCCTGTTAGTGAGCATTTCTCCTTTGCCAAGATAATCCATCCACCTGACAGGTGTGGCATATCAAGAAGCTGATTAAACAGCATGATCATTACACAGGTGCACTTTGTGCTGGGGACAATAAAAGGCCACTTTAAAATGTGCATTTTGGTCACACAACACAACGCCACAAATGTTTCAAGTTTTGAGGGAGCGTGCAATTGGCATGCTGACTGCAGAAATGTCCACCAGAGCGGTTGCCAGATAATTGAATATTCATTTCTCTACCATAATTTGGCAATACGTCCAACCGGCCTCACAACCGCAGACCACGTGTAACCACGCCAGCCCAGGACCTCCACATCCAGCTTCTTCACCTGCGGGATCGTCTGAGACCAGCCACCCGGACAACTGATGAAACTGTGGGTTTGCACAAACTGTCAGAAACCGTCTCAGGGAAGCTCATCTACGTGCTCGTCATCCTCACCAGGGTCTTGACCTGACTACAGTTCGGTGTCGTAACCAACTTCAGTGGGCAAATGCTTACCTTCGAAGGCCACAGGTATGCTGAAGAAGTGTGCTCTTCACGGATGAATCCCGGTTTCAACAGTACTGGGCAGATGGCAGATGGCGTCATGTGGGCGAGTGATTTGTGAACAGAGTGCCCCATGGTGGCGGTGGGGTTATGGCAGCATTTCTCAAACTCGGTCCTCGGGACCCCAAGGGGTGCAAGTTTTGGTTTTGCCGTGACACTACACAGCTGATTAAAATTATAAAAGCTTGATGATTAGTTGTTTATTTGAATCAGCTGTGTAGTGCTAGGGCAAAAAACTAAATGTGCACCCCTTGGGGTCCCGATGACCGAGTTTGGTAAACCCTGCATTATGGTATGGGCGGGCATAAGCTACGGGCAATGAACACAATTGCATTTTATTGATGGCAATTTGAATGCACAGAGATACCGTGAAGAGATCCTGAGGCACATTGACGTGCCATTCATCCGCTGCCATCACCTCATGTTTCAGCAGGATAATGCATGGCCGCATGTCGCAAGGATCTGTACACAATTCCTGGATGCTGAAAATCTCCCAGTTTTTCCATGGCCTGCATACTCACCAGACATGTCAACCATTTAGCATGTTTGGAATGCTCTGGATCGACGTGTACGACAGCGTGTTCCAGTTCCAGCCAATATCAATGAACTTCGCACAACCATTGAAGAGGAGTGGCGAGAGGGACAACAATCAACAGCCTGATCAACTCTATGCGAAGGAGATGAGTTGCGCTGCATGAGGCAAATGGTGGTCACACCAGATACTGACTGGTTTCCGGATCTACGCCCCTACCTTTTTTTTGAAGGTATCTGTGATCAACAGATTCATATCTGTATTCCCAGTCATGTGAAATCCATAGATTAGGGCCTAATGAATGTATTTAAATTGACTGATTTCCTTATATGAACTGTAACTCAGTAAAATCTTTGAAATAGTTTCATGTCATGTGTATATTTTTGTTCAGTGTATATTTTCAGAGTAGCTTCCCCATCACTGTTTATTCATGGCCTGAGCTCTGTAGTGTAGACAGTACCTTACTACCTCACTAAACATGTTTTTGCTGTCACCTGTTTAGATGGTGTCATTGGAATTAAATAGCATGACTCAACAAAGGGTGTGTTTATAAATTCACTCTGGAGTGCCAGAGTGCGCTCAGAGTTTGCTCTGGGCATTAGTAAATTCAGAGCTTTGTCAGATTGTCCGTTAGTAAATTCAGAGCGTTTCGCTCTCGTAGCATTCAGAGCGCACACTGGACGCTCTGGCCGAGTAGTAGGGTTGATCCTAGCGTTCTGACCTCACAACGGCAGTCAAGCACTTAAGCTAACTGGCTAAAGTTGGCTAGCTTTCTAGCTACTTCCAGACACAAATGAGAAAACACCTCACTCTGACCATTTTACTCACCCTAGCAGAGGTGGTTAGGCTGTTTTCGTGTTATCTAGAGCGTTGGTGACTAACTGTGCTGCTGGAAACAGTTTAATAATGGGGTTTTTTGCCGACGTTTATGGACACCGGTCATTTTAAACGGGCATCAGTTATTCTGCTCTCTGGCACACTCAGACGAGCGTCGGAGTAGATAGCCAGAGTGAAATTAGGAACGCACCCAACGCCAGTTTGTTTCATGTTTGAATAAAGTACACACTTCAAATACACATTTGAAATGTAGCACAATAAAACGAAATAAGATGAGAATTATATTTCAGAACAAGTGTTTTCATAAGTGTGAAGTAATAACAGGTTTTTTTCATCATTAAAAACAATATCAAGTTATAAGTAATCAGAAGCTTTATTTGATTTCAAACTACTAAAATACATCTAAAAGTTATACTAACTTGCGTAAATGTGTCAAATGAGATGACTCGCTGACTCACTCCACAACTAAACACCTAAATGCATATACTGCCATCTTCTGGACAAATTAAGTGTAAGCGCGTTACAAGGAAACTGAATGCAATAAGATAAAATTGTTTGGCATAGAACAAATTCCATCACCTCTGCATCCCTATACCTATTTCAGAGTATATTTCAGAACTTTTTAGATTACTGTTCAAACAGAAACCTCAGTGCATTACTTATTCACAGCAATGATGAAAGGCACATTAACAGGAATTATTGCGGACAGTCATGCTATGAAAACATGTTTTCTAGCATGAAGGTGCATTGTGATACTGGTCATTTAAAGGCATTAATGCTCCTTTGATGGAATGCAATGTAATAGATACAGTTGAAGTCGGAAGTTTACATACACTTAGTTTGGAGTCATTAAAACTTGTTTTTCAACCACTCCACACATTTCTTGTTAACAAACTATAGTTTTGGCAAGTCTGTTACGACATCTACTTTGTGCATGACACAAGTAATTTTTCCAACAATTGTTTACAGACAGATTATTTCACTTATAATTTACTGTATCACAATTCCAGTGGGTCAGACGTTTACATACACTAAGTTGACTGTGCCTTTAAACAGCTTGGAAAATTCCAGAAAACGATGTCATGGCTTTAGAAGCTTCTGATAGGCTAATTGACATCATTTGAGTCAATTGGAGGTGTACCTGTGGATGTATTTCAAGGCCTACCTTCAAACTCAGTGCCTCTTTGCTTGACATCATGGGAAAATCTAAAGAAATCAGCCAAGACCTCAGAAAGAAAATTGTAGACCTCCACAAGTCTGGTTCAACCTTGGGAGCAATTTCCAAATGCCTGAAGGTACCACGTTCATCTGTACAAACAATAGTACGCAAGTATAAACACCATGGGACCACACAGCCGTCATACCGCTCAGGAAGGAGACGCGTTCTGTCTCCTAGAGATGAACGTACTTTGGTGCGAAAAGTGCAAATAAATCCCAGAACAACAGCAAAGGACCTTGTGAAGATGCTGGAGGAAACCGGTACAAAAGTATCTATATCCACAGTAAAACGAGTCCTATATCGACATAACCTGAAAGGCCGCTCAGCAAGGAAGAAGCCACTGCTCCAAAACCGCCATAAAAAAGCCAGACTACGGTTTGCAACTGCACATGGGGACAAAGATCGTACTTTTTGGAGAAATGTCCTCTGGTCTGATGAAACAAAACTGTTTGGCCATAATGACCATCGTTATGTTTGAAGGAAAAAGAGGGTTGCTTGCAAGCCAAAGAACACCATCCCAACCGTGAAGCACGGGGGTGGCAGCATCATGCTGTGGGGGTGCTTTGCTGCAGGAGGGACTGGTGCACTTCACAAAATAGATGGCATCATGAGGAAGGAAAATTATGTGGATATATTGAAGACAGATCTCAAGACATCAGTCAGGAAGTTAAAGCTTGGTCGCAAATGGGTCTTCCAAATGGACAATGACATCAAGCATACTTCCAAAGTTGTGGCAAAATAGCTTAAGAACAACAAAGTCAAGGTATTGGAGTGGCCATCACAAAGCCCTGACTTCAATCCTATAGAAAATGTGTGGGAAGAACTGAAAAAGCATGTGCAAGCAAGGAGGCCTACAAACCTGACTCAGTTACACCAGCTCTGTCAGGAGGAATGGGCTAACATTTACATTTTAGTCATTTAGCAGATGCTCTTATCCAGAGTGACTTACAGTTAGTGAATACATTTTTTCATACTGGCCCCCCGTGGGAAACAAACCCACAACCCTGGCGTTGTAAGCGCCATGCTCTACCAACTGAGCTACACAGGCTACACCCAAGTTATTGTGGGAAGCTTGTGGAAGGCTACCCAAAACCTTTGACCCAAGTTAAACAATTTAAAGGCAATGCTAACAAATACTAATTGAGTATATGTAAACTTCTGACCCACTGTGAATGTGATGAAAGAAATAAAAGCTGAAATAAATCATTCTCTCTACTATTATTCTGACATTTCACATTCTTAAAATAAAGTGGTGATCCTAACTGACCTAAGACAGGGAATTTTTACTAGGATTAAATGTCAGGAATTGTGAAAAACAGAGTTTAAATGTATTTGGCTAAGGTGTGTGTAAACTTCCGACTTCAACTGTAAGTAATGCATGCTCTAGAATGCCCTTCAAGCCAATCAGAAACAAGTATTAAACAATGCCATGGTATAACACTAAATATCATTACATTTGAAATCAACCAGAGCTTGAAACCCTAGGCCTATTGTTTTGTCTATTTTTAGTTGACTTCTGGGTTGAAATGAAACAATAGCTGTTGATGACTATTGCGATGTAGGCCTAAATAGCTTCATTGATGATGAGTGATAAAGTATGGTCACATTTCATTTGCTCTGTTAAACCTACCCTTTGGAATGACTTCTATAGCAACAGTGAATATATTTCATTTTTAAGTGGAGATCTCTCAACAATCATTCTCACAATAGCTCATTGGTAACAAACATCATAGCTAAGCAGGGCTGGGCTTGGTTTAACCCTGGATGGGAGTCTGAAGGATAGCTGTAGATACATACATTCTCCAGTAGGAGGTGCTGCCCAGCCTATTGCTGTTGTTTTTTCTGATAGTGGATATAACGTTAAAGATCTGACGTAGTTTTAAAAGTACAAATTCAACATATTTTATACAAGGTTTGCCTGTTGAAATTTGGTTACCATAATGACATAATCCTGTGGTTGAAATTTTACCCTCAAAACAACAGTTGGTGACTTTTTACAAATCAAAAGTATTTTCCACGTAGATTCCAAGTTGAAACAACAATGTTGATTCAACCAGTTTGTGCCCAGTGGGTACAATCCTTTGCTATGATTATTTATTTATTTTGTCTCCCATGATATATTCTATTCAGCTCTCCTCTCCTGTTTCCTGCTCCAAGAGATCAACCAAGTGCTATTCACCAAGCATGGGCTCAGCTGTTTCACTCACCTGTGAGGAGAACCGTTCCACTGGCCGTCACTATTAGACATTGAGACCACATACAGTATGCATTTGCCTGTTGTCTTTTCTTTGTGGGTTTTGTCTTACACAGTCTATCCAGTCTAGTGCATTTTAGAGTTGAAGAGGACCAACTGCAGATACAAATGCTTGTTAGAGCATCTCAAAGACTAAATTCAGTACAGAATCAGTTTGACGAGGTGACAAACAGATTTTGTTTTACTACTGTAACATGAAGCAGTGAGAATTCTATTGTCCCCGTCAGGAGCCCAGGCTTTTGCCGTAGATGGTAGAGTTCTTGTCTCTGGACCACACAATCCTAAAATTGCATTCCGCTAAGACACTTCTCACTCCCTCTACATCGGTTGGCTACATTGGTGTCCAGGATGGGATCCTTTCGATTCACACCTATGGGGCCTGGGCATACGCATGCTCCTAGAGAGAGGGGGGAATACTGAAGCATGCGTTGATGAGTTCTACTGTTTCAATCAGAAGCTCAGGCTTTTGGCACTTCTCTCTCTATTGGTAGGGTACACTATATTTAGATATTTTAAATACTGCCTGAGACACCTTTGCTATTTTGCACATTATGGACAATATGGCTAACACTCAGTCATAGTTAGTAGTAGAATAATGGATTGGCAAAAATGTGGCACCTTCAACATTTAGGTTAGTAGGAAAGTTAGGCTAATCATTTAAACCCACTAAATATATTCACATTCCCTAAACATTTAGCACAGTGGCTTGTGAAAGTATTCACCCCCCTTGGCATTTTTTGGGGGGTATGTATCATTTGATTTACAGAACATGCCTACTACCACTTTGGAAAAAAAAAATCTGGTGAAACAAACAAGAAATAAGACAAAAAAACGGAACTTGAACGTGCATAACTATTCACTAGCAGTATGCTTAGGGTCATTGTCCTGCTGGAAGGTGAACCTCCGTCCCAGTCTCAAATCTCTGGAAGACTGAAACAGGTATCCCTCAAGAATGTCCCTGTATTTAGCGGCATCCATCATTCCTTCAATTCTGACCAGTTTTCCAGTCCCTGCCGATGAAAAACATTGCCACAGCATGATGCTGCCACCACCATGCTTCACTGTGGGGATGGTGTTCTCGGGGTGATGAGAGGTGTTGGGTTTGTGCCAGACATAGTGTTTTCCTTGATGGGCAAAAAGCTTAATTTTAGTCTCATCTGACCAGAGTACCGTCTTCCATATGTTTGGGGAGTCTCCCACATGGCTTTTGGCGAACACCAAACATGTTTGCTTATTTTTTTCTTTAAGCAATGGCTTTTTTCTGGCCACTCTTCCGTAAAGCCCAGGTCTGTGGAGTGTACGGCTTAAAGTGGTCCTATGGACAGATACTCCAATCTCCGCTGTGGAGCTTTGCAGCTCCTTCAGGGTTATCTTTGGTCTCTTTGTTGCCTCTCTGATTAATGCCCTCCTTGCCTGGTCCGTGAGTTTTGGTGGGCGGCCCTCTCTCGGCAGGTTTGTTGTGGTGCCATGTTCTTTCCATTTTTTAATAATTGATTTAATTGTGCTCTGTGGGATGTTCAAAGTTTTGGATATTTTTTTATAACCCAACCCTGATCTGTACTTCTCCACAACTTTGTCCCTGACCTGTTTGGAGAGCTCCTTGGTCTTCATGGTGCCGCTTGCTCGGTGGTGCCCCTTGCTTAGTGGTGTTGCAGACTCTGGGGCCTTTCAGAACAGGTGTATATATACTGAGATCATGTGACAGATCATGTGACACTTAAATAAAGTCCACCTGTGTGCAATCTAACTAATTATGTGACTTCTGAAGGTAATGAATTGGTTGCACCAGATCTTATTTAGGGGCTTCATAGCAAAGGGGGTGAATACATATGCACGCACCACTTTTCCGTAATATATTTTTTAGATTTCACTTCACCAATTTGGACTATTTTGTGTATGTCCATTACATGAAATCCAAATAAAAATCCACCCGCCGTTTGGTGCGACGCAGACCTGGTGGAGAGCGTGGTGAAACGGAGAAGACATTGTCTGTCCTGTTGAGTTTTGATGCAGAGTCTTTGCTCGACAAGGTCAAGTTAGGATGTATTAGTTATCCTGTGAGAGCTTTTGTTCTGAAAATACTATGGTGTTTTAGGTGCCAAGTTTATGGTCATGTTGCAGTTGTGTGTAGGAGGGAGATTCCTAGATGTGAGAAGTGTGCAGGAGGGCATGAGACGAAGGAATGTGTAGTATCTTTGAAAGGCTGGTCATGGCTCACATTAACACCATTATATCAGAAACCCTAGACCCACTCCAATTTGTATACCGCCCCAACAGATCCACAGATGGTGCAATCTCTGTTGCACTCCACACTGCCCTTTCCCACCTGGACAAAAGGAACACCTACGTGTGTCACGTTCGTTGAGAGACGGGTCAGACCAAGGTGCAGCGTGATATGCATACATATTTATTTATACGAATAAACACTTGACAAAACAACAAAACAACGAAAACGTGAAGTCCTATGGGCTATACACACAACAAGCCTAACAGGAAACACAAACAAGATCCCACAACCAAGGTAGGCAACCAGGCTACCTAAGTATGATCCCCAATCAGAGACAACAAGCGACAGCTGCCTCTGATTGGGAATTGAAAAAAAATTCACACCCTGACCAAACCAACTAAAGACCACCAGGCTCTCAAGGCCAGGGCATGACAGTACCCCCCCCCCCCAAAGGTGCGTACTCCGGCCGCACCAACCTGACTCATTAGGGGAGGGTCCGGGTGGGCATTCAGCCTCGGAGGCGGCTCCGGCTCCGGGCATGACGACCTCTCCCTCTCTGCCTCCCCGTTGTACCCCTGGTCTGGTCTGGACCTCGGCGCGATGCTTCCCCTCTCCTTCCTCCCACGATGCACCAAGCCCTGTCTGGACCCTGGTGTGGGAGGCCCCGAACCTGGAGAGGGGCTGACGTCTGGGCCTGGAGTGGAGCTGCTGACTGAAGCTGAACTGGACCCCGGTGGAGCGGACTCCTCTGGCTCCGGAGTGGAACCGCTGACCGGAGCTGGACTGGGCACTGGTGGAGCGGACTGCTCTGGCTCCGGACTGGAACAGCTGACCGGAGCTGAACTGGACCCCGGTGGAGCGGACTGCTCTGGCTCTGGAGTGGAGCAGCTGACCGGAACTGGACTGGGAACACGCACCACTGGTCTGGTGCGAGGAGCAGGCACGGGTCATGCCGGACTGGAGACACGCACCACTGGTTTGGTGCGAGGAGCAGGTACGGGCCATGCCGGACTGGATACACGCACCACTGGTTTGGTGCGGGGAGCAAGTATGGAGCATACCGGGCTGGCGACACGCACCACTGGTTTGGTGCGGGGAGCAGGTATGGGCCGTACTGGACTGGATACACGCACCACTGGTCTGATGCGGGGAGCAGGTACGGGGAGTACCGGGCTGGCGACAGGCACCACTGGTTTGGTGCGAGGAGCTGGCACAGGCCGTACCGGGCTGTGGAGGCGCACTGGAGGTCTGGAGCATAGAGCTGGCACAACCCCTCCTGGCTGGATGCCCACTTCTGCACGGTACGTGCGTGGCGTTAGCACAGGACGCACTGGGCTGTGAACGCGCACTGGAGACACAGTACGTAGAACCGGCGCAGGATATGCTGGACCGAGGAGGCGTACTGGAGACCAGGAGCGTTGAGCCAGCACAACCCGTCCTGGCTGGATGCCCATTTTCGCACGGCACGTGCGTGGCGCTAGCGCAGGACGCACTGGACTGTGCAGGCGCACTGGCGAGCCTGCACGGTCACACGCTTCTTAGCGTGAATACGGGGAGTTGGCTCTGCTCTGAACCCTGGATCCGCCAACCACCCCATGTGCCCCCCAATTTTTTTTATTGGGGCTGCTTCTCGGGCTTTCTTTGTGACAGAGTCCTTTTAAGTCGCCGTTTCTCCTCTCCTACCCGGGCTTCTTCCTTCGCCAAGGGTCCTTTATCGGCTACACTCTCCTTCATTGCCTCCTGATAACGGACAACCTCCTCCTCAGTAATTCTCCCCCAACTAAGGATGACATCTACTAAGGTTACCTCCTGTTGAGTCCCAGGCGTTTGCTCCTTCTGGGCACGCTGCTTGGTCCTTGCTTGGTGGGATCTTCTGTCACGTTCGTTGAGAGACGGGAAAGACCAAGGTGCAGCGTGATATGCGTACATATTCATTTATACGAATAAACACTTGACAAAATAACAAAACAACGAAAACGTGAAGTCCTATGGGCTATACACACAACAAGCCTAACAGGAAACACAAACAAGATCCCACAACTACGGTAGGCAACCAGGCTACCTAAGTATGATCCCCAATCAGAGACAACGAGCGACAGCTGCCTCTGATTGGGATGTCACACCCAGCCAAACATAGAACTACAAAACTAGATACACACATAGAAATTCACACCCTGACCAAACCAACTAAAGACAACCGGGCTCTCAAGGCCAGGGCGTGACAACGTGAGAATGCTATTCATTGACTACAGCTCAGTGTTCAACACCATAGTGCCCTCAAAGCTCATCACTAAGCTAAGGACCATGGGACTAAACACCTCCCTCTGCAACTGGATCCTGGACTTCCTGACGGGCTGCCCCCAGGTGGTAAGGGTAGGTAACAACACATTTGCCACGCTGCTCCTCAACACGGGGGCCCCTCAGGGGTGTGTGCTCAGTCCCCTCCTGTACTCCCTGTTCACCCATGACTGCATGGCCAAGCACGACTCCATCACCATCATTAGGTTTGCCGACGACACAACAGTGGTAGGCCTGATCACCGACAACGATGAGACAGCCTATAGGGAGGAGGTCAGAGACCTGGCCGTGTGGTGCCAGGACAACAACCTCTCCCTCAAGGTGACCAAGCAAAGGAGATGATTGTGGACTACAGGAAAAGGAGGACCGAGCACGCCCCCATTCTCATCGACGGGGCTGTTGTAGAGCAGGTTGAGAGCTTCAATTTCCTTGGTGTCCACATCACCAACACACTATTATGGTCCAAACACACCAAGACATGAAGAGGGCACGACAAAGCCTATTCCCCCTCAGGAGACTGAAAAGATTTGGCATGGGTCCTCAGATCCTCAAAAAGTTATACAGCTGCACCATCGAGGGCATCCTGACTGGTTGCATCACCGCCTGGTATGGCAACTGCTCGGCCTCCGACCGCAAGGCACTACAGAGGGTAATGCGTACGGCCCAGTACATCACTGGGGCCAAGCTTCCTGCCATCCAGGACCTCTATACCAGGCGGTGTCAGAGGAAGGCCCTAAAAATTCTAGGTCCAAAAGGTCCAAAAGGCTTTTTAACAGCTTCTACCCCCAAGCCATAAGACTCCTGAACAGCTAATCAAATGGCTACCCGGACTATTTGCATTGTCCCCCACCCTCCCCACCCCCTCTTTTTACGCTGCTGCTACTCTCTGTTTATTATCTATGCATAGTCACTTTACCTCTACCCACATGTACATATTACCTCAAAAACTCGACTAACCTGTGCCCCCGCACATTGACTCTGTACCGGTACCCCCTGTTATAGCCTCGCTACTGTTATTTTACTACTGCTCTTTAATTTTTTTATGTTTTAATATTTTTTTACTTATCTATTTTTTACTTACCACTTATTTTTCTTAAAACTGCATTGTTGGTTAAGGGCTTGTAAGTAAGCATTTCACTGTAAGGTCTACACTTGTTTTATTCGGCACGTGACAAATACAATTTGATTTGATTTATCGGTGGAGAAAGTTGTGTGTGTAAGCTGTGGGGGTGCCCATGGGGCTGTAGATCGGAGGTGTCTGGGGAGAGAAAGGCAGGTTGTCTGCTGAAGTAGTGAAGAGAGTGGTAGAGGAATATGTGTACAGGGTGAAGGATCCTGACAGGATTCCTGTGAGTAGGCAGAGACCAATAGAGTGATGGGAAGAATATGTGCTTCAGTAAGGTGAGTTTCTTAGCTTTCATAGCCATGGTTGTGAACTGTACTGCAGAAATGGAATGTAAGTCACAGAAAATATAGGTTGTGGTGGCAGCTGCAGAGAAGTACTTGAGATTTCGTTTTACTGCAGAAGATTTGCAGGGGGTGTTGAGTGGTAGTGTTCTGTTCTCCCAGACCAATGTCCTGGAGTAGGATTAGATAGGGTTAAATAGTGGAATGGGTTGGTGTTTTTCTTTAATGAGGGCTAATATTTGGCAGGGTAATTTTCCCTTTTCCCAATTTTGTATTAGCGGAATTTAATGTAGGTAGTCTGTGAACGGCCTCACACTCCAGTACAGTAGGTGGCGGTGTATGCACCTAAAAGTTGGATGCAATCCGCCAACCCAATCTCAAAGAAGAAGATGACACATCTTTCTACACAGTATCTACATGCTTTTATTTGGGTTTGTATGCAAAGCATATGATTGAATGTTTCTTTAAGCCTGCAGTTAGTTACTTGAAATTAGACATATAGGGGGGTTTCATGGACAGAGTTTAATTTAAGTCAGGACTAGGCTAATTGGGCTCCTGAGTGGCGCAGTGGTCTAAGGCACTGCAAGTCTAATGACACTGCTGGTCCTGCTCACACTGCCCTACCCTATGCTTTGACTTCTTTCTCCCCTCTCTCTCCAGATAAAATCTTGCGACTTGTGACTGCAGGCCGCCCAACAACCTGCCCGCTTGACCCCATCCCCTCCTCTCTTCTCCAGACCATCTCCGGTGACCTTCTCCCCTACCTCACCTCGCTGATCAACTCATCCTTGACCGCTGGCTATGTCCCTTCCGTCTTCAAGAGAGTGAGAGTTGCACCCCTTCTCAAAAAACCAACACTCGATCCCACTGATGTCAACAACTACAGACCAGTATCCCTTCTTTCTTTTCTTTCCAAAACTATTGAGCGTGCCGTCTTTAGCCAACTCTCTTGCTATCTCTCTCAGAATGACCTTCTTGATCCAAACCAGTCAGGTTTCAGGACTGGTCATTCAACTGAGACTGCTCTTCTCTGTGTCACGGAGGCTCTCCGCACTGCTAAAGCTAACTCTCTCTCCTCTGCTCTTGTCCTTCTAGACCTGTCTGCTGCATTTGATACTGTGAACCATCAGATCCTCCTCTCCACCCTCTCCGAGCTGGGCATCTCCGGCGCGGCTCACTCCTGGATCGCGTCCTACCTGACCGGTCGCTCCTACCAAGTGGCGTGGCGAGAAGCTGTCTCCGCACCACGTGCTCTCACCACTGGTGTCCCCCAGGGCTCAGTTCTAGGCCCTCTCCTATTCTCCCTATACACCAAGTCACTCTGTCATATCCTCACATGGCCTCTCCTATCATTGCTACGCTGACGATACACAACTAATCTTCTCCTTTCCCCCTTCTGATAACCAGGTGGTGAATCGCATCTCTGCATGTCTGGCAGACATATCAGTATGGATGACGGATCACCACCTCAAGCTGAACCTTGGCAAGACGGAGCTGCTCTTCCTCCCGGGGAAGGACTGCCCGTTCCATGATCTCGCCATCACGGTTGACAACTCCATTGTGTCCTCCTCCCAGAGTGCGAAGAGCCTTGGCGTGACCCTGGACAACACCCTGTCGTTCTCCGCTAACATCAAGGCGGTGACCCGATCCTGCAGGTTCATGCTCTACAACATTCGGAGAGTACGACCCTGCCTTACACAGGAAGCGGCACAGGTCCTAATCCAGGCACTTGTCATCTCCCGTCTGGATTACTGCAACTCGCTGTTGGCTGGGCTCCCTGCCTGTGCCATTAAAACCCTACAACTCATCCAGAATGCCGCAGCCCGTCTGGTGTTCAACCTTCCCAAGTTCTCTCACGTCACCCCGCTCCTCCGCACACTCCACTGGCTTCCAGTTGAAGCTCGCATCTGTTACAAGACCATGGTGCTTGCCTATGGAGCTGTGAGGGGATCGGCACCTCTGTACCTTCAGGCTCTGATCAGTCGCTACATCCAAACGAGGGCATTGCGTTCATCCACCTCTGGCCTGCTGGCTCCCCTTCCTCTGCGGAAGCATAGTTCCCGCTCAGCCCAGTCAAAACTGTTCGCTGCTCTGGCACCCCAATGGTGGAACAAGCTCCCTCACGACGCCAGGACAGCGGAGTCACTCACCACCTTCCGGAGACATTTGAAACCCCACCTCTTTAAGGAATACCTGGGATAGGATAAAGTAATCCTTCTACCCCCCCCCCCCCCCCAAAAAATAAAATAAAAAAAATATTGTAAAGTGGTTATCCCACTGGCTATAGGGTGAATGCACCTATTTGTAAGTCGCTCTGGATAAGAGCGTCTGCTAAATGACGTAAATGTAATGTAAATCTCAGTGCTTGAGGCGTCACTACAGACCCCCTGGTTTGATTCCGGGCTGTATCACAACCGGCCGTGATTGGGAGTCCCATAGGGTGGCGCACAATTGGCCCAGCGTCGTCCGGGTTTGGCCGGTGTAGGCCGTCATTGTAAATAAGAATTTTTTCTTAACTGACTTGCCTAGTTAAATAAAGGTAGAAAAATAAAATAAATCTACTTAAATTAATCCAATGTAAAAAATGGCTTTCTGAGATGTTAACTTCAGATTAATTAGTTCTAGACTAGAGAGTCCCAGACTAAGGTAAGAAAGGACTAACCAGTTAATCTTTGTGAAGCCTGATTAGATTAACAAATGTGCACTTGGTGCTGACCCGAGAATGCTTCAAAAACCAGGGATGGGACACTAATACATAAGCATTGTTTGGAATTGGTGGAAGTCACCTAAATCAAACAATGGACGGAGGTAAAATAAAACTTTCAAAGAATTTCAGTGACTTAAAAAAAAAAAACTCTTGAAGCAAATTTTGTCAAACCACCCAGTTATCGAGAACAAACAGCATGATTGATCAACAGAAAACAAAAAGAATGCCCCGATAACCATTTTTTATGAATTCACGCTATAACAACTTCAGGTAAGATACAGTATTTATTGTTGGCCCACTTTTACAAAATCAGTGTCACTTTGAAATGTTAGTTTTCTTGTTTAACACAACACAGTGGGCCTAAATGTACTGTATTTGTGCGACAGAAATGTAACACAAACAATATCATACATAATTACAAGTGGTGACCCGTCATTTGGGCTTGCCTGTTTTGCATGTTATTTTAGCATTGATACGTGTCACATATCCGTTTGCAAACAATGTAAAAAAATATATACAGTGGGGAAGAAAAGTGTTTAGTCAGCCACCAATTGTGCAAGTTCTCCCACTTAAAAAGATGAGAGAGGCCTGTAATTTTCATCATAGGTACACGTCAGAAATCTTGCTTGTTTGTAGGTGACCAAATACTTATTTTCCACCATAATTTGCAAATAAATTCATTAAAAATCCTACAATGTGATTTTCTGGATTTTTTTTCTCATTTTGTCTGTCATAGTTGACGTGTACCTATGATGAAAATTACAGGCCTCTCTCGTCTTTTTAAGTGGGAGAACTTGCACAATTGGTGGCTGACTAAATACTTTTTTCCCCCACTGTATAAATCATTGAGTTAATAAAACCACAAACAAACATGGTCTCTTTTTTGTTTTCTTGAGTAAGGCAGCTCCAAAATGCAGGTTTCAGCCTAGCTCAGTGCTTTCTGTGGTGGTGGGGCAAGCCAGCAGAAAATACGGAGCGTTGCGCCGTGTTCAGTGTTCTGTCACTCATGGGGACACTAGTCACCGCCAAGTAGAAGGGTAGACCTCGAAAATTCGAACCCCTTGGGTGCTGCCATAGAGCTACATTAGAAGTGCCCTTCCAAGAAGGCTCAAGGTCATTGGCCCAGATAAAATGACGTCAAACAACGTTATATCTACAGTAGCTTTGATTGGACTGATCATGTCAACATCATACTTTCAAAATCTTAGCTAGCAGTCATCATCATGAATCAAGTCGACAATCTACTGCCAAATCCTTTTTAATCCTTGTCATGTGAAGAGAAATAATGAAGAGAAATTATAGATACAACGTATTGGCGCTCATCGGCTATTGGACATAAACATTACACAACAAGTTGGAAGGAATCGGTGACAGTGGCTAACTGCAAGCATTGCAAAGCAATCACTAGTCTGCTATTCAGTGGAGTGGCTATGTGGTCCCAAATCTGGGATTAAGGGGCTCTTTTCCAAGTTTAAAATGATAAACATTCAATGAAGCATGATTGGTGCCGCGCTCAAAACAACTGTTAACTCGGACTTCCAATGAGTTCAAGACAACTGGGAAGTCGGGAATAAACGAGCTCCGACTGGGAAAATACGTTTTGAATGGTCATCCAACTCGGAATTGTAAATCTGGCCTCTTTCTCTTTCTTTGATGACAAAATTTGCCCACGAAGGACCGCTGCGCCACCTTTCTGTTCAAGTGAGCACAGCACAACAAGGTGAGTCCAAAAATTTATTGTATGCTGCTGCATAAATGCTGTAATATGCCAGGGAGATATGTATACTGTAGCTAAGAAAGTAATACTAAGTGTATGTTGTGTAGTAAGATGTTAGTAGCCCTTGTGCCTCACCCTAATAATTTGGTCTATTTACCCCTCTTAATTTCACCTACTGTTCTGACTTGGTGGTGCACATGTAGCCTGTAACCGTTTTAAAGAAATATAATCATTGAATATTGTAAGAGCTTTCATTGTCTGCTTATATGCCCCCATTATTTATCCTATGGTTCTGACTTGATGTACAGGGAGAACACTGTAAGAACGGCCCATGTTCTGAATTCTGTCGCTGTACATTTCAAAAGTGCTAAACAAATAGTTATATTGACTCCGTCCATCATAGCTCGCTCATTAATGTCTTCATCGAAATTACGGATTGCCTCTTATCCGCTTATCGTCCCCTTATGCCATAGTTTGTACATCTCAATTGTCATTAGAAACCACATTTGTTTAAGCAAGTCAGCCATATCAGCTATGTTTTTTTAAAAGGCAGTAAATGAGAATGCATCCCATAATCTTATTTTTGCCCCACCAAGATTTACATGCTAAAATCGCCACTGATAATTACTAATATCATTTCTATACTGAACAAAAATATAAACATAACATGTAAAGTGTTGGTCCCATGTTTCATGAGCTGGAATAAAAGATCCCCCCAAAAAAATCAAACACACAAAAACCTTATTTCTAACAGGGATTGTTTACATCCCTGTTAGTGAGCATTACTCCTTTGCCAAGATAATCCATCCACCTGGCATATATGGCATATCAAGAAGCTGATAAAACGGTATGATCATTACACAGGTGCACCTTGTGCTGGGGACAATAAAAGGCCACTCAACACAATGCCACATATGCCTCAAGTTTTAAAGGAACTCGCAAATTGGCATGCTGACTGCAGGAATGTTACCAGAGCTGTTGCAGAGAATGTAATGTTAACTTCTCTACCTCAAGCCACCTCCAATGTTGTTTTAGAGAATTGGCAGTACGTCCAACCAGCCTCACAACCGCAGACCACGTGTAACCACGGCAACCCAGGACCTCAACATCTGGCTTCTTCACATGCGGGATCGTCTGAGACCAGCCAACCGGGCAGCTGATGAAACTGAGGAGTATTTCTGTCTGTAGTAAAGCCATTTTGTGGGGAAAAACTCATTCTAATTTGCTGGGCCTGACTCCCCAGTGGGTGGGCCTATGCCCTCCCAGGCCCACCCAGTCATGTGAAATCCATAGATTAGGGCCTATGGAATTTATTTCAATTGACAGAAATCCTTATATGAACTGTAACTCAGTCAAATCGTTAATTGTTGCGTTTATATTTTTGTTGAGTATATATTGTCTTGTCTTTCTAAGGTCCTGTGGAAAAACAGAAAAATCAATTTAAAGAAGACAAAAGCTGTTGCTTGTAGGGAGGGTTTTCAAGGCTGGTAAGACCAGAGACAGATGAGTTGGGAGACTTGTTGACCGGGATCATTGATAGCCTGTAACCCCTGGAAGGTATCCCTGATGATGACCATTTGGGCTGCATTTACACAGGGAGCCCAATTCTGAAATATTTTGACCAATCAAATTAGCTCTAAAAAAAGATCTGATGTGAAAAGAGCCGATGTGATTGGTTCGAAAGATATCAGAATTGTGCTGCTTGTCTAAACACAGCCGTTGACAGTTCAGATGGGGGACCATTCCAATCCTCATTTGGTAGGACACATTCATTCAACAAGTGCCATCGCTGAGTGCAGGGAATATGCACTGTTGTCAGTCATCTCTTGCACTCCCATTATAAAAGTTATGTAATTAACTCAACTCTTGAAGAAATAATGTTCTCTAATGCAGATGATCACCATAGCTTGGAGGGGATAAGACAGGATGAAGGTCAGCCCGCTACATATGCAGCAGCCAGGAGGGAAGAATGTGTCACTAACATGGGCCGGAGGACAAAGATAAAGAGGCTGAGCATGCATGAGAAACTGGCCATGGAATTTAATGAGCGCAAACTAGTGTATTTAAAAGAAGAGCATGATATGAAGATGTGAATCCTTCATGTTGTGTTGGCTATGAAGGAGGAGAGAAACATGAAGCAGCAGCAGTACCAATGTTCCTCTCAAACCAGCACCAGTTCGGGGTCCCGATATTACCCTTTGTGAATCCATGGCTATTGTTTGCTTCTATCACTTGAGCTATCTATGTTGTGAGAAGTGCTACATCGCAAAATCATCTCTGCAGGCTTGTCCATTTCTGTCATTGTCTGCCTCAAACATGGGAACATCTGGGTCATCCTCGTCTTCAATGTGAGGATCTGGGCAGCCATGCTGTTTGAGGTAATTGTGAAGCACTGCAGTTGCAATGATAACAATGCAGCATCTTCTTGGTTGAAAGCGCAATGTGTTTCTGAGACATTGGAAGCGACTCTTCCATACACCAAACATGCGCTCCCCTACACCTCTGGTGCGGATACGAGCTTGCATGAAGATAGGGGGTGAACAAGAAGTCGGTCTGTGCATACCCACGGTCACCAAGTATAATTACACTATTGTTGTCCTCCTTCAAGCTGAGCATACAAAGAGGAGTTTTGGAAAATCTGCAAATTGGGAGTGCACACACTTTGTACATTTATTGAGAACCATTCTTTTTACAATTCCTGTACTCCTCAGCATCTGCTGCAGATGGCATTTGATGTGAATATGACATTCATCTATACAGCCAATGACTCCAGGCAAGTTCCCATATTCATAGAACTCTACCTTGTAGTTGGCTTGGGCAGCAGCATCAGGGAACTTGCGTAATTGTCTTTCAGTTCACATGTAGCACTGCAGACTTTGTGGACTATTCTGCATACAGTCGTTTCACTTATACCACACAAATCTCCTGTTTCATGAGGAAGGTTGCAGATGCCAAAAACCTCAAGGTGATCAGTACGTGTAGGGATGGAGGAATGGGCTTTCCCCTAAGAGAGTCAGATGAAAGCCTTGGCTCAAGCAAACAAATGTCAGCTGCATTTTCTTTGTACATATGGAAACGGTCACGGAAATTAGATTTAGTCAAAATCATTCAGTGGGTTGCTCGTCTATAAGTCAAATCAAATTGTATTTGTCACATACGCCGAATACAACAGGTGTAGACCTTACCGCAAAATGCTTACTTACAAGCCCTTAACCAACAATGCAGTTCAAGAAATAGATTTAAGAAAATATTTACTAAATAAACTAAAGTAAAAAATTTAATAAAAAGTAACACACTAAAATAACAATAACGAGGCTATATACAGGGGGTACCGGTACCGAGTCAATGTGCGGGATTACAGGTTAGTCGAGGGAATTTGTAAATGTAGGTAGGGGTAAAGTGACTATGCATAGATTATAAACAGTGAGTAGCAGCAGTGTAAAAACAAAGGGGGGGGGGGGGGGGGGGGGGGTTGTCAATGTAAATATTCCAGGTGGCCATTTGAGTAATTGTTCACCAGTCTTATGGCTTGGGGGTAGAAGCTGTTAAGAAGCCTTTTGGACCTAGACTTGGCGCTCTGGTACCGCTTG
Organism: Coregonus lavaretus; assembly: GCF_964263955.1. Classification (NCBI taxonomy): domain Eukaryota; kingdom Metazoa; phylum Chordata; class Actinopteri; order Salmoniformes; family Salmonidae; genus Coregonus; species Coregonus lavaretus. The sequence goes on along the minus strand of NC_140015.1, from coordinate 9,674,251 downwards.
CCGTGCGGTAGCAGAGAGAACAGTCTATGACTAGGGTGGCTGGAGTCTATGACAATTTTTTGGGCCATCCTCTGACACCGCCTAGTATATAGTCCTGGATGGCAGGAAGCTTGGCCCCAGTGATGTACTGGACCGTATGCACTACCCTCTGTAGCGCTTTACGGTCGGATTCCGAGTAGTTGCCATACCAGGCGGTGATGCAACCGGTCAGGGTGCTCTCGATGGTGCAGCTGTAGAACTCTTTGAGGATCTGGGGACCCATGCCAAATATTTTCAGTCTCCTGAGGGGAAAAGGTGTTGTCGTGCCCACTTCACGACTGTCTTGGTGTGTTTGGACCAGTGGCGGCTCCTGAAAAAATTCTCAGGGGGGGCAATTTTTCTGATGATTTAGGTGACCTACACACATTTTTAAAAAGATATGTCCAGCAACAACATGAAGACAGGGGCAGCATATAAGTCAATACCAGAAGCATTTATTGACTGATCTCAAAAGTGTTGGCTTACAAAATCAAAATAAGTTATCACAGTAAAAATAATCAAGGGTGTTCTTTCACATTCCTCAACACTGCATAAACAATATGCATTTCCATAAACAAATGAAATATCAGCTGAAAATACAGCATCTTGGTATTTGTTCAGATTGCAGGATCAACAAGAGCTTTTACCACATTTTTTGCCTCATGGTTGAATTGGAAATATGTGCACCTGAGCATAATTCACAACAAGCAAGCAGGAGCTTTTGATAGAGGCTACTGAAAACATTGATGCAAGTTATTGGTAATAAGACATTTTTATAGACTTCCATATTCTGCCCTCTTGTATAGATTTGTGAAAATGAACAGTGATAGACATTTTGCCTGAAAATGAACAACCATATTGTAAAAATGAACAACCATATTCTGGCCAATTGTATAGATTTGTAAATATGAACAACCATATTCTGGCCAATTGTATAGATTTGTAAAAATGAACATGAACAGATAATTTTTTTAAAAACTTTTTTTTAAATGAAAAATAACTATTTTAAACAACATCAACTGTGAACTGATTTGGGCGTGTGTGTGTTAAAGAGACAGACAGGGAGGGACAAAGAGAGAGAGAGGCTACATTACTTGTACTGAAACTGTTCTCTTCTCTGTTTCAATACAGCAAAGCGTTCAATGACTTTCTCATTGAAATCAGGCATGCTGAGGACTAGTTCCCTCTCCATGGAAAGCATGGCCAGTGCATTCAGACGTTCCTGGCCCATTGAATTTCGCAGGAATGTCTTAACTCGTGTCAAAGTTGAGAAACATCTCTCAGCTTCAGCTGTTGTCATGGGAGTAGTTATGAGGATGTTCAACAGAGTCACAGTCTCAGAGAACGTCTCCTGGAGGTTGTAGCTCATGAGAACCTGGTACAGTGCCAGTGCACCACAGCATCCCTTGAATTCAGGATTCTCATAGATCAGAGATAGTTCTGTCTTGAGCTTTGCCTTGCTCAGCATGGGGTATGCATTCACAGTGGCATTCAGAGCATCATCAGGAAATGAATGGCAGTACCTTTCAAACATGTCTGCTTGCAGTAAGGTAGCACTCACAAGGTGGCCAGAGAAAGAGAACCTTTCTTTGGTGTGATCCAGGATGGTGTTGCAGACCTCTTCAGACAGCCTCTGCTTCTCCTCTTCTCTCAAAGCTGTTCTGGGTCTTTTGGCTCCTGTTGCTTCTTGCAGCTGCTGTTGAGAGGAGTCCCTGAAGGCAAACAGACCAATGTGTTTGTTGGCTTTGTACAGTATTGTTGTCTATGTGATGCACAGGTATATGCAATGTATCCATGTATAGTACAAATACTTCAGTTCCACTTAAAATGGGCAGGGATGCATAAAGTCTTTAGTGTTTAAGTTAGCCTTTGTGTCTCACATAGCCTGGATGTTCAGCACAGTATACAGTGGTGCTCATAAGCTTATGATCCCATGCTAAAGTTGACTAAAAAGAGGAATAAAAAAGAAAAGAAAATTGGTGTCCTTAAAGGTTGGATTTTCCAACTTTTTTAATTAAGTCATTAAGATCAATTTCCAAAAGATGATTTTTTTATTTTTGTATTCCTCTTTTTAGTCAACTTTAGAATGTGTTCATACACTTATGAGCACCACTGTACAGTACACATAGTATATAAAATAAGCTAGATTACACCACTGGCCATATATAATGAGAATAATGTAATTTCAAACACAAATGCAGTCTCCTTTCATGCATACATTTTCAAATAAAGCTCTGCTTTGAGAAAGATCGAATGATATTGTTTAATCTTACCTTATGGCCTGCACACTGCTTGTAAAGCTGTCGAGGGCACGTTTGATAAAGACAGCATCGATGTCCTTCTTCTGTAGCTTCTGGTACAGAATGTCGACGTGGGGCATGATTTTGTGAAAAAGCCGCAGGAAAAAAATAAAATCTTCATCATGTAGCATCCTCACGTAGCCAGATGCCTCTCTCACGGTGGGCTGGTCAAGTGAACCCAATGAACCCGTCCGAATGGCTTCAAAACATTCTATGAGGTCGTCTCGATTCTCGTAGACAGTGTTCACGACTCTGCTTAGTAGAAACCTGTTGAATTATTAAATTTGGTCTGGGAGGTCCTAATTGTTTCGTTGCCAATTTATCTTCATTTGTTCGCCGACAAAAAGGAACTTCTTTCAAAGAGACAATCGAGTTGCACTGAAGGCTAGCCATTTTGACAGTAGTAGTGAATTGATTGATGAGGCTACCCGCTCTTTTCTTAGTTACGTTCATGGTTATGTTACGTATGACGAAAGCGCGTAAGTGCAAGCCCTCAGAAACCCATAGAGATTGTATTGAAAGCTCTGATATTTGAAAAAAATTGATTTTACATTAGAGGCTATGAGAGACTTCTGGGCGATTTTCAACCTGACTGAAATCGCCCCAAAACGGGCGGGGACATTTGAAGCACGACTTTAGCCTGATTGGACATTTAGTGGCAGATCAGACGTCTAGATTAGAACACTGATAACTACTGTTGCCGTGATATAATTGATTAGAAAAAAAATCCCTTCCTTTTCCCGTTTGGCAGTGCGTCGCCCATATCGCCCTAATGAACACACCGCCCCTGGTTTGGACCATGATAGTTTGTTGGTGATGTGGACACCAAGGAACTTGAAACTCTCGACCCGCTCCACTACAGCCCTGTCGATGTGAATGGGGGCGTGTTCGGCCCTCCCTTTCCTTTAGTCCACAATCAGCTCCTTTTACTTGCTCACATTGAGGGAGAGGTTGTTGTCATGACACCACACTGCCAGGTCTCTGACCTCCTCCCTATAGGCTGTCTCATCATTGTCGGTGATCAGGCCTACCACTGTTGTGTCGTCAGCAAACTTAATGATGGTGTTGGAGTCGTGCTTGGCCACGCAGTTGTGGGTGAACAGGGAGTACAGGAGGGGACTAAGCGCACACCCCTGAAAGGCCCCCGTGTTGAGGATCAGCGTGGCAGATGTCTTGTTGCCTACCCTTACCACCTGGGGGCGGCCCATCAGCAAGTCCAGGATGGCCTGGGGGCGGCCCTTCTGTCTGGCCTTGGTGGTGCTCTTTGATCATCATTGAAATAGTCCAGTTAATCAATTTTCCTCCATTGCCAAGGTCAACCTGTGGGACAACATCCATTAATCTGAAGTTAAACCTGACTCTGGCCAGGTTTAATTTAAGCCTTCACTTAGATCTAGATTAACTCTAATTGTACTTCTGGAAATCAGATTTTTTAAATCTAGACTAGGGTAAGTCTGAGACTATTTTAAACCATGTCTGAGAAATGCCATTTCAGTTAGTCTAATTTATCATGCCAAAACATGATTCAAAAATGTATTCCCTGACAGAGAGATAGCTAATGAAACACTAGCCTTCTGAGCAAGCAAATTGACATTTACAGTAGCTGGCTAGACTAGTCAAACTGTAACATTGGCTAGCGTTCAATGAATTGGCTAAATATGGGCAACGGAGATCACACGATGCTGCTGAGCGGAGGACGGCTCAAAATAATGGCCAGAATGGAGCGAATTGAATGGCATCAAACACATGGAAACCATACCATTCCACCAATTCCGCTCCAGCCTTTACCACGAGCCCGTCCTCCCCAATTAAAGTGCCACCAACCTCCTGTGATGGAGCTACCTCTTCATATGATCAAGACAATTCAGATTGCATGCTGCATATTTAAAGTACACTCCAAAAAACATATATTTTCCTTATTTCAGTCTTTGGGAGCTCGTCACAAACGGTCAATGCTATCTGGTATCCTTGGGACGTCCCTACCCCATTGAAGTTGACATGTTAAATGGTTAAGGTTAGGTAAGGGTTATGGTTAAGGTTAGGGTTTAGGGTAGGGACATCCCAAGGAACCCAGAGCACTGACCCATCACACAGACAGACAGCAGCTTATGTTTTCAAGTGAGGCTGTGTTTACATCTTAGCTGCCTTCATCACAAGGGGTATGTACGGGAGCTCTGATTGGTTGCAAGTTTAGCAATTCGGCAAATTTGCCTGAGCAGACAGTGTTGAAATTTACTTTTTATGTGAAAATGTGCATGAATTAAAGGTGCCAACACATTTTATAGTCATCATACGAATGTTTTACTGTCATATACAAAAAAAACAGCACCTCCCTCGACTGGGATCGATCAACTTCATGTATTCAAACTTTTCTGGCGCATGGCATTACCCCCTTTTTCGTGATATCCAATTGGTAGTTACGATCTTGTCTCATCGCTGCAACTCCCCTACGGACTCGGCGAAGGTCGAGAGCCACACTGCTTCTTGACACGCAGCTCGCTTAACCCGGAAGCCACCTGCACCAATGTGTCGGAGGAAACACTGTCGACCTGACACCAAAGTCAGCTTGCAGGAGCCCGGCCCACCACAAGGAGTCGCTAGAGCACGATGAGACAAGGACATCCCGGCCGGCCAAACCCTCCCCTAACTCGGACAACGCTGGGTCAATTGTGCACCGCCTCATGGGTGTCCCGGTCACAGCCGGCTGTAACAAAGCCTGGGATCGAACCCGGGGCTGCAGTGGCACCTTAGCACTCATTGTTGAATTTGCGATTTCCAACTTGTTGTGTAATGATGAGCCATTGGACATGCCAGTAGATTGCCGACTTGATGCATGATGATGACTGCTTGTCTAGCTTGCTAGCTAAGATTTTGAAAGTATGATGTTGACATGACCAGTCCAATGAAAGCTACTGTAGATATAACGTGATTTGACGTCATTTTATCTGTGGCCAATGACCTTGAGCCTTCTGGATGGGCACTTCTAATGTAAGTCTATGGCAGCACCTAATGGGCTTGAATTTTTCGACCTCTACCTGTAGATGTTGCAGGGACGTAGTGCTCCCATGAGTGACAGAACACTGAGCCAATCACAGCGCAACTAGAGAACATTACCAACCCCTATGCTCCGTATTTTCTGCTGGCTGCCCCACCACCACAGAAAGCGCTGAGCTAGGCTGAAACACCTGCATTTAGGAACTGCCTTACTCAAGAAAGCAAAAAAGAGTGTATGTGGCTTGTATGTGGCTTTATTAACTCAATTATTATTATTATTTTATTTTTTACATTGTTTGCAAACTGATATGTGACACATATTAATGCCAAAATAATAACATGCAAAACAGGCAAAACAAAATAAAATGACACATACTTACCATTGTTTCATCTACAAATAACATAGCTTTATTAGCTATGGTCTCCTTCAAGGTTTTATGGCAGACTACCCACCTGCTAGCTAAGGTCTTCACATTTAATTTAGATATTTGTGCTATATTTTTCTTATGTAGCCTAGGCTGCTGATGTGGATATTTTTCCCTTAGAAATACCAAAATAATGATGTCATTCTTCCAGAAAAATAGGGTGTTGCGTGGCGCACGTCCATACGTGCATCTTCAAAAACGTCGCTGATGGTGGTTTCGGGGAGGCGCTGGAAAGGGTTGTTTACCACTTTGCAAGCTGAACGATGTCCATTTTGTGAAACCCGGTCAGCCGAATAAAGCTTCGTCCCCGTGAAAAGGAATATTCAAAGGAAAATATAAATTAAGCAGACCAGTCACTATCCGAAAGGAAAGGAAATCTTATCATATGTCCGCTATCCAGAACCTCCAAACTTTCGGTAAGACATTTCAACGAACGACGTGTGAACGTTAGTGGGGGAATGGCGGTTGGTAACGTTAGCTAGCATTTGCAAACATTTTGACGACGTTACAACTAAATATGACGTTTGGTTTTAATAATACATTGTTAATAATTGTCTAAATAAGACATCTGGTTAGTTATATCGAACATTTCCTCCCGATTGCAAATAAGTCAATAGCATGGCAGGTTTTTTTTTTTTTGTTAACGTTTACCAACAAGACTGGCAACACCTATCAGACTTCAACTAGGCCGAATTTAATTTCCTTGGGTAACGTTAGGTCCCAGCATCTGAGCATCGTTTTGCTTGTGCCTGATATGCTTACTAGACCGGGCGTCTGCATGTTGATTTTGGCCATCCACACCAGATGCGATCAGGACACGCAGGTTGAAATATCAAAAGGAACTCTTAACCAACTATGTCTTTGGGGACAGGTAGAAAAGCATTGAACATTCATGTCACTTTAGCTAGCTTGCTGCTGCTAGCAAATTTGTCCAGGGATATAGACATTGGGTTGTTATTTTACCTGAAATGCACAAGGTCCTCTACTCGACAATTTAATCCACATATAAAAGGGTAAACCGAGTTAGTTTCTAGTAATCTCTCCTCCTTCAGGCTTCTTCTTCTTTGGACTTTATATGGCGGTTGGCAAACAACTAAGGTGCATTACCACCACTGACTGGAGTGTGGACCTCAGTTCATGTTTCAATCACCCACGTGGGTATATGCTCCTAAAAACCAATGAGGAGATGGGAGAGGTGGGATTTGCAGCATGTCAAGAAATAGAACCAAGTTCTATTTTAGCAACTAGCTATGCAGATAATTGTTGGAGCAGTGTGGGTGCAATGATTGAACAACATGTATGTGTACATTTATTTCTCAGCGCTTGCTGAAAAATAAATGTGTACATGTTATTCAATGATTGCACCCACACTGCTCGCACGTGGCCAGGCGCTAAAATAGAACTTGGTTCTATTTGTAACATACGACGCGCTGCAAGTCCTGCTTCTCCCATCTCCTCATTGGTTTTTAGGAGCATATACCCACATAGGTGATTGAAACATGAACTGAGGTCCACACTCCAGTCGGTGGTGGTAATGCACCTTAAAGTTGATTGCCAACTGCCATATCAATTCCAAAGAAGAAGAAGCCTGAAGGAGGAGAGATTAATAGAAACTAACTCGGTTCACCCTTTTATCTGCAGATTAATTGTCGGAGTAGAGGACCTTGTGCATTTTAGGTAAAATAACACCCCAATGTTTATATCCCAGGACAAATTAGCTAGCAACAGAAAGTTAATATAGTTGGTTCAGAGTTTGTTTTGATATTTCAACTTTCAACGTTATTTCAAATGTGTGTCCTGATCGTGTGGGAGGGGAAAATCAACATGCGTGCGGTCTGGTCAGCTTGTAAGACTCGTGGATAGGACGTTACGTCACCAGTTCATCGGCCTGCATCTTTTGTTATCTAGGTCAAACAAAACAGTGCCATCTTAGCTATCGCTTTATGTTGCTTCCTTGTAATTTGGTTTTTAACTTTATTTGTGTCTTAACATTTACATTTTAGTCATTTAGCAGACGCTCTTATCCAGAGCGACTTAGTTAGTGAGTGCATACATTTTCATACTAAAGTAAAGTGATTTTGTTTTTAAATAGTATTGTTCTTCCCACAGACCCCTTTGCTGATGCAACTAAGGGTAATGACAGGCTCCCATCTGGGACTGACGACTACATCCACATAAGAATCCAGCAGCGTAACGGCAGGAAGACTCTGACCACGGTCCAGGGCATAGCCATCGACTATGATAAGAAGAAGCTAGTCAAGGCCTTTAAGAAGGTATGTTATGGCAGGGAGTTGAGACACTGACACTAGCTGGTATACTAAGAAAGGTCCATGTTTTGTTCTACAGGCCTTTTGACTAGTTCTGCTTTGGCCTACCCACTTGGGAGCCAGGCCCCGCCAATCAGAATGAGTCTTTCCTAACAAAAGGGCTTTATTACAGACTGAACCTCCTGAGTGGCGCAGTGGTCTAAGGCACTGCATCGCAGTGCTAGCTGTGCCACCAGAGATCCTGGTTCGAATCCAGGCTCTGTCGTAGCCGGCCGCGACCGGGAGACCCATGGGGCGGCGCACAATTGGCCCAGCTTTGTCCAGGGTAGGGGAGGGAATGGCCGGCAGGGATGTAGCTCAGTTGGTAGAGCATGGCGTTTGCAATGCCAGGTTTGTGGGTTCGATTCCCACGGGGGGCCAGTATGAAAAAATAGAAATGTATGCACTCACTAATTGTAAGTCGCTCTGGATAAGAGCGTCTGCTAAAATGACGTAAATGTAAATGTCAACAGAAATTTGCCTGCAATGGGACAGTGATTGAGCACCCAGAGTATGGTGAAGTGATTCAGCTGCAAGGTGACCAGCGCAAGAATATCTGCACTTTTCTGATTGAGGTATGTTTGAGTCTTGTCCCTACTATAGCACATTGCACCCAGCATATACTCCACACTTGTGTGTACTAAGTGGGCATCTGCCATGGCCCCTACAGAAGGCTCCCATACAAAAGCCCCTGTTTGTAAACAGTCCAGCTGCGATGGTAGTAAATGTTCTGTGACTGGAGTGCAGAGTTCCTTTTGTGTAATGTCTCTTCTCCCCTCATCCCACTTCCAGATTGGCCTTGCGAAAGAGGAGCAGCTCAAGGTCCACGGATTCTAGGAGCTCTCAGCAGCCCCCTCTCCCCTGGACCTGATACTTTTGGCCATGTAGTGTATGTGGACACCCCTTCAAATTAGTAGATTCGGCTATTTCGGCCACACCCGTTGCTGACAGGTGTATAAAATCGAGCACACACCATTCAATCTCCATAGACAAACATTCAGTAGAATGGTCCGTACTGAAGAGCTCAGTGACTTTCAACGTGGCACCGTCATAGGATGCCACCTTTCCAACAAGTCAGTTCGTCAAATTTCTGCCCTGCTGGAGCTGCCCCGGTCAACTGTAAGTGCTGTTATTGTGAAGTGGAAACGTCTAGGAGCAACAACGGCTCAGCCGCGAAGTGGTAGACCACACAAGCTCACAGAACAAGACCGCGAAGTGTTGAAGCGCGTAGCGTGTAAAGATCGTCTGTCCTCGGTTGCAACTCTCACTACCGAGTTCCAAACTGCCTCTGGAAGCAACGTCAGCACAATAACTGTTCGTCGGGAGCTTCATGAAATGGGTTTCCATGGCCGAGCAGCTGCACACACACCTCAGATCACCATGCGCAATGCCAAGCGTCGCCTGGAGTGGTGTAAAGCTCGCCGCCATTGGACTCTGGAGCAGTGGAAACGTGTTCTCTGGAGTGATGAATCACGCTTCACCATCTGGCAGTCCGACGGACGAATCTGGGTTTGGCGGATGCCAGGAGAACGCTACCTGCCCGAATGCATAGTGCCAACTGTAAAGTTTGGTGGAGAAGGAATAATGGTCTGGGGCTGTTTTTCATGGTTCGGGCTAGGCCCCTTAGTTCCAGTGAAGGGAAATCTTAATGCTACAGCATACAATGACATTCTAGACGATTCTGTGCTTCCAACTTTGTGGCAACAGTTTGGGGAAGGCCCTTTCCTGTTTCAGCATGACAATGCCCCCGTGCACAAAGCGAGGTCCATACAGGATTGGTTTGTCGAGATCGCCGTGGAAGAACTTGACTGGCCTGCACAGAGCCCAGACCTCAACCCCATCGAACACCTTTGGGATGAATTGGAACGCCGACTGCGAGCCAGGCCCAATCGACCAACATCAGTGTCCGACCTCACGAATGCTCTTGTGGCTGAATGGAAGCAAGTCCCCGCAGCAATGTTCCAACATCTAGTGGAAAGCCTTCCCAGAAGAGTGGAGGCTGTCATAGCCGCAAAGGGGGGACCCACTCCATATTAATGCCCATGATTTTGGAATGAGATGTTCGACAAGCAGGTGTCCACATACTTTAGGTCATGTACACTGAACAAAAATATAGATGAACAATTTCAAAGATTTTACTACGTTACAGCTCATATAAGGAAATCAGCCAATTGAAATGAAATCATTATGCTATCTGTGAAATCTATTGATTTCACATGACTGGGCAGGGTTGGGTCTGGGAGGGCATAGACCTACCCACTTGGGAGCCAGGCCCAGCCAATCAGAATGAGTTTTTCCTAACAAAAGGGCTTTATTACAGACTGAACCTCCTCAGCACCCTCTCACTAACAGGGATGTAAACAAATTTGTGGGCAAAATATGAGAGAAATAAGCTTTTTGTGCGTTTGGAAAAATTCTGGGATCTTTTATTTCAGCTCATGAAACATGGAACAGCACTTTACATTTTGCATTTATATTTTTGTTCAGTATAGTTTATAAGGACTGTGCAAAGACCTTTGTCTTTTTTTGTTTTCCCCCATTAGATTTTGTCTGTATCCTACAACTCCGTTACACCTCCTTCCCACTGGGCACACATTGGTTGAATCAACGTTTCCACGTCATTTCAATGAAATGACCTTGAACCAATGTGGAATAGACGTTCGATTGACGTCTGTGCCCAGTGGGTTCCTTCCTTCACTTATTTGCTTTCCCTCCTTCCCACTACTGTTTGCTGAAAGGATGGGATAGAATTCCACTTCGGTGCCTATTTCTATCAAGTCAATTCTAAATCAGAGGTCACTGGTCACAAAGGAACAAGAGAATGAGGCTGGTCACAAGATGACGCTTAAGAGGAAAATGGGAAGGTGTTCAGTGATGGGCCCCCATGTAGACCTACCTGGTTCTGAAGGCTATCGATCATCCCCAAGCGTCCACCCATGTCTTTACGGTCACCAAGGGAGCTTCTCTCCAGATGTTCCTTGATCTGTAACTCAAGCTGTGCGTTGGCTGCCTCTAGTGAGTGCACGTGAGCCGTGCACGTGAGCCATACAGACACCAACAAATCAACATAGAGCCTCACATTCATACAACACACATCCTAGGGAGGCTTCTCACTGTTTTAGCCACTAAGAGAGAAATCACACCAGAGCAACTGAGTGTACTTGAAAGCAGCGGGTGGCCATTCTATCGCATCTGACCAGAATATCAGCTGATTCTACACCTAATTGTAGCCTAAATAACTACCATCCACTTTCTCCTAACTGAAAAAAGAAAATCCTACATTTGTGAAGTGAAAAGGTAACTCATTTACCTTCTCAATGTAGGACGCAAAGCGACCATTAAGATCTTGCATGTTCTCCCTGTCGTTGACGCACAGGGAGCCTGAGAAGTTTGTCGCGCTCACCGGGACACTTGATGCATACCCCATTGAGATGCGGGTCCCATATCCTCCCACTCCATCGCAAACACTGTTCCAGCGTCCCCCTCTGCGTTCGGGGTAGAGCTGCTTAGCGCCGCTGGCACGCAACAACTGCATTGATGCTGCCATGACTGCTGTCAACGCCTCTCCAACCTGGGGTCTGATGGGATGCTTTGAAGGGCTTTTTTGAACTGTGCAAGTGTAGGCGTGATGAAACCCTGCCCACTACACAGATCTACCAAAAACATTTGTGGGCATGTCTAGGGTGGAATGATATTTTCTGTCTTTCAAGTGTAAATTGGATCGAAAGGTCAGAGACAAAATACCTTGTAAAACTCTTCTTCTTTCAGGGTGTGGACCAATACATCTTAATTTTTAAGTTGCCTACAGTGAAAAATACTTTAACCGGTTAAGTGAAATCTAAATAACGCAACATCAAAAGTCACATTTTAAGTGGTAAATTGAATAAAACATGAGGCTCTTTATTATAAACTGGGTGGTTCTAGCCCTGAATTCTGATTGGCTGACATACCGTATACCATGGGTATGACAAAACATTTATTTTCACTGCTCTAATTATGTTGGTAACCAGTTTATAATAGCAATAAGGCACCTTGGGGGTTTGTTGTATATGGCCAATATACCACGGCTAAGGGCTGTGTGTAGGCACGTTGTCCATAAGAACAGCCCTTAGCCGTGGTATATTGGCCATATACCACACCCCAGGCCTTATTGCTTAATTAGGACATTGTCCTAAAGTCACCAGAATAATATTCCTTTCCAAAATGTTGACACATTGCTTAAAGTAAATTTTTTTGTTGAAAGGTAATCATTTCCACCCAAAATGACAGGTACTTTTGACATGTTATGTCTGACAAAAACTGTTATTGCTAAATTCAAGCTATCGACAGCATATCATCTTGGAATTGGAATAATGAAGTTCAAAAGATCACTTTCAGCTTTTCTTCCATAATGAGAGTAATTTACACTGCCACAGAAAGATTAATGAGTTGTTTATTCAGCAGGAAAATGTTATCAGACCAGATTTACATTATTTGTGGTCCTCTGTAGCTCAGCTGGTAGAGCACGGCGCTTGTAACGCCAGGGTAGTGGGTTCGATCCCCGGGACCACCCCATACACAAAAATGTATGCACGCATGACTGTAAGTCGCTTTGGATAAAAGCGTCTGCTAAATGGCATATTATTATTTATAAGTGAAGATATAAAAAGTGACAATGACGATAAAAGCCACTGGCTCTGTGGATGTCATTCTGTCTCCACCAGTTTTTCCCAAGTGGTGCTTCAGGACTTGGGACCTATTGGTGGGTTACATTTTTATATTTCAGTCATTTAGCAGACGCTCTTATCCAGAGCGACTTACAGTTTTTATTTATATATTATTATTATTTCATACTGGCCACCGTGGGAAACGAACCCACAACCCTGGCGTTGCAAGCGCCATGCTCTACCAACTGGGCCAGTTCCTTCTTTTTTTCTTTCTTGGTGGGGGTCAAAAGACACAAACAACTTTAGGAGGCACTACACGGATGAACAGTGGGCTAACTGCAAGATCATTGAGTGCCAATGGGTGTGTTGTTTACAGCAAGAAAGCCACTCATTACACTTTTTTGATGTACAACAACAGTAATCTCTTAATGATCATTTTGTGTCACTGTCATAAAATGACCTTTAAGGGAGAGGTTAGCAACAAGGCCTGATTTCCTGTTGTTTTGAAAGGGCAAAATAACATTAAAGGCCCTGTGCCGTCAAAGACGTGATTTTCCTGTGTTTTATATATATTTATACACTGAGGTTGGAATAATACTGTGAAATTGTAAAATTTTTGATAATGCCCTTTTAGCATAAGAGCTGTTTGAAAAGGCTGCCTGAAATTTTGGTGGGATGGAGATTTGGCCTGCCTGGTGACCAACAAGAAAGAGTTTCAAACCAATATCAGCTGGTTTTCAGTTTTCCCCTCCACACTCAGATCACCCAGACAGTCCTAGAAAAATGGTTACCCAGAAATGATTTGATATTGAGATACAAATGGCAGCATTGGACCTTTAAGAGGAGTTGTGCCTGCATGGGGCTGGTCTAGAGGCCAGGTAGTGTCACCTGCAGCACATAAACATTACCCTGTGAGCGTGGGAACAAAACTTGGTCCCACTGTCTCTCTTTCTCATCCGATTCTTACTCTGTTCAAAAACATAGAGGACTCATGTTGAGACGGCAAACAAGTCCTATTACTGTTTAGGGCTATGAAATTGTGTAGTATTATTACAGTTAGCAGCATCTGTATGCTTTTAGATTCACCTATTATGTTCAATTTGATAAAGAAAGTAGTCAAGTCAGGTGATGGATTTCATAACAGAGATGAGATAGCCTTTTCTGTGCATGTTAGTTACAGTGTGTTTACCAATTTAATTGTTCTATTGGCATAATGAGATTAGAGTAAAGTACTGTAAATACCTAACACTCCCAAAGTGATCTGGCAATCTTTAACGTTTGAACATGTGATGAAGATTCTGCTTCAATTATATGTAAATTTACTCAGTTGAGAGACAAGTTGATGCAGAGGATCAGAGCTAAATGTTTATAACCAGCTCTGACAGAAAGGTTCATCTACGGCTTTTCACATCAAATGTCACATATCCCACTAATTTCCAAAACACAGCCAAAAGGTTAGGTTGAGTTGTGACATGTTGTGTAGTGTTTTTTACTGTTCTGACAAGGTGCTACGTTGAGGACAGTTCAAAAGGTGTGGCTTGTACAGTTCACTCTGGGTCAGGCAGCCATACCATCAGTGAATTTACACTAGGCTTTGGCCTGGCTGCAATATCAATCCTATGCACAGGACTATGCGAGCTATTCATGAGGTCATCCCAGCTGATGACAACACTGTCGTAAACCGTACCTGACGGTGTCGCAAAGTTGGTATTTGTCAGATGAGCCAAGTTTACCCATGATGCACCTCTAGAGAATGGAGAGGTAAAGGTCATGTTCCCTGCTCAGACGTTGCATGCATCAACCAATGGTTGCGTGCACGTCATCGACTGTGTCTGGCAACAGATTGCTGTAACGTGGATAGCTGATACGTAAAATACTTATCCAGGCGTTGTAAGATCTGGTATGCGTCAGCAATGTCTGAGCAGAGGCCAAAATCTTTGGGTGTGCTATACAGCAGGGAGCGGTGAATGTCGTAACTAATTTAACGACACACGAAGAAAAAGATTGTTCTCTGGCGAGGGAGAGCTGGTTTTTAAATATTGTGTATATTTATTTATTGTGAACACATTTCCGTTTGTTGCCAATGTCAATTCTTAATTTTTTAATATACTTTTATTTTCGCTAGCTGGACAGGTAAACACTGCCAAGTACTAAACAGTAAACCAATCAAAAATGGTGTACTATCCAGCAGGGGTGTAGTGCTGCCGGAGCACGGACGAGCGGCGCTCCCTCACTTTTTTTCAATTTGAGAATACACGGAGCTGGTAAAATTATTTCTGACAAATTCTAAATAAATGATATTTAATTTAATGACAAACCAAATAAATATGTATATCAGTCTAGAAGTATAACATGGTGGTTTCTTCCCTGTCTTCTCTGGCGCTGGCGAGAATGATGAAGAACTATAGGCTACGTGTGTGCACTACGGAAGCCCGTCTGAGGCTTGACCACTTTGGCCAATCAGAATGTTGAAAAAAAATTCGCTTTGTGTCTGCCTTGATAAAATAGAACTCTACGGACCCCTCTTGTGCATTGGAACCCAGGACGATATGTGGTCCACTGTAGCTCAGCTGGTAGAGCACGGCGCTTGTAACGCCAAGTAGTGGGTTCGATCCCCGGGACCACCCATACACACAACAAAAAAGAAATGTATGCACGCATGACTGTAAGTCGCTTTGGATAAAAGCATCTGCTAAATGGCATATTATTATGTGACCACTTGGTTACTACGACACCCTTCTGCCAAGGACACCCAAACCAGAGAGGCCACCGCAAAGCCCAAGGAGCCAGACCCTCTCTGGAAGTTGCTGTATCTATGCTTGGGATATTTAGCCTACATTGGCTATTGTTTGAGATGCAGGGCCCATTCTATCTTGGTATGTCAGGGTGGGCAATTGGAATTGTGAATTGGGCCAAGTTAGCTTAAAGTTTATTGAGCTGCATGAATACACAACACCAAATGCTTGATTTTATGGCTGTTTCAAAATGAATGTCCTACATTTCTACGTAGTAATGATTTATGTTCGCTATTGGTCAATTGATTTGATAAATGTTTAATCAATCCAAATAAATTCTATGAATAGTTCACCTCTCTGTTTTCTTTTATTCTGTAATAGGGTATATGTCACCATGTGTTCAAGCTAATCAAATCAAAGTTTATTTATGATACAGCGTGTAAGCTACGCAATACAATGCCTACAAATGCCTACTTGTAATAAAGCTCTCCTCGCAAACATTGCAATGATATTAAGCTATATGTATTTGTATTTACATTAGTCTATAGCCCTCAAACTCAACTCTGGACCTCAAAGCCAGTTCCACTGCGTTTTTTTCTTCTTCCCCTCTATTTTACATTTACATCATTTAGCAGACGCGACTTACAAATTGGTGCATTCAACTTATGATAGCCAGTGGGACAACCACTTTTTTTTTAGGGGGGGTGGGGGGGTAGAAGGATTACTTTATACTATTCCAGGTATTCCTTAAAGAGGTAGGGTTTCAAGTGTCTCCGGAAGGTGGTCAGTGACTCCGCTGTCCTGGCGTCGTGGGGGAGCTTGTTCCACCATTGGGGTGCCAGAGCAGCAAATAGCTTTGACTAGGCTGAGCGGGAACTGTGCTTCCGTAGAGGTAGGGGAGCTAGCAGGCCAGAGGTGGATGAACGTAGTGCCCTCGTTTGGGTGTAGGGTCTGATCAGAGCCTGAAGGTAAGGAGGTGCCGTTCCCCTCACAGCTCCGTAGGCAAGCACCATGGTCTTGTAGTAGATGCAAGCCTCAACTGGAAGCCAGTGTAGTGTGCGGAGGAGCGGGGTGACATGAGAGAACTTGGGAAGGTCGAACACCAGACGGGCTGCGGCGTTCTGGATAAGTTGTAGGGGTTTAATGGCACAGGCAGGGAGCCCAACCAACAGTGAGTTGCAGTAATCCAGACGGGAGATGACAAGTGCCTGGATTAGGACCTGTGCCGCTTTCTGTGTAAGGTAGGGTCGTACTCTGTGAATGTTGTAGAGCATGAACCTGCAGGATCGGGTCACCGCTTTGATGTTAGCGGAGAACAACAGGGTGTTGTCCAGGTCACGCCAAGGTTCTTTGCACTCTGGGAGGAGGACACAATGGAGTTGTCAACCGTGATGGCGAGATCATGAAACGGGCAGTCCTTCCCCGGGAGGAAGAGCAGCTCCGTCTTGCCGAGATTCAGCTTGAGGTGGTGATCCGACATCCACATTGATATGTCTGCCAGACATGCAGAGATGCGATTCGCCACCTGGTTATCAGAAGGGGGAAAGGAGAAAATGAATTGTGTGTCGTCTGCGTAGCAATGATAGGAGAGACCATGTGAGGATATGACAGAGCCAAGTGACTTGGTGTATAGAAAGAATAGGAGAGGGCCTAGAACTGAGCCCTGGGGGACACCAGTGGTGAGAGCACGTGGTGCGGAGACAGATTCCCACCACGCCACCTGGTAGGAGCGACCTGTCAGGTAGGACGCAATCCAAGAGTGAGCAGCGCCAGAGATGCCCAACTCGGAGAGGGTGGAGAGGAGGATCTGATGGTTCACAGTATCAAAGGCAGCGGATAGGTCTAGAAGGATAAGAACAGAGGAGAGAGAGTTAGCTTTAGCAGTGCGGAGAGCCTCCGTGACACAGAGAAGAGCAGTCTCAGTTGAATGACCAGTCTTGAAACCTGACTGGTTTGGATCAAGAAGGTCATTCTGAGAGAGATAGCAGGAGAGTTGGCTAGAGACGGCACGCTCAAGAGTTTTGGAGAGAAAAGAAAGAAGGGATACTGGTCTGTAGTTGTTGACATCAGAGGGATCGAGTGTAGGTTTTTTGAGAAGGGGTGCAACTCTCGCTCTCTTGAAGACGGAAGGGACATAGCCAGCGGTCAAGGATGAGTTGATGAGCGAGGTGAGGTAAGGGAGAAGGTCTCCGGAAATGGTCTGGAGAAGAGAGGAGGGGATAGGGTCAAGCGGGCAGGCTGTTGGGCGGCCGGCCATCACAAGTCGCAAGATTTCATCTGGAGAGAGAGGGGAGAAAGAAGTCAAAGCATAGGGTAGGGCAGTGTGAGCAGGACGAGCGGTGTCATTTGACTTAATAAATGAGGATCGGATGTCGTCAACCTTCTTTTCAAAATGGTTGACGAAGTCATCCACAGAGAGGGAGGAGGGAGGGGAGGTGGAGGAGGATTCAGCAGGGAGGAGAAGGTGGCAAAGAGCTTCCTAGGGTTAGAGGCAGAGGCATGACATTTAGAGTGGTAGAAAGTGGCTTTAGCAGCAGAAACAGAGGAAGATAATGTAGAGAGTGAAAAGATGACAGGTCCGCAGGGAGTCTAGTTTTCCTCCATTTCCACTCGGCTGCCTGGAGTCCTCTTCTGTGAGCTCGCCATGAGTCGTCAAGCCACGGAGCAGGAGGGGAGGTTCATTGCAGGGCTTGACATTAACCTGTTTATCTATTTGTCCTTCTGACAAGGAGGTGACTGAAAATGTTGTGTTGTTTGATGCAAGAAACCACTTTACAAAATAAAATGCTACTTAGCTTATTCAAGACCGTCTCAAAATACAACATTGCCCCTTTAAGACATGAAAAAAGCTCTTTACCTGACTTGCTTTCAATGATGGCTAGAAATTCACATATTTTGTGCTCTTGTAGGAAGCAACCACTCCCCCATTGTTGAATAGAAATTAGCTATAACTGGGCTAATAACTCACTAACTAGCAAAGAATATGAACAAATGTGCACAGGTGGCTACATGCAGCTCTAGCTTTGATCTCAAAATAAACGCATCTAGTCACAATGTCTCGCAAGATCACATAATGATTCATTTGTGTTTTACATAACAGAACCAAATATAATACCTAAAACGTTACTGTTACACCAAAAATACCTCCTCATTTCTAATGAGATTTTAGGATGGTTAGCTGAAGCTGAATATTTTTTTTTTCATTATAATGCGCCAAAACTCAACAGAGCGCACCACTAGGCAGGCTATATGCTTTGATTTAAACAAAATACCAGGCTAATAGTTTGTTAACACCATCTGCTCTAATTCGCTCACAAAACAGTAATTCAAGAAGATCTAAATGCATATTTTCATGAAACTGATTGCGATCAATCAAATGATTGGCATGGAGATGCAGTTTGGACGTTTCACCGGTAAAACGTGAAGAATTATCATTCACAATTGACAGTGATGATGACCTATTTTGAAATTAGGTAGCCTATGCCTAAATTGCTGTTTGAGGGTATTAAAAAAATGAACATTTCTTGAGATAATATGTGTGGGCGTAGGCAGACGTTGCAATTGGAAGAGGCATTTTCTATAATGATAGGCTATTCAGTTGACTACATCTGTCGGTACAAACTTTGATTGAGGAAATTATATTGTCATAAAAAAAAAGAAAATCCCTCACCTAAAGAAATGTACACTACACCACTGCTATGCAGGTCTGCCAATCATGTTCTCTGTACCTAAGGTACTAAACACAGCTGGTGACAGCTCGAGAGAGATCTCCGTCTGACTCACTGCTATCAGGTAAAGTATTTTTTATATTTGTAATCTATTTAGTTGTAGAGCTTGATACTATCAAGCTTTAAAATAACTACCAACTTTACTTAGAACACAGCAACCTCAGCAATGTAGCTAGCTAGCTACAACAAGTAGACCTGTTGCTAGCTAGCAGGAGCATATAGCTTCATCACTACTAGCATGTCATTACGGGACAGGGAGCTTTAGCTATTATTATTCCAAGTAATAATTTAAGACTACAAAAATCTACTAAACTATATGGAAGTATTTTAAGAAGGTCATACCAAGGATCATTTTGCTATTTGAGTTTGAATTTTAAGACCCCTTGAAGTATACAAATATATATATAAAAAAGGAATTTGATGAAAAGTAATTTTTGGCTTTACTGCTATTAGCCCATACAAACGTATTGAATAAGAGATTCACTACATGGAACAACAGATATCCCCCCCCCCCCCCCCGAGAGATATAAGAAAGATCAGGAAACTATTTATATTGTATTTTTTACATGTATGTAACCCCTTATTTTTGTCACTAAACAGTCTCCATTAAATACCTGTACTTCCATACATTTTTTCAACTGGTACCAAGGGACCTTCAGATTAGTCTTTTGAGGCCTTTGGGTATCCTAGAGCAAGACAACTGACATGTACGTGTTCGTGAGACTCTCACCTTTCCACAGAGGGGTCACGTTAGTGTGTAGCCCAAACTGTTCGGACGTTACAGACAGAAGTTGGCAGATTGGATGTACCAACTTCAGACTAGTCCCAAGGCGCTTGTGGGGGTCATAGAGCAAACCGTTCAGATGCTACAGACGATTTTGTGAGAAGACCGATTTTCGGGATGTCTCATGGTCTGACAAACACCGCTCTAGCTCTTTCACCACAGATGCGGAAGTGCGACATAGGCGGATGCGGTGGATTGAGACCAGTGGAGGTTTCTCAGAGAAGGACCATCCTCCTCAGTGAATTTCATAAACATTTAAATTGTAAAACATTTATAAACTTATCATTTTTTAGATAAAACTATACTAAATATAATCACATGTCAACAAATAACTGATTAAAACACACTATTTTGCAAAGAAGGTCTATAGTAGCCTCAACAACACTCTGTAGAGTAGCACCATGGTGTAGCCGGAGGACAGTTAGCTTCCATTCTCCTCTGGGTACATTGACTTCAATACAAAACCTAGGAGGCGCATGGTTTTCACCCCCTTCCATAGACTTACACATTAATCAGAGCTCTTGCAGCATGAACTGACATGTTGTCCACCCAATCAAAGGATCAGAGGATTAATCTAGTACTGAAAGCATAAACTACAGCTAGCTAGCACTGCAGTGTATAAAATGTGGTGAGTAGTTGACTCAAAGAGAGAGAAAGACAATAGTTTAACAGTTTTGAACTAATTCATTTCTTCCAAAATGAAGGAGAAGCAAGGGAGATATATATATATAGAGAGATCTCTTCATTGATTTTTCACTTTCAGTTTGACTTACTTAGCTAGCAAATGCAGCTTGCTAGTTTAGCCTACGGAAACACCCTGCTCAAATAGAGGGATGCTATGTTAGCTAGGTGGCTATGATTTTCAACACAACACTGGAACTCTTCCAAGTCAAGGTAAGCATTTGGTATTACTAATTTATTGCCACTGGGGCCCGCCGGTGTAACTGCTTACTGACTGTACACTAATGTCACTGCATGATTGTAGCGGGTTTACTAACGCGTTAGTTCTATTAGCTATGCTAACTATAATGTTACTTTAGCTAATATGGTGACAACGATGTAGGCCGTGTGTAGCGGTTAGGCTTGTCAAGTTATTTTTGCCTGGTCACATACAGCTGATGTGTTGTGCATTGAAGTCCACAAGCGAAGGGAAGAGAAGGAATACAACGTGGCTGTTATGAGAGTGAACTCTGTTTACGCGTGATCAGGGGTGTATTCATTCCGCCGATTCTGTTGAAAAACGTTTCTTAAACGGAAGCAAACGGAACAAAACGGGGATAAACATTCCTGAATTTGTCCAATAGAAAATCTTGTTTGCAACTGTTGGACTAATAATTACACCCTATATCAGCTAGATGCAGGCAAGAGTGTGCAAGGTGGTATTGAATGTTACTGTCTGCACCTACGTTGTAAACTTTCATTCATAGGCTAGGTTGTAGCAACCTCATGATGGGTATAGGAAAAATTAGAGTATCATGTAGTAGCCTAAACCTATCGCTGTTACATTGAACTGGTTGAATTGAATATGAATGAGAGTCATCCAATATGCTGTAATAGAAATAAGGCCATGGTCATGAAAAAAAGATTGTCCTCCCTTAAACGGCACTGACCGTCACTGATTGAGACGCAAAAAAACAGATATCTCTAGCTTAAACTGACAGATTTGTATGGGATTTTTTATTATTATGCTAATTAGATTTCAGCGGACATAAAGTAGATTTAAAAAATGAATTTTCTGCTGCTTCCCTCACTCGGATCGGACCGAGTCTGGATCCAATAAGGTCTATACCGAATGGTTCTAATTGTCCACGGGTCCGTTCTGAGTGGCGCAGTGGTCTAAGGCACTGCATCGCAGTGCTAGCTGTGCCACTAGAGGTCCTGGTTTGAATCCAGGCTCTGTCGTAGCCGGCCGCGACCGGGAGACCCATGGGGCGGTGCACAATTGGCCCAGCGTCGTCCAGGGTAGGGGAGGGAATGGCCGGCAGGGATGTAGCTCAGTAGAGCATGGCGTTTGCAACGCCAGGGTTGTGGGTTTGATTCCCACGGGGGGCCAGTATAAAAAATTATGTATGCACTCACTAACTGTAAGTCACTCTGGATAAGAGCGTCCGCTAAATGACTTAAATGTAAAATGTAAATGTAAAAAATTGTGAGGGCGGGACATTTTCTGATGACAGTAATCCTGATGCCAGCAATGCTTCTGCCGTTAAGTCTTGGAGGCCCAAAAACTTCTCGGCTGCAGATATAATGATGTCCAGCTTTTAGGACTTCTTGGACACTTGTGTAGTGCAATTAATAACTATGGCTAAAAATGCTACAAAATCCATCTTCTTCACAATAAGTGTATCCAGATCACTTGATTGATGTAAAATATTTGCAACTGGTTGCGATGCATCCACCGCCATATCTTCTTCAGAACTGTGGCCTCTTACCCCTTCAACTCTCTTCACTGCCTCCACATAGGAGATTTGCTGTACAGCCCTGATCCTTGACACCTCAACCTCTTTTTCCCTAACAGGGCACATAGGGAATTCGGGAATATGAGCCGCACCACAGTTGCAACTATTTACATTCAAAGACTCTTCAATAACATATTCCTTCCGTCTGCAAACACTTGACACATGGCCAAACTTTTTACACTTCTTGCATGAACGCTCTTACTGCGTATCTTTTATATCCCAGCTTTACATAGGGTGGTAGAAACACTGTGGCCCCATCCGACGATACCCCCAGACAGGGCCAACCAGGCAGGATACAACCCCACCCACTTTGCCAAAGCACAGCCACCACAGCACTAGAGGGATATCAACAGACCACCAACTTACTACCCTGAGACAGGGCTGAGTATAGGGGGGCGCAAAACCGGACAGGAAGATCACATCAGTGACTCAACCCATTCAAGTGACGCACCCCTCCTAGGGACGGCATGGAAGAGCACTACTAAGCCAGTGACTCAGCCCCCGAAATAGGGTCTGAGGCAGAGAATCCCAGTGGAGAGAAGGGAGCCGGCCAGGCAGAGACAGCAAGGGCGGTTTGTCGGTCCAGTACCTTGCCGTTCACCTTCGCATCCCTGGGCCAGACTACACTCAATCATAGGACCTACTGAAGAAATGAGTCTTCAGTAAAGACTTAAAGGTCGAGACTGAGTCTACGTCTCTCACATGGATAGGCAGACCATTCCATAAAAATTTAGCTCTACAGGAGAAAGCCCTGCCTCCAGCTGGCAATAAGGAGGCCTGCGTCTTGTGACTGTAGCGTACGTGTAGGTATGTACGGCAGGACCAAATCGGAGAGATAGGTAGGAGCAAGCCCATGTAATGCTTTGTAGGTTAGCAGTAAAACCTTGAAATCAGCCCTAGCCTTAACAGGAAGCCAGTGTAGAAGCTAGCACTGGAGTAATATGGTCAAATCTTTTTGTTCTAGTCAAGATTCTAGCAGCCGTGTTTAGTACTAACTGAAGTTGATTTAGTGCTTTATCCGGGTAGCCGGAGAGTAGAGCATTGCAGTAGTCTAATCTTGTCACAAATTCATCCGAGGCTGCCCCTCCTCCTTGCTCAGGAAGGCTTCGGCGTTCATCGTCACCGGAGTACTAGCTACTACCGATCCATGTGTCAATGTTCGACTTGTTTTGTCTTTATTGGTCACACCTGTTTCCCATCATGTAGTTATGTCTTCCCTATTTAACCCTCTGTCTCACACTGTGTGTTGTGCGTGTTTGTTCATGTTTTGGTTGTCGTTAGTGTGCGGGTTTGTTTCCTCCCTGTGTGGAGGTTTTGTTCATACATTTACATACAAGTAAAGTACGCCTTTTGATTAGCTCTGTGTCCTGCGCCTGACTTCGCCTACCGCATTACATTGACGCCTTGACAGAAACACGCACCATAATATGGAGTCAGCAGGTACAGCAATGCCAGCCGGATCGATGGAGGAACGCGTCCAACAACAAGCGGCCATGATCCAGGCTCTCGGCACCGCTATGGAACGAGTGGTTAATACCATGGAGCGATGGGAGAGAGGAGGTATCCCTATACCTCCTCCAATTACAGCACCACCAACACTGCTGTCCACCTCTTCACCATCTGGGTCCATTGGGATTCGGCTCTCACTCCCGAGGGCATATGACGGTACAGCTGCCGGGTGTCAGGGTTTTCTGCTCCAGGTAGAGCTCTACCTGGCAACCATCCACCCGGCTCCCTCGGGATACGAGAGCGTGTCCGCCCTCATCTCCTGTCTGTCCAGTAAGGCGCTCGAGTGGGCCAACGCCGAGTGGGAGGGAATAGATGCCACAACTGCAAGCTATGCGGAGTTTACCCGCCGCTTTAGGGCGGTATTCGATCATCCACCAGAGGGGAGAGCGGCGGGTGAGCGTCTATTCCACCTCAGACAGGGGAAGAGGAGTGCGCAGGAGTTTGCAAGGGACTTTTGGACTCTGGCTGCCAGCGCAGGATGGAATGAGAGGGCCCTCATCGACCACTACCGTTGCAGCTTAAGGGAGGACGTTCGTCGGGTACTGGCCTGCAGGGACACCAACCTAAACCCGCGGACGTCCGATCCCTCCTTGACATTCCAGGTTGAGGTGGACGCGTCTGAGGCTGGGATAGGAGCTGTACTGTCTCAGCGCTCGGGTACGCCACCAAAACTCTGCCCCTGTACTTTCTTTTCTAAGAAGCTCAGTCCGGCGGAGCGCATCTATGATGTGGGGGACCGGGAGCTGTTAGCTGTGGTTAAAGCTCTGAAAGTGTGGAGGCATTGGCTTGAGGGGGCCAAACACCCTTTTCTCATTTTGACTGACCATCGCAATCTGGAGTACATCCGGGCGGCGAGGAGGTTGAACCCTCGCCAGGCAAGGTGGGCCATGTTCTTCACTCGTTTTATGTTTACGCTTACTTACAGACCAGGTTCCCAGAACGCTAAGGCAGACGCCCTGTCCCGACTGTATGACACAGAGGAGAGGTCCATTGAGCCCACTCCCATACTTCCGGCTTCATCTCTGGTGGCACCGGTGGTGTGGGAGGTTGACGCGGACATTGAGCTGGCGTTACGTACCGAGCCCACTCCCCCCCAGTGTCCAGAGGGTCGTATATACGTGCTGCTCGAGGTTCGCGATCGATTGATCTATTGGGCTCACACGTCACCCTCCTCTGGTCATCCTTGCATCGGTCGGACAGTGCACTGTCTTAGTGGGAAGTACTGGTGGCCCACTTTAGCCAAGGACGTGAGGGTTTCTGTTTCCTCCTGCTCGGTGTGCGCCCAGTGTAAGGCACCTAGACACCTGCCCAGAGGGAAGTTACAACCCCTACCCGTTCCACAACGGCCGTGGTCCCACCTATCGGTGGATTTTGTTACGGACCTTCCCCCCTCA
Organism: Coregonus lavaretus; assembly: GCF_964263955.1. Taxonomy (NCBI): domain Eukaryota; kingdom Metazoa; phylum Chordata; class Actinopteri; order Salmoniformes; family Salmonidae; genus Coregonus; species Coregonus lavaretus. The sequence continues at coordinate 9,648,953 of NC_140015.1, read as the reverse complement.
CAAGGGAACACCACAATCCTGGTCGTTGTGGATCGGTTTTCTAAGTCCTGCCGTCTCATTCCTATACCAGGTCTCCCTACAGCCCTACAGACTGCTGAGGCCCTATTTACACACGTCTTCCGGCATTACGGGGTACCTGAGGATATTGTGTCGGATCGGGGTCCCCAGTTCACCTCAAGGGTCTGGAGGGCGTTCATGGAACGTCTGGGGGTCTCGATCAGCCTGACCTCAGGTTTTCACCCCGAGAGTAATGGGCAGGTGGAAAGAGTCAACCAGGATGTGGGTAGGTTTCTGCGGTCATATTGCCAGGACCGGCAGGGGGAGTGGTCGGGTTATATCCCCTGGGCAGAGATGGCCCAAAACTCCCTCCGCCACTCCTCTACTAACCTTACTCCTTTCCAGTGTGTATTAGGTTATCAGCCGGTCCTGGCACCTTGGCATCAGAGCCAGATCGAGGCTCCTGCAGTGGATGAGTGGTTTCGGCGCTCGGAAGAGACCTGGAACGCTGCTCATGTACACCTGCAGCGGGCCATCATGCGACAAAAGGTGAGCGCCGATCGCCACTGCAGTGAGGCCCCGGTGTATGCACCGGGGGACCGGGTCTGGCTCTCGACCCGAAACCTGCCCCTTCGCCTGCCCTGCCGGAAGCTGGGTCGGTGGTTTGTGGGGCCATTTAAAGTCCTGAGGAGATTGAACGAGGTTTGTTATAGGTTACAGCTTCCTCTTAATTACCGTATTAACCCCTCGTTCCATGTGTCTCTCCTCAGGCCGGTAGTAGCTGGTCCACTCCAGGAGTCTGAGGTACGGGAGGTTCCTCCACCCCCACTGGACATCGAGGGGGCACCGGCGTACTCGGTCCGGTCCATCTTGGATTCGAGGCGTCGGGTGGGGGAATGGAGCCGCACGTCAAGGGGGGGTTAGTGTCACGAATTCAGCCGAGGCTGCCCCTCCTCCTTGCTCGGGCAAGCATCGGCATTCGTCGTCACCGGAGTACTAGCTACCACCGATCTATGTTCAACTTGTTTTGTCTTTATTGGTCATACCTGTTTCCCATCATGTAGTTATGTCTTCCCTATGTCACAGACGGATGGTCTGACATTCTCCTGTAGAATTCTCTGATACAGAGCAGAATTCATGGTTCCTTCTATTAAGGCAAGTCGTCCTGGTCCTGAGGCAGCAAAGCATGCCCAAACCATCACACCACCACCACCATGCTTGACCTTTGGTATGGTGTTCTTACTGTGGAATGCAGTGTTTGGTTTTCGCCAGGCATTACTGGAACCATGTCTTCCAAAAAGTTATACTTTTGAATCATCTGTCCATAGAATGTTCTTCCAAGAGTCTTGATGATCATCCAGGTGCTTTTTGGCAAACTTGAGTCACCTTTTTGGACGAGATGGGTCCCATTATGCCTGGCGAAAACCAAACACTTGTATTCCACAGTAAGAACATCATACCAAAGGTCAAGCATGGTGGTGGTGGTGTGATGGTTTGGGGATGCTTTGCTGCCTCAGGACCTGGATGACTTGTCTTAATAGAAGGAACCATGAATTATACTCTGTATCAGAAAATTCTACAGGAGAATGTCAGACCATCCGTCTGTGAGCTGAAGCTGAAGCGCAGCTGGGTCATGCAGCAAGACAATGATCCAAAACACACAATCAAGTCTACATGAAAATTGCTAAAAAGCAACAAACTGGATGTTTTGGAATGGCCTAGTCAAAGTCCAGACCTAATCCCAATTGAGATGTTGTGGCAGGACTTGAAACGAGCAGTTCATGCTTGAAAACCCACACGTCACTGAGTTAAAGCAGTTCTGCATGGAAGAGTAGGCCAAAATTCCTCCACAGCGACGTGAGAGACTGATCAACAACTACAGGAAGCATTTGGTTGGAGTCATTGCAGCTAAAGGTGGCACAACCAGTTATTGAGTGTAAGGGGGCAATTACTTTTTCACACAGGGGAATTGGGTGTTGCATAACTTTGTTTATGAAATAAATGAAATAAATATGTAATTGTTGTGTTATTTGTTCACTTATGTTCCCTTTATCTAATATTAGGTTTTGGTTGAAGATCTGATAACATTCAGTATCACAAATATGCAAAAGTAGAGAAAATTAGAAAGGGGGCAAATACTTTTTCATAGCACTGTATACAGCCAATGACTCCAGGCAAGTTCCCATATTCATAGAACTCTACCTAGTAGTTGTCTTGGGCAGCAGCATCAGGGAACTTGATGGAATTGTCTTTCAGTTCACATATAGCATTACAGTCAGTTCACTTACACCACACAAATCTCCTGTTTCATGAGGAAGGAGGAATGGGCTTTCCCCTAAGAGAGTCAGATGAAAGCCTTGGCTCAAGCAAACAAATTATGTCAGCTGCGTTTTCTTTGTACATACAGAAGCAGTCACGGAAATTTGATTTCATCAAAATCGTTCTGTGGATTGCTCCTGTCTATAACCGCCCTTCTGTCTGGCCTTGGTGGTGCTCTTTGATCATCATTGAAATAGTCCGGGTAATCCATTTTACTCCATTGCCAAGGTCAACCTGGGGGCCAACATCCATTAATCTGAAGTTAAACCTGCCTCTGGACAGGTTTAATTTAAGCCTTCACTTAAATCTAGATTTACTCTAATCGTCCTTCTGGAAATCAGACTTTTTAAATCTAGACTAGGGCAACTCTGAGACTATTTTAAACCATGTATGAGAAATGCCATTTCAGTTAGTCCAGTTTAAAAGTGAAATTTAGTCTAGGATTAGGCTTAATCTGTGTCCGTGAAACCGCACCATAATCATGCCAAATCATGATTCAAAAATGTATTCTCTGACTGACAGATAGCTAATGAAACACTAGCCTCAGCATGCCAAATTTACATTTACAGTAGCAGGCTAGTCTAGTCAAACTGTAACACTGGCTAGCTTTCAATAAATTGGCTAAATATGGTCAACGGAGATACCTCTTCATAGATCAAGATAATTCGGATTGTATGCACTCCTAAACAGATATTTTCCTTATTTCAGTCTTTGGGAGCTCATCACACATGGCCCGTTCTATCCGGGATCATTGGGACGTCCCTACCCCATTGAAGTTGACATTTTAAATGGTTAGGGTTAGGTAAGGGTTATGATTAGGGTAAGGGTAGGGGTTAAGCGTAGGGAAGTCCCAAGAATCCCGGATAGCACTGACCCATCACACACAGACAGACAGCAGCTCGAGTTTTCAAGTGAGGTTTAGATAGAAGCAGGTCATTGGCTGCCTTCATCACGAGGTATGTACGGGAGTTCTGATTGGTTCCAAGTTTAGCTGTTCGGCAAATTTGCCTGAGCAGTGCTGAAATTGACTTTTTATGAGAATGTTTTACTGTCATATACAAAAAAAAAAACAGCAACTCCCTCAAGGGGGATCGATCAACTTCACGTTTATCGGCTTCGGCACAGCACCTAAGATGAAAGGAGAAGGCTTTAGTTAGTCAGTAAAAACAAAAGTATCTGAGTTTTCAATATATTTCCTAAAATGGAATAATGGACCACTGACCATTGTTTCGTCTACGAATAACATTGCTTTATTAACTAAGGTCTTCACATTTAATTTAGATATTTGTGCTATAGTTTTTTTTATGTGTTGGTATTTTCCCTTCTGAAAACCAAGATAATTACGTCATCTTTCCAGTAAACTAGGGTGTGGCGTGGCGCACGTCCGTACGTGCGGGGAGGCGCTATAAAGGGTTGTTTTCCACTTTGCAAGCTAAACAATCTCCATTTTGTGAGAGCCTTTCAGCCGACTAAAGCGTCGTCCCCGTGAAAAGGAAGATTCAAAGAACAACTAAAAACACAAATTAAGCCAACCAGTCGATCGCTAACCAGTTATTATCCGAAAGGAAAGGAAATCTTATCGTATGTCCGCTATCCAGAACCTCCAAACTTTCGGTAAGACATTTCAACCATCTCAGCTACCGCGGGGTCGAAAAAGTGGGGGAAGGGTGGTTGCTAACGTTAGCTAGCATTTGCAAACATTTTGACGACGTTCCAACTAAATAGAACGTTTTGATTTTAATATGTTCATGAAACATTGTTAGTTATATCGATCATTCCCTTCCTAATGGAAATAAGTTATATTAAGGTTAACGTTAACCAACATCCATCAGACTTCAACTAGGCCGAAGTTAATTTCCTTGTTTAGGCCCCAACATTGATTTGTAGCCGGTATAGCAAACTAGTCCGTATTGTGGACACATTGATCAATGTACAATACCTATTCCGGAGAATAACTAGTTCTTACTGTCATTTGTGTTTCTGGCACGATAACTATCAACAATGGACCAAATATAAATGTAGCTTTTTGCCCCAATTTGTTTGCAATACGACTGTCGGGAAGGCCTTTGGTGTGAAACGGGAACTATTTGAAGGTAAATGGCCAGATCCCATAATATAGGCCCGCTTAATTGTGTGCTTCTCCAACATTCATGACTTCCGAAATTTCGGCATGTTTTGCTGGAATGGTTGGCTATCTGTACTGGTGCATTTTGCTTTCTCCCATGTGTCACTAATCTCAATATTACGGATAAATTAAGGTCTGCGCAGATTTGCCACCCAATCTTGGTGGGACATTTTTCTAAAACCCCATTGTCCATGTAAATTGCTGACCAGCATCTGCGCAGGGCCTCGTGGATAAGACGTTACGTCACCAGTTCATCGGCCTGGATCTTTTGTTAGCTAGGTCAAACAAAACACTGCCATTTTAGCTATCACTTTAGGTTGCTTGCGTATATTTTTAGATGAGATGTTTGTTTTGAATTATGTTAAGTAAAGTGATTTTGTTTTTAAATGGTATTGTTCTTCCCACAGACCCATTTGCTGATGCAACTAAGGGTAATGACAGGCTCCCATCTGGGACTGACGACTACATCCACATAAGAATCCAGCAGCGTAACGGCAGGAAGACTCTGACCACGGTCCAGGGCATAGCCATCGACTATGATAAGAAGAAGCTAGTCAAGGCCTTTAAGAAGGTATGTTATGGCAGGGAGTTGAGACACTGACACTAGCTGGTATACTCAGAAAGGTCCATGTTTTGTTCTACAGGCCTTTTGACTAGTTCTGCTTTGTCAACAGAAATTTGCCTGCAATGGGACAGTGATTGAGCACCCAGAGTATGGTGAAGTGATTCAGCTGCAAGGTGACCAGCGCAAGAATATCTGCACTTTTCTGATTGAGGTATGTTTGAGTCTTGTCCCTGCTATAGCACATTGCACCCAGCATATACTCCACACTTGTGAGTACTAAGTGGGAATCTGTCATGGCCCCTACAGAAGGCTCCCATACAAAAGCCCCTGTTTGTAAACAGTCCAGCTGCGATGGTAGTAAATGTTCTGTGACTGGAGTGCAGAGTTCCTTTGTGTAATGTCTCTTCTCCTTCCCACTTCCAGATTGGCCTGGCAAAAGAGGAGCAGCTCAAGGTCCACGGGTTCTAGAAGCTCTCAGCAGCCCCCTCTCCCCTGGTCCTGATACTCTTCTCCCCCCCCCCCCCTCCCGGTGCTGCAATCACCGCAGCTGTTTTAAGCTAATGATGAATACTTCTGAATTGACTCTTAACTACCAGTTTAACTCCCCCCTCATACGGGAGCAGTCCAGTACAAACATGGACAAATGGTTCGACATATGCGGGATGAGTGGTTTTGTTTTTTCCTTAAATTTTTTGTTTGCCATGTGACGGGCACAATTCCATGTAACTCTTTTTGTTTTGTACAAATTTCAATAAAATGATCAACCGCCACCTCATGCGGAATCCTGTTGTGTGGGATTTTGGGGGGGGGGGGGGGGTTAGAGTGGATAAGGGTGGTTCAGTTTGGGGAGAAGCCCTCAACTGCAGTTCCAATGTGTTGTAGGGCTGCCTGCTTCAAGGTTAGAGTGCAGCTGACGTTCTAACCATCTCCGCCCCATCTCCCGTCTACAAGATTGCTTCTTCCTTTAAAAAAAAAAGTTAATTATAATATGCTGAATTTTCTGAAGCTGTTATACTTAAGATTTTATTTTAACTAGAATTTTGAAGTACTCATCTGCCTGGTTGTCAGATGACTGGTGTTATGAAGCAAGTTTGCTTAAAGCCATGGTAGTATTGATGCTGAGCTACTGACCTGAAAATGGAGTGGGGAAATAACTGTTTTTAAATTCCACATTTTATTCAATAAATATTTGAAATTATCTCGTTTCATGGGGTACAATTATTTGAACTTAATAGTGGCGTTTGCGATGGAATACATTACTATGAAGGGACCATACCAATTTTTATACCTATGATAATTTGGTCAATATTGATTAAAAAGCCAACAAACTGCTTATTCTACAGGACCTGGTGTATTACTGTTGAGGATAGGGCAGTATGAAAAATGTATGCACTCACTTAGTCGCTCTGAATAAGAGCGTTTGCTAAATGACATGTACATTAAAGATGTGGGGAAGAGGGTCTTTACATGCTAGTGCTGATGGCTGCTTTCTTGAGGAACGTTTTACTTCCAATGATTGTGATGACCTTTGAATGCGCTGACTGTCTCTGGATAAGAGCTTCTGCTAAATGTAAAATAAAGCTGGAAGTGAACCGCCACACAGACGTTCAGCCAGCGTCTTGACCTAGATTGGGAGAACAATCTGGCTGTTCATGCAAGATCAGGTCTTGACTCAACTTTACATTTTAGTCATTTAGCAGACGCTCTTATCTGGGGGGGGGGCATTCGTTACATGTTGAATATAGTGCAATTTTGAGTAAGTTTGAGAACATCACAAGAAGCTCTAAGTCAAACAGGATAGCCACATGGCATCTCACTGATCAAAAGATAAGTGTCCCTATTTCCTCCCTCTCTTTTGTGGCAGTGGGAAATACTCTAGTGCTGCATGGAATTACTTTTTCTCTGGCTGTGCAGATACCATCAGTTCATTTGACGCTATCTAACAGGTCTACCATCTACCCAATCTGTCCTTACCTTGTACCATATGTGGAGTTCTTATGATGGAGTACCAACCAAGCCAGTTATTCTATTGGTTATCACTGCATTAAATCAACCATTTGTTTTGTGCATCTGTTATCTCATAGTACTTTGTCATGTTTTTGTTTACAATGGGAAGACACAAGGGAGACATTTTGGACCAGGTATTTTTCTCTCATGATTTAGGCCTTGAATGTTTTATGTGTAAAGAAAACACAGTTAAGACACATTGAGAAAGAATCCTAGTGGAGCAGTATCAAACACGGCACACAACTTGGTAAATAGTCACTGCAATATTTCTGTGTTCATGTGACACTGTTTGGACCTGGCAGACTGCATGATGCAGCTCAATTACACCAAACCAAGGTACTGTTATACTATGCATTCTCACTAGGGGGCACTATAACAACAGTTGTTTCAATATTTTGTTTTTAAAATATACTTTAATCAATGCACACACAGGGACATTGTTTTTTCTTGTCTTGAGAGTGTGTGGTGTTTGATGGACACATTGTCTGTATATGGGTGAGTCTGACATGCTGCCAAGCTTTAATGTGAGTCAACTTGGTTATTCATTTTCATATGAGAAAACTGAAGGGCAAAACTCAGTGGTTAACCATAGATTTCTGTAGCCTTCTTTATCAGCCTCAGTACTCAGTGTTACAAGTTGTCTTGAATAGCTGTTGCTGTAATTTCCCCTATCCATATCTTTAATATGCTTTGGGTTTTTATTTTCTACACTTACTTAGTCAAATAGCAGACTCCAGGGCCTTTCCAGTGTATTATGCTGCGTTCGTAACCAAGTGGGAGGTGGGAATTCACCAGTTGGAAAGTCATAAATACCAGTTGGATGCATTCACGCGCTTTGAACTCATTGAGAAACACAGATTGGCTAATGGCCAACAAGCTGTGTAAACCATAAACTAAAAGTACAGCTATCTCACTTGTAAACAAATTATAGTGTTAAAAAAACATGAATACAATTATTTTTATAAATAATGTTTTGTTGTTGCATTTGCCGAAAATGCTGTTATCGAGGTCATTTCCTTAGTAGGTGATGTCAGAGCTCAGCATGTGGGAGAAGTGGTAGCTCAGGATGATGTACGAGTTTCCCACTAGTAATTGTTGGAGGGTCGTTCAAGTTGTTTTTTCCCAGTCGTACAGTATGTGGTAAATTCCCACTTGGTTACGAACGCAGCATTAGAGAAGGAGGAGGGCAATTCCAGGATAACAGAGTGATGCTGAGACTCACTTTTTCACTTTAAAAGGTATAACAAGCAAAAACCATCGATTGCAAAGTTTATCAAACCCTACACCTATATGAAGAAATCTACTTTTAACAATTGACTCTGAAAATTGTACTAAAACACATTTACTTGAGGGACAGTGCAGATGCAAAGTTTGGTAACAGAATGACAGTAAAATCTCCCTCAGTTTTTATTTGACCACATTTTCCAAAAATGGTTAAATATCTCATCAGAATTAAGATTCAAAGATGTCTGCAGAAATAATGGGGTGTCAGCTATGATATGACACTGGAGGCTCTGTTTTAACAAACCTAACGCAAAGGTAAATCTTAGCGCTGACAATCGTGCTATAGCTTGATAAGTTCGGGGTGTGTCAGAAATATTTTTCATACTTTCACAACCGGAATTATGGGCGCAGTAGCTGGCGGTGGTTGTGGGTGTGTCGAGGCTTGACACCAATCAGAACGTGCTCCATGGCTAAATATGTGGTTGCTTGAAGTTGTGTATTTACTGTATTTTATGTATTGCGTTGTCATCAACTCCAATTTGGATGTTAGTTTGTTAGCCTGCCCCATGCATTGCTTGAATATGGAAATACTGTACATTGTTAAACATAGACGCTAGACGAGGGGAAAAATTCACTCTAACATGCATTGATGGATCAAAATCTAATCTGATAGCATTCGCACTGATATAGGGGCTAGGCCTACTGTAAATTGCAGTCTGGACATACCAAACATAGTCAATAAGCAAGACTGCATTCACTAGGCTATTGATGAGGTCTAAAAATAGTGTATAATTCTAATCAAATTCTAATAAAAAATGAAACAACATGTTTTAAATAGGGAGTATAATACAGACAAGGCAACTTAGACTGTGGAGGGTTTTACGCACATCCAAACTTTTCACAGGAGCTGGACAAAGATCCAAAATAAAGAGAAACATCATGGAACCAATTTACAGTTCATATTTGCAGTTCTCCAAAAATAGCAGACGAAATTGCATTGCATTCGAGCCATGTACGTTCTCAACATAAACCCACGGACGGTGAATCTTTCGAATAAGTAAAAAAAAAAAAATCGTTTTTTTCAAACAACAACAATATTTATGAATAGGATTGGGTCAGAAGCATGATATCATAATTTGCGTCTCTTGTTCCATGAGCATAAGGCAATGTCTGCACACATAGTCCTCAAGGCATCTGCATACATAGGTTCAATTTGCTCCTAGCAGAACTCAGCTAGGTGAATACTCCCTAAAGACCTTTGCTTGAAAAACAAGAAAAAGGTGGCAATATTACTGTTGTTTGTAGCAGCAACATAGCCAGAAACACTTCCTCAAAAAAGTCTGATAAATCAAGAAATCTGTCATTAATTTTGAGATCTTGTGGCAGGACTTGAACCGAGCAGTTCATGCTTGAAAACCTACAAATGTCGCTGAGTTAAAGCAGTTCTGCATGCAAGAGTGGGCCAAAATTCCTCCACAGCGATGTGAGAGACTGATCAACAACTACAGGAAGCATTTGGTTGCAGTCATTTCAGCTAAAGGTGGCGCAGCCAGTTATTGAGTGTAAGGGGGCAATTACTTTTTCACACAGGGGAATTGGGTGTTGCATAACCTTGTTACTTAAATAAATAAAATAAGTATCAATTTTTTGTGTTATTTGTAAACTCCGGTTCCCTTGATCTAATATTAGGTTTTGGTTGAAGATCTGATAACATTCAGTATCAAAAATATACAAAAATAGAGGAAATCAGAAAGGGGGCAAATACTTTTTCACAGCACTGTATACCTCAGCCTACTTAACCCAATTACTCACAGACACCCCTGTCCTGTCACCCTATGCCCTAACCTTAATACCCACATGCCAATACCCTAATATTGATACAATCATGTACAGATACACCCATATCCTAGCTCTAAATGCCCTATTTGTTACTCATAGACGCCAGTACATTTGCCAATACACCTCATCCCTGTTACTTGCCAATCTCAGCCCTGTTACCCACTTTAATTAGGCCTGTATTCCCCAAGTCACCAACAGTAACCTACAGTGCATTCGGAAAGTATTCAGACCCCTTCCCTTTTTCCACATTTTGTTACGTTACAGCCTTATTCTAAAATGGATGAAATAAAAAGAAATCCTCATCAATCTAAACACAATACCCCATAATGACAAAGCGAAAATAGGTTTTTAGATTTTTTTGCAAATGTATAAAAAATAAAAAAACTGAAATACCTTAAGTATAAGCTATGAGACTCTAAATTGAGCTCAGGTGGATCCTGTTTCCATTGATCATCCTTGAGATGTTTCTACAACTTGATTGGAGTCCACCTGTGGTAAATTCAATTAATTGGATATGATCTGGAAAGGCACACACCTGTCTATATAAGGTCCCACAGTTGACAGTGCATGTCAGAGCAAAAACCAAGCTATGAGGTCGAAGGAATTATCCGTAGAGCACCGAGACAGGATTGTGTCGAGGCACAGATCTGGGGAAGGGTAAAAAACATTCTGCAGCATTGAAGGTCCTCAAGAACACAGTGGCCTCCATCATTCTTAAATGGAAGAAGTTTGGAAACACCAAGACTCTTCCTAGAGCTGGCCGCCCGGCCAAACTGAGCAATCGGGGAGAAGGGCCTTGGTCAGGGAGGTGACCAAGAACCCGATGGTCACTCTGACAGAGCTCCTGAGTTCCTCTGTGGAGATGGGAGAACCTTCCAGAAGGACAACCATCTCTGCAGCACTCCACCAATCAGGCCTTTATGGTAGAGGCACATGACAGCCCGCTTGGAGTTTGCCAAAAGGCAGCTTAAGGACTCTCAGACCATGAGAAACAAGATTCTCTGGTCTGATGAAACCAAGTTTGAACGCATTGGCCTGAATGCTAAGCGTCACGTCTGGAGGAAACCTGGCACCATCCCCTACGGTGAAGCATGGTGGTGGCAGCATCATGCTATGGGGATGTTTTTCAGCGGCAGGGACTGGGAGACTAGTCAGGATCGAGGGAAAGATTAACGGAGCAAAGTACAGAGAGATCCTTGATGAAAACCTGCTCCAGAGTGCTCAGGACCTCAGACTGGGGCGAAGATTCACCTTCCAACAGGACAGCGACCCTAAGCACACAGCCAAGACAATGCAGGATGGGCTTCGGGACAAGTCTCTGAATGTCCTTGAGGGGCCCAGCCAGAGCCCGGACTTGAACCCGATCTAACATCTCTGGAGAGACCTGAAAATAGCTGTGCAGCAACGCTCCCCATCCAAGCTGACGGTGCTTGAGAGGATCTGCAGAGAAGAATGGGAGAAACTCCCCAAATACAGGTGTACCAAACTTGTAGCGTCATACCCAAGAAGACTCAAGGCTGTAATCACTTCCAAAGGTGCTTCAACAAAGTACTGAGTAAAGGGTCTGAATACTTATGTAAATTTGATATTTCAGTTTTTTATTATTAATAAATTAGCAAACATTTCTAAAATCCTGTTTTTGCTCTGTCATTATGGGGTATTGTGTGTAGATTGATGAGGGATTTGAAAAAATATATATATTTTAGAATAAAGCTGTAACATAACAAAATGTGGAAAAAGTCAAGGGGTCTGAATACTTTCCGAATGCACTGTATATCTGTGACAGGTTAAAGGACATATTCATAGCCTGTTATACACTAAAAAGTATTAATAAGTTCATGGTATGTAAGGATCTTGAAATATCTAAGGTTAAAAAGATCATGCATTCAGTACTAGTTCATAGAGATTGATAAAATTCATAATTGTGTTAAAATCCATCAAGTGTACAAAGGGTAAATATTGTAAGAGGAATGTGTAAACGTTATATTGACTACTTTATTTTGTGGTGCCTAATTTAAGGGTAAAAGTGTTAATCTGTGATCTACTAAATGCTCTTAATCTATGAGCCTGAGATCGATTGCTCTGGTCTCCACCCAACTTTCTGGGGAAATCGCGGTCTTTTTTCCTCATTATACTAAAGTTTTCAGTGAGGAAACATAACTGCATCACTCTCGTGATTATTTCTCCCCTTTTTCAGGGGCGTAACATATCCAGCTATTCGCTGTACACCCCAAGCATGTTTTTTGCATATCTTAGTCCTGTGACCTCTGACCTATACGTTAATCATTTTATAGATAAACTCATGGTACAGTGGTATAACACATGTGCCCCAGCCCCATTCACTATTTCCTACCACAAACTTGTTGCCAGAAAGGATTTGAATTGGCAATAGACCCATTATCTGCATGAGCCTTGTGTATCCATACACCCCATTACTCATATAAACCAGGTCAATTAATGTGCATACTCATATAAAAACAGGTCTACCACAGTGCCCAAGCCTCAACATTCATACAAACCAGGTCTACACTTGTACTTCAGTCCCAATATTCTTACAGACCAGGTGTACACCTGCACGTCTAATCCGATATTGATTTTTAAAACAAAAACCGTCTACTGCTCCATGTCAGCTCCAATTGTCATAAAAATAGGTGTACTTCTGCATTTCAGCCCCAATATTCATACAAACCAGGACTACACCTGTACTTAATCTCCAATTTACATACCCACAAAGTCTGCACCTGTGCTTGAACCCAATTAGTAAACTAAGCCAGGTCTAAATGTGCCGAAGCCTAAATACTCCTAAACTGTTAACCAGGTCTACCCCTGCAACTCAGCTCCAGTACTCCTACAAACCAGATCTACACCTTTGTTTGAGTCCCAATACTAATATAAACCAGATCTGCACCTGCATATCTCAGCCCAAATACCCATACCAAGTTGAGGTTAGGTTTATTACTTCACATGTTGGTGCTTATGGGTCCTTTTACATGGAAATTACCAGGAGGAGAAGAGAGCAGATCTCAGTCAGAGATAGCTACACTTTGAAATGGCAGTGATAGGTGAATGCTTCCATACAGCCGTTACACAGTACACTCTTAGGAAAAAGGGTTCCAAAAGGGTTCTTCGGCTGTCCGCATAGGAGAACCCTTTGAAGAACCCTTTTTGGTTCCAGGTAGAACCTTTTTGGGTTCCATGTAGAACTTTCTGTGGAAAGGGTTTTACATGGAACCCAAAATGGTTCTACCTGGAACCAGAAAGGGTTCTTCAAAGGGTTCTCCTATGGGGACAGCCAAAGAACCCTTTGAGGTTCTAGGTAGCACCTTTTTTTCTAAGAGTGTAGGTAGTGTAAAGTATAGCACAGAGAATTTTCGACCAACCTTTACTTCGGCGATACTTCCTAAATTCCCGACTTGAAAGACAACACATATCTTCTAAACTTCCATGTCTAGTTGCAGGGGGTTCGTTTGAATTTAGAAAATGCTCCATTAATAAATTAAATATTTGTTTTGCTCCATGAAGTAATCCAGCAATGTGTATGCCGCCATCTTGTCTATTTCAAATCTTCTCATTGATCGAGACAGGTGAGTGTCATCATGATATGCAGCACTTTGGGGTGGACACCCACCTGTCTCAATCAATGAGAGAAGATAAGAAATTCACATATCACCAACTGTCCCTTCCCTTATATTCAATGTGACCCCATGTTCTTGAAAATAACAACATTTTTAGATGTCCGTGCCTCAAAACAAGTCGCCCAGCTCAAGGACCAGCTTGTTTTGCTAGCTCTGGGGTTATTGACTGCTACAAAGTGTTTGTGTGAGCCATTAAGATTGGTTCTAAAAACTGCTGAACCAGGACACATTTTGGTGTGGAGAGAGGTAGTTTGTCACAGGAGGATGACACATACCAGTGATTTGGCTGGTTTCCTAGGGCCACTGCCAGTCATAGGGTGCTTGCTGCTATGTTGAGGGCCCGGGGCCCCAACCCTCTGGTCAGAGAGTGCCACGAGTTGGGTGAGCAGGCTCATCTCTAGCTGTAAGGGAGTGGCAGGAAGTCTGAAGGAGGGGGACTAAACTGTTGTGACAATATTCACACTGACGTAGTTTGGTCAGTATCGCCAATATTCAAGCATTAAAAAACATTCACCAAGTGTCTTGCTATTAGTCTTGTTTTGGCACTGTAGATGTCTAATCTGGTCTCGGTCATTTCCAATTTATAGTAGGGTAGCTCTATAATACCTACACTATCAAATCCAGTATGTGGTCACGGTATGCACATACAGTGTATTTGAAATGGATTCTGAAGTCCTCCTGATACAGATCCTAGTTCTGATAAATGATAAATCGTTCTGCTAAATGACATAAGCGTGAAAGGCTGGCTGGGTTTAGAGCTGGGAAGGTAGTCAACAGTCCCAGTAGCTTTTCATCTGGGTATTATCAGTGTTCGGCACACTGCACAGCCATGGCCGCTGGGTTCAAACCAAAGGTAATTGGCTTGAAAAAGATAAGCCATCTGGTATTTAATTGTCACTGATAAAATGTGTCCTTTTAAGTGGCTTACACCTGTGATCTCTGCTGTGTGATCTAGAGTGTATCTGATTGACTTTGAGCTGTGTATCATAGATCTAATATATACAGTGGGGAGAACAAGTATTTGATACACTGCCGATTTTGCAGGTTTTCCTACTTACAAAGCATGTAGAGGTCTGTAATTTTTTATCATAGGTACACTTCAACTGTGAGAGACGGAATCTAAAACAAAAATCCAGAAAATCACATTGTATGATTTTTAAGTAATTAATTTGCATTTTATTGCTTGACAAGTATTTGATCACCTACCAACCAGTACGAATTCCAGCTCTCACAGACCTGTTAGTTTTTCTTTAAGAAGCCCTCCTGTTCTCCACTCATGACCTGTATTAACTGCACCTGTTTGAACTCGTTACCTGTATAAAAGACACCTGTCCACACACTCAATCAAACAGACTCCAACCTCTCCACAATGGCCAAGACCAGAGAGCTGTGTAAGGACATCAGGGATAAAATTGTAGACCTGCACAAGGCTGGGATGGGCTACAGGACAATAGGCAAGCAGCTTGGTGAGAAGGCAACAACTGTTGGCGCAATTATTAGAAAATGGAAGAAGTTCAAGATGACGGTCAATCACCCTCGGTCTGGGGCTCTATGCAAGATCTCACCTCGTGGAGCATCAATGATCATGAAGAAGGTGAGGGATCAGCCCAGAACTACACGGCAGGACCTGGTCAATGACCTGAAGAGAGATGGGACCACAGTCTCAAAGAAAACCATTAGTAACACACTACGCCGTCATGGATTAAAATCCTGCAGCACACGCAAGGTCCCCCTGCTCAAGCCAGCGCATGTCCAGGCCCGTCTGAAGTTTGCCAATTACCATCTGGATGATCCAGAGGAGGAATGGGAGAAGGTCATGTGGTCTGATGAGACAAAAATATAGCTTTTTGGTCTAAACTCCACTCGCCGTGTTTGGAGGAAGAAGAAGGATGAGTACAACCCCAAGAACACCATCCCAACCGTGAAGCATGGAGGTGGAAACATCATTCTTTGGGGATGCTTTTCTGCAAAGGGGACAGGACGACTGCACCGTATTGAGGGGAGGATGGATGGGGCCATGTATCGCGAGATCTTGGCCAACAACCTCCTTCCCTCAGTAAGAGCATTGAAGATGGGTCGTGGCTGGGTCTTCCAGCATGACAACGACCAGAAACACACAGCCAGGGCAACTAAGGAGTGGCTCCGTAAGAAGCATCTCAAGGTCCTGGAGTGGCCTAGCTAGTCTCCAGACCTGAACCCAATAGAAAATCTTTGGAGGGAGCTGAAAGTCCGTATTGCCCAGCGACAGCCCCGAAACCTGAAGGATCTGGAGAAGGTCTGTATGGAGGAGTGGGCCAAAATCCCTGCTGCAGTGTGTGCAAACCTGGTCAAGACCTACAGGAAATGTATGATCTCTGTAATTGCAAACAAAGGTTTCTGTACCAAATATTAAGTTCTGTTTTTCTGATGTATCAAATACTTATGTCATGCAATAAAATGCAAATTAATTACTTAAAAATCATACAATGTGATTTTCTGGATTTTTGTTTCAGATTCCGTCTCTCACAGTTGAAGTGTACCTATGATAACAATTACAGACCTCTACATGCTTTGTAAGTAGGAAAACCTGCAAAATCGGCAGTGTATCAAATACTTGTTCTCCCCACTGTATACTCTGCAAGGAAAGCAGAAATACTGTAGATTCTACTATATTAAGAATGCAAATAGACCTTATATACACTAATACCATCATTATGATGATACTGCTGATGAGGATGCATTGATGACGATGAGGATGATAACAACCCAATGGTGCAGCAGTTTCAGATAAGTTAACTCCCTGGTCAACAGGGGTTGGGGTGAAAAACAAATGCTTCTCACCAGCTCTGCTCAGCTCCCATCCTTCACATATCATGATGATATATAGGGATGGGAAAATATCTTCTATCCGGACATAAGACTTTCAAATCGCTTTGAGCCCCTGTACCAGCTGTCCTCTGACTGGGGCTTGGGTGTTCCCTCCATGGCTGTGGATGACCCTCCAGCTTCCTCTCCCTGTCCTAGTCAATCAACTGCCTGGGCACAGCCTGGACCACCGTGGCCCCCCTCCGCTGGGCCGTGCTCTCTGGATCAGAGCTCTGTCCCTTTGGTGGTTGTGGCCTGCATGCAGCCGGCGTCTCAGCAGCCCTCTTCTCAGGTGAGTTCTGTGGCTCTGGCCGTAATCTGCTTCGAGACACGGCAGAGGCCGGATCATTCCGGCGATTGTGATAGGGAGTTCGATGGTGAGGCATATATCTGTACCTGGGGCAAAGACTTTGTGTTTTCCTTTGGCAAAAGTTCAGGATATCAGCAGGTTGCTTCCCGAGGCTGTGAGTCAGTCACTGGGGGCTGATACTGTCATGGTTTATGTGGGGTCAAATGACATTATGAAGGGCAGCTCAGAACAGCTGAAGATGGATTTTAAAGAACTGATTGGGTCTCTACACCAACAAACGTCCCATAATATCTGGCCCTCTGCCCTCCCTAAATCGTGGCATTGAACGGTTCAGCAGACTTTTAGCCCTCCATAACTGACTCCGAGACTATTGCAGCTCTGTGGGTGTAACATTTATTAACAATTCTGGAAACAAAGCTTGTATTATAAGGAGGATGGGATCCACCCAAATCATTTGGGTTCCTGGATCCTTTCACAGCATTATAAGGCTGTGTTGAGACAATGACTTATCAAGGACCCAAGTCCAACTCATTTAATCCCAACCATTGTGTCGCTGAGTTGTCATAATGATTCAGCAAATGTACATTATCCTAGGGGTGTTGGAAGACACAATGTAAATAACCTAATTTAGTTCCCTCTTACTGCCCGGAATGCCTCTGCTGATCCTACAGTTATTGTATGCAGTGATCATATGCCTATGAACCAGAGTAATACTGTTAGCACTGAGGTGGTGTGCACTAGTAGGAAGTCCACTGTGTGCAACTCACCCTGCACTAATAAAAATAACCTGAGTATGTCTACCTCTGCTAAGCTTCCCAGTAAAGCAATAAAAATAATCAAGCAACCCAGAAAAGTGTTAGAAATAGCCCACGTTAATATATGTAGCTTAAGAAACAAGGTTCATTAAATCAATAATTTTCTAGTAACTGATGACATTCATATTCTGACTATCTCTGAAACTCACTTAGATAATACCTTTGATGATACAGTGGTAGCAATACAAGGTTATAACATTTACAGAAAATACAGAAATGCCAATGGGGGCGGTGTTGCGGTCTATATTCAGAACCACATTCCTGTAAAGTTTAGAGAGGATCTCATGTTAAATACTGTTGAAGTAATATGGCTACAGGTTCACCTGCCTCACCTAAAGCCCATTCTGGTGGGAAGCTGCTATAGACCACCAAGTGCTAACAGTCAGTATCTGGATAACATGTGTGAAATGCTTGATAATATATGTGATATCAATAGAGAGGTATACTTTCTGGGTGATTTAAATATTAACTAGCTTTCATCAGGCTGCCCACTCAAGAGAAAGCTTCAAACTGTAACTAGTGCCTGCAACCTGGTTCAGGTTATCAATCAACCTACCAGGGTAGTTACAAACAGTATAAATAAGGAGTATAATAACAGTACAGGAATGAAATCATCAACATGTATTGATCATATCTTTACTAATGCTGCATCGGATGTAGTGATCACAATATAGTAGCCATATCTAGGAAAACAAAGTTCCAAAGGCTGGGCCAAATATTGTGTATAAGAGGTCATACAAGAAGTCCTCTATGTTGTTGATGTGAAGAATATTTGTTGGTCTGTGGTGTGTAATGACGAGCAACCAGATGCTGCACTTGACACTTTTATGAAATTGCTTATCCCAGTTACTAATAAGCATGCACCCATTAAGAAAATGACTGTAAATACGGTTAAATCCCCGTGGATTGATGAGGAATTTTAAAATGTTATGGTTGAGAGGGATGAGGCAAAAGAGATGGCAAATATGTCTGGATTCCTAATGAACTCTCCAAGGTAACAATTAGGCCCCACTCCTTCGCCCTCCCCTCCCTCTATCCCCTCCACTGGCCCTACTCTCTTGGGGATGGGTGACAGCAACACCTGGGTTTTGATGGGTGCAAGGTAGAACCAGAAAAATTGCCTCTGATTCTCCTCTCCACTGTCATAGCCTATGGGCAGAGGTGAGCATTTGGACACAAAATGGCTGCCATGTATCACCCAGCTGGTTGCTACAAACGGATGATGGATGTGAGAAGTTACCCCACAGTGAAAACCAGTGAGTTCAAGGGGATGGGGTGGGGGAGGAAAGAGAGGTTGAAGGGCATCAAATATACTCCCATGGGGCGCAATTTGAAAAGGACAGGATTTTTCACGGACAGTGAGAGAAACACATCCAGTCAATCT
Source organism: Coregonus lavaretus (assembly GCF_964263955.1). NCBI lineage: Eukaryota > Metazoa > Chordata > Actinopteri > Salmoniformes > Salmonidae > Coregonus > Coregonus lavaretus. Next base: position 9,629,889 of record NC_140015.1, on the reverse strand, counting down.
GTAAGTTCACACGCAAGACATGGTTTGTGCTAGTGCCTGGGCTTTTTTTCTGGAGGCTAACGAGGGCCAATGTCAGGACAGTTCCAAGCTGACAGCTTGATGGAGTGCGCCTCCAGAGTTTTTACAGTTTTACAGCTTTTCTGGGTTTGTGACCCATTAATACATTGGCACGGCCATGTATCACTTTGCAGTGGAATGCTGGCGAGCCAGAATGATGGATTTATATATACTTCACTAATTGGTTCTAATGGAACGTAATCACAACAACAGTGGTATGACTCACAACTAATCTCTGACACACAGGGAAAATGACTGTTGTGGTAGAGATTAGGGTACAGCTGAAATCTCTTCAACAGGGATGAATCTGTTGTAATAACAGCACTTAAAAGTTGAAGTCATAAAGGTAAGGGAACTTTAGTGTCACCATTAAAGTTACTAAAGAGGTATTAATTCAAGGCGATGGAGGCCTAGTTGAGATTCTGCCACAGGGTTGAACAGTATGCTAGACAGAAAATGGCATGTTAAAATTAAAAAGTGGCCATTTTGCGATATAATCTTACAAAAAAGCACTTATCGAGCCATGTCTTAGAACAAATTACTACAATTTATGACCAAATTAAATGTCTGAGAAGGAAATTATAGGAAAAATGTATTATGGGCTAAAGTGGATGAGGTAATTGACCAAGTAGATGGATTATGAAGAAAAATCACATCTTGTCTGCAGCAGCTTTTCCAATATAGAGGCAGCAGTGCAGATAATGAGGGATTCAGAAACCAAGCGACTAAAATGTATTCTAAACCAACAAAGTACACACAGTGGCAACAGTGTCTTTGATTGTAGAGTTGACGTTATCGTTCAGTCGCTGTGTCTTTGACCAACATAATGGTCATCCTTGGCCTCCTTTTTAAAGTGTTGCCGAGATAACAAAGTGAGAGCTTCAATATCACTCTCTATGTAGAAGAACGACTTGTTTTGTGACAGAACAATTTGTCTGGCAGGTTTTTCTTTCCTGTGGGACAAATACAGTATATCTAAGTGTTTCACCATTAGACCTTAAAAAACAGGCTTGTTCACTGCAGCAGTGTAAATTGGTAGACCTGCTAATGCTAATCTGAGTTGAAAGTTTTTTTTAAATTGAAAGTATTATATTATTTAACTCCTCTCTATCTCTACCTCTCTAGCAGTTATTAGCCTAAATCTGCTCTGTATGGTGTCTCTTGCAATATTCTGTCTATTAGTTAGGATTATGGTCTGCAAGAACTTTGCACTTAGAGGTAAATCGCCACAAACTATACATTATTGAAATACTGTGTTCTATAACTACTTCTACAAGCGAGAAGGATAAACATACTAATTTCCAAGAGACCATAACAGCACAACAGTATAGCAGACCATAAGAAAATGAGAAACAAATGCACAGGATAGAAAAACATCCATCGTCCTACTTTAAATAAAACAACAAGCTCCATTAGAAAGGAACAAATAAAACACTCACAGCCTCATCTGATCATGTCCCTCCTCACTGTTTCCCCACCACACACACACACACACACACACACACACACACACACACACACACACACACACACACACACACACACACACACACACACACACACACACACACACACACACACACACACACACACACACACACACACACACACACATTTACATTTACATCATTTAGCAGACGCTCTTATCCAGAGCGACTTACAAATTGGTGCATTCAACTTATGATAGCAAGTGGGACAACCACTTTTTTTCTTCTTTTTTTTAAATGGGGGGGTGGGGGAGGGGGGGGGTAGAAGGATTGCTTTATACTATTCCAGGTACATTTACATTTACATTTTAGTCATTTAGCAGACGCTCTTATCCAGAGCGACTTACAGGTATTCCTTAAAGAGGTAGGGTTTCAAGTGTCTCCGGAAGGTGGTCAGTGACTCCGCTGTCCTGGCGTCGTGGGGGAGCTTGTTCCACCATTGGGGTGCCAGAGCAGCAAATAGCTTTGACACACACACACACACACACACACACACACACACACACACACACACACACACACACACACACACACACACACACACACACACACACACACACACACACACGGCCCAAACCCCCTGCAGCCAATGAGCTGTTTTAGCAGGAACAAGATAAAGCCATCCGAGGCAGACCACTTCTCTGACACAGAAATGAGCTGCAGGCACCGGGTCTGGAGAGGGCCCAGGTTCCCTGCTACTTTCTCTCTCTCTCATATAACAGGCTCCACACCAGAATCCCCTGCATCAGCCACCATCCTGATGGAGGGTTTAGGGAGTGGTAGTGGTTTCCATACTAATGTTTTTCTTGGTTAAATTATGGTAATGGTAACAAAGGGGAAGAATTTAGAGATGCAAGGTTAGGAGGATGGAATGCCAGATGGAATGGCAATGGAGTTGTCCCTGCCTTTTGCATCAGTGTAGTGCAGCAGCAACTTTAGCTGACTGCTACAGAGTGTCTATTTGGGGCAAGAAGCTTCCCAGATAACAAAAAAACTTTCCCACAACTTTAGAGAATGTTCTCTTAAGTGTCTCAATAGGTCATTAACTAAAATTAATGAACGTTAAGGAATGTTTCCGTGATGTGCAAGGAATGTTTCCCTTAAAACCCTTCGCCTACAATTTCCGCGCCCCCACGGAAATCTAATTAACATCATAAAAAAATCCCTGTCAAAATCTGTCTGTTTAAGCTAGAGATACAGTATCTGTTTTTTTGCATTGGCTGCATCTCAATCCACTGAGATGCAGCCCATGCAAAAAAACATATCTCCCTTCCGCATCTGCAGAGCTAGAGAGGTGTTTGTCAGACCATGAGACATCCCGAAAATCGATCTTCTCACAAAAATGTCTGTAGCATCACACAATGGTGTTCTCCGTTTTGCTCTAGGACGCCCACAAGCCTCACAAGACTCGTCTGAAGTCGGTACAGCCTCTTCTGCAAACTTCCGTCTGTAGCGTCCGAATGGTTTGGATACAAACTAATATGACACACCTCTCTGTGGACAGCTGAGACTCTCACGAACACGATGGTGTTCTCTGTTTTGCTCACAAGACTTGTCTGAAGGTCCCCGGTACCAGTTAAAACAATTAATGGAAGTATATATGGACATAGTTTAGTGCCTAAAATAAGGGGATAGATACATGAAAAAAATATGTTTCCTGATCTTTCTTATATCTCTCAGACATAGGACAGACACTTCAGAACAAAGGGTTAGGATAATATTTCCATTAAACTAAAGTTCTTACATTTAATCCCAATTAATTAGCCTCTCTTTGAATACATTTTTCAATGAGAGACAGCTATTTCCAAGGAACAGCAGCAGCCTCCATCTCATGAAACAGAACCAATGTATAGGAGGAGGAGCGGGGGACAGTGTATGGGTGTATAACTGGAAATACCATACATTACGCATTAAAGCATCCATTATTTAGGATCACTTATATAATATAAAGCAATGATAATAACTTGAATGCTTGTGTTAATCTGAAGAGTTACCATGCCTTGGCCTACACTAGTATAGATATTTAGTGAATGTATTGTCTGTCCATTTGTCTCAATAATAATGTTGTATCTCTTCATCTCTCCCTCTTCCTCTCTCGCTCTCACTCCCACCCTCTCTCTCTCTTTCTCTCTCTCTCTCTCTCTCTCTCTCTCTCTCTCTCTCTCTCTCTCTCTCTCTCTCTCTCTCTCTCTCTCTCTCTCTCTCTCTCTCTCTGTCTCTCTCTGTCTCTCTGTCTCTCTCTCTCTTTCTTTTTCTCTCGCTCTCTCCTTAATTCTCTCTCACTCTCTCCTTAATTCTCTCTCACTGTTTATCTTTATTGTGCTTTATGGACATTGAATTTCCACCCATGATTCTCAAATGTATTTTTAATGACTGTCGTCAGGTCTAGTATCAATAATTCTTCTTTTTTTTTTGACACCCTCGGCGCGCTTCACGGAATCGTTTCCAATCTTAAATGGTCCGCACGGGAGACGGTCGTTGGTTGAACAAGGCCTCATCTGATTGGTGGATGGGGGGATTCCGCTATCTGACAGCATGCTAATGTTGAATAATAGATGTGCGTGAGCAAGAGCCAAGCTCCATTTAAATCAATTATTCAAACTGCCTCCATGCTCTCCTCCTCCTTCTCCTCCTTACATCCTCTCCTCCTCCTCCTTCTCACTCTCCTCCCTGCCAGCTCTATTATGCCCGCCACTTTATTTATTTAATTCTCAACACGTTTGTCGCTTGCTTCTGCATGAGCGATAGCAGGGACCCGGCTCTGCGGAAGAATTTGAATATGAGCTTTCTTATCGAACTATGAGGGAGCCTGTCATTATTTTCTCCTTTCTCCCCCAGTTCGCCTCCGTCTCGCTTATCTGGGACTTCCACACGCCGAACAGTGTGGACGTGCACTCTCTCTGAGACACGCTTGCACCGACTCTTCTCTATCACACCCACCCTCTCTCTCTTTCTCTCCTCTCTCTCTCTCTCTCTCTCTCAACCTCTCTCTCTCATTCTCTCTTCCTCTCTGTGCCACTGTAGGCCTACCCCTGTCTCGCTCTCATTCTCTCCTCCCTCTCTCCGTTTGCTTGTCCTCCATCCCTCTGTTTTTCTCTCCCTCCCCATTGTAACTCTCTCTTGATATGTATCCATCTGTTGATCCCTTGTTCACTGTCAGTTATGGCCCCGTATCTCCATGTCCATCCCCATGTTCCCATTATATTTATCTTGCTCCTTTTGTAGCTATATCTCTGTCTTCTTTTGGTCACTGTCGTGCCTGTGACATCCCCTGTGCCTCCCAATATGACTGTGTAGTGTCACCATGTGAGTGATATAAGTGCTGGTAATTTGCCCTATAGGTTCTATAAAGACTTTTCCTACAGCTTTCACTTAGCGCTACACAGAATAATTTGCATTAAGACTCATACCAGCTGCAGTAATAAAAGGGTGACAAATGGGAATTTCACTCTGCTTGAGGCTGATCCGGTGATTTAATGATGGGAGCCATCCCTTCCCTGTGAAATGTATTAGATCATGTTGAAAACTGCTCAAATCCATCAGAAGCCTCCTTTTACAGGTCTTACATTACACTATTGCTAGCATTCATTTTCTATCATGAATCAAGAGGTGCTACACAGTTGGCCTTCAGTCATGCCCTTGATACTACATTTTTTCAATAGCTCAGGCTTGACACTTAGTCAGTGCTTGTTCACAATGCTCAAACCCTTGGTTGAAAAATAAATATATTGCTGGAGTCTGAATGACTTCAGAAATCCAAGTTTAACAACTTGGTAAGCCTTACATGTCGAAGTGAAAAGGCAATTCTTTGATGGCCCTGCAATAGGAGGCAAAAGGAGACAGATTCATAGATAGATAGATAGATAGATAGTATGAAAAATGTATGCACTCACTAACTGTAAGTCGCTCTGGATAAGAGCGTCTGCTAAATGACTAAAATGTAAATGTAAATAGACAGAGTTTCAGAATGGAGAAGTAAAGGTAGAGTCCTTACCCTTGGAGCTCACATACACAGACACACACACACACACAGGACCGAAGGCAATAACAGGGCTTTATGATCCGTGAAAGAGGCCTCATCACCAGGTGAGTTATCACCCCCAGGACTAGGCTGTGTTCTAGAAGAACCCCCTCCCCCCTTCACTCCCTGTCCTTCCCAGTGTCCCCAACCCGCTGAACATCCAGGAAAACAGACCCAGGTTAGGGGTCACCTCCATGTGTGATGCCTGCCAAGGTGCACTGCATTGGGCTCTGGTTGACAAATGATGTCCGTAAGTCTCGTTGGAGCCTGGATGACCGAGTCAATTCTTCCCACTGGTTTAATTTCAGATTGTTAAATGTTATGGAAGACACTGTTCACTTCACGTGTCTTACGTGTCATTGCATACAGCTAGTGTAGCATAAAAGGAGTGGCATACAGTGGCTTGTGAAAGTATTCACCCCCCTTGGCATTTTTCCTATTTTGTTGCCTTACAACCTGAAATTAAAATGGATTTATGGGGGGTTTGTATCATTTGATTTACACAACATGCCTTCCACTTTGAAGATGCAAAATAATTGTTTTTTGTGAAACAAACAAGAAATAAGACAAAAAAACAGAAAACTTGAGCGTGCATAACTATTCACCCCACCAAAGTCAATACTTTGTAGAGCCACCTTTTGTAGCAATTACAGCTGCAAGTCTCTTGGGGTATGTCTCTATAAGCTTGGCACATCTAGCCACAGGGATTTTTGAAACAAGTTATGTTTTTCATTTCACTTCACCAATTTGGACTATTTTGTGTATGTCCATTACATGAAATCCAAATGAAAATCAATTTAAATTACAGGTTGTAATGCAACAAAATAGGAAAAACGCCAAGGGGGATGAATACTTTTGCAAGGCACTGTAGCTAGCTTTATTCAATAAATATAATTAACAAGAACAATAATGGTTGCATGGGCAGAGGTGAGCAGTATTTCTGTTACATGTATTTGAAATATGTATTTCAATTACTTTTGAGTATTTTGTCAATTGTATTTCACTGGCCTGAACTACAATCCAATGTATTAATATAACAAGATACTTTTGAGACCTGTAATTTGTATTTTCTTTTGTAAAATACATAATGCTTTTTCATTTTTTTAAATTAAGCGGTTGACAATTTTGTGGCCCCCTTTCACCCTGCATTGGTATCAGAAGTCTGATGGCAGTATGGTGTGATAAGAGTGTCTGGTAAATTACCAAAATGTAAATGTCAATGTAAAAATGAACACTTGCAAAGCACGGGCATTATTGTAATGAGCCCCACCCCCGAAACAAGGCCAATAATAATCCCAGTGTGCTTTGCAATTTTTTATTTTTACATAAACATTTACAATTTGGTCTTTTAGTATACACTCTTATCCAGAGCAACTTACAGTCAGTTCAACTAAGGTAGATAAACAACCACATATCACAATCATAACAAGTAAAACGTTTTTTGTTACCATTACTGAGAATGTTGTTGTAGTGAAGGTGTACACTTGCAAAAAAATTACTGTATTTTGATTAAATACAGTACTTTGCTAAAGTATTTTGTATTTTATTATGATACATTGGTCTCTAGAGTATTTTGTAATTGAAACAAGATAGTATTTTTTTTTTGCATGTCCTTGCTCATAGAAAAAGGTTATATATTTCAGCCCATGTGCTGTGAACCCTCTATAATAGAGTACATATATAAGAGTAGGCCTACATATAAACGTACATGAGTAATGGTACTGGCTGTTCCAATGCAACATGTGTGTCTAAGTATTGTATAGTAAGAGCTGAAACAGATGTAGGATCTTAATTTGAGCCGGTTTGCTACAGCAGGAAAATATTCCTGCAGCAACAGGAAATGTGAATTATTATGTGGATTATAATTAATTTTAAAAAAATGTATGGGTTGATACATTTTTCATCCAGTCTGACATTTGAATGTGGAAACTACAAACTTTAGAAGCCTTTTTAAACCTTGAATACACTAAATGTTTGCATTTCCTGCTGTGCACGGAAATTCTCAGCAACAAAAGTGTGATCAAATTAAGATCCTACATCTGTACGTCAATGTACTGTATAATTATTGTTTAACTAGACTACTGTATAGGAGACCATGCTACTCAGAATTCCACTTATAGTGGAATTAATGCAGAGTGTCAATAATGTATTCAATAATGGTGCTGATGCAAGATGAATTAAGTTGCATAACTGTTACATTCTAAACTTGTCCTGCATAACAGTATATTTGCTATGTAACAGTGCATTTTCATATACGCTCCCAAAATGTCACCCTCACTCAGCCTGAAATAACACCACTGCCAGTCCGTTGTGTGTGTGTGTGTGTGTGTGTGCGGTGCGTGCGTGTGTGTGCTGTGTGTGTATGTACGTGTGTGCATGTGTTTGTGTGTGTGTGTGTGTATGTATGTGTGTGTGTGTATGTGTGTGTGTGTGTGTGTGTGTGTGTGTGTGTGTGTGTGTGTGTGTGTGTGTGTGTGTGTGTGTGTGTGTGTGTGTGTGTGTGTAAGCATAAAACCCCTGAAGCACTAAAGCCTAGGCCTATGTGTGTATTATTAGTGGAGTGTTTTAAGTGGAGTGGATGTTTTACCGGGGGATAGACTCTAGGGACTTGTCCATTTAGTCACTGAGTGTGGACTCACTGTGCTTACGTTCCATGAGGGGAGTCCAGGGATGTTTCTGACATAATGTCAGTGAGTAAGGAATCTAAAGGTCTTTCCCCACACTGTACTGTAGTGGAATGGCATTTCACAGCCTGCCTGTAGCCTACTGTTGAACAGCACTACATAACATGGCTGTCATCAGTAACCACGACTGTTATCCCGTATGTATGATGAATATTGATCGTTATGATTAAGAGAACAATGGGATGGTATGTTTACAGATGTGTATCTATGTGTGTATGTTGTGTGAGTGCTAGTCAAGTTCAAGATCTCCTCTGAAAGAATGGTAGAATGTGGGTGGCACTTATTGTATGAGTAGAGAACTGTCTGCCCTAGCAGAGTCCATATCCAAAAGAATACATCACATCAGTGTTTACCGAGGAGATGGGCCGATAACATCATGAACTCTTTCTCACATCTCTTTCTCGCGCTCTCTCTCTTTCCTTCACTCCTCTATCAATAACCAGCATTGTCTGTGTGATTATGACCAGTGGCCTAGAGAGACAGTGTCTGTCTTAGGGCCCCCTCAGGTAATACAAACAACATTATCACCCTCCCATTATAATCATCATCATCATCATCATCATTATCATGGCCATAATAATTCACCTTCATAAACTGCCATAAGGGAGTACCAGAGTTCATAAAATGGCCAGTTAAGAATGTCCACTGTATTCCAAATGTTCTCCTCTCCCTGAAGATAGCAAAGCTTCCCAAACAGGCACATGACCCACACCATGCTGTATCCTGGAACGTGATGAAAATGATCATAACAACAGCAACACAAACACCAGAAGCCTGCAGCTCACCTAGTTAAAAGAGCAAGAGCATTTCCCTTAGCTTCTTTGGTGGCATTTTCCATACTCAATAATGGTTTACTTACAGAAAATGCTCTGGGGTCCACTCCTGGTTGGAAAACTATAAATAGAAACAAATATTTGTTTTTAAATTGAGGGCTACAGAGAGGCTGAGCTGAGAACGACATCAGGGCCAGCAAGCCAACTCCATCACCTGGCATCACAGGCTACAGAGAGGCAGAGGATAACATCAGAGCCGGCAAGCCAACTGCATCACCTCGCATCACCATCATCAACCATCATCGAACTCAGTCTAGGAGCCTGAGATCCCTGATTTACTGAGGGAGTCCTGCTCTATGGCTATGACAATGTCGTCCTGTCCTTTGTTCTGGAATGTGTTATATGTGTAACCCAAGTATGCCTAGTAGGCTAGCTCTACTGTGTAGCCTAGAACTACTATGTTTATGGTTGTTCATTTTCTAACTATTTAAGAGGACCACAATGTAAATCTTTTTTTCAAACTTTTTTGTGTCATCCTCAATGATTTTAAATGCTTTATCCACATGTGTGGTTGTATTGTGTTTTAAATAGTCAAATAAATCTATCTATCTATATGGCTAAAAGGTTTCAATGGGGTTCACAGTATGATAAAGCATTTTTTTTCAAACCTTAAAGAGGTAATGTTATTTGGGAGGTGAGGTATTTTCATAATAACTGTCAAGGGAATTGAGACAGGTAACATAAATTCTCTTTTCACTATATAAATCATCCAAGGTTGCTAGACAGAGGTAGGTTCTATTCATTGAAAATAATATTTATATTAATACACTATAAAATATCCTGGTTTTGAAAGCGAGGTCAGAGCCATACAGATAGACATCTACAAGAACTAAGATTGTATTGACAAAAATACATAATTAGAGCTACAAACAGCTCTTTAGATTGAGAGAAATGGCTACATTGATCTGTTCCAATACAAATCGATGAAAGTTGCTAGATAGACAGGGGTAGCTAGATCCTATAAATAGAATTCTACAGCGATAAATTCTGCTGATAAGCATCATTACTGTTGACTTGAAAGGCGAAGATACTTGAAGTTCTATTGATACAGACTGATGTCAAAACATCACATCACTGTCAGTTCTGAGGCTTCTATCTCCCGTAGCTGCATCCTACAGCCGACTTGTCAAGTTTTTACCCTCTTGTCTATTTATACATTCTCTCCCCGCCCTTTTAGACTGAGGAAGCCTCCCGCCGCTTCTCTCCCCAAGGGAAATGACAGAAACAAACCAATCAGGAGTAGGTTGGTATCTGTGACCTGCTCTGATCTGTTATCTGTTCTTCTGTTATGTTTCTGTCTCTTGAGTTGAACAGTGAGGTAATTAGGAAACTTCAGATGACTAAAAGTCCCAGTAAGCTTTAGTGTGATCACCATGCAAGAGTATAGCATATTTAGAGGCTTTGTAAATACTCTATGATAATCACACATTGTTTAGCTGTTCACTGTCATTAAGACAGACAGTTGAGTCACCACATCAGGTCCCACTAGAGTGGCCTAAGATATGTTTTATTTAACCTTTATTTAACTAGGCAAGTCAGTTAAGAACACATTTTTATTTACAATGACGACCTACCAAAAGGCAAAAGGTCTCCTGCGGTGACGGGGTCTGGGATTTAAAAAAATATATATATTTATATAAATATAGGACCAAACACACATCACAACAAGAGAGACAACACAACACTACATAAAGAGAGACCTAAAACAACAACATAGCATGGCAGCAACACACGACAACACAGCAAGGTAGCAACCCAACATGATAACAACATGGTAGCAACACAACATGGCAGCAGCACAACATGGTAGCAGCACAAGGCATGGTACAAACATTATTGGGCACAGACAACAGCACAAAGGGCAATAAGGTAGAGACAACAATACATAACGCGAATCAGCCACAACTGTCAGTAAGAGTGTCCATGATTGAGTTTTCGAATGAAGAGATGGAGATAAAATTGTCCAGTTTGAGTGTTTTTTGCAGCTCGTTCCAGTCGCTAGCTGCAGCGAACTGGAAAGAGGAGCGACCCAGGGATGTGTGTGCTTTTGGGACCTTTAACAGAATGTGACTGGCAGAACGGGCGTTGCATGTGGAGGATAAGGGCTGCAGTAGGTATCTCAGATAGAGGGGAGTGAGGCCAAAGAGGGTTTTGTAAATATGCATTAACCAGTGGGTCTTGCTATGGGTATACAGAGATGACCAGTTTACAGAGGAGTATAGAGTGCAGTGATGTGTCCTGTAAGGAGCATTGGTGGCAAATCTGATGGCCGAATGGTAAAGAACATCTAGCCGCTCGAGAGCACCCTTACCTGCCAATCTATAAATTACGTCTCCGTAATCTAGCATGGGTAGGATGGTCATCTGAATCAGGGTTAGTTTGGCAGCTGGGGTGAAAGAGGAGTGATTACAATAGAGGAAACCAAGTCTAGATTGAACCTTAGCCTGCAGCTTTGATATGTGCTGAGAGAAGGACAGTGTCCTGTCTAGCCATACGCCCAAGTACTTGTATGAGGTGACTACCTCAAGCTCTAAACCAGGGGTGTCAAACGTACGGCCCGCGGGCTGGATCAGGCCCGCAAACGGGTTTAATCCGGCCCGCGAGATGATTTCCCCCCAAAAAATAAAAATAAAAAAAAAAATAACTTTTTTTTTGGTAAAGTATAAAAATGGGCTGCAATTTTTCAATAAAATAAACTGCTGTTCCAATTGCGTCCACTGGATGGCGCAATAGCAATTGTGTTAAGCAAGCAAACTGTTTATACCGGGGCAGAGCAAGTAGGTCAAGCACGTGCAGCCAATGAGCTACTTTGTTTTGCCCGCAATATTTATTACGGCTTCTACTTTTAACATTATGTGCTTTGGCACCCTTATTGCCCCAATATGTCTCTGTCAAAAAAGAGAAAAGTGGACGCAGAGTGCAGAGTGTTCCAAGAAAAATGGTCATCCTATTTATTCACGGAATTGAATGGGAAAGCTGTATGTTTGGTGTGTTCAGAGCATGTTGCAGTGCTGAAAGAATATAACCTTCGTCGCCACTATGTGAGTCTTCATGCCGACAAATATGACAACTTTCAAGGACAGCGGAGATGAGAGAAGGTGAATGAACTGTTGGCGGGTCTGAAGAAACAGCAGTCTGTGTTTACTCACAGCCGAGACATCAGTGACGCTGCAGTGAAAGCTAGCTACCTCATTGCTAATGAAATCGCAGTGGCTTCAAAACCATTTAGTGAGGGTGAATTTGTAAAAACATGCATGATGAAGGCAGCGGAGATTGTGTGCCCTGAAAAGCGGCAGGCTTTTGCAAATATCAGCCTGACAAGAAACACAGTTGCAGACAGGATTTCCGATCTTTCAGTGGATTTGGACAGCCAGTTGAAGCAAAAAGTAAAGTCATTTATTGCGTTTTCGGTTGCAATTGATGAAAGCACGGACATTACAGATGTTGCACAACTGGCCATTTTCATCCGCGGAGTTGATGACACATTGACCGTCACCGAGGAGTTCGCGGAGTTGGTGCCGATGACAGATACAACGACAGCAGCTGATATTTTTACCGCACTCGTCGGCGCGCTGGACAGGGTCGGAGTGGACTGGTCCCGCGCTGTCAGCCTGGCTACAGATGGTGCGCCCTCAATGATCGGGAAAAAAGCAGGCGTTGTGACAAAGTTCAGAGAGAAAGTGCAATCTGCAAATGGAGGACGTGATTTTTTGACTTTTCAATGTATTTTGCACCAGGAGGCTTTGTGTTGCAAGTCATTAAAGATGGATAACGTCATGAAGGTGGTCATCCAAACTGTTAATTTCATCCGATCCAGAAGCCTGAATCACCGTCAGTTTGACAGCCTTCTCAGAGAGAAAGACCACATCTATGGCCTGCCATACCACACTGAGGTAAGATGGTTAAGCCGAGGTGCTGTGCTGAGGCGTTTCTTTGATTTACGAGAAGAAATTGAACAGTTCATGGAAGAAAAGGGCAAACCAGTGTTAGAATTTCATTCCGCAGAATGGATGCAGGACCTTGCATTTATGGTGGATGTTACAGAGCACCTGCATAACTTGAACAAACAGCTGCAAGGGCGCAACAAAGTTGTCACGCAGTATTATGACAGCATACGTTCTTTCAAGTTGAAGCTGTCATTGTGGGAGACGCAACTTGCCGGTGGTGATGCAGCTCACTTCCCCTGTCTGAAAAATGTGTGCGCGACCCAACATGTGGCAGACATGAAGCGGTTCAAAGATAAAATAACGGGACTGTTACGGGAGTTTGAGCAACGCTTTCAGATTTATGTTTATATGTTTTTATGTTGATGTGCTATTGTTTTTAATTGATTTTATTTTATTTGTATATTTAACCTATTCTTGACTCTGTGGTTCTTGCACTTGTTTGGGGAACAGGATTTCATTATTTTTATCTACATTTCTGCCTGAGAAATGACACCCTGATATAGTTCTGTGATCTGTGATATACATCTGTGAATCACTGAGGCATTGTGTGTTTGTGTGTTCTTTGTCCTCAGAACTTTCAAATAACTTGAGGTGTTTTATGATTAATAGTGATGTTGTGCTTTTGGAAACTGTCCTCAGGCTCCAGCTTTATGTTTATATGTTTTTATGTTGATGTGCTATTGTTTTTAATAGATTTTATTTTATTTGTATATTTAACCTATTCTTGACTCTGTGGTTCTTGCACTTGTTTGGGGAACAGGATTTCATTATTTTTATCTACATTTCTGCCTGAGAAATGACACCCTGATATTGTCACGGTCGTCTAAGAGCGAAGGAGACCAAGGCGCAGCGTGTGCAAGAAACATGACTTTAATTGATAACGCACAAAATACAAAACAAAAGACGACTCATGAAGTCCACGGTACACCGACCGAAACGGAACAAAAACCCACAACACCCAAAGGAAAACATACCGATAAATATGGCTCCCAATCAGAGATAACGAGCCGACAGCTGACACTCGTTACCTCCGATTGGGAGTCACATGACTACACAAGAACTAACCAAAACCACACACACCCAAATGAACACACCCTATTCCCAACCTAACCAAAACAAACCCCAACAACACGAATACACCCTGGCTCAAATACAAGTCCCGGAGCCAGAGTGTGACAGATATAGTTCTGTGATCTGTGAAACAGTTCTGTTAATCACTGAGGCATTGTGTGTTTGTGTGTTCTTTTTCTTTAGAATTTTCAAATAAACTTGACGTGTTTTATGATTAATAGTGATGTTGTGCTTGTACTATTTTGGACACACTGTCCTCAGGCTCCAGCTTTATGTTGTATGTTGATCGTATTAAAACAAAGAAAACAATCTGAAGTTGTTGTTTTTAAGTTATATATACCATGATTTTTCCAGTCCGGCCCACTTGGGAATAGATTTTCCTCCATGTGGCCCCTGAGCTAAAATGAGTTTGACACCCCTGCTCTAAACCCTCAATATGGGTATCATACTGATTGACTATGTATTGAATACAGAATGCACTGTATTGAACTTGGTAGATTGATTCTGCTGCGTCTCATTCTAGGGGACTTGATTTCCCTTCTACAACTATAATCCCGGATCAGCGTTCAGGCTTCTTCACACCAGTGATTTGATGCATTTTGAAGCTTGCATTTACCTGACAGAGTAAATGAAACTATACACAGGGATAATGATAAGCTAGACTGCTACCAAATTGTTGTGTCGTGCTTGAAATGCAATTCCTTGCTCCTGACATTCTGTAGAGGGTGTATTATACTCAAGGCTGTCTCTGTCTTTTTGGCTGTCGCTCTGTCTGTATCTCTTCATGTCTGGCAGTCCATCCGTCTGCCACTTTGTCTGCCTCCATTATCTCTCTGTCAATATGTCTGTCTGGGTTTTGGTTGTTTCTCTGTCTCCCTGTCTATTCACCTGTCTGTCTGTCTGTCTACCTATCTGCCTGCCTGCCTGCCTGTCTACCTGCCCGCCCCCCCACCCCCCCACTCTCCTGTCTGTCTGTCTGTCTGTCTGTTTGTCTGACCCTTTTCCCTGTTTCTTTGCACATGGATGCCTGTTCATCTGTCTATAGAAATTCGGCCTTGTTGTTTCACCTAGCCTTGGCCCATCCACCTTATTTTGTCATTCCTGTTTGCCCCCATTCTTCCCGTTGTCAGGACTGCTGCACTCTCACAGCAAACCCAGAAACCCCCCAGGCAGTGGCAGGCATACACATATTCCACTGCTGGTGCTGTACTTTGGCTGGCTTCTTTCCTCCCATTAGAATCATTTTTGTTTGTCTCATTCCTTTTTCTCTCTCCCTCCATCTCTCTCTCACTCTACCATACACTTACTTTACCTCTTTGTGCTATTCATTATTCCCATACTCCCCTCTCTCTCTCTCTCTCTCTCTCTCTCTCTCTCTCTCTCTCTCTCTCTCTCTCTCTCTCTCTCTCTCTCTCTCTCTCTCTCTCCATCTATCCCTATCTCTCCCTTTCTTTCTCTCTCTCTCTCCATCTACCTCTCTGTCTTAGGGTGCATTTTCCTGCCAGGCAGATGAGTCCAGCTGTCAGTCTGCAACAGAAAGGGGAGGGGGTATCAGCTGGAGGGGTGGCAGATGTACTGTATTCTAGTCAAGGCCTATCCTATTTAACTATTGCTCTACATATACTATTCTATCCTACATATTCTACAGATATACTACATATTCTACCCACATACTGTCCATAATGTCTATACATCCCATCACATATATATACTCCGGACTACGACATTGCTCGTCCTAATATTGCTATATTTCTTAACTCTATTCTTTTACTTTTAGATGTGTGTGTATTGCTGTATACTGCTAGATATTGCTGCACTGTTGGAGCTAGGAACACAAGCATTTCACTACACCCGCAATAACATCTGCCAAATGTGTATGCGGCCAATAAAATTTCATTTCATTTAATTTGATAGGGGAAGAGGGGAAGAGTGTGTGTCTGTGTTCCAGTGTGTGCCCAGCAAACCGGGAACATTCCCAGAACATTAGCTAACATTCCCATTAAGTTATAGTTACGTTTTGAGATAACATTAGGATGATAGCGTCCCACAAACATTCAAAAAAAATTTTGGATCACCAATTTTTTCTTCTTCTAAGAAACTGTTTGAAATGAAATATCCATGGAATGTTCTCCTAACATTCACTAAAATGTTGTTCATAAAAACTACCGCAGAACATTCCCCTAAGGTTCTCATTAGGTTTCCAGGGAAAGGGAACATGTAACAACACAAGCTAGTTTTATCTTGTTTTAAGGTGTTTTTACTGATGTCACATGTATGCTATTATGGCTCAAATTCTCTTGCTAGATAACCAACAACTGTAACGATGTATTTGAGAGACAACAAGTGCTCATTGTGTAAATGTATTTATGTTTTTAATAAACATTGGAGACAAACTATAGTTGACATGTTGTCAATAATCTAAGCCAACCCAGTCTCTTTTGCCCCATAGTTGTGCACGTGTCGGTTTTGTTGCTAAACAACCAACCCATCTATAGAAGTTGTTCTAAAAAAAAACATTCCTGCAATATTCAGTTCATGTTGATGGAGATATTAATACTAACAACTGTCACCACAAACAAGAAACATTCCTGTGGGACTCTTATAAAGTTATGCTGTAAGGTTATGACATGAGGATCCAGAATTGTTCTAAAAACATACTTCAACGATAATGGAAGTAGTTCTGAGAACATTGCTGCAATGTTCTGCTAATATTGATGTTTAATGTAACATTATTATATGAAGTTGCCACTTTTAAAGAAATGGCATTTCAATCTTCTTACATCATTATATTTTAATAAGGTATTGCCCAAACATAGCTATAGCTTTTTTAAAGAGTGGTAATCAAGTAGATTTAACCTCTATGGGATCGGTGTCCCGTATACGGGACGGTTGAGCTAACGTGCACTAATGTGATTAGCATGACTGTTGTAAGTAACAGCAAACTTTCCAGGACATAGACATGTCTTATATGGGCAGAAAGCTTAAGTTCTTGTTAATCTAACTGCACTGTCCAATTTACAGTAGCTATTACAGTGAAAAATACCATGCTATTGTTTGAGGAGAGTGCACAACAACAAAAAAACTTATCACGGCAACTGGTTTGATACATTCACCTATAAAGTACTTACATTCTTGTTCTCATTTGTCATCCTAAGGGTCCCAGAGATCAAATGTAGCATAGTTTTGATTGATAAAATCCATTTTTATATTCAAATGTAGGAACAGGGTTCTGCAGTTTGAACCCCTGCTGTCTCTGGCTCCACACCCACCCCGCCTGGCCATCTAGATGTGTGAAAGTTAATGTATAAGCTAATTATCCATCGTGTATGACATTCCTGGGAGTGTGTAAACGTACATTTTGTATTACCATATCATTTTTGCATGTTCTCTATAGTTACAGTGCCTTGCAAAACTATTCATCCCCCTTCGCGTTTTTCCTATTTTGTTGCATTACAACCTGTAATTTAAATTGATTTTTATTTGGATTTCATTTAATGGACATGCACAAAATAGTCCAAATTGGTGAAGTGAAATGAAAAATATAACTTGTTTCAAACAATTCTAGAAAATAAATAACAGAAAAGTGGTGCGTGCATGTCACGGTTTCGGCCGAGGCGGCTCCTCCTCCTTGTTCGGGCAGGTTTCGCCGGTCGTCGTCTCCGGAGTTCTAGCTGCCACCGCTCTATGTTTCTTGTTTGTTTGGTTTTGTCTGTTAGTCACACCTGTTTTGTGTTAGGTCTCATTTAGCACCCTATTTAGTTTCCTTGTTGTTAGGTTTGTGTTGTGTGTGATTGTTCGTGTCGTGGTTGCGCTACCCGTGTCGGTACGCTATTTTTCCTGAGCTTCCTCCTTATTGTGTGAGGAGAGATTTACGCACCTGTGTGTGCGCTTGTATTTACGCCTGTGTGCGTGTTTTGCCTCCGGGCTGTTTTGGATTACTTTTCGTGCTCAGTAAAGTCTTGTTGGACTTACCCTCTGCTGCCTGCGCCTGATTCCACACCACACCCATACACAGCACCGTGACAGAATCACACACCATTAGATGGAATCAGCAGGAGCACCCGTCGACCCCATGGAGGAGCGTCTCCTTGGACACGAGCACCGGATCAACCATATCGGGCACGCCTTGGAGGGCGTCATGGACACCCTTCGTCGATGGGAGACCAGCGGGGTTCCCATAGCCCCACCTATCGCACCATCACCTTCACCACCGGACAACCAGCCCGTCCATCGACCGGAACCCAGTGGGATTCGGCTCTCGCTCCCGAGGGCGTACGACGGCACCGCTGCCGGGTGTCAGGGGTTCCTCCTACAAGTGGAGCTCTACATTGCCACCATACACCCGGCGCCCTCGGGATACGAGAGCGTTTCCGCCCTCATCTCCTGTCTCACCGGCAAGGCGTTGGAGTGGGCCAACGCCGAGTGGAGGGGAATAGACGCCGCCACCGTCACCTATGCGGAGTTCTCCCGTCGCTTCCGTGCGGTCTTCGACCATCCACCAGAGGGGAGAGCGGCGGGGGAACGTCTATTCCACCTCCGACAGGGGATGAGGAGCGCTCAGGCGTTCGCGCTGGAGTTCCGGACTCTAGCGGCTGATGCGGGGTGGAATGAGAGGGCCCTCATAGACCACTTCCGATGTAGCCTTCGGGAGGACGTCCGCAGGGAGTTAGCCTACAGGGACAGTACACTAACATTTGACCAGCTGGTGGACATGGCCATTCGACTGAACAACCTGCTGGCGACCCGCGGACGTCCCAGGTGGGGGCCTCCCATTCCACCCTCCAGCGCCTCCGAGCAGTGTCCGATGGAGCTTGGAGGTGCTGGCGCTAGAGGGAGAAGAGGTAGGAGCCCGAGGGGGGCAGTCTCCTGCACCAAGTGTGGGCGTGGAGGGCACACCGCGGCTAGGTGCTGGGGAGGGTCCCCTGGTGAGGGAGAGAGCAGGTTGTACAGTGGGGAGTCCACCCAGGTGAGTAGGCGCCCTACTTACCCAGAGCTTTCTGTCGTTCACATTACCTTACCTGTTTGTTTCCCACAGGTTGCACCTCGGTCCCAGCATAAGGCGCTAGTCGATTCAGGCGCAGCTGGGAATTTTGTAGACCGGAGATTCTGTGTTAAGTTAGGGATTCCCCTCCTTCCAGTCGACAAACCATTTCCTGTACATGCCCTAGATAGTCGTCCGTTAGGATCTGGGTTGATTGGGGAGGTCACAGCGCCACTTAGGATGATGACGCAGGGGGGTCATGAGGAGACGATTCAACTCTATCTTATCGACTCTCCTGCGTATCCGGTGGTACTGGGGCTTCCCTGGTTGATGACCCATGATCCTACTATTTCGTGGCGAGAGAAAGCTCTTAAAGGGTGGTCTGCTCAGTGTGAGGGGTTATGTCTGGGTGTTTCCGTAGGGGCGACCTCGGTGGAGAGTCCGAACCAGATGCCAGCACTGCACATTCCTCCTGAGTATGAGGATTTGGCGCTCGTGTTCAGTAAGACCAGAGCGGCACAGTTGCCACCTCATAGACAAGGGGATTGTGCGATAGACCTCCAGACAGGAGCAGCGCTTCCGCGGAGCCATGTGTATCCTTTGTCACAGGAGGAGAAAAGGGCAATGGAGACTTACATTGCCGAGTCTCTGAGACAGGGATACATACGGGCCTCCACTTCTCCCGCGTCCTCTAGCTTCTTTTTTGTGAAGAAAAAGGATGGAGGTTTGCGTCCGTGTATTGATTACCGCGGTCTCAATCAGGTGACGGTGAAGTACAGCTATCCACTTCCTCTGATTGGGACCATGACGGAGTCCTTACACGGGGCAAGGTTCTTCACAAAATTGGATCTCAGGAGCGCATATAACTTGGTGCGCATTAGGGAGGGCGATGAGTGGAAGACAGCATTTAGTACTACATCCGGCCATTACGAGTATCTCGTCATGCCATATGGGTTAATGAATGCTCCATCAGTCTTCCAATCGTTTGTAGACGAACTTTTCCGGGACATGCAGGCGCAGGGAGTAGTGGTGTACATAGATGATATTCTTGTGTACAGTGCTACTCGGGCCGAGCATGTAGCCCTGGTGCGCAGGGTATTGAGGAGACTGTTGGAGCATGACCTGTATGTCAAAGCTGAGAAATGTCTGTTCTTCCAGGAGTCAGTTTCCTTTTTGGGTTACCAGTTGTCTGCGTCAGGGGTGAGAATGGAGGTGGACCGAGTGTCCGCCGTGAGTAATTGGCAAACCCCAACTACGGTTAAAGAGGTGCAGCGGTTCTTGGGTTTTGCGAATTACTACCGGAGGTTTATCCGGGGTTTTGGACAGGTGGCAGCTCCCATAACGTCTCTTCGGAAGCGGGGTCCGGTGCGCTTGCAGTGGTCAGCTGAGGCGGACAGGGCCTTTGGGAGACTGAAGGACCTGTTTACCTCGGCCCCGGTGTTGGCGCACCCGGATCCCACTTTACCCTTCCAAGTTGAGGTGGACGCGTCTGAGGCCGGTATCGGGGCAGTTCTTTCTCAACGATCCGGTACACCACCTAAGCTCCGCCCCTGTGCTTTTTATTCTAAGAAGCTCAGTCCGGCGGAGCGGAATTATGACGTAGGGGACAGGGAGCTGTTAGCCGTAGTACAGGCCCTAAAGGTGTGGAGGCATTCTGACCGACCATCGTAACCTGGAGTACATTCGGGCAGCTAGGAGACTGAATCCTCGCCAGGCTCGATGGACTATGTTTCTCGCCCGGTTTGTGTTCAAGATCACTTACATCCCTGGGTCCCAGAACGGGAAGGCAGATGCTCTGTCCCGTCGGTATGACACGGAGGAGAGGTGCGTGGAGTCCATTCCCATACTACCGGAGTCTTGTCTGGTGGCACCGGTGGTGTGGGAGGTCGATGCGGAGATCGAGCGGGCGTTACGCACCGAGCCTAGTCCGCAACAGTGTCCGGTGGGTCGGGTGTACGTCCCGCTCGAGGTCCGGGATCGGCTGATTTATTGGGCTCACACGTCCCCCTCCTCTGGACATCCGGGTATTGGCCGGACGGTGCACTGCCTTAGTACGAAGTACTGGTGGCCAACGTTAGCCAGGGATGTGAGGGTTTATGTCTCCTCCTGCTCAGTATGTGCCCAGTGTAAGGCGCCCAGACACTTGCCCAGGGGTAAATTACAGCCCCTGCCCGTTCCACAACGACCCTGGTCTCACCTCTCGGTGGATTTTGTTACAGATCTTCCCTCCTCCCAGGGGAATACCACCATCCTGGTCGTTGTGGATCGGTTCTCGAAGGCCTGTCGTCTCCTTCCCATGCCGGGTCTTCCTACGGCCCTACAGACCGCTGAGGCTCTATTTACTCACGTCTTCCGGCATTACGGGGTGCCCGAGGATATAGTGTCCGATCGAGGCCCCCAGTTTACCTCCAGAGTCTGGAGAGCATTTATGGAACGTTTGGGGGTCTCGGTGAGCCTTACCTCGGGTTACCACCCGGAGAGTAATGGGCAGGTTGAACGAGTCAACCAGGATGTGGGTAGGTTTCTGAGGTCATATTGTCAGGGCCGGCCGGAGGAGTGGGCGAGATATGTGCCCTGGGCCGAGATGGCACAGAACTCTCTCCGCCACTCCTCCACCCAACTAACCCCTTTTCAGTGTGTATTAGGGTACCAGCCGGTTCTGGCACCATGGCATGAGAGCCAGATCGAGGCCCCCGCTGTGGATGAGTGGGTGCGGCGCTCGGAGGAGACGTGGGACGCTGCACACGTCCATCTGCAGCGTGCCATACGTCGACAGAAGACGAGCGCCGACCTACACCGCAGTGAGGGGCCAGTGTACGCACCTGGAGATCGAGTCTGGCTCTCAACCAGAAACCTGCCCCTCCGCCTGCCCTGCCGGAAGCTGGGTCGGCGGTTTGTGGGGCCTTTTAAAGTCCTGAGGAGATTGAACGAGGTGAGTTACAGGTTAGAACTACCTATTGATTACAAGAATATTAACCCCTCGTTCCATGTGTCTCTCCTCAGGCCGGTGGTAGCTGGTCCACTCCAGGACTTTGAGATTGAGGAGACTCCTCCGCCCCCGTTGGACATCGAGGGGGCTCCGGCGTACACGGTTCGGACCATCCTGGATTCGAGACGCCGGATGGGGGGTCTCCAATATCTCGTGGAGTGGGAGGGGTACGGTCCGGAGGAGCGGTGCTGGGTGCCAAGGAGGGACATTCTGGATCCGTCCCTGATGACCGAATTCCATCGTGGTCATCCTGCGCGCCCTGCTCCGCGTCCCCCTGGTCGTCCCCGAGGCCGGAGGCGGGGGGGGTACTGTCACGGTTTCGGCCGAGGCGGCTCCTCCTCCTTGTTCGGGCAGGTTTCGCCGGTCGTCGTCTCCGGAGTTCAGTAAAGTCTTGTTGGACTTACCCTCTGCTGCCTGCGCCTGATTCCACACCACACCCATACACAGCACCGTGACAGTGCATATGTATTCACCCCCTTTGCTATGAAGCCCCTAAATAAGATCTGGTAAAAACCATTTACCTTCAGAAGTCACATAATTAGTTAAATAAAGTCCACCTGTGTGCAATCTAAGTGTCACATGATCTCAGTATATACAGTGGGGAGAACAAGTATTTGATACACTGCCGATTTTGCAGGTTTTCCTACTTACAAAGCATGTAGAGGTCTGTTTATCATAGGTACACTTCAACTGCGAGAGACGGAATCTAAAACAAAAATCCAGAAAATCACATTGTATGATTTTTAAGTAATAATTTGCATTTTATTGCATGACATAATTATTTGATACATCAGAAAAGCAGAACTTAATATTTGGTACAGAAACCTTTGTTTGCAATTACAGAGATCACACGTTTCCTGTAGGTCTTGACCAGGTTTGCACACACTGCAGCAGGGATTTTGGCCCACTCCTCCATACAGACCTTCTCCAGATCCTTCAGGTTTCGGGGCTGTCGCTGGGCAATACGGACTTTCAGCTCCCTCCAAAGATTTTCTATTGGGTTCAGGTCTGGAGACTGGCTAGGCCACTCCAGGACCTTGAGATGCTTCTTACGGAGCCACTCCTTAGTTGCCCTGGCTGTGTGTTTTGGGTCGTTGTCATGCTGGAAGACCCAGCCACGACCCATCTTCAATGCTCTTACTGAGGGAAGGAGGTTGTTGGCCAAGATCTCGCGATACATGGCCCCATCAATCCTCCCCTCAATATGGTGCAGTCGTCTTGTCCCCTTTGCAGAAAAGCATCCCCAAAGAATGATGTTTCCACCTCCATGCTTCACGGTTGGGATGGTGTTCTTGGGGTTGTACTCATCCTTCTTCTTCCTCCAAACACGGCGAGTGGAGTTTAGACCAAAAAGCTCTATTTTTGTCTCATCAGACCACATGACCTTCTCCCATTCCTCCTCTGGATCATCCAGATGGTCATTGGCAAACTTCAGACGGGCCTGGACATGCGCTGGCTTGAGCAGGGGGACCTTGCGTGCGCTGCAGGATTTTAATCCATGACGGCGTAGTGTGTTACTAATGGTTTTCTTTGAGACTGTGGTCCCAGCTCACTTCAGGTCATTGACCAGGTCCTGCCGTGTAGTTCTGGGCTGATCCCTCACCTTCCTCGTGATCATTGATGCCCCACGAGGTGAGATCTTGCATGGAGCCCCAGACCGAGGTTGATTGACCGTCATCTTGAACTTCTTCCATTTTCTAATAATTGCGCCAACAGTTGTTGCCTTCTCACCAAGCTGCTTGCCTATTGTCCTGTAGCCCATCCCAGCCTTGTGCAGGTCTACAATTCTATCCCTGATGTCCTTACACAGCTCTCTGATCTTGGCCATTGTGGAGAGGTTGGAGTCTGTTTGATTGAGTGTGTGGACAGGTGTCTTTTATACAGGTAATGAGTGGAGAACAGGAGGGCTTCTTAACCCTCCCGTTGTCCTAGGGTCAAAATGACCCGCCACTGTGTTGAACCAACTTTATATAATTTGTATATTTTTTGGATCATTTGTGAGAAGGAGGCAGTGATACTTTCTTTAAAGTCTCACTGCCTCCTTCTCACAAATGATCCCAAAAATATAAAAATTAAATAAAGTTGGTTCAACACAGTGGCGGGTCATTTTGACCCTAGGACAACGGGAGGGTTAAAGAAAATCTAACAGGTCTGTGAGAGCCGGAATTCTTACTGGTTGGTAGGTGATCAAATACTTATGTCATGCAATAAAATGCAAATAAATTACTTAAAAATCATACAATGTGATTTTCTGGATTTTTGTTTTAGATTCCGTCTCTCACAGTTGAAGTGTACCTATGATAAAAATTACAGACCTCTACATGCTTTGTAAGTAGGAAAACCTGCAAAATCGGCAGTGTATCAAATACTTGTTCTCCCCACTGTATACACCTGTTCTGAAAGCCCCCGAGTCTGCAACACCACTAAGCAAGGGGCACCACCAAGCAAGCGGCACCATGAAGACCAAGGAGCTCTGCAAACAGGTCAGGGACAAAGTTGTGGAGAAGTACAGATCAGGGTTGGGTTATAAAAAAAATATCAGAAACTTTGAACATCCCACGGAGCACCATTAAATCCATTATAAAAAAATTGAAAGAATATGGCACCACAACAAACCGGCCAAGAGAGGGCCACCCACCAAAACTCATGGACCAGGCAAGGAGGGCATTAATCAGAGGCAACAAAGAGACCAAAGATAACCCTAAAGGAGCTGCAAAGCTCCACAGCTGAGATTGGAGTATCTGTCCATTGGACCACTTTAAGCCGTACACTCCACAGAGCTGGGCTTTATGGAAGAGTGGCCAGAAAAAAGCCATTGCTTAAAGAAAAAAATAAGCAAACACGTTTGGTGTTCGCCAACAGGCATGTGGGAGACTCCCCAAACATATGGAAGAAGGTACTCTAGTCAGATGAGACTAAAATTGAGCTTTTTGACCATCTAGGAAAATGCTATGTCTGGCGCAAACCCAACACCTCTCAGGAGAAACATTTAAATGTCTTGGAATGGCCTAGTCAAAGCCCAGACCTCAATCCAATTGAGAATCTTTGGCTATGACTTAAGGAGCTGGAGCAGTTTTGCCTTGAGGAATGGGCAAAAATCCCAGTGGCTAAATCCCAATGGCTAGATGTGCCAAGCTTATAGAGACATACCCCATGAGACTTGCAGCTGTAATTCCTGCAAAAGGTGGCTCTACAAAGCATTGACTTTGGGGGGGTGAATAGTTATGCACGCTCAAGCTTTCAATTTTTTTTGTCTTATTTCTTGTTTGTTTCACAATAAAAAATATTTTGCATCTTCAAAGTAGTAGGCATGTTGTGTAAATCAAATGATACAACCCCCTCAAAAATCAATTTTAATTCCAGGTTGTAAGGCAACAAAATAGGAAAAATGCCAAGGGTGGTGAATACTTTCACAAGCCACTGTATGTACTTGAAAATGTATCAATTGACCAATTCGGCACATTTGGGCAGACTTGATACAAAATAGTCCAGCATTGCAATGCTTCACTGGATCAATCTGAAACTTTGCGCGCACACTGCTGCCATCTAGTGGCCAAACTCTAAATTGCGCCTAAACTGCAATATTATATTATGGCCTTTCTCTTGCGTTTCAAAGATGATGGACCAAACTTCAAAAGGCACTCGCACATCTGAGCTATCTTTTTTGCTGGTGCATGGTAACAGTTGAATAAGATGAGAAAACAATAAGAAACCCGCACACTGCTCTTGATAGTATCACTGCTCTTTAATAAGCTTTTCGTATCGGCCTCAAGGCCTTCGTCAGAGCTTTTGTGAGTTTTTTAAATTAGCACCCTTATGTTATTAGAAAACGCATGTTTTTTGGTTTGTATTATCTTTTACCAGATCTAATGTGTTATATTCTCATACATTAATTTCACATTTCCACAAACTTCAAAGTGTTTCCTTTCAAATGGTATCAAGAATATGCATATCCTTGCTTCAGGTCCTGAGCTACAGGCAGTTAGATTTGGGTATGTCATTTTAGGCGAATATTGAAAAAAAAGGGTCAGATCCTTAAGAGATTAAACCTGCGATCTGCCATCTTCAAGCCCTGTAGGATACTTAGTTTGCTATGCCATGGCCGTAACTACATATGAGGATACAGAGGTCCGGACCTCTGTAATTTAAAAATAATAATAATCAATTATGTGTCAACATCTAAATATTGCTCCCAGCGTTGATCAAAGCTCAGAATGCTTATGTCCTTGATCTGACAGAGTCCTAATCACGCCTGCCTCTTTGCGAAGGAGTGGAATCTTGAACAGTGGTTTGTTAGTTATGTTCGCCTGCGTCCCCCGGATTTGCATCCCGGATTTGTCTTTTTAGCAGCACATACACCACTCTCTCTCAAACGGCTAACTCCGCCCTCTCGTGGCACAGGCCAAGGGCCTGAGATGTGAAACAAACTACCCCAGCTCAGCGTCGGCTCAACAGAGTAGTAGGCAAAACTAGAGACGCTCCTGACAGTGTGTTTGCGAGATGCTGGACAAAAAATAGGCTACTAGCTAAGTTCTCATAATAACTTTGCTTTACAGAGAGTAGGCTACTGAGACAGACAGTGATGTGGCGCTCAGTGGTGAGGCTGAGGCAGGCTGCAATGCATGCAGGAGGAAGCAGAGGAGACAGAAAGAGGAAGCAAGCAGAGAGAGAGGTTAGTACAGTGGTTCCCAAACTTGGGGTTGGGGCCTCATGTGGGGTCCCCTGAGAAAAGCCGTACTAATCTTATCAAACAAGTTAGGAAGTAAAAAAAGTAAGATATGTTTCAGTATAAACATATTGACATGGCCTATCTTCCGTATAGGCCAAGGCCTACATTAAAATGCTATCAAAATGCAAAATATATACTGTAGTTCTAAACAATATCATACATTTTCATTTACATTGGTGATTGTTCATCTTATCCATTACACATCTATTTTTACCACTACATCACTGATATTAATACAAAATTGTAAGTAATATTCTAATAATTCATGTGAATGTGATAATACGATAATCTGTGTGCTCCATTGATGTCTGTTTGTGCGGAGCTTGATTAGTAATGCCTAGGAATACAAACATTAACACTATGTAACTTGAGAAAAGCGATATCTATGTAAAGAGATTTTATGCAATTCATCATTACAACTGACTGAACAGTAGCTAATGCCAAGTGTCAGTGTGAATAATTTCTCATATTTTCCCATTTTCAGGGGTATAACATTACAATTGTATAGCTAATAGGCTATGTGTCTGTAGATCGACTGAGGTGAATGAACCTACCGCAGCCAAGGTGATCATGGCTGGGGTCATTTTTGTTTGATTTTGCTGTTTTCCAAATAGCATTTTACGTTTTTTTTTGTATAGAAATGCAGTAAATGAGCTTCAACTTTCCGGACCTCACTAAAACACCATGGTTAAGGCCCCATGCTACGCTACCAGGATCCTAATGTTTCTAATTTAACATTATTTCTGAAATCAAGAATGTAGGGAAAATAAAAGTCAAAACATCTCAACTTGACAGTATATAAAGAAGATTGATAGAGTAAGAAATAGTTATCCTCTCTTTTGCAAAGACAAAGAAAATCAGATTATATTTGTTTTAGTCTCATCCCAGTGGTGCAGTGGATTAATTTCAGGGATAACATTCCAAAGCTGCCAGCTTTGGTCCCCGCTTGTGACTATCAACAAAATACGGTAAAACTATGTTTGTACAATAAATGTCTAATAAATTGTCATGTGATTCCAAATAATTAGGGTAAGCTGTGAAACCTGTTGTTATTCTTAGATTGCAAAAAAATATTGATAAGGTCAAATAACTCAAGCATAGATTGCTAATTTGTTTCCAATTTGGCACACAGAAACTAGAGTAAATTGGTCAAAAAGATTGGCACCAATTGGCCTATATGTGGCGCAGACTTGAAACTATGTATGTAAAAGAGAAACACGTGGGGTCAGTTGTCTTTCCTCATGCTGAACAAATTTGTCTCAACGACCCATAAGGTCCGTCAGGATAGATCTTAGAAATTTGGGAAAACCTTTGGAAAAGTTTTTCTCATGAAGCATAAGTCCACATAACAATTATGTGTGCAGGCCCATGGTACATCTCTTAACTTAGTTTGAGAAAAGCTAAGGGATTGGTTAAGAGATAGCTGAGTTATTGATGAGGAAATCAGATTTTGTCTTGTCCATTTAAATCCTTTGTAAATCCACTTCACAATGGCCCATCAACTTGAAACGATTTAGGATCATCAAAGACATTGCCATGTTACGTTTGGCATTGATATCTTAAAAAATAAGGAAACTATTAACAATTCACCTTTTTGAATATATAACGCTAATGTTTCAAATATTTTTTTTACAATCTTTTCATGGACAAAAAGTCAGATTCACTCCAAATTTGGTATTTTGACTCATCATAATAATCCCTAAAGAGTTTGAGAAAATAACTATGATGCATTAAAAGATGGCCACACTATACCAGTAGATATGCTAAAATATGCACACAAAAATACTTTAAAAATCTTATTCTCATGATCAATAAAATTAAATGACACAACATGTGGTACATGTCTTAATTTAGCTTTTCTCTAACTAAGGGATTGGTCGAAAGATGGCTGAGTTATTTACAAATAAAAAAATAGATTTTATGTGTCCATTTAAACCACTGTAAATCGACTCCACAGTGGTGTATCAACTTGAAACTTGTCATCGCTGTCATGGACATCCCTAATTTGGTATTGATATCTCAAAGAACAAAGAAATAAAAATATAAACACAATATGTAGTGTTGGTTCACATGTTTCATGAGCTGAAATAAAAAATCCCTGACATTTTCCATATGCACAAAAAGCTTATTTATCTCAATTTTTGGGCACAAATTTGATTATATCCCTGTTATTTAGCATTTCTCATTTGCCAATATAATCCAGCCACCTGACAGGTGTGGCACATCAAGAAGCTGATTAAACAACATGATATGACACAGGTGCACCTTCTGCTGGGGACAATAAAAGGCCACTTTAAAATGTGCAGTTTTGTCACCCAGCACAATGCCACAGATGCCTCAAGTTTTGAAGGAGCGTGCAATTGGCAAGCTGACTGCAGGAATGTCCACCAGAGCTGTTGCCAGATAATTGAATGTTAATTTATCTACCATAAGCTGCCTCCAACGTCGTTTTAGAGAGTTTGGCAGTACTTCCAACTGGCCTCAAAACCGCAGACCACATGTAACCACGCTAGCCCAGGACTTCAACATCCGGCTGCCAAGTGGGTGGGCCTACATTGAGGGAAAAAAAAGTATTTGATCCCCTGCTGATTTTATACGTTTGCCCACTGACAAAGACATGATCAGTCTATAATTTTAATGGTAGGTTTATTTGAACAGTGAGAGACAGAATAACAACAAAAAAATCCAGAAAAACGCATGTCAAAAATGTTATAAATTGATTTGCATTTTAATGAGGGAAATAAGTATTTGACCCCTCTGCAAAACATGACTTAGTACTTGGTGGCAAAACCCTTGTTGGAAATCACAGAGGTCAGACGTTTCTTGTAGTTGGCCACCAGGTTTGCACACATCTCAGGAGGGATTTTGTCCCACTCCTCTTTGCAGATCTTCTCCAAGTCATTAAGGTTTCGAGCCTGACGTTTGGCAAGGTCTGGAGACTGGCTAGGCCACTCCAGGACCTTAATGTGCTTCTTCTTGAGCCACTCCTTTGTTGCCTTGGCCGTGTGTTTTGGGTCATTGTCATGCCCTGGCTGAGGGAAGGACATTCTCACCCAAGATTTGACGGTACATGGCGCCGTCCATCTTCCCTTTGATGTGGTGAAGTTGTCCTGTCCCCTTAGCAGAAAAACACCCCCAAAGCATAATGTTTCCAACTCCATGTTTGACGGTGGGGATGGTGTTCTTGGGGTCATAGGCAGCATTCCTCCTCCTCCAAACACGGCGAGTTGAGTTGATGCCAAAGAGCTCGATTTAGGTCTCATCTGACCACAACACTTTCACCCAGTTCTTCTCTGAATCATTCAGATGTTCATTGGAAAACTTCAGACGGGCCTGTATATGTGCTTTCTTGAGCAGGGGGACCTTGCGGGCGCTGCAGGATTTCAGTCCTTCACGGCGTAGTGTGTTACCAATTGTTTTCTTGGTGACTATGGTCCCAGCTGCCTTGAGATCATTGACAAGATCCTCCTGTGTAGTTCTGGGCTGATTCCTCACCGTTCTCATGATCATTGCAACTCCACGAGGTGAGATCTTGCATGGAGCTCCATGCCGAGGGAGATTGACAGTCTTTTGTGTTTCTTCCATTTGCGAATAATCGCACCAACTGTTGTCACCTTCTCACCAAGCTGCTTGGCGATGGTCTTGTAGCCCATTCCAGCCTTGTGTAGGTCTACAATCTTGTCCCTGACATCCTTGGAGAGCTCTTTGGTCTTGGCCAAGGTGGAGAGTTTGGAATCTGATTGATTGATTGCTTCTGTGGACAGGTGTCTTTTATACAGGTAACAAGCTGAGATTAGGAGCACTCCCTTTAAGTGTGTGCTCCTAATCTCAGCTCGTTACCTGTATAAAAGACACCTGGGAGCCAGAAATCTTTCTGATTGAGAGGGGGTCAAATACTTATTTCCCTCATTATAATGCAAATCAATTTATAACATTTTTGAAATGCGTTTCTCTGGATTTTGTTGTTGTTATTCTGTCTCTCACTGTTCAAATAAACCTACCATTAAAATTATAGACTGATCATTTCTTTGTCAGTGGGCAAAATCAGCAGGGGATCAAATACTTTTTTCCCTGACTGTATGCCCTCCCAGGCCCACCCATGGCTGCACCCCTGCCGAGTCATGTGAAATCCATAGATTAGGGCCTAATTTATTTATTTCAATTGACTGATTTCCTGATATGAACTGTAGCGCAGTAAATTCTTTGAAACTGTTGCATGTTGCGTTTATATTTTTGTTCAGTATATTACAGTTTTTTACGATTGCTTACACACTAAAATTAAACTTTTCCCACAATTAGCAAAACCTTACACTCAAGGAGCAAAACACAAGGCTAGATTTGCACAACTCTAAGCACATTGTCAGCTTCACACTATTTGCAAAACATTACACACAGTGATTTGCAAAACACTTAACACACTTGTATACATCAGACACAGAAGTATATCATGATGTCACTTCCTTGCAATTCCAAAGCACTGACTGTCAAATTACCACACCTATGAGCAAATCTGTTAAACACAGCCATCAGGTGCACAAACACATGATTGCTAAATTGTAGACACACCAATCAGGTTTAAGCACTATAAAAATGCAGCAGGTAGGTTCACCTGCCTTCAACCAAAATGGAAGGAGTCAGAAGAAGAGTGAGGGTGAGAGGAGGAGTACACAGAGGAGGAGGAGAAGGAGGTAGAGGAAGAGGCAGAGGCCGAGCCAGAGGTCGAGGAAGACCTGAAGCAGGAGGAGAACGTGCACAAAGAAAAAGAGGACCAAACTTATCAAATGACATTCGTGCAACACTAGTGGACCATGTTGTGAACCACGGATTGACGCTGAGGGAGGCTGGACTGAGAGTTCAGCCAAATCTTAGCAGATATACAGTGGCATCTGTCATAAGGACTTTTCGACAGGAAAACAGGTAAAAGAAGATCTGTCTACAGTTACAGTAATCAGCCGCTTATTGTATGCACCATATCAGCACTTGTGATACCCCTTCCTGTGACATTGTACAGTAAGTTACATGTATTATTTTCTACATAGGATTGAGGGTCGGGAACAACAAGGAGGAAGGGGGCCCATATTCACGCAAGAACAAGAGAGAGATAATAAACATGGTTTTGGCCAATAATGCTATCAGGCTCAGAGAACTACAAGCCAACATTATCGGTGACCATGCCATTTTCAATAATGTCCATCAGGTCTCTCAGTCAACACTGGCACGCATCCTGAAAAGACATCAGGTTCAAATGAAACAACTTTATCGAGTGCCTTTTGAGCGGAATTCAGAGAGGGTCAAAAGGCTGCGGCACGAGTATGTGGAGGTTTTTATTGTTCACTTTAGCACTGTGATGTTGCATACTGCACACATTACTTTTTTACATTGACTGTATACTAGACCTATCCTGAACTACACAATCTTGTCTTTCACTGTATTTCAGAGAGTTTTGCAGATGGATGCTGAGGAAATCCTGCATGAATTCATATATATTGATGAGGCAGGTTTCAACCTCACAAAAGCAAGAAGGAGAGGCAGAAATATCATTGGCCACAGGGCTATAATCAATGTCCCAGGGCAACGTGGGGGTAACATCACCCTTTGCGCTGCCATTTCACAGCATGGGGTTCTCCTCCGTCATGCCAAAATGGGCCCTTACAACACACCTCAAATTCTCGCATTTTTTAACCGATTGCACCACATCGTCACAGCAGGTAATGAAATGCACCAGATGCAATACACTGTCATCTGGGACAATGTGTCATTGTGTCTGCTTGTGTCTGCTTTGGTCCAGAACTGGTTTCAACACCATCCACAGTTGACAGTACTATACCTTCCACCATACTTTCCATTTCTAAACCCTATCGAATAGTTTTTCTCTGCATGGCGGTGGAAGATTTACGATCTCCAGCCCCAGGCTCAGGTACCCCTCATTCAGGCCATGGAGGATGCCTGTGACCAAGTCGACACCACAGCTGTGCAAGGATGGATTCGACATTCTAGACGGTTCTTCCCGCGTTGTCTTGCTAATGAGGATATTGCTTGTGATGTTGATGAAATTCTCTGGCCAGATGCAGCTAGGCGAAGAGGTAATGTATAGTATGTTTACTGTAGTATTTTCTGTACAATATTGTCAGTTTTTTTCAGATTATTTTTTATGTTTGTTGTTGTTGTTATTTACTGTAATTGTAACCTGTACTGGATACAGTATTTTACGTTTGTCTGTTGTTTGCTGAGCTAACAGTGTTATGCACACTACTGTAGTAGCATGAAAACTGGGACATGTTTTGTTGTGATTCTCCATGTTGACTGATTTGGGTATATGGAGAGAAATAAATGATATTTTCCTCAGTCTGCAGCATTGGTCTTGTGTAGTGTTTGTATAGTTGCACTTTCTCTGTGTACTTCATTTACAGTACTCTAATCACTGAGAATTAGACTTGCTAAAAGTGTTTTAGGTTAGCAACAGCAGTGTGTAAGTAGTTCAAAAAGATTGAAGTCATATGAAATGTGTATGTTTCGTATGGTAACAAAATATTGTTTTTATGAAGTCGTGTATAGTTTTGACAAAAGTGTTCCATTTTGCAAATGATCTGAAGTGTTGTGCTACTTTGGTGTAGTGTTGTGCTAATTGTGTGTAGTGTTTTGACAAACCGGGCCCTGTTTTCAAAATTGTGCTTAAACAATTGAAAAAAACTGTAACAACTCTTCTTAGCATATGTAACGCTAATGCTCAAAATCATCTGCAGCATCTTTTCCTCATGAACCACACGTCAGATTCACTCCAGATTTTTTATGTAGACTCATGATTGCACATAAAGAAAGATAGTTCCTACTTGATAGAGTGCTTGCTTTGTTATCCAACTGATCTTGTGTCCTTTCTGTCATCCTGTAAACCACGTTCATTGCTGCTCACAGCTATATTTCTTATATGTGTTTCTACATGGATTGTTGTACAACTAACTTCCTCAACAGTAAGATAACACAAACACATGAAATACACCTCCATGGACTGTTCAAAACTTAATTTTATAATTATGGGAACATAGGGGGAATGAGGGAATGCTTTGTGCACCCTGATACAAACATTGTAAGAATTGGACAGATTTTGTGTTTTGAGAACCTATCTCTTTTCATATCCCCACAATGTTCCCACAACCTAAAGAAATGTTGGAGGAACTTTTAAAGAATATAAAAAATGTGGTTCTTGTGACATCAGGTGAATGTTTTATGCACCCTAAAAAAAAACATTGTATAATCCTCCACACAACTGGACAATTTTTGTGTTTCGGGAAGATATATTTTGTGATGTCCCCACATTGTTCCCACCAGACTTTTTCCACAACATAATGAAACATTCTGGGAACCTTTAAAGAACAGACTAAATGTGTTCTGGGAATGTTTCAACGTCAGGCGAATGTTTCATACAATCATTGTGTAATCATCAGCACAACTGGACAGTTTTTGTGTAATGAGAACATTAGCTACAACATAACAAATGTTCTGGGAACTTTCACAGTTTTGCTGTGTTTGTGTGTGTGTGCGTGTGTGTGTGTGTGTGTGTGTGTGTGTGTGTGTGTGTTTGTGTGTGTGTATTTGAGTTGCATTTGAGGTTATGTCGATGCTTTGAATATATCTGGTATATCAGCGAACATGTGCATGAGTGTGCAACAAGATATCACGGTTTGACCAATTTGACTCCGAATTCTCTGAATGTCACATTTCGAAGTTGCTCTAAACGTCAAATTTCTAGGTAATTTTGACACCCTGTGTTGCTCCTCCTGCTGCGGCTTCTCCTTCATTAATTCTGAATGGTTAAGTTAAGGGTTAAGGTAGGGTAAAAAAGCAATAAAAAATAACGAGTGTATTTTTTAAAATGCTGTGGGGGTGCTTTGCTGCAGGAGGGACTGGTGCACTTCACAAAATAGATGGCATCATGAGGAAGGAAAATTATGTGGATATATTGAAGCAACATCTCAAGACATCAGTCAGGAAGTTAAAGCTTGGTCGCAAATGGGTCTTCCAAATGGACAATGACCCCAAGCATACTTCCAAAGTTGTGGCAAAATGGCTTATGGACAACAAAGTCAAGGTATTGGAGTGGCCATCACAAAGCCCTGACCTCAATCCTATAGAAAATGTGTGGGCAGAACTGAAAAAGCGTGTGCGAGCAAGGAGGCCTACAAACCTGACTCAGTTACACCAGCTCTGTCGAGGAATGGGCCAAAATTCACCCAACTTATTGTGGAAGGCTACCGAAACGTTTGACCCAAGTTAAACAATTTAAAGGCAATGCTACCAAATACTAATTGAGTGTAAAAAGCTTAAATAAATAATTCTCTCTACTATTATTCTGACATTTCACATTCTTAAAATAAAGTGGTGATCCTAACTGACCTAAGACTGGGAATTTTTACTAGGATTAAATGTCAGGAATTGTGAAAAAATGAGTTTAAATGTATTTGGCTAAGGTGTATGTTAACTTCCGGCTTCAACTGTAATAGCGCTCAACGTTGCCGCTAGTGGCGGGTTTTGAAGGCATCTCCCAACGTCCTCGGGACATGCATGGACGTCCAATTTCGAAGTGAATCTTGAGCGACCTGGCTGGAATGTGACAGTTGATGGCTTATGTTTGAAAGCATGAGTATGTGTGTGTCTACATGTGTTGTAAGTGTGAGCGTTGATGTATGTTCAAGAATTATGTGCGAGTACGTGTGCGTGCATGTGTGTGTGGGCTTGCATGCGTGTGTGTGTGTGCTTATGTGTGTGTCGGAATAGAGGCTGTGGTTCCAAGCACATCCACTCAGTCTCTCTATTTCTGATGGCTTTTATCAGAGTGCACTGACTGCACACCATGACACATTTCCTGTGATAATCATGCTTCTCTCTGATGGACGCTGTGGGCTTCGCTGGGAGCACTCTGACATTACACTCTGTGAAATGTGTTTGGGTGGATGCGGCACATCTTTTCAACCCTTTGGCAACGTTTTCATGCACACGCCTTCTCAAACAGCCACTGAGAGTGGGCAAAAGCTCTTACTGTAATGTAATGCAGCACCAAAAAAATCCAATCCCCCCCTTCCTTATAGTGTATAATTTAAGAAATACAATAAAAGCTTAAGTCTTCGTGTGTAACCATGGTGATGAATCAAATTGTCAGTATGTGTTGAAGGGGGGGATGAAAACAATCATCTTCAATCGAAACGTGAAACTAATTTGTTTTGCATTTCATCTTGAGGCCTGTGTTCACTACAACAACAAGAAAACAGAGTTCATCATGGCATGAGGCAGCAGTATCGTGTCCATATGGTCCATATTGTACAAAGTCTTTATTCCCCTGTGTATCATTTTCTGCAGCCTGACAAAACACTTGGGCTATGCTCTGTTTTGAGTGTGTGTTTGTCTGTGTGTGTTTGTGTCTGTGTGTGTGTGTGTCTGTGTGTCTGTGTGTGTGTGTTCTGTCTGTGTGTGTGTGTGTCTGTGTGTGCGTGTGTGTGCACGTGTGTGTGTGTATGAGCTGCATTCTAAAAGACTGGGTCTGGTGCTGTGAGTGAGCAGTGTGTGTATGGGGACATTGTCCAGAGACACTAATCAACCCCCCTCTGCCCCAATCGTCCCTCACCTCCATCCGTCACACCCGCACAGACTTTATGGTGAGCCAGACAAAAACCAGCCGCTGTACTGTTTAACCAAACAGGCCCTGTTGTGTAGGGTAGTAGAGGGAGGTCAAGGGGTTGCTGGTGGTTGGTAGACAGTGGAGGGCTCATAGTCAACAGCCAACCAGCTATCCATCTGCCTGGGAACACAAAGCCTGTTCTCAGTGTAGCCTCTCTGAGCTGGACAATGGGCAGCCCTCCATGGCCGGACCCCAGGCAGCTGCTGGTGCTTCCGTCCCCGTGCCCAGGGCTGGGACAGTGCCTGGGTGTGGATGGGGGCCCAGATGGGGATTGGGTGGTGGAGGAGAAGGGGTTAGAGCCTGGGTTGGACAGTTCAGATGGCAGCGGTAGTGGGGAGCAACCGCATCATCAGTCCATCAGAACAGCTGCTGAACAGGTTGTGGGTTCTCCAGCCAGAAACGACAGGTGCCGTGAGAGGTTTTCCATAAATATCTGGCAAAAATTGGTGTGCGTGTGTGTGTGCACATGCCTCCTACTGCACAGCTGTGTGAATCGTACAGCAGGGAGAGAAAGAGAGCATTGTCAATAATAGCATCATAGAAGGTTTATCACAACAAGCACCAGGAGACAGCACAGAAAGATTTTGAACAGGCATAGGGGTGATAATCTACTCCCATTTAATGTACAACACATAAACCTACGTATAATATCTCCCCCAAGATGTCGAAAGCCCCTCCACGATTACCGTGCCTCTTACCCAGAGAGTCATTCAATCCTGATACAAATCCACTTCCTGTTTAGCCAGGTACGTGTCCACAACATCCTGGTCCTAAGACTCGGGAGCCTGGTTCCCTTGAGCCTAATCAATGAAGGACCATGGGTAATGGATCCACCATGTATCCTGTGTCGGTGGGCCAAGTGCAGGGTGATATCATCGCCCATCATGTTCCTGTTACTTGTCAGTCAGAACCCTACAGGATGCATTATGCATCTCATTAATGTGTTCTCTGTCAACTTATCTGGTAAAAATGCAAAAAATACAACAACTTTGTCTCAAAAAGCCCCAAACCTGACCATGATTTCTTAAAGAAAATCAGTTGGAGACAGTATACTGTGTTTCGTTTCATGCACTATTGTTTGCTCAACTCAAAACAATAAGGACTATGGGAACTCAAGGGCAGTCTAATACACACCAGAGCTCTAATACTAGGAATCAGGTTTGAGGAGTTACTGAGGTAACTTTGGTCAACTCTGAGTTCAACTCGGGAAGGCTCTCAAAATTGTCAAAGACTCCAGCCACCCTAGTCATAGACTGTTCTCTCTGCTACCGCACGGCAAGCGGTACCGGAGTGCCAAGTCTACGTCCAAAATACTTCTCAACAGCTTCTACCCCCAAGCCATAAGACTCCTGAACAGCTAATCATGGCTACCCAGACTATTTGCACTGCCCCCCCACCCCATCCTTTTTACGCTGCTGCTACTCTGTTAATTATTTATGCATAGTCACTTTAACTCTACCCACATGTACATATTACTTCAACTACCTCAACTAGCCGGTGCCCCCGCACATTGACTCTGCACCGGTACCCCCCCTGTATATATAGCCTCCCTACTGTTATTTTATTTTACTTCTGCTCTTTTTTTCTCAACACTTTTTTTGTTGTTGTTTTATTTTTACTTTTTTTGTTAAAAATAAATGCACTGTTGGTTAAGGGCTGTAAGTAAGCATTTCACTGTAATGTCTGCACCTGTTGTATTCGGCGCATGTGACAAATACAATTTGATTTGATTTGATTTGATAACCGGTACCACGAAAGTGGCTCACCTTTTAGCCAGGAAAATGTATATGGCAACGAATCCTTCAGAACGAACCTGTTCCCGGGCAGGCCAAATCAGGGCAGATTCCCTCCCTCTTGCAAAGATTGCATCATCATCCTCTTCAATTCAGGAAGACGACTGATTAAATATTTTATTAGTCAAATAGAAAAATGTGTGTTAAAAAATAATGTTAAAATACCTATCGCATTACATATTTAATATTGACAGAAAGCATTGAAACTTTAAGCACAGCAAAACTTGTGTATACTATGACTTAATACAATTATTTTATCGATAGAAAAATGTCCTTGTGCATTGGTAAGCGCACCAAAGACGGCATTAACGATAAGTAATAAAATAAAGACGGCACTTCTAAAAGCCCATTTCGGACCATAGCCTGCTGAATTTGCAAGATAACTTTTGTTTCATTTTGATTTCGGCACAAATGACAATGTGGCACTGACTCGCCCATGGATTGATGTTTCCGCATTGTCTCAATGAAGAGTTTCGACATTCGACTAGCCATGTGCGGCATGCACACACAGTTACAAGCCTGCTAGAGCGGCAATATCCGCCATCGTAGTATGGATGAAGCCTGAGCTGGAATGTGAAGCTAACTGAAGCTGGCTAGCTTTAGAAAACCCTGAGTAGATCTAGCTTACTTTGTAGTATACCCCTCTGGTTTTCATTCTAAAGCAATGACAATTATCTGCGGTTTGTCAGTCGATTTGGTAATTGGCTAATGGCTTGGAAAGAACATCATGTCACCCCTGTCAGGCAATAGTGTGCAACTGCAGCCCGCAATTCTGGGTGTTCCTGCATGTGGGCATTCATGCATCTGCAGGAACGTATCCCATCCCATCGCACATCGCATTGGTTCCTTCATGAACACCCCCCCTCGCGAGCACCCCATTGGTTCCTGCATAAACGCCCTCCCTCGAGCACCCCATTGGTTCCTGCATAAACGCCCTCCCTCGAGCACCCCATTGGTTCCTGCAGGAAGGGAAATAAAAGTATTATCTTAGTTTTATCACCCCTGCCTACCGGAGTCCTCCTTGCTAGCTAGCGGCAGACAGTGCCTTTCGCTCCCGCCTGCCGAACACCTGCCCTCGTCGTTGTAGCTCACGGTGTCACCCCCGCATCCCGCCTGCTGTGTACCAGAGTCCTCCTTAGGACTAGCTGGCTAAGCTAGCACACAGTGTCATTCGCTCCAACCTGCCAAAAACCTGCCCTCACCGTCGTTAACAGAATTGCTGGAAAACAGTGCCCGACAGTCGGGGTGAAGGACACTGTCTACCGGTGTACAGTTACCTAGCTACCGTTGTCGCTCCCACCCCTTCTTCTGTGGAGTTTATCCAACGTTATTGTACATTAACGCCACCTACTGTACTGGATCGCCCCTCGCCTGTCCTAACTTAAAAATTAACCAATAGAAGTATAAAGAGGGGTTCCCGCAGATGCAAGAATGCCCACAGGAACACTCCGAATTGCGGGCCTCAATTGCACCCTTCTCCTGTAAGGCGTGGTATTCTATCATCTGTGAGTCCTGTCACAAGTTAATATGTAGCCTTTAATGAAGACATCAGTGTCACCTTGTCACACGCACACACACAAACACACAAATCATTAGAAACATCAGATCATTTGTTGTGGAGATTGACAGGAATGTCAGGAAAAATTGTCAAAACAGATATTTTATTCATGATCTGCCCAAAGGCACTCATTACCTGTCCCAAACTCACTTGTAGTAAAACAATGATTCTTCTGGGGATTCTGCTTGAGATTAGTTTATCCTCTTTAATACCTTGCACCATGTCTCATAGAAGGTCCTCCTAACCTTGAACTGACAAGTTGTGTTTGGGTTGATTTCTATGCTTGGTACCATATAAGACATATTTTAATGTTTTATTTATTTAGCCTTTATTTAAGCAAGGAGTCATGCTGAGACCACGGTCTCTTTCACAAAACATGAAAAGCAAAACACAATCATATGAAACAAACACATTCTTCAGTATAAGGCTATGCAACATCCACCTGAATTGCCCTATAGACACCAACTCCACCAACTTTAAGGAGTTTTAGAGATCATTCCATATGATAGGCGCAACAAAACATAAAGCAGGTGGAGAAAGGGATCTCCAGGGTTAGCCATCCCCGAGTCTGGGTCTGGTAACTTATACATCTGAAGGTTAACAATGAGGTAAGGTATGGCGGTAGTTTACGCAAGAGGGCTTTATAGACAAAAAGGAGAGGAAGAGCAGGAAGCCTGGAGGGATGCAGCCTTGTGTGTCAGGTTGTGTCTGGGGGCAAAATAACAGCTGTGTGTGTGTGTGTGTGTGTGTGTGTGTGTGCGTGTGCGTGCGTGCGTGTGTGCGTGCGTGCGTGCATGTGTGTGGACGAGTGTGTGTGTGTGTGTGTGTGCGTGCGTGCGCGTGTGTGTGTGTGTGTGTGTGTGTGTGTGTGTGTGTGTGTGTGTGTGTGTGTGTGTGTGTGTGTGTGTGTGTGTGTGTGTGTGTGTGTGTGTGTGTGCGTGCGTGCGTGCGTGTGTGTTATAGACAAAAAGAGCGCAATGCGTTGATCTAGACGCAGCAGTCACCCATCATAGAGGTCTGACACTTTACAGTGAACAGTGCATGTTCCACTGTGTCAGCTCTCCCTTCATTCTGAGGAGGATTTGACAGCTACACTCCTTCCAGACCCTGTGTGGAGATGGAAGAGGTGAAGTTAAAGAAGTCTACAGTAGGACAGGAATAGTATAATATAATAATATAGGCTACAGTCTGATGCTGTATATTACCTCCATTCTAAGGGAGATTTTGTCATGTATCAATACTAAGACTATATACACTGCTCCAAAAAATAAAGGGAACACTAAAATAACACATCCTAGATCTGAATGAATGAAATAATCTTATTAAATACTTTTTTCTTTACATAGTTGAATGTGCTGACAACAAAATCACACAAAAATTATCAATGGAAATCAAATGTATCAACCCATGGAGGTCTGGATTTGGAGTCACCCTCAAAATTAAAGTGGAAAACCACACTACAGGTTGATCCAACTTTGATGTAATGTCCTTAAAACAAGTCAAAATGAGGCTCAGTAGTGTGTGTGGCCTCCACGTGCCTGTATGACCTCCCTACAACGCCTGGGCATGCTCCTGATGAGGTGGCGGATGGTCTCCTGAGGGATCTCCTCCCAGACCTGGACTAAAGCATCCGCCAACTCCTGGACAGTCTGTGGTGCAACGTGGCGTTGGTGGATGGAGCGAGACATGATGTCCCAGATGTGCTCAATTGGATTCAGGTCTGGGGAACGGGCGGGCCAGTCCATAGCATCAATGCCTTCCTCTTGCAGGAACTGCTGACACACTCCAGCCACATGAGGTCTAGCATTGTCTTGCATTAGGAGGAACCCAGGGCCAACCGCACCAGCATATGGTCTCACAAGGGGTATGAGGATCTCATCTCGGTACCTAATGGCAGTCAGGCTACCTCTGGCGAGCACATGGAGGGCTGTGCGGCCCCCCAAAGAAATGCCACCCCACACCTGACTGACCCACCGCCAAACCGGTCATGCTGGAGGATGTTGCAGGCAGCAGAACGTTCTCCACGGCGTCTCCAGACTCTGTCACGTCTGTCACATGTGCTCAGTGTGAACCTGCTTTCATCTGTGAAGAGCACAGGGCGCCAGTGGCGAATTTGCCAATCTTGGTGTTCTCTGGCAAATGCCAAACGTCCTGCACGGTGTTGGGCTGTAAACACAAACCCCACCTGTGGTCGTCGGGCCCTCATACCACCATCATGGAGTCTGTTTCTGACCGTTTGAGCAGACACATGCACATTTGTGGCCTGCTGGAGGTCATTTTGCAGGGCTCTGGCAGTGCTCCTCCTGCTCCTCCTTGCACAAAGGCGGAGGTAGCAGTCCTGCTGCTGGGTTGTTGCCCTCCTACGGCCTCCTCCACGTCTCCTGATGTACTGGCCTGTCTCCTGGTAGCGCCTCCATGCTCTGGACACTACGCTGACAGACACAGCAAACCTTCTTGCCACAGCTCGCATTGATGTGCCATCCTGGATGAGCTGCACTACCTGAGCCACTTGTGTGGGTTGTAGACTCCGTCTCATGCTACCACTAGAGTGAAAGCACCGCCAGCATTCAAAAGTGACCAAAACATCAGCCAGGAAGCATAGGAACTGAGAAGTGGTCTGTGGTCACCACCTGCAAAACCAGTCCTTTATTGGGGGTGTCTTGCTAATTGCCTATAATTTCCACCTGTTGTCTATTCCATTTGCACAACAGCATGTGAAATGTATTGTCAATCAGTGTTACTTCCTAAGTGGACAGTTTGATTTCACAGAAGTGTGATTGACTTGGAGTTACATTGTGTTGTTTAAGTGTTCCCTTTATTTTTTTGAGCAGTGTATAATATATAATTGACAATTACGTTGATGGAAGCTACAATCTATCTGCAATATTAAAGCTGATCTACCCCCTCAAAAAAATAAAAAAATAAAATACTCTGACTAAGATATGACCCAAATATTGTATGTTTGAGCCACAGTAACAGGAATACCGAACAAATACAGTACAGTATCTGAGGTTGCTCTAATAGAGTGAATATCACCCCCACTGTTGTCAGAGTATCTGTGGCTTACCTCCAATCAATTTTACTAAAGGTCATTCTGTATGATTCTGTATGATCTCATTATTAAGCTGCACTAAAGGCCATTTTAAGAAACCACAGTTCGCATCTCTAGGTCCTGAGTGGCTCTTAAAACTCAAGGATTTCGGCCTCACAAAACGTTTA
The DNA here is from genome assembly GCF_964263955.1 of Coregonus lavaretus. Classification (NCBI taxonomy): domain Eukaryota; kingdom Metazoa; phylum Chordata; class Actinopteri; order Salmoniformes; family Salmonidae; genus Coregonus; species Coregonus lavaretus. Next base: position 9,586,850 of record NC_140015.1, on the reverse strand, counting down.
AATATCCAATCAAGATTACCCATGTGCTCCTGATGGCTCTTCAAAATACCAGCGGCCCACTGAAGTGTCTGGATTCAGGTCCTCTTATCCCTTTAATGAGGAGCACTGTAAAAAAAAAAAAAAGCTGAGTATATAATGATATTATGTAAATGAATATATTTAAAATGTGCATGCAGTGTAGCTACAGTACTGTGTCAGTGCGGCGGGTATCCTTCCCCTTTAAGGCATTTCTACCTGTGCTGCAGTGCATAGGAAGCTAAATGAAACATGAAGAGTGACTAGTATCTGCCTCCTATTTAAAGATGGAATAAGAGAAGTGCTTATTGGGGAGGAAAAGCAGCCAGGTCTGCAAGCCATTTACAGCCGTTTGCAAATTTCAGAAATGTATGATTGCGTGCATTTCTGCAGACCTGCGCGTGTGTATGTGGAGTTGCATGTGTTCGTAGGTGTGTATGTGTGTGTAGTTTGCGTGTGCCGGGGCATGCGTGTGTGCGAGTCTGTTTCAGTGATTGAGGGAATGTATGCGTGAAAGCACCTGAGCGTGACCTTTTAGTCACAGGAGGATGTCTACCTGACAGACATTGACAGGATCCTTCTTCCTGGCTCCCACTCTATGGTCACATGGTGTATCAGTCAGTGAGAAAGTGAGGAGAGGAAGAGCAGGAAGCCTGGATGGATGCAGCCTTGTTTGTCAGTTTGTGTCTGAGGCAAAATAACAGCTGTGTGTGTGTGTGTGTGTGTGTGTGTGTGTGTGTGTGTGTGTGTGTGTGTGTGTGTGTGTGCGTGCGTGCGTGCGTGCGTGCGTGCGTGCGTGCGTGCGTGCGTGCGTGCGTGCGTGCGTGCGTGCGTGCGTGTGTGGACGAGCGTGTGTGTGTGTTATTTAGTAAGTCAGAATGTGCAAAGTGAGAGATTTTGTTTGTCGACTCCCTCTCCTCCCATCCTCCCCCATGTTATTATTTTCTCCCCACTAAGCTAATAAGTAAATAATCAAACAGGATCAACATACGTTGCAATTATCACTTAGCACATCAGCAGCTGTAATCCTCATCTTCTGCCTCTACTTCACAGGTGAGACACACTGAATACTAGAACAGAGCAGCACAGCAGCACATCGCCTGCCCTGCAGGTAGTGACATATGAGTAATACTGTTGAGGCACTGCTGAATATATTAGTCATTCTGAATACATGGTTGTTGTTGTTGTTGTTGTTACAGAGCCTCAACACATATGACAGCTAGTAACAGCTACAGTGAAGGACTGTGTGTGTACGCGTGAGTGTGTGTATGCATGTGTGTGTGTGCATGTGTATGTGCATATGTGTGTGCATGTGTGTTTATGTGTGTGAATGTGAGGGAGGGAGGGACTCAACAAAAGGCCTGTGAGAGTGAAAGCAGCGTGAAGATGATAAGCCCTGAGGCATTTAAAGCTCACCAGCATTATCTTATATGTATGGTGGTATCAGGGAGATTAGGCTTCAACCATGGCGCTACGCACACACACACACACACACACACACACACACATGCGTGCAATAACATAATTTGCACACACGTACACACACACGTACACACACACACACATACAGATGTATGCATGACACGTACACACATATTTTTTATCAGGACGTCACATTGAGAATGAGATCTCACTTGTAAGTGTGTAAACACACGCTTGCTTATATAAATATACACACGCAAACAGGCACACATGAACGCACAAACAAACACACAAATATAAACACAAGCTTGAACAAACAAACACACATATGGGCACGCTTGCATGGGTCTCGGGAGATTTAACAGGAGCACATTCCTCTGGCCGATAAATTTAGCAACAATGCACATCTCTCCCAATACCCTCTGGGTTAGACCATCACAAGCCAACCAAGGGAGGAAGAAGAATGAGCTAGGTTTGATTTTCTACAGCCTACAACCAGAACCAGGCTCAAATTAGGTTTTTCATCATACACATGTGCTACACCTAACTCGTCATAAGAACGTTTTTTAAATCAGCCATCGGCCACGGAGAAAGTCAAAGGTCAAACGGTTGGGGATAGGACAATGAACTGGAAGGTCACGACCGCTACAGACACGAAGCAGTGCGTGCGTGTTAGCTGGGAGTTTAACCTCCACTATGGGCATAGGAAGGTACTAGCTAGCCTTCTAGTGTGGTTAAAGAGGACTAGAAATTAGGAAGGCATCCTCGTCAAAAACAAAATAAATTAGGAAGGCATCCAAAAACAAAGACGGTAACACTTTATACTAACTTGCTTAATACCTGTGTAGTAACGCTGTAACGCTGTAGTAACGCTGTAACGCTGTAGTAACGCTGTAACGCTGTAGTAACGCTGTAATATTTTCAAAAAGACGTCTGTGTCATTGAGACACACATATCTTGAATAGTTGCTGGCCGTGTTTCCAGATGTGCAAATCAACTCTTCACGTCTTGTCCTGGTACCATTTACATCAGTCCACTCATTCCTGTGGAACAAGCATGGTCAGAACAGAACACACTGCTATTTTATATTCATGAGTAGCAAACCAAAAAAATAAATAAAAAAATACATGTTTTCATGGAACCTAGTATTTTGAACAATTGACTATAAAACAATCAATGTGTATTCAACACAGCTGTTGCAGTGCACTGTAATTTCAATACATACAAAATAGCCCATGGGTATGGGCACCGGGAACAGTGTTAATGCACAGTGTTTTCAGACGTGGATAATGGCGGTAGTACGTGCTCCTGCCTCCTGCTCCTCCCATTGGTTTTTGAGTAGAAAACAACAGTGAGTGTGAGTCTCCCTCCACTGTGCTACACTTTGGCTGGATGTTAATTACAATGATAATGGCTCCTATCTGCCAGCTGCCAAACCACATTCTGTTTTTTATTTCAGTTTTTCATTTCGCGAAGCAGGCGTGGGAGGACAGCCTGATAACGGCTGTTGTTGTTATTTTCCGCTGTGAACAACCGTTGCATTGATAAGAATGAGTCCTAATTAAAATACTTTTATTAATCATGCAAATTGCCGCCACTTCAAAAAATATACTGCTTTCACATACTAGCAACAGCGATGACAGCCACTCCCAGCTCCCTCTATAGTACTGCAACCCAGTGCTGTGATGGCAGGAACCCATAGGCATGCCGTGATGGTGATAGTGGATGCTTTGCCTGTTGTTCTCCAATGCAGAGGGGAAGTTTCTTTCAGAGTGTGCCTCCAGTTCAGTCAGTGATTGCAGCAGAGGTCTTTGCTGGCTGTCTAGACTGGGGGTGTGATAATAATGGATGAATAGCATTTATAGCCAAGCACTTTCCACTGGGTCTCCAAAGCACTTTACATCACATGGGGGAACTCACGCCATCCACCACCTGACTGGAATAGCTAGACAAATCACTAGTGGTAACACACCCAATACTGTCAGGTGGAGATTCTTTGGTCTTCAACATAAGTTATTGTGTTTGTAGTAGGAGGAGAAGCAACAGTTTGCCAGTGGACTAATAGTGGTACAACTACAGCGCTGTATCAACCACACATTCAGAAAATCTGTTCCAAGTCGCCTCTTCCTTCAGCCTCTCTCTCTGTGAAAACAGTCTTATTGAACACCCCTCAAAACTCCCACAATCCACTCTCATATTCAACCAAGCACACTGACATCGCACTGGCCAAGGTACATTTAATTAACTAATGCCAGTCCCCAACAATGGTGAGTGCTCCTGCCAGGACTAATGCGTCTGTGATAGATACGTATAAAGGCCTCATCTGCCCAACCAATCCGGACACAATTAAGACAGTAATGGCCCGCAGGCACAGCGAATAGAGTAGCCCCACTCCGGAAATTAAGCTACTTTTGAAAGCATAAAGAAATAGAGAGAGGTCTTCATACAGCACTAGCTGCTATCTCCTCACAGGCAGGAAGTAATATTCCTCACCATGGCAACAAAATGGAGGCCTTTCGTCATGCTTAACCAGCCATGGTAATCAGGGAAAACTTCCGCCGCACCTTCAATAATCATAGGGAAATTCAGCTTTTTGTGCCATCATATGACTTGTACAGGCAGAGGAGATGATTGTGTCGAGTCCTTCATGTGTAGGCTGAATGAGGCAGCTTGTCTCCTACTATCTGGTGCATTATGAGTTTGGGAATAGCCTCATTCACGACTGGGTTTTAAAGTAAAGCCCCTGCTGCTGACAGAAAGAAATTGCTCAATCTGTTCCAAAAACAGGGCAGTAAATCTAATGGGAGCCCACCAAGATCCACACAACTGTTGGGTATTGTCAGGGGCGGACTGAGACCAGAAATCGTCCCTGGTATTTCTAACACACCGGCTAATTTTTTTCCTGAAGGCCCCCAAACTGGCCCATTTCTTTCCTTGAGGCCCCCATTATTAACCAGATAATTATCATTTTGCACAACAACAAAAAAGTAGTTAGACAGGCCCACTAGGCTAAAAACGGGCCAGCATATCTGGCATTTGCCTGAAATGCCAGATGGCCAGTCCGCCCCTGGGTATTGTTGTGAAGTCTGGTGTAGAAGTAGAACAAATCCCTGTCCTCACACCAACCCCAGAGGTTTAGGCCAAATGGTTAGGTGGTACCATAAACAGTGTTTAACACCTAACACAAGCCAAAATGTTGATGTATCGTCTTTATCGTCTATGACTTTCTATTGGACTACCACTCAGGATGTATTTACTGCAATGTTGAGGAAGCTTGCAAGTAAGCATTTCATTGCAGTATCCTGTGCATATATGATGAATAAACGTTGATTTGATTGGATTTGGCTTCTTTCTCCATAACTTTTTTAACTACCAGACTACCAGAGTAGTAGCCTTGCAGGGGCACTGTACTGTTGCTGACCGTGTCCTCCAACCTCTCTGTGGGTGTTTGTATGTGTGTATGTGTGTCTCACGGGGGTTAGGATAAAGGAAAGAGACAAATATCAGTGTCTCTGTGACAATTGAAAAAGTAATTTTCTTCTTCATTCATATTGCACACGGCCCTTCCATCACTTCCCTGACAATGAAAAGCCTTGAACTATGACCCCAATTAGAAGCCAAGGTAAGAGGAATGTACATGCCTAAGCAGATAGCTCTAGAAAAATCCTCATAACTTCACCCACACTGTCACATTTGGCATTAAAACCCCTTAAAAAGAACTGAAAATGGGGTTGAACATTCACTAAATAATGAAGTTGGACAGAGATAATATGAATGGCATAATTTGTTTTCTTCTGAGACACTCCGTTATCGTATTGTTGGTGTTGTTCATTTGAACCCATTATGAAGTGTTTTTTTCTCACCTTCTGACATCTATCCACCCTTTAAATCACTTTCTCATTTATTCAGAGAAACATGTCAAGTAGCAAAACAATCAATCGCTCAGCAGATAACTGGCAATTAAATGGGAAGAAAGTCACAAGGTAGGAGGCAGATGCTTGCCTTCCAGTCGAGCACAGTTCTTAGATGGGCACCCCAGTGTGAAATTGTTTGACTTAATTTCCTCAATTCAAGTCACTGTCATGGGCCAACACACACAAATACACTACATATACAAAAGTATGTGGACACCCCTTCAAATTAGTGGATTCGGCTATTTCAGCCACACCTGTTGCGAGCACACAGCCATGCAATCTCCATAGACAAACATTGGTAGTAGAATGGCCTTACTGAAGAGCTCAGTGAATTTCAACGTGGCACTGTCATAGGATTCCATCTTTCCAACAAGTCAGTTCATCAAATGTCTGCCCTGCTAGAGCTGCTAGAGCTGCTGCTGTTAAGTGGAAAAGTCTAGGAGCAACAACGGCTCAGCCGCAAAATGGTAGCCCCCTTGGCCAAACCCTCCCCTAACCCGGATGACGCTGGGCCAATTGTGCGCCACTCTATGGGACTCTCGGTCACGGCCGGTTGTGACACAGCCTGGGAACGAACCCGGAGCTCTGCGATGCAGTGCCTTAGACCACTGCGCCACTCGGGAGGCCACCACACACACTTACAAGGCACATTCTGTATAAGGCACACATTGATTAATTACTTTCACAATGCGTCTCTGTTTCCTCAGTGACAATCACACATCCCAATCTTCAAGTGGAGAGGCTGGCTGAGTATAGGAGTTAAAAGGGATTATTTTGGTCATAACTCTCTAATGAGGGCACTGAAAATGTAATTAGATTAGATTTACATAAGAGAGGAAGAGTTAAATGATATTGCCCACATATTTCATTTGGCAGATTCTGGAGATGTATGGGTGATAGGAAAGCAGAAATTTCAATGTAGGTTTTTCTGCTTAGATTGAAAACAAGCAGGAATTATTCAATTTGGTGAATTTCATATTAGAAATTCTGTTTTTAAATTGTTCTTGAATGTCTCTTGATGATAGTTATTCCTCATGATGTACCACATTCTATTTCATAATTGCGCAGGGAGAAACATAAAGGAGAGGACATATTTTGGCTATTCCTCACGACAGAATTCATTGTAAATTGTTACCGATATTGCCCATCCTTTTCAATTACTTTGTAATAACACTCTATTTGTTGATTTGGCCAGTGACCGTTTCAACGACCCGCCCATTGGGTCTCTCTTGGTGCCGTGGGTGGAGACTCCACGAAATTGACGTTGTCACTGAACCGTTGCTCAACACATTCTAGACTTGCTTGGAACCGAGGGCTCCAGAACGAGCAGGCGAACACGGGATTTAAGAAAAGTTTATACTCGGAGTGCTGCGCGCAAGGAGGTCCTGAAACCAGCGATTTAATTACGCAAGGTAACCAACCTGTCAACACATTGGCGCTCGGGGGCGTCGCTTCAGTCGCATGCTGTAACCTAGTGGAGTTTATTTGAGATAATGTCATGTTTTGTATTGTTCGGAAAGCGAATGTTCTCTGTTCCGATCAAAGATATTCGTGCAACAGTGTTTTCTCCAACAAGATGCTGTGATGCGTTGTGAATAGGTATGGTAGCCTATTGATCAGATGTAGTTTAAAGCATTATCAATACCAAGTGACATTCCTTACCAGCTATTGAGACTGATATGCTCCCTCTGTGTCGTGTTTGTCTGGCATCTTTTATTGTGTCCGTGAATGTAGCCAGCCAACCTTCCTGACATTCATTCCTATGTAGCAGATGAGCGTTTCAGTCTTGCCAGATGTGGGACATTTTGTTTTGGTTGACTAGGCTACGCTCTGAGTTATATAATTGTTACCAGAATTGTCTCACACTTCTGCAATGTTGCTGTTGCTTTTGAATCGACATTATTTGGCTGTGACATGGATGTAGGCAGCAACCCATCGGTGTCGGTGCGAGTGACTGGGCTAGGAGAAACTTGACTGTTTATTGATAGGAACTCAGGAATAACGGTGCATGCACCTCTATCTCCAAATAGGGATGCATGCGAGTAGAATAGCCAAGGCATGACTAGTATGGTATAAGTAGCCTAGACTATTGTGACTACTGAAACTCACCCAGTTGTCAAATCACCAAATATGTGTGTGGTTATTGCAATATGCTCAGTGTTACCGTATGCTACAGTTGTGTCCTCTCCTGTGCGTTGTGCGTGGCCACCCGGAGGATGCAGTCACGGTAATTAAAATTACAGTAGAAGTTGTTTTGTAGTGGGGTTCGTTGTGAAAATTGATACGTGAGTGAGTCCCATAAGTGCCACACCTATATCAAATTCTCTCACACAAGGACTCATGGTGAGCGTCACTCATGTTTCCTAATTGTAGCCTAGGCTATGTGTAAAAGGAATTGGAGTTCTTGCCGTCAGGGAAAATCAATGTTGAACTTTCTGTTTCGGAGCCAGGTCTTGCTAAAATGTCTAGCCCAATGACCACTCAATACCCACGCCTGTAAACTAGCCCATTTTTTCACAGCAAGACAGGAGTTGCCACATTTATACAATAAACCCTTTTACCATAACGTTATTGAGCCAATTAAGAAGGAATATCGACGTAATTTGTAACGACATTAGAAGCAAAATTTGGTTTTCATCCAAAAAATAATTATTGCAAATATAATAAACGAATCTGAATATGTCACAAGAGGGGCGGCAGGTAGTTTAGTGGTTAAGAGCGTTGTGCCAGTAACCGAAAGGTCGCTGGTTCTAATCCCTGAGCCGACTAGGTGAAAAATCTGTCGATGTGCCCTTGAGCAAGGCACTTAACCCTAATTGCTCCTGTAAGTCCCTCTGGATAAGAGCGTCTGCTAAATGACTAAAATGTAAATGAGAAAAGATAAATTTCCCTTATTAAACTCGCCAGATCATTTTCTATCAATGGATGTCGATGTAACTTGTTTGACTGCTATGATTAAGCAATAAGGCACAAGGGGGTGTAGTATATGGCCGATATACCACGGCTAATGGCTGTTCTTACGCATGATGCAACGCAGAGTGCCTGGATACAGCCTTTAGCCTTGGTATATTGGCCATATACCACAAACCAGATGTTAAGACTACAAACAGTTATAAATGGCCCATTTACGAGATCGACTTGTCATTTCAGTAGGCATAGGCTACAGACTAAAATCTGGGTTTATGATTTTAATTGAACTTTGCCATGGTTTGCTTAGATAAAGTCAGGTAGAAAATACCCCTGATAGGCCTACATCTAATTTCAGATAGTCTAGAGTAACCTAGGCAAGATCTAGGCGATTTCGAGGTAAGAAGTGCTTGTTTCCCAATAGCCTGCTGGAATAGACTACTGAGGATGGGGTCATAATTTCAATCACTGAATTAAATACTAATAATATCAACTGAATAGGCTTGTCAACAACAGCCAGTTTTTTTATTTATTTTTTATTTCTTACCTGTAGCCTAATCTGACTGAATGTTAGATTCAATCTAATGCGTTCTAACAACTGATTGACAATTGCGATAGAGCTTTGATGACTTCCAATTTAATTAACTAAACATAGCCATTAATAATTGCATAATAACACAAATTGATTTGCAATGATTCCAGTAATATAGTCATTTCAACATATTTATTGTATCAAATGTTAGCCTACAATAGCCTACAATGTCAGTTTCATTGAGGACTTTTCCCCATAACAGAAGCACACCAGGGAGTTCCATAACTTCCATTTCAAATTTCCACTTGCGCAGAATGACAAGTTAAATAGCATACCTACAACTGGTGAAAAGTTGTCACGATGTGCGCGTGTGCTGCTCTGTCAACTCTCACTCAGGTGACTCAGCCAATAGTGGACAAGCTGCATGCTGCAGTGCTCTCTCAACACACACACACACACACACACCTGCCTCATTGCCTGATAGTCAGCAGCAGCAGGTCACAATGAAATCGATTTGTATTTTTTTTAAAGAAATGCCATGGCGGCCGCGGTGAAAGTAAAAGTAGCCCAAAAACCCGCACCTATGACCAATACATTTTCACCCGCGACATCGTTTTCAAAGTAGCCCATTTGCTGGTGGAAAACTGTGGACATGGCAACGCTGTTCGGAGCACATTGGTTGAATGGAATTGGATTGAATTTTTGGTGTGTTCTGAAAATGCAACCTGGTCTCAGAGAATTTTGTATTATTCTGTTTGTAAATTCGAGACACTTCATTTAGTATGATATGTTAGGTTTTGTATGGTATGTATTAATTTGTGGATGTCCATCACACATTTCGTATGAGATGTTACGAATGTTAAGAATTTGCTAAACGTATTATACGTTATGAATTCTAGCTAGGTGGCTAGGTGGCTAACTTTAGCTAGCTGGCTAGGGTTAGTGGTTAGGGTTAAGGTTAGGGTTAAGTTTAGGAGTTAGGTTAAAGGGTTAAGGTTAGGGTTAGGGGAAAGCCACAGGATGGTTTTTCAATACCGTTGAAACTATTTATTAGAAGTTTTTCAATACCTTTTAATATTTGTAGATACTTTTTAAGTAAATACCTGCAGTCAACTTGTGCAATACATTAAGGAGATAAAGCAGATTGCATACTTCATTTCACCGGTCACATAATTTTACATTATGAAGATTACCGTAGTTCCCCAGAACAGTTGAGCCAGTCACGTGTTCGTTTGTACAGTTGAAGTCGGAAGTTTACATACACTTAGGTTGGAGTCATTAAAACTAATTTTCCAACCACTCCACAAATGTCTTGTTAACAAACTATAGTTTTGGCAAGTCAGTTAGGTCATCTACTTTGTGCATGACACAAGACATTTTTCCAACAATTGTTTACAGACAGATTATTTCACTTATAATTCACTGTATCACAATTCCAGTGGGTCAGAAGTTTACATATACTAAGTTGACTGTGCCTTTAAACAGTTTGGAAAATTCTAGAAAATGATGTCATGGCTTTAGAAGCTTCTGATAGGCTAATTTACATTATTTGAGTCAATTGGAGGTGTACCTGTGGATGTATTTCAAGGCCTGCCTTCAAACTCAGTGCCTCTTTGCTTGACATCATGGGAAAATCAAAAGAAATCAGCCAAGACCTCAGAAAAAAATGTAGACCTCCACAAGTCTGGTTCATCATTGGGAGCAATTTCCAAATGCCTGAAGGTACCACGTTCATCTGTTCAAACAATAGTACGCAAGTATAAACAGCATGGGACCACGCAGCCGTCATACCGCTCAGGAAGGAGACTTTGGTGCGAAAAGTGCAAATCAATCCCAGAACAACAGCAAAGGACCCTGTGAAGACGCTGGAGGAAACAGGTACAAAAGTATCTATATCCACAGTAAAACGAGTCCTATATCGACATAACCTGAAAGGCCGCTCAGCAAGGAAGAAGCCACTGCTACAAAACCGCCATAAAAAAGCCAGACTACGGTTTGCAACTGCACATGGGGACAAAGATTGTACTTTTTGGAGAAATGTCCTCTGGTCTGATGAAACAAAAATAGAACTGTTTGACCATAATGACCATCGTTATGTTTGGAGGAAAAAGGGGGGATTGCAAGCCGAAGAACACCATCCCAACCGCGAAGTACGGGGGTGGCAGCATCATGCTGTGGGGGTGCTTTGCTGCAGGAGGGTCTGGTGCACTTCACAAAATAGATGGCATCATGAGGAAGGAAAATTATGTGGATATATTGAAGCAACATCTCAAGACATCAGTCAGGAAGTTAAAGCTTGGTCGCAAATGGGTCTTCCAAATGGACAATGACCCCAAGCATACTTCCAAAGTTGTGGCAAAATGGCTTATGGACAACAAAGTCAAGGTATTGGAGTGGCCATCACAAAGCCCTGACCTCAATCCTATAGAACATTTGTGGGCAGAACTGAAAAAGCGTGTGCGAGCAAGGAGGCCTACAAACCTGTCTCAGTTACACCAGCTCTGTCAGGAGGAATGGGCCAAAATTCACCCAACTTATTGTGGGAAGCTTGTGGAAGGCTACCCGAAACGTTTAACCCAAGTTTAACAATTTAAAGGCAATGCTACCAAATACTAATTGAGTGTATGTAAACTTCTGACCCACTGGGAATGTGATGAAATAAATAAAAGCTTAAATAAATCATTCTCTCTACTATTATTCTGACATTTCACATTCTTAAAATAAAGTGGTGATCCTAACTGACCTAAGACAGGGAATTTTTACTCTGATTAAATGTCAGGAATTGTGAATAACTGAGTTTAAATGTATTTTGCTAAGGTGTATGTAAACTTCCAACTTCAACTGTAGATAGCACAACGGGAGAAAGTGAGAGCAGGTGAGTCCAGCTGTGTATTGACTGGTCCCGTTTTATAATAACAATAATAATATGCCATTTAGCAGACGCTTTCATCCAAAGCGACTTACAGTCATGTGTGCATACATTTTTGTGTATGTTTTATATGTTTTATAATGAAAGTCAAGTGTTTTTTTCCTCTTCAATAGAGTGATCAGGGACGTGCAACTATAGTATTCCTTCACAGAAAATACATTAGTTCAACACATTTGGCAGAACATAGCTTAATTTTCATCGCATGGCAACAGAAGTGCAACGCTATTTGACTGGCAGCCACACAAGTAAATGAGCTTACAATGATTAAGCAAGGTCTTTTTTGCTAAAACGATGCATAGCCATCATATGTCTAATGTTTATCATAGAAAGAATGTAGCCAGCCACATTTCCTAATGTTTTGCTTAAAGTTAATCTTGCATTTAACTGAGAAATGTTGGCTGGCTACACTGAGAAAAGTACCAGAGAAAAGTAGCTCCACATCAGACAGAGTCTGTCTGCTGATAGAACGCCTGTTGGTGAATTCTCATCAGAGTGGAGAAGTACAACTGAAGCAGAAAATTAGTCAAGCAGAAATTACAATAAGAAGCATTTTACGCCTGCATTTACAAAACACCGCAAGATATTTATTATGTGTAAAAAAAATAATAATAATGTGAAAATGCAGAATTTGCATTAACCTGAACCCTATGTTTAACTTGCTAGTTAATTTAAGTAAGTCACTGAAATAATAAGGTGACAGGGCATCATGTTGTACTAGCTTTCTGCCGTGTTTGAGAAGTCAAAGCTCTTTGGATGGGTTATTTGTACAGCTGCCACTATCTTGATTTCCTTACGTGCTTTCTCCTCTCCGTTCTCGGCCCATCTTCTCCTCCCCCTCTTCTCCGAGCAGAGCAGACTGGCCCGTGGCCTAGCGACTCCAGACTCCACAAAGACACAGCGTGTACACATGCTGCACCAGAGCCAGTACTGTTCTTCCTTCAGACAAGCATTCGTCAAAACTTTGTTAATTTGCACAATGTCTCTCGTTCACATTCACTTGTAAATGTCCAAACTCACCAAAAATTACATTCGGTAGCTCCTACCTGTATATGAATAACTTTATGAGCTGGATTGCCTGTCTTTGCAATTTGGTTATTTTCGTTTGCACTCTTTTGCATATTTAGCTAGCAGCCTCCATGGAAATTCGCTATTACTTGTGCTAATTTTGTTAGCATTCTGGTAATAGACGTCCAATGGGCTTTTTTGAATTTGATATAAGATGGTAATACCATATATCCCGGTATAAGAGAAGGACGGTATGACGCTATGAAAATATGGATACCACCCAACCCTAGGTTAGGGGAAGGGTTAGCTAAAAGGGTTAAGGTTAGGGTTAGGGTTAGAGGAAGGGTTAGCTAGCATGCTAAGTAGTTGCAAAGTAGCTCAAAAGTAGTAAGTAGTTGAAAAGTTGTTAATTAGCTAAAATGCTAAAGTTGTCCTTGGTGAAATTCGAACTTGCAACCTTTGGGTTGCTAGACGTTCGCATTATACGCCTATCCATCCACCCCGACCAACCACCCTTTTCCATCTGTCTTATGTAACCATAACAAACGTAACATATCATACTAATTTGAGTGTCCCGATTTACATTTACTATGTTACATCTAGTCTATGAGACCAGGCTGGGAAACAAGTTGCTAAAAGAGCTTGTGACAGTGGATGCTCTGCTTTGCTGTCTACAAGCCCCCATCACATGCCTATCAACTGCCACCACTCAATCCATCTCGCGCAGACCCTAACCCTTGTGAAAATAGGGTATGGTCATTTTCTTGTCCAAATGCTGTAACATTGCCATTGCTCATTCAGTAGCTCTCGTCGTCCCCCCCCCCCCCTCATATTATGCCTGGGAGATATAGGCTGCAGCCTTTTCCCCTCTCCAAATAGCTTTTTTCATCTCTCTCTCCATAGACATTTCCATGTGGCAAACTATCCCTTTATTACATCTTCAAGTGCGTCTTGGTCTGTAGTAGCCTACAATGACGTTAAGCCAGGTTGCTATGGGTGCCAATGAAATCTAATTTCTAACTGGTTGGTTGGCAACTGACGTCAAACTTGGGCAGATCTCAACACCTATGATAGTTTTCAGGTTATCAGGTGAATCCAGTCATCCGTATTTCAATACCTAGATGGCTGAATGCTTTTGTGAAGTGTCAAATATAGCCTACCACATCACAAGATGGATTATAGCCTAGTTATCTAGGGACAACCTGAGCCAACTGAAGCCTGGTGACAGGTTTTACCCAGGTGGCTGACATAATGTGTTTGTCAGGTGGAAAAGGGAACCAACTGGAAGTTCAAAGGTAAAGCTTTTAAAGCAGTGGCTGCATCTTGTTCCATAAGCTATTCCTTCCATCCTCCTATTTCTCTCCACTTTGCTGTTCAAGGCTTCATTTACTGGGAAACTATCAGAAACATGCCTATAGCCCCATCTTGCCCTCTGTTAAGCAGAGTTTCATATTGCCTTCTGCCATATTGCTTTCTTATCTGATGTATGAAGAAGTTTGCAGAATGAAATGCAGCCAGAGTCTGTGTATAGCCTAGATCAGTGGTTCCCAAACTGCTTTTACAGTTGCCTTTCAGTGTTTGTTGACACTGTTGTTGAAAATGGCCATCAAACTCACTTCTCTTCAGTGGGGTGTGGCGTCTTGCCCAAGTGCCAGAGACTAGGAGGGAGTACAGCCAGGGCCCTGGGTTCACACTGGTCCACAAGAACTGTCAGGGGACAAAGTTATAAGTTATGTGTGTGTGTGTTAGGGCTGATGGGGGGTTGGTTCTTCGATCCTTGTGGGGACCTAAAATCCCTCAAAGTCCCCACAAGGATAGCAAAACAAGGTATCTTCTCTCCATTTCCCACATACCCATGAGGATAAAGGCTATTTTAAGCTTAAATCAAACGCGCCAAACACAGTGAAATGCTTACTTACAAGCCCTTAACCAACAATGCAGTTTTAAGAAAGAATACCAAAAAAAAAAGAAGAAATAAATAAAACAAATAATTAAAGAGCAGCAGTAAAATAACAATAGCGAGGCTATATACAGGGGGTACCGGCACAGAGTCAATGTGCGGGGGCACCGGTTAGTCGAGGTAATATGTACATGTAGGTAGAATTATTAAAGTGACTATGCAAAGATAATAAACAGAGAGTAGCAGCAGCGTAAAGGGGGGGGGGGGGCTTATGGCTTGGGGGTAGAAGCTGCTTAGAAGCCTCTTGGACCTAGACTTGGCGCTCCGGTACCGCTTGCCGTGTGGTAGCAGAGAGAACAGTCTATGACTTGGGTGGCTGGAGTCTTTGACAATTTTCAGGGCCTTCCTCTGACACCGCCTGGTATAGAGGTCCTGGATGGCCGTACGCACTACCCTCTGTAGTGCGTACGGTAGGGTTAGAGTTACAATTAGGGTTAGAGTTAGGGTAGGGATAAAGAGTTAGTGGTTAGGTTAGGGTTAGGAGTTAGGTTTAGGTTTATGGTTTGGGTTAGGGTTACAGGTTAAGGTTAGGTTTAGGCATAGGGGTTAGGGAAAATAGGATGGAAATACATTTTAGGTCCCCACGAGGATAGAAGAAAAAATGTGTGTGTGTGTCCGTCCGTCTGTCTGGCATGTTGGTAGTTGTCTCGTGTTTGGGGTTTAGTTTGTTAATTAGTACACTAATTATACGAGGAACAACAGTATGTTGTCACATCCGTGTGTGTGTGGTATCTGCAGGTTTGGCTGGTGTGTGTGTCTGTCGTGCGTACGTGCTCAAGAGTGGGTGAGTCACAGATGCCTTGAGTGAAGTCAATTGTGTACTAGCTACATCTGTGGATTTGGTGTGACTGAATTTGTGTGGGTGTGAGCTCTGGCCTGGGTGTGTACAAGGGGTAAATCTGTGGGTTATGCAAAGGGAAAGGGATTGTTTGATACAAGGCTTTTTCATTACTAGAGACCTGTGGTATGTGGTTGGATGGTGGGAATAGCATGCTCCTCTCCCCTTCACTTCATCTCTCCCTGCAACATACACTTGGCATGACCAAGTGTTATGCCGCCTCAACATGGGCTTTATCTTCAAGGCAACGCTTTGTGGAAGAAAGATCTTAGGCCTCAATCAATGGACTTCTTTCATTTCTCCAATAGCTGTTGGGGTCATTTGATGGTGGAATAGCATCAAAGCAATGGGCGGGGGGCTTCAGATACTGTAAACCAGATGACTATTGTCAACAACATCCGTCAAAGGTCAAGGAAGATTCACTAGGTCAGGTTCAAAGTTCAACTCAACTAGAAACAACGCCAAGGCCTCCAATTAAAAAACAATGACTCACAGACTGTCAACTCAACAAAGCGACAATAAAGTCCATATGAGCACAGCTTTAGCCCTGTACGTGCTGCTCTGTAATTGTCCTTGGGGTATTGTCCAATGTAAGGATCACTCTGCCTTTAAAGCAGGTGAATGTCAGGAGCATGCTAATTGCTTCAAATGGGAAGCAAAAGCACAGTGTGAGACGAGTCCTGCATACGCCTCAGTGCCAGTACTGAAAGACTATACTTATTCAAGGAAAAAATACAATGTAGACACTTTTAAGGTAAGCTGCCATTCAAGATAAAAAAGCCCCTTCTTTCTGTAGTACCTCTGAAATCATGAGCCCAGATTTAAAGGGACTATGTCAGTGGTTGCCATGGAGAATTTCAGCACATTCCAGCCGCAGGTGTAAGTGAATGTGATTGAAATTGGACCACTCAGAATTGCTTAGAAGTGAGACCCTTCAAACAAATTCAAACACACAGCCCCCCTTCTCTCCTCCCCCTTTCACTCTCTACCCTACCTACACACATTTCAACCATCCATCCAACTGCTGCCAGCAGTGTAAGAGCGCTAGCCAACATTATCTTTCTGTTCGTTTCGCCCATATCATCAGAGAAACCTGCAGACGGAGCCTGACACGCTAAAGGCGCTTCCCCTGTGGAGCCTTTCTGCTTATCCTCTACCACCTGCTCACGTCGCAATATCGCCCGCTCCCCCCTCCCCCCTCCCCCCCCCCTCCCCCCTCCCCCCTATCCCTCACACTCCCCTCAGCGAAGCTTCAGGGATATTGCAGCCCCACTACTGCCTGCCAACGCTCCCCCCCCCCCCCCCAACCCCTCACCTCCCTCAACAAGCCCCCCAACTCTCCATGATTCATCCGTGGAGTGTGTCAATTCTCTCCTTGAGCGAAGCGTGCATAATCGTGAGCGGCCGATCCATCACAGCGTCGGTTTAATAAGCGCCCCCTCGCCGTCAGGTTTGGACCATGACAGTGACAGTATGATAGGCGTTATGGTTGGTGTAAGTGGTGGTGAAAAGGAAACTGGGTTGTGTGTACATGAGTGGAGAGTGCTTTGCTTTGCCTGGAAGAGGAGGTTTATAGTATAGACAGGGTCTGTTAAATATGCTGGGCTAACCGTCAGGGGTGTTTGGCGAAGGTTTGACGTTCCGCAGGGCTCAGGCTGCCAGCAAAGCAGTGTCTGGTCCTTTCAGAGGAGACTGGTTTGAGGCAGTCAGCCTTGCTAATCTCATTCCCCCACCATAGTGGAAGTCCAGACTCTCTCTTTTATTTGTCTCTCTTTCACTCTTTCTTTCCATGTCTCCCCTCCAACCCATCCCTCACCATGTTGGAAGTGCCTACTCTCTTTTCCTTTCTTTTTCTCCCTCTCCATCTCTCCCCCCTCCAACCTTGCTGCTTGTACTCTATCTGTCACCGACCTGTGAGAGAGATGGCAGGTTACACCTGGAACAGCTAGTCCTATAGTCTCCAACTGAGAGAGTGGGGTCTGCTCTGATCCTCTTCCTCGCACGCAGTGTGTGTGTGTGTGTGTGTGTGTGTGTGTGTGCTTGTGGCCTTGTCTGTAGAGGGCACACATTTGGTGTGTGTCTGTGTGTGGGTATATGTGCTCTGCATGCCTGTTATTATGTTTGCTGTTATTATGTTTGCATGCATTTTACGATGCATTTGTAAGATTTCCATGTTTGTGTGTGTGCTGATCAGTGACAAAACTGGCAGTGGATATTGGATATGACCTCTGCTGTCAAAGCAGGTATATTCTCCCTATGGTTATGTAAGGCCTAATTATTATACAACCTGTCAGTTTGGTGTATTCCTCTACTTCCCTCCGAGCAGGATTTCTCCCCTGTGCTCTGAGCAGTATTGTCCCACGTCTACTGTTGTCTGAACACTACACTACACTGCCCTCAATAGTCTGACCCAAATACTCTATATATTCAAAGCGACACTGTTGTTCAAATACCTTGTAGAACATTCTAGTGCTGTGCATAACCACTTAACTATGCACTTTCTACACTAAAGTTAGGCCTTTTTGCAATAGTATAGTTAAAACACTATACTACCAGTGATTTAATAAAGAGCCACTGAACGCACCGATTCTGCATGTTTTTCTGTTGCTCATGAATAAAAACGAGATTTCAGTCTTGGGGGTGTGGTTCGATGTGGCAGTTACTTAGTATCACTTCCTCAAAATGGTCAGAATGAATCTAAGATAACTCAAGCAATCTGTAATTAATTTTGATGTTTTTGCAGAGGAGCTTTTAGTTAGCAATTTTACTAGCTAAGGTGTTTGGTGCAGTATTTCTCAAGTCAAAAAATGTGCGACGTGTTGTCTGATGTAAACAAAGTTCGATCCACTGTGCTGCTGGGCAGGTCTGTCTCACTGTCTGTGTGTTCTGCTGTACTATTGGATAGACCGCAATCACCGCAGCTGTTTATCCCATGGTAGTCGGCAAGTGGGTATTGTCGAAATCAAAACCCAACCCTCAAGTAAGTAATGGCGAACTCTTGTACACAAATCTCACAAAACTCTATTTTGGATGATACTGACTTTATGACAAACATTTACTTACTTGCACTTTTTAGTCAATTTTGGCACTGGAATAAATGCTTCTGACTAATATCGATTTCACATATGCCGTTTTCAATTAGAGAAGTTGGTTCTTGAGTTCAGTTCTGCTTTAAAGACTGCGCTACTGTTTAATGCTATTTTACAGTAAACAAATTGACAACAAACTTTCAGCATACTTATAGGGAAGGACATTCAACAAGCACAGCACTTACACAAATGACTGATGATTGGCTGAGAGAAATTGATGATAAAAAGATTGTGGGTGCTGTTTTGTTAGACTTCAGTGTGGCTTTTTACATTATCGATCATAGTCTGCTGCTTAAAAAACTGATGTGTTATGGCTTTACACCCCCTGCTATATTGTGGATAAAGAGTTACCTGTCTAACAGAACACAGAGGGTGTTCCTTAATGGAAGCCTCTCCAACATAATCCAGGTAGAATCAGGAATTCCCCAGGGCAGCTGTCTAGGCCCCTTACTTTTTTCAATCTATACTAATGATATGCCACTGGCATTGAGTAAAGCCAGTGTGTCTATGTATGTGGATGACTAAACACTATACATGTCAGCTACTACAGCGACTGAAATGACTGCAACACTTAACAAAGAGCTGTAGTTAGTTTCAGAGTGGGTGGCAAGGAATAAATTAGTCCTAAATATTTCTAAAACTGAAAGCATTGTATTTGGGACAGATCATTCACTAAACCCTAAACCTCAACTAAATCTTGTAATACATAATGTGGAAATTGAGCACATTGAGGAGACTAAACTGCTTGGAGTAACCCTGGATTGTAAACTGTCATGGTCAAAACATATTGATACAACAGTAGCTAAAATGGGGAGAAGTCTGTCCATAATAAAGCGCTACTCTACCTTCTTAACAGCACTATCAACAAGGCAGGTCCTACAGACCGTAGTTTTGTCGCACCTGGACTACTGTTCAGTCGTGTGGTCAGGTGCCACAAAAAGGGACTTGCAATTGGCTCAGAACAGGGCAGCCCAGCTGGCCCTTGGATGTACACAGAGAGCTAATATTAATAATATGCATGTCAATCTCTCCTGGCTCAAAGTTGAGTAGAGATTGACTTTATCACTACTTTTATTTATGAGAGGTATTGACATGTTGAATGCACCGAGCTGTCTGTTTGAACTACTGGCGCACAGCTCGGACACCCATGTATACGCCACAAGACATGCCACAAGAGGTCTCTTCACAGTCCCCAAGTCCAGAACAGACTATGGGACGCACACAGTACTACATAGAGCCACGACTACATGGAACTCTATTCCACATCAAGTAACTGATGCATGCTGTAAAATTTGATTTAAAAAGCAGATAAAAATACACCTTATGGAACAGCAGGAACTGCGAAGCAAGACAAACATAGGCACAGACACATGCATACACACACACGATAACATATGCAATATACACACACGTACATATGGATTTTGTATTGTAGATATGTGGTAGTGGTGGAGTAGGGTCAGCAGCTAATGGAGATCCATAATAAATACAAATACTACATAGTAGTCTTAAGAGTTAACTGTACACTTTACA
Organism: Coregonus lavaretus; assembly: GCF_964263955.1. Taxonomy (NCBI): domain Eukaryota; kingdom Metazoa; phylum Chordata; class Actinopteri; order Salmoniformes; family Salmonidae; genus Coregonus; species Coregonus lavaretus. The sequence goes on along the minus strand of NC_140015.1, from coordinate 9,566,706 downwards.
CTGAAAACCACAAGGTAGTTCTAGTGCAAAGACTTCACACAGCATCATACTGAAGACATGACACTCTTGACACTCAACTTGACATCTTATAGCAGTCAAAACACTGCTACTACTCGCACTAGTCAAAACAACACAAAATTATTTATAAAGAAACATATGCAGTAGTGAAAATGCTGCTTTGCCCACATTAGTTAAAACATATTCTGGACTCACACACCATCAAATAGCACCTTAAAAGAGTAATCTTCAATTAATCTTTAAAGGAGAGAAGTGGTTGATTATTTCAGCCTCTGTATTTACGGCACAATTTACTTAGCCAATTCCCTCTCCCTGTTTATAATAATGCTTTTCAATGTATTTCTTGACTTCCCCTCCACCTTTCCTCCATTGTGTCTGCATATTGATTGTTTTGATATAAGCCTTCATTTATTTTTATTATAGGGGATGCCAGCCTAATTGAATTGGCACATTGTGGTATAATAACGGTAGCTCAAGGATCACGAGCATCGATTGGAACATGAGAAAATAAGAACTGACTGAGTCATCCAAAATGGCTCACAAACAATTCACTTCAGCCTTGAACGACCATATCCGTTTCTACACATGCTATGTCAATGGGTATGTCTCCCCCGCTTATTGCACCCCCACTTGGTTTCTTCCTCCTCAGCTCTGGGCAGTTTGATCTGTTAAATTTCACAGGGCTTAACCATCCCGTTTCTCTCTGTCTGTGTGTGGAGGATGAGTTCACACAGTGTGCAGATTATTTCTCCCATGAGGCCGAGGGGGTGAGGAGAGCCCAGTCTGTCAGATCTGCCCACGCTGCCTCGCGGTTACCGTGCCAACCCCTTGGGTCGGAGGGTGGGAGGGAGAGTGGAGCCGGGTGTCTGCAGGCTGTCAGGTCTCTGCCAGGTTTCCCCGCGACAGACCAGAACAGACCGGCTGCATCTCCACAATGGCCAGCGCCTGTTATTTTCAGGTTAAGGTCTTATTCAAATGGCCTTTGCATATGCTGGTCTTGTAGTCCACCGCACCCACTTCTGTTCTCAATCTGTGTGTGTGTGTGTGTGTGTCTGTGTGTGTCTGTGTGTGTGTAGCCCTGTTGAGCCATACAGCACACAGCTGTCTCCTGTGCACAAAGTCAGGATGACTGGAGGACAAGAGGGCGTAGGAGGGCCCAGGTTTTGGTCTAGAAGCCTCTTGTCTCTCTTTGTCTCTCTCTCTCTCGTTCTCTCTCCTTACCTCTCTCTTACTCCTTCTTCCTTATCTTACCATCTCTGATCCCTGTCCACTGAAAGACTCTCCCTGTCTCTTCCCTTTTGTCTTCCTGTCATTCTCTCTCCCTCTGTCTTTTTCTCAGCCTCTCCCTCACTCTTAACATGTGTCTCTCAGAGGTCCACTTATCTCTCTTTATCTGTACTGACCCTTACACTAGGAAAGGCCTCTTGTCCTACTGGCTTTGGCCATATGTGACCGACCGTCTCGATTCGGTCCTATAGAGCAATTGTTTTTTTGTTTTTTTAAGTGGATAAAAGTAGAGACTCAAAGCTAGAAAATGGTATATCATACACTGCAGTTGAGGAACAATGGGAAAGTAATTCTGCTTTGAAAGTTGATAAACTTGTAACCCCATTTTTGATAAAATGGCCCTTGAATGTTTTGGTACACCTACCGGAGAGCTCTTCTTTGTCTACACCAATTCAGCATCATTCACACTCTCTTAAGCCTTAGCCCCACCCATCTATTTAAGGATTCACATTTGAGGCCATGTGCTAAACAGAGTGAGTAAGGTAGTGTAGTAAACAACCAAAGATTTCAAGACTATATCCTAATCCAGTGTTTCCCAACCCTGGTCCTCGAGTTCCCCCAACAGTACACATTTTCGTTGTAGCCCTGGACAAACACACCTCATTCAACTCATTGAGGGCTTGATGAATCAGGTGTGCTTGTCCAGGGTTACAATACAAATGTGTACTATTGGGGGTACTCGAGGACCAGGATTGGGAAACACAGTCCTAATCTGACTTTGGTGCATGTCATGTTGTTATTCACATTACCGTCTCTGGTAAACAAACACTATATCAAATAAAATCAAAGTTTATTTGTCACATGCACAGGATACAGAAGGTGTAAATGGTACAGTGAAATGGTTACTTGCATAGTAGTATCAAAAATAGAAAGTGTCCAGATAAATATTGTATAAATATTTTATAGTTATTAGATAATTCTTAACCACTTGTCTAAATTGATGGATCATGTGAAATAAATGCTATAACCACCCCCCAGCCACATCTATCTAAGTGGATGGGTCACTATTGTCTAGACATGTACACATGTTCATGAAATAAAATAGATGACTGTAAACACCCCCAGACACACGTGGCTAACTTGATAGGTCATGTAATCACATCTGGTGAAGTGGAGTCTTTTGTTTAGACATGTAGCTGGCTAGCTAGCTAAACAATTAACCTAATGGTGCTTTCAAGACAACTGGGAACTTGGAAAAATATGAGGTCAAATCATGACGTTAGTGATCTTTAGGTCGTAAAATTGGGGCTCTAGAAAGAGGCCAGAGTTCCCGAGTTGGAATTCCAAGTTGGATGACAGTTCAAAACGATTTTTCCCAGTCGGAGTACGTTTTTTTCTGAGTTCCCAGTTGTCTTGAACGCACTGAAGTCAGAAGTCGGAGATTTCCGAGTTCCCAGTTCCCAGTTGTTTTGAATGTGGCAATAATCCCAACCCATACTACTAACGATACAAACTGATTGTCATAGCTAGCCACCATGCATTAATCTGCAGGTAGCTAAAGCTAACCAACTAGGTTCAATGTTAGCTAGCTAGTTAACATTAGGCTATAACTAGCTATGCAAATGGATTTCTGAGATACAAATAATATTACTACACAGATCATACACATAACATTAGCTAGCAAGCCAGCCAGCTAATGTTAGCTAGCTAACAGTATGCTTTAACTTGCAATGAAAATGACTTTCTGACAAAATTTGAAATATAATATCTGAAAATGTAGCTAACCATATACATGGATGAACGCTTCTCCCTCTCTTTCACGGATGCCATGGTTGCCCTTAGTTTGAAGATGTAACCCGGAGACAGGTGTTTTATACAACAGCCTTCTGTGTTCTCTTTTTGAATCCCTCCGCATATTTGGAATCAAACGCCAGAATATTCTCCATCTCCTTAGCTATCATACTCTGCTTCCACCAGGCATTCCACTGATTTCAAAACTCTATCAACTTCCTCCGTGACAACAACACTGTTGATCGCCGTTTCTTCCCCATCACTGTCATCAGAAGACTCTACAATGTCTGCTTCAATGAAAATGTTTTTACCTAAATCAGGGATTTCCTCATCGTCTGATTCATTTTCAGAGTCAGAAAGAGTCAGCATGGCACGATCGTCCTCCAGAAAGTATTCCATCACAACTTTTTCCCACTGATCTTTGTTGATAGTGCCTGTTAAATTCAGGGCAGCATTTTTGCAGTTGATAGGGGGTAGAAGGATTACTTTATACTATTCCAGGTATTCCTTAAAGAGGTAGGGTTTCAAGTGTCTCCAGAAGGTGGTCAGTGACTCCGCTGTTCTGGCATCGTGGGGGAGCTTGTTCCACTATTGGGGTGCCAGAGCAGCAAATAGCTTTGACTGGGCTGAGCGGGAACTGTGCTTCCGCAGAGGTAGGGGAGCTAGCAGGCCAGAAGTGGATGAACGTAGTGCCCTCGTTTGGGTGTAGGGTCTGATCAGAGCCTGAAGGTAAGGAGGTGCCGTTCCCCTCACAGCTCCGTAGGCAAGCACCATGGTCTTGTAGTAGATGCAAGCCTCAACTGGAAGCCAGTGGAGTGTGCGGAGGAGCGGGGTGACATGAGAGAACTTGGGAAGGTCGAACACCAGACGGGCTGCAGCGTTCTGGATAAGTTGTAGGGGTTTAATGGCACAGGCAGGGAGCCCAGCCAACAGCGAGTTGCAGTAATCCAGACGGGAGATGACAAGTGCCTGGATTAGGACCTGTGCCGTTTTCTGTGTAAGGTAGGGTCATACTCTGCGAATGTTGTAGAGCATGAACCTGCAGGATCGGATCACCGCTTTGATGTTAGTGGAGAATGACAGGGTGTTGTCCAGGGTCACACCAACGTTCTTTGCACTCTGGGAAGGGGACACAATGGAGTTGTCAACCGTGATGGCGAGATCATGGAGCGGGCAGTCCTTCCCCGGGAGGAAGAGCAGCTCCGTCTTGCCGAGGTTCAGCTTGAGGTGGTGATCCGACATCCACACTGATATGTCTGCCAGACATGCAGAGATGCCATTCGCCACCTGGTTATCAGAAGGGGGAAAGGAGAAAATGAATTCTGTGTCATCTGCGTAGCAATGATAGGAGAGACCATGTGAGGATATGACAGAGCCAAGTGACTTGGTGTATAGAGAGAATAGGAGAGGGCCTAGAACTGAGCCCTGGGGGACACCAGTGGTGAGAGCACGTGGTGCGGAGACAGATTCTCGCCACGCCACCTGGTAGGAGCGACCTGTCAGGTAGTGAGCAGCGCCGGAGATGCCCAACTCGGAGAGGGTGGAGAGGAGGATCTGATGGTTCACAGTATCACAGGCAGCGGATAGGTCTAGAAGGATAAGAGCAGAGGAGAGAGAGTTAGCTTTAGCAGTGCGGAGAGCCTCCGTGACACAGAGAAGAGCAGTCTCAGTTGAATGACTAGTCTTGAAACCTGACTGGTTTGGATCAAGAAGGTCATTCTGAGAGAGATAGCAGGAGAGTTGGCTAGAGACGGCACGCTCAAGAGTTTTGGAGAGAAAAGAAAGAAGGGATACTGGTCTGTAGTTGCGGACATCGGAGGGATCCAGTGTAGGTTTTTTGAGGAGGGGTGCAACTCTCGCTCTCTTGAAGACGGAAGGGACATGGCCAGCGGTCAAGGATGAGTTGATGAGTGAGGTGAGGTAAGGGAGAAGGTCTCCGGAAATGGTCTGGAGAAGAGAGGAGGGGATAGGGTCAAGCGGGCAGGTTGTTGGGCGGCCGGCCGTCACAAGTCACAATATTTCATCTGGAGAAAGAGGGGAGAAAGAAGTCAAAGCATAGGGTAGGGCAGTGTGAGCAGGACCAGCGGTGTCATTTGACTTAATAAATGAGGATCGGATGTCGTCAACCTTCTTTTCAAAATGGTTGACGAAGTCATCCACAGAGAGGGAGGAGGGAGGGGGAGGAGGAGTAGGATTCAGCAGGGAGGAGAAGGTGGCAAAGAGCTTCCTAGGGTTAGAGGCAGAGGCTTGAAATTTAGAGTGGTAGAAAGTGGCTTTAGCAGCGGAAACAGAGGAAGAGAATGTAGAGAGGAGGGAGTGAAAAGATGACAGGTCCGCAGGGAGTCTAGTTTTCCTCCATTTCCGCTCTGCTGCCCGGAGCCGTCTTCTGTGAGCTCGCAATGAGTCGTCAAGCCACGGAGCAGGAGGGGAGGACAGAGCCGGCCGGGAGGATAGGGGACATAGAGAGTCAAAAGATGCAGAAAGGGAGGAGAGGAGGGTTGAGGAGGCAGAATCAGGAGATCGGAGGGAGAAGGATTTAGCAGAGGGAAGAGATGATAGGATGGAAGAGGAGAGAGTAGCGGGAGAGAGAGAGCGAAGGTTGCGACGGCACATTACCATCTGAGTAGGGGCAGAGTGAGTAGTGTTGGAGGAGAGCGAGAGAGAAAAGGATACAAAGTAGTGGTCGGAGACTTGGAGGGGAGTTGCAGTGAGATTAATAGTAGAACAGCATCTAGTAAATATGCGGTCAAGCGTATTGCCTGCCTTGTGAGTAGGGGGGGACGGTGAGAGGGTGAGGTCAAAAGAGGAAAGGAGTGGAAAGAAGGAGGCAGAGAGAAATGAGTCAAAGGCAGACGTAGGGAGGTTAAAGTCACCCAGAACTGTGAGGGGTGAGCCATCCTCAGGAAAGGAACTTATCAATGCGTCAAGCTCTTTGATGAACTCTCCAAGGGAACCTGGAGGGCGATAAATGACAAGGATGTTAAGCTTGAATGGGCTAGTGACTGTGACAGCATGGAATTCAAATGAGGAGATAGACAGATGGGTCAGGGGGAAAAGAGAGAATGTCCACTTGGGAGAGATGAGGATTCCTGTGCCACGCCGCGCTGACCAGATGCTCTCGGGGTATGTGAGAACACATGGTTAGACGAGGAAAGGTCAGTAGGAGTAGCAGTGTTTTCTGTGGTAATCCATGTTTCCGTCAGCACCAAGAAGTCGAGGGACTGGAGGGTAGCATAGGCTGAGATGAACTCTGCTTTGTTGGCCGCAGAACGGCAGTTCCAGAGGCTGCCAGAGACCTGGAACTCCACATGGGTCGTGCGCGCAGGGACCACCAGATTAGAGTGGCAACAGCCACGTGGTGTGAAGCATTTGTATGGCCTGTGTAGAGAGGAGAGAACAGGGATAGACAGACACATAGTTGACAGGCTACAGAAAAAGGCTACAATAATGCAAAGGAGATTGGAATTAAATGAACTAAACATCTGGGAAAGCGAGAGAGCGGGGCCTCCCTCACTTACGTTTCAAGGAAAACACTCAAATAAAACTCTCCCAACTTCACTTTAGAAATTATAATTGTTGTAAACTACAGCGGTTCAATGTTTTCTAGGAATAGACTCTAACTTAGTTTATTCAGTTAGCTAACTTGGTACAGTATTCTTCCGTAAAAACTGTCCAGGGCACCGAATCCTATGACGCCAAAGCCAACTAGCATGCCAGCCTCCAATAACATGGTTTAGCACCAATACTCGGTTACAACAAACCACCAGTGTGTTAACACGCCAAGCAGATCATTCGTGTCCGTGTCTAACGTTGTGTAAAGTTTTGGGTTAGTTTTGACAGTTTGAGTGAGTACGTCGTCAACTTATTCAGCCAGTTAGTTAGCTAGAATAGTTAGCATACTAGCTAGCCATAGCTCTCTGCCATGAACCAACCCCTCCTCCCACGGCACGAACACACAGAGAGCCAAGCTAACGTTAACTAGTCACCCATGTCCCGAATTCCCTTGAACGACTCTGGTTACCAGTATGTAAAAACAAAACAGAAATAAAAATGTAGGTTATAACTTACCCTTAGTAGCTACTGTTAGCCAGTTAAGTGCAAAGCTAGCCACTGAATCGATTCAGCCAGTTTGTGTCTGTCCCAACGGAGAGAAAGCGTCTCCAAATATTAAAGCTAGGTTGTTCCAGCTATTGTTTAGTTAGCTATCCAGGTAGCAACAAGCTAGCTACATTTCGAGTACAGTAGCTACTAACTACCTAATGTTAACGCTTCAGATAATGAGGTTAGAAAAACAGCTGAATGGTAGGTAGCTAGCTGGCATAATTACAGGTACTCTTAAGCGTGAAATAACATTGGAAACAACTATCCACAGTTGCTAATAGATACCAGTAGCTACTCGCTAGCTAGCTAGCTTTATTGGTCCAGGTAGTGAGTTAGCTAGCCTCGTGCTTCACCGGGCTCAGCCGAATACAATACTTACCTACAATAACCTACAATAACTACCTAGATAAACTACCTACAATACCTAACTACAATACCTACCTACCTACAATCTAAATACATGGTTTAAGCTTTACTCAACACCATATAAGCCAAGCTTACCTCCCACCAGAGAGAGACACAACCTCACCCGACGCTGTCCACCACAATCCGAACTCTCGGCATGTCCAGCCTATTCATTATCTCAGCCAATCATGGCTAGCGGGAAGGTTCCTGTCTTTTTCTGTGGCTAAACCAACTAGGCTCATAATTGAACTATTGTATTCGTATTTACAGATGGCATACAAGTCTGTTATTAAGGCACATGAAAGTTCACATGTTCCAGAAGGTATTTCTGCCAACAACAAAAAAATGTTGATACAAAAAGTAATGTTTACGTTCAAATGCCTCTCCTGTGAAGTAGTGATGTGCGACATACGCCTAGTTTCCTGAAACAAGTCACATATGTGATATCTGTGTGTTCTCAATATTGTGTGTATATTATGGTCCAATGGATGTATGTTTTTGTGTGTATTTGTCAGTATTTTGTACGTGTGCATGTGTGTACGTGTGTGTGTCAGTGTGTGTGTGTGTGTGCATGAGAACAGAGCAGTGGCGATAGTGGTTAAGAGACATGACCTCAGTTTATCCGGTGCTGTGTTTTGTGTGCCTATCAGGGGTTTTTGAAGGGAAGGGTGACGTATTGCAGGCCACAATGCCATCCCCTGAGACTGTCTCACACGCACACACACACACACACAGTAGATACAAACACACACAGACACACACACACACACTTTTATCTCTACCTGACAGAGCCAATTTCTCTCTGCTCATGCTTTCCGGGTCGGTCGAGGAACAGCTCCCACATGATCTAAGAAGAAAGGAAGGAGAGATGAGTAGAGGAGAGAGGAAGACAGGAAGAGATAGAGACAGATCTAGACAGACAGAGAGTGGGAGACTAGAGACAGAGGGCGGAGATATGGAGATGATGAGAGCATTTAGACTTGTTGAAAGAGAGAAATGAGGTGGTTGCTAAAGGAGGAGAGAAACAAAGGAGGAAAACATGTTTTGTTCAGAAATGTTTTTTTTTTCAATAATGTTTTGTGCAAAAATGTATTGTGCAAAAATGTGATATGTAATATCATTGGGGAGCATTGCAGTTAGATAAGCACCATTTGAATCACTGCTTTGTGGCGGTGAAAGAAAAGTTGCGTGTGCATGTTTGTGTGTACATGTATGCTTGCATACGCGCATGTGTGTGTGTGTGGTGTGTGTGTGTGTTCAGGCAGGCCCCAGTAGTCTATAACCCGTGTCTCCAGTGAGAGGATGTGTACGGAGCCAGGCCCCTCCAGTGAGCCAGTCGACTCCTTTCAATTGACGCCTCACTCGAACAATTGAAAGCCCTGTCTTCTCCAATCACCATCACTGTCTCCCCCTCTCTCCTCCCTCCCCACCTCCTTCACTTTCTCACCTCTTCACAATCTCCTCTCCGCTCTTCATTCCTTGTTCCTTACCTCCTTTGCTTTTCTCTACCATTTTTATTTCGTGCCTAACACTCTTTCTCCTTACTTCTCCATTCCTCTACTGCGCCATGTCCCTCCTTCCTTTCCTACTATTTATAATTCTACTCATACTGTTCTCCCTCTCCCTCTTATTGGTCCAGTTCTCCTCTCTCTCGCCTCGCTTGCCTCAGTCCTCACCTTCTTTGAACCGCTTCCACTTTCCTACTCCCTCTGTATCCTTGTCTTTTGCTCAGTCAATGAGCGGCAGAGTTGGATTTGGCTGCATTGCTACGACATCATGCAACGCTTCAGTATGCAAAGCTGAGAAGCTGGCTGTGTTTTCACACAGTGCAGTGACAGCATAATGTCCTCCTGGCATCACACACCAGCAGATGAGGGGCTAAGTAGTCCCTGGTAGCAAACAAAAGCCTGTTCATTTAGAAAACAAACCTAAATATTTTATTGGAAGAACTGTGAGTTTTGGCAATAATAAGTTGCTTGATGAATTCTGTTGTGCGGTTAGGCAGCTGAGACACACATTTGAGGTCTCTCTCCCTCTCTCTCTCTCTCTCTCTCTCTCTCTGATCTTTGAGATCCATTTTCTTCTGACAAGGCAGGCTAGTATCTACAAATGTTTTCTCCTGTGCATGTTATATTATTTTCCAGACAAGCTCTATAGGGAATTTGTTGGATTTCCTCTGCTCCCTTCAAACAGAGGGAAAGTAAATTCTATATCCATCCGATATAGAAAATTGGATAAATGTTGCCTGTAAACATAGGCTCTAACACTCCGCCTCCCTCTCCCTTCACTGTTCCTGTCATCCCCAGTCACTCTCACTCTCTTTCTGTCACTCTTTCCTCTCTATTCTCATCTCTCCAATTTTCCCATTCCATCTCTCTTTCACCCCTCCCTCCCTCGCTCTTTCTTTTCCTCTCTAGTTCATTCTTTCTATTCCATCTATATATCATTTTCTGCTCCTTTGTCCATTTCATGCACCCCTTCTCTCTCTCCCCCCCATCTTTCTCTCTCGCTCTCTGAGGTCTCTGTGGTCAGGCTCTGCTCTCCCTCCCGTGGGCACAGTTCCAAAGCGAGCCGTTTAGGCACTCGGCTGATTTATTTAGCGCCTAGTGTGTAATCGCCACATTCGCCCCGCTCACCAAGCGCAAGCACTATTTTTTTATTCTCTTTTTTGGACTTCTCAATCCTTCTCCCAATTTCTTCATTTCTCTCTCTCTCCTCCTGTACTAATTTCAGAGTCCGTCCCCCTCTTAGCTGTTGCTGAGCCTGGCAGTGATTGGTGGGTCTTATCCGTTTATCTGTTCCTCAGGGCTGTGGTAGGGGGGTGAGGGTAAAATGGAGGGAATGGGGGAACTAAAAACAATACATGAAGGGAAACCTGGAGAGGGAGAAAAAAAACATTTGGCTGCCCTGCCTCGGTCCCTGGAGTGTTTTGCTGGTATGAAGGAGGACTGGATAGATGTCTTATCAGAGTGTGGAGCGTGGATAAAGGGTTCTGTTACAAAAAGGATGTTATCTGCTGGGTAAAACGCTCGTCTCCCCATATGGCACAATCAATGAAGAGGCTAGCTGTGGTTGGTACCAGGGGGACGTAGCAAAACAAAGCTGGGGATGGAGCTTGAGATGGAACTTGAAAGTCCTGGTTGTGAACCTCACACCACACAGCATTCCTCACAATGTTCACAATGTTCTTTTCCCCTTTCTACTTTTCTATTGAAAGTCAACAAGCCACAAGAGTTCACAGAAGTTAAATTCTTTTCAACTCATTTTAAAATGACTGAGTTGATTTTGGCATGCTATTTGGAGCATGCAAGCAGGGGTCCGTGCAATATTGCCAACAAAATTATATTTGTAAGCCATATGTCTTGTTGCATAATGGACTCTCGCATCCTAGTTATCCATAAAATGTTTTTTTTTTATCTGTGAGGAGAGAAGGATGTGGGGAAAACCTGTTATAAAACATGTCGGCAAATTGGCACCAATTTGCTGATAAAACTAGTAAATCGAGCTGCTATAGTGGTTATGGCCAGGGCATAACTTGTCCCCCACCCTGGCACCCCCCATTCCTCCAGGCACTGCACTGTAGTGAGGAAATACAACGGAGCATTTAGATTCTTTGATTTACTCTTGTAAAGCCTGGCTTTCTCGCCCCGAACTCGTCCATTTGCCCTTTTTTTCCTTCATGTGCTGCTGAGTCTGCTGTTTCTCCTACCAGTGACCTTTGACCCCCTAGAGGCACTTTCTGCCATGTCAAGGCTTTTGCTCTGCTGACCTTGACCTGTGAGGGTCGGCCCTAGTGGTTCCATCCACAGTATCTATCTAGCATTGGCTACACTGTACCACAATGGCCTGACTTCCAGTCTGTGTCCATCCCTCCCTGCTTTTCACTTTCCTTTCCTCAGCTTTATTCAACCTACAGTGAGTTAACCACACACAACCCTCCCCCTCATACTGTTTAAAGTCATCCTCCGTTGGCTCAGGGATTTCTTCCCATTTACTCGTAGCACAGGAAGGCGTGCCAAAACGGATAAGGGATCTGATGAGTGAAGATAGCTCTTTCTGAAGACCTGATGCTTTGATCGTTCCCCTCCGTCAGCTTTGAGCCCAACCCTCTGGGCCTTTAAACCATGCTTCTCCCTCGTCCTCATTAACTGGCTTGTAAACACACACGGACATATCCTCAAGCGCATTGACTGATACACAGATGCAGATACACACGTGCACAACACACACACACACACATAGTAGATGCAGACACACACACAGACACACACACAGACACACACACATATAGTAGATGCAGACACACACGTCAGCGAACTTGCTGCTAGTGGCTAATGACTCACTCTGTCCATATCGATGTGAGAGACCCTATAAGGCTCGATAGCACCGACAGAGAGAGAGAGAGAGAGAGAGAGAGAGAGAGAGAGAGAGAGAGAGAGACCCAAACTTAAGGAAAGCTTTGACTATGTACAGACTCAGTGAGTATAGCCTTGCTATTGAGAAAGGCCGCCGTAGGCAGACCTGGCTCTCAAGAGAAGACAGGCTATGCTATGTGCACACTGCCCACAAAATAAGGTGGAAACTGAGCTGCACTTCCTAACCTCCTGCCAAATGTAATCGGGTTCCCGGGGAATGATGACCATATTAGAGACATGTATTTCCCTCAGATTACAGAGATCCACAAAGAATTAGAAAACAAACCCACTTTTACTGGGTGAAAAACCACAGTGTGCCATCACAGCAGCAAGATTTGTGACCTGTTGCCACAAGAAAAGGGCAACCAGTGAAGAACAAACATCATTGTAAATACAACCCATATTTATGTTTATTTATTTTCCAATTTGTACTTTAAGTATTTGCACATTGTTACAACACTGTATATATACATAATATGACATTTGAAATGTCTTTATTCTTTTGGAACTTCTGAGTGTAATGTTTACTGTTAATATTTATTGTTTATTTCATTTTTGTTTACTATCTACTTCACTTGCTTTGGCAATGTTAACATACATTTCCCATGCCAATAAAGCCCTTAAAATGAATTGAAATGAAATGAATTGAGAGAGAGAGAACTTATGATGGTGGTTAGGTTAGCACCCCTCCCACTCACTTAGGTTAGCACCCATCCCACTCACAATTAAAATCCTACAGAGGGGACAGAGCAGAGGGGGTGGGTTGGTGGAGGAGGTTAGGAACAGAGGGAAATTCCTTCCTCTCTACGTTTAACACAACAACACACCATACCACAGCTGCAGTGTCAGCCATTTGGGAAGGAAGGCATGAGAGGATAATGTGAATCGTATGGTATAAGTTATACTACATATTTGTTTTGTTCAGGAGACTATTACAGAATAAGCTACAGTCCAAGATGGAGGACATGTGATCATTATGTATGTTATGGTTTGGTGTGTCTTTGAGATGACTGCCCATTTGGTAGAAGGGAAGAGACCTGTGATGAAATGGTAGGATGAGCGTTGTAGTCGGATTCCAGATGTGTTGTGTTTGCAGTTAAACTGGATGTTGTGGTTTTTATTTTTTATTTTAGAGTTTAAGGATCCGTGACATATCATATAGTGCAGCTTACAGTCCTCTGAATGAGAAGCCTTTGAAAGGGAGAGCTTAGCCACTATAAAGGTTTATTTCTATGCTCTCTTTCAGTCTCAATAAAGAAACCTCCATCCCTCAGCCTTCCCAAGAGCACTTGATATGAGCTATTGAACTGGCAAATCACATCCAGAAACAATGTCCAGCGGATCCATTACAATGTCGACAAAATAATTGGATAAGAGAGCCCCTTTGTCAACATTTACAGACTTAGACGCAATAACCGCTTCAGAGAACCTAGAAAAGTGTTACATTTAATAGTCTGATTGCGATTCGTCATGGTCTTCCTCACTCACTAGTTTTCTCTCTGAACTGCCCTCTGAAAGAAGGTCGAACAGAGGTGGTATGTAGTGTTTGTGTGTGTGTGTGTGTGTGTGCGCACGCTTTACCAACCCAAATACTGTTTTCATTTCAGCACAGTGCTGCAGTGCACACACAGGAGCAGGATTTTAATTGACCTCTACCTCTCTATTTATTTAATCACAGTTGGTTGCACAGTGGCTCTGCTTTGCCGTGTTGATCGCTTTGGCGAAAAGGTGAAACGTTGCTTTCCTACTAGATAATAACCAAGCACATGGGGGAGCAGGGCGGAACAGGGGGGCGTGGGAGCTGACATTGCTGTCAAAAACAGCTCCCACAGCTCTTTGGAACTAGGAAGGAATCGTAACCACGGTGACAAAGTACTGTACATATGCTACAAAACCTGAGGGAAGCACTAGAATATTTCCCATCTTCTTGAATCTTTGACTGGATATGTAGGCTAAATCATTTGGCTTTAGTTAGCCTGTGATTGTGTGTGTTTCTACCAGTATCAATATGTGTAAGTACATCTGAGATTGAATGTGTGCCATGTGTAAATTCCATTTCCACTATGTAGACTGACACCTTTACAGTGTTGATTTGTGACCAGTTGTAGACATGTTCCTGACTATCTCCACTGTGTAATTCAATAATACATGACTCTCTTCACTCTCTCTCCGTGTTTATGCAGCAATTTCATATTTCATGAGGCTCTGATACTTCCACATGGTCACTATGCAGTCGGGACAGAAAGAATTCAAGGTTTTTCAGAAGCTGCTATGTAAATCAAATGAATCACAGCTTGGTCAAAAACCACGATCGTGCCTCAACTATTTAAAGTGTTTTTCCGAATGAACAGACAGTTAGACATTGGATTGGATATGGATGGTGCAGTAAATGTCATCCCCTGCCTGATCTGATCCAGTAGAAATGACAGCTAGACTCATCCTCCGCGACCTTCAACCTCCCTTGTTTACTTTAAATGCAGGAAGTGTTGCTCCCCCGCAGGGCATCAATTACATGCATGTTGACATACCACAGTGCACTGTACACATACACACTCACTCACACACATACACTCACACTAGCACACACACTTACACTCGCGCACACCACAGCGCCCCACCGTGACACTCAGAGAATCCATCATGAATATTAGCAGGGGGTTCGATCTCTCCCGTGTTTACGTTTCATCGTTCTCTCATCATTCCCCGGGATCCCGATTCCTACCGTCAGATGTCCTGATGTTCTGTGGGCTGACAGCCTCCATCCACCAGAGAGAAAGCAGAAGCACTATCGATCCCTGCCTTGCGCGTTCCTGTTGATTTACCTGCAGGCAGCACTTACAGGGTCTTATGGATTCAGTAGGATGCCATTTGGCCTGTAATAAAGACCACCTACAACGAACAAAAACATTTTGACTGCTCACTGTGAAGGTTATTCGAATTGTTTTACTCTGAAATGAATGTATTTACATTCGTTATGATGTCTGATGTAGCGATGGGCATTTGAAATATTTTGACTGTTCAAGTACTTGCATTATTATCTTTTGAGTACTCGGGTACTCAAATGAAAAAACTATATAATTTTAGAACACAAGGCCCGCACTGGAAAAAAATATGTGCACATTTATCTATATGCCAACAGTGTGCAACAATGCCTAATTTATCATAACCATTACAGATAGCAAACCCTAATTACTAAGTTGCCCCATATACGGTATACTATTCAGTCAATAAAAAAACAAGTGCCATTTAAGATAAATGTATTGAAACCGTAATATCAACTGGTTATATTATATTGTGGAACACAATCTTCAAATAGGCAGTAACATCAGCAGTGGTGCTTGCTTGTAGAAGCCTATGGCTGTGCAATGGCATAGCCTTGTTCTGTTAATTTTGCAGACAAGACACTCTTATTTCCTAAGCCTTTATCACAGTCTTTTTGGGGGGGAACATTTCACTTGCCTGTTCGGGGCAGCCACCAAGCACATTCCACAAAATAGTTTTACAGTATTTGAGGAAAAAAAAGATCTCTGGTTAAAGATCGAGTTTTGACGTCCGTTCAAGTGCTCGAGTACTCATGCCCATCCCTAGATTGATGAACGTGAACAGTGGCGACGCGTCATTCAGAGCCCCACCTGTTTTGAGCCCCACTTGTTTAGTAAAAACATTAAATAAAAATAATAATAATAAATAAAATGTTTGCCTGTTTTGCATTTTATTTTGGCGTTAATACGTGTCACATATCAGTTTGCAAATAATGAGAGTCGCACACTCTATGTATAAACTCCCAGTAATATTTATATTTTTTACCCAATAAATTACTGGGAGTTTATACATAGAGAGTGCGACTCTCTTTGTTTGTTTTTATAGCTTACAGTTTATTTTCCATTGGTCAGCACCTCTACTCTATGTGATGTTCTCTGGGTGTGCGCCAGCTCATGCTTTTTATTAGACATATCAGTTTGCAAACAATGTAAAAAAATATATATATACATATTTGAGTTAATAAAACGACAAACAAACATGGTCTCTTTTTTTGCTTTCTTGAGTAAGGCAGCTCCAAAATGCAGGTGTTTCAGCAATCACTAGCCTGCTATTCAGTGGAGTGGGTGTGTTCCAAGTTTAAAAGGATAAACATTCAACATTGGCCATGCTGTCAATCCAGCATGACTTCTGCCACGTTCAAAACAACTGGAAACTCGGAACTGGGAAACCTGAGACTTCAGTGAGTTCAAGAAAACTGGGGAACTCTGAAAAAATTAGCTCAGACTGGGAAAATACGTTTTGAACGGTCATCCAACTTGGAATTCCAAGTCGGGAACTCAAGCCTCTTTTTAGAGCTCCGACCTGAAAATCACTAACATCATGATTCAGCCTTGTTCCCAGTTGTCTTGAAAGCACCTTAAATCCAGAGAATGACAGACTGTTGACAATGTTTGGTGACAAAATTTGCCCACGAAGGACATCCACGCCACCTTCCTGTTCAAGTGAGCACAGCACAACAAGGTGAGTAAGGTGATGTAATATGCCAGGGAGATATGTATACTGTAGCTAAGAAAGTAATACTAAGTGTATGTTGTGTAGTAAGATGTTAGTTACCCATGTGCATCACCCTAATAATTTGGTACCTTTCCCCATCATAACCTAGCCTACTGTTCTGACTTGGTGGTGCACATGTAGCCTATAGCTTGTTTTAGAGAAATGCCATCATCGAATATTGTAAGAGCTTTCATTGTCTGCTTATATGACCCCTTTATTTATTCCACGTTTCTGACTTGGTGTACAGGGAGAATAATGTAAGCATGGCCCATGTTCTGAATTCTGTTGCTGTACATTTAAAAAGTGCTGAACAAATAGTTAATGACAACTTCCATTCTAGCTCGCTCATTAATGTCTTAATCGAAAATACGGATTGCCTCTTATCCGCTCGTCGTCCCCTTATGCCATAGTTTGTACATCTCAATTGTCAGTAGAAACCACATTTGTTTAAGCAAGTCAGCCATATCAGCAGTAAATTGGCTGAATTAACTTTTTCGCTGCCAGACAAGGCTCCGCTGGTAGCCAGGTGTAGCAGTGGTAAGGTGTTGGGACTGCTGTTGGGACTCTGCTGTTGGGACAGCTTTATGTAGGCCCTAACAGTTTGTGGGCACCGTTTGTCACCGTTATAGTGCAATTAATGTATTGTTTAGTGATGTGTAGTGGCTTTGCTGGCATGCATCCCACATTTTTGCCCCACCAAGATTTAGATGCTAAAATCGCCGCTGAACATTAAACATTCAGCATAATCCATTTCCTCTCCAACAACACTCTCTCACTCAGCATTCTACTCGGATGAAGTTATTGACAAGTGTTTTTATTTTATTCCTGTATCAGACTTTCAAGGTTCCGTTTTTCGCAATAAACGTGTTTCAGTGGACCATAGCTTTGGCCTTGGCTGAACAGACAGTACAGTCTGAGGCTAGTGTTTTGAAAAGCATGGTTGGCTGAATATATTCCACAAACCGGGCGTCAACTCCTTAGAGTTCTTTAATTTGCATTTTATGTTTCACGCTGTTGCGCAGGTTTATCCCGCTTTAATTTGTTACTGTTGAGTGTACCTCATTTTGTTTCCATAACTGCATGTCGAACGACACACACACAGACTATATCGTTCAGTATCCATTCTTCCGTACTCTGATTCTCAGCACCCTCATATACAGTATTTCTTAAAACTATGAATAGCTTAGCTTGCAGACTCATAATGAGCGAGGGAGGGAGGCGTTGATAAGGCAATGATGACGGAAGTCTTGTTAGGCTCAAATAAGTTTTGCATTCGTTAATTAGCGAGTTTCCTAGGGATTAATTCCCTCTCCGTGTCCCATGTGCTGAGCTTGTCGAGATGAGAGGGATTGTTCTATTCGCCGCCTCAGCTTGCCTCTCAGGATCACCAGTCACAGCCATGCTGGCACATATCCGTCATCCCAGGGCCGCTACGCGACTCCCTCCCTCCGCTCAGCACTGCTAATAGCAGAGGATTACTGAAGACTGGAGATGAAAAGGCTTTCATTCCCACAGAGACGTTTGTGTGTGTGTGTGTGTGTGTGTGTGTGTGTGTGCATGGCAGACTTGGTTATCCTGTTGTACTGAAACTGCTGTGCTGGGATACAGGCAGGAGATAAGAAGAGGTCTTTTTTTTTCAGCATCCCCTTCCCACACCTCATTAGTAAACAAGGCTTCCAGGGGACATCAAAGGCGCAGCCATCACACACAAAAAATGCATCCCAATTTCCAAAGATTTTTATAGTCTAAATGTAGCTTCTAAAACCGCCGCCGAATTGACGCCAGCCATCATTTCATGACTGTTTTCAGAAGTGGATGATAATAGGATTTCACTTTCGATGATCACCCTGTAGCTCTGTTTTTCTCAAATCTTTGGTGGCCGTTTGAAGTTCCGGGATGCATCGCTCGACTGCTTAAAGCCACACTGTCTGTCTGTCTGCCTGGTGTCTTTGAATTGAGCCACCAGCTCCAGGACTTTCTGAAGTTTTTTTGCCTATGTTAAGTAGCCCATAGGGGGAACATTAGGATTCTTGACAAAAAGTTGGAAAAATCATTTGTCAGACTTACGGAGGTCTCCTCTTGATGTTCCCTTAGTCTAGTGGCTGAGTCTGGCTGGGAATTGGAACTGGGTGCATTCTGAAGAATGGCCAACTAATGAATTCATCACACCGTTGTGACAGGATCCATTTGTTACCTGGCCTTGAAACGTCTGGCCCGTTTGTGTCTCTTTACCTTATCTCTGCGGGGCACAGCGCTTGCCAGTGCAATTTAGGATTAGGAGAGAAAACAAGTTGTACCTCATTGGGGTCATGTGAGGTTAGGCATGTCCTTTTGTGAACCCGAAAAAGCAGTTTTCGGGTCTCTGCTCTCTCCTCTCCCTTGTGCTCGGTTCCTTGTGAGCTGTACCCACTTACGTGGCGAAGATGAGATAATTAGCCAGCCATGTGAGGCAATGCTACCACTTACTGGAACAAAGTCTCTGTAAATGACTGGGAAGAAATAATTGGCTGTCCTTTTGGTCCGCTTTATTTATTTTCTTTCTCACATTTGGCTAACTTTGTAGTTTGTAGCACACTAAGTTCTTATGCCAACTCATTATTACAGAAATGTATTCCTAAAGCTCCTTTGAACAACCAAACTCGTCACTTTTATCGTGCTTGTGTGGAGGGGAGTTCTTTTGAACAAACTGAATAAAAGGGAGAGCAAAAAGTACTGGTTATAATGTTTTGGTTAGTTGGTCCAACACAATGGACCATGATTCCTTTCTATCTGGTCTGTCACATCATGTCATTGAAATCAATAGAAAGTTCATCACTAGCTGACCTTCTCCCTTACCTCACCTCGCTGATCAACTCATCCTTGACCGCTGGCTATGTCCCTTCCGTCTTCAAGAGAGCGAGAGTTGCACCCCTTCTCAAAAAACCAACACTCGATCCCTCTGATGTCAACAACTACAGACCAGTATCCCTTCTTTCTTTTCTCTCCAAAACTATTGAGCGTGCCGTCTTTAGCCAACTCTCTTGCTATCTCTCTCAGAATGACCTTCTTGATCCAAACCAGTCAGGTTTCAAGACTGGTCATTCAACTGAGACTGCTCTTCTCTGTGTCACGGAGGCTCTCCGCACTGCTAAAGCTAACTCTCTCTCCTCTGCTCTTGTCCTTCTAGACCTGTCTGCTGCCTTTGATACTGTGAACCATCAGATCCTCCTCTCCACCCTCTCCGAGCTGGGCATCTCCGGCGCGGCTCACTCTTGGATTGCGTCCTACCTGACCGGTCGCTCCTGGCGTGGCGAGAAGCTGTCTCCGCACCACGTGCTCTCACCACTGGTGTCCCCCAGGGCTCAGTTCTAGGCCCTCTCCTATTCTCGCTATACACCAAGTCACTTGGCTCTGTCATATCCTCACATGGCCTCTCCTATCATTGCTACGCTGACGACACACAACTAATCTTCTCCTTTCCCCCTTCTGATAACCAGGTGGCGAATCGCATCTCTGCATGTCTGGCAGACATATCAGTATGGATGACGGATCACCACCTCAAGCTGAACCTTGGAAAGACGGAGCTGCTCTTCCTCCCGGGGAAGGACTGCCTGTTCCATGATCTCGCCATCACGGTTGACAACTCTGTTGTGTCCTCGGCGTGACCCTGGACAACACCCTGTCGTTCTCCGCTAACATCAAGGCGGTGACCCGATCCTGTAGGTTCATGCTCTACAACATTCGGAGAGTATGACCCTGCCTTACACAGGAAGCGGCACAGGTCCTAATCCAGGCACTTGTCATCTCCCGTCTGGATTACTGCAACTCGCTGTTGGCTGGGATCCCTGCCTGTGCCATTAAACCCCTACAACTCATCCAGAATGCCGCAGCCCGTCTGGTGTTCAACCTTCCCAAGTTCTCTCACGTCACCCCGCTCCTCCGCACACTCCACTGGCTTCCAGTTGAAGCTCGCATCTGCTACAAGACCATGGTGCTTGCCTACGGAGCTGTGAGGGGAACGGCACCTCCGTACCTTCAGGCTCTGATCAGTCCCTACACCCAAACGAGGGCATTGCGTTCATCCACCTCTGGCCTGCTGGCTCCCCTACCTCTGCGGAAGCATAGTTCCCGCTAAGCCCAGTCAAAACTGTTCGCTGCTCTGGCACCCCAATGGTGGAACAAGCTCCCTCACGACGCCAGGACAGCGGAGTCACTCACCACCTTCCGGAGACATTTGAAACCCCACCTCTTTAAGGAATACCTGGGATAGGATAAAGTAATCCTTCTACCCCCCCCCCCCCTTACCCTAACCCCCCCCCCCCCAAAAAAAAAAACATTGTAAAGTGGTTGTCCCACTGGCTATAAGGTGAATGCACCTATTTGTAAGTCGCTCTGGATAAGAGCGTCTGCTAAATGACGTAAATGTAATACGTTTTTTGTCGTGCTCAAATAATTTGTCACCCTCTGTGACTCATTTGGAAACGTTCTTATGACATCTGGCCCTTGGTTGAGCTACGGCACAAAAAAGCCTATACCCTGCTGTTACCTCTGAGTTTCAACGCTAGTCCATGCTGCTCTCGTTCACATGGAAACATGAGCGCATGATGCTACGTTGACATCTACTAATTCCCAATATTCTCCTACCCTATTCTGTGAGTGCATCATGTTTAATCACCTCATCGATCTCCATAATCTACCCTATGGAGTTGGTTAACTCCTGGAGTGTAGCCACTTGCAGAGGATGAGGTGATTCAGCTAGACATGTTGTGTGCACTTGAATAGGTAGGCTAGATCTCTAGGAATATCTCTAAATTATCATTCCAAATAATTTATGATTTTTAATAAGCAGAGGCCCGAATGTTTCGAGTGAGACACCCCACTCAACAGAAGTTTGACCCACATATGTATAGTTTCCCGCTACCCTACATGTCTAGGCCTACATCCTGTGCAACTGTGCCTGTCATGGCTCAGTGTCTGCCAGTGAACTATCATTTCCCATAGGACCTAAAGGGCACTTCCTGCTGATCGCAGTAAGTAACCTCTGATTTATTAAAGACTCTTTAGATCCCTGAGCTCCCGTCCATACTATACCCTCTGACTCAGCAAATACCTTATAGAAAGATAAGGGACTGCTGCTTGGTTATAGAGTCTATAGAGGTACGCAGGGGAGAGGAGGTGAGCAGAGGGCATTAAGGAGTTGTGGGAGAGGGAGATTCAGTGTATACTGCAGAGGTTTTGCAGTTTGACTCAGCAGATACTGTTCTCAGAGAGAAATGGGGTTGGATGGGGAGAGAGAGGGAACAGAGAAAGGGTGGTTGGGGCAAAGAAAGAAAGAGGTGGGTAATATTCTGTAAAGTCAGAAAAGGAAAACATACAGTTGCCTCTGTATAATTTTGAGAAAGAATGTGTGGGAGCAAGAGAAAATTTGCTTTTAAAGGCTTTACATATAAAAGACGTCTAGTATACATCTATCCCTCATAAACAATATCTTCTCTGAGTACGGTTACATGCACACAATAATGTGATTATTGTGGATAGTCAGATTAATATAATTAAAATGTTTACATGCTTTGCAAGAAGAACGACTTTCCTAATAATGCTGTTTACATGGATACATCTGAAATCAGGCTACCTCATGGCTCTTTGATAAATGCAGAAAACGTTCTACCACATGTTATTTTTGAGAATAATATTTGATTCTGAGTTCGGACATAAAGTTTGTATGTGAAAACTATACTGAACAAAAATATAAACACAACATGTAAGGTGTTGGTCCCATGTTTCATGAGCTGAAATAAAAGATCCCAGAAATGTTCCATATGCGCAAAAAGCTTATTTCTCCCAAATGTTGTGCAAAAATGTGTTTACATCCCTGTTAGTGAGCATCCTTTGCCAAGATAATCCATCCACTTGACAGGTGTGGCATATCAAGAAGCGGATTTAGCAGCATGATCATTACCACAGATGTCAAAATGTTTGAGGGAGCGTGCAATTGGCATGCTGACTGCAGGAATGTCCACCAGAGCTGTTGCCAGAGATTTGAATGTTAATTTCTCTACCATAAGCCGCCTCCAACGTTGTTTTGGAGAATTTTGCAGTAGGTCCGACCGGCCTCACAACCACAGACCACATGTAACCACGCCAGCCCAGGACCTACACATCCAGCTTCTTCACCTGCGAGATCATCTGAGACCAGCCACCCGAACAGCTGATGAAACTGTGGGTTTGCACAACCAAAGAATTTCTGCACAAACTGTCAGAAACTGTCTCAGGGAAGCACATCTGCGTGCTCGTCGTCCTCACCAGGGTCTTGACCTGACTGCAGTTCGGCGTCGTAACCGACTTCAATGGGTAAATGCTCACATTCGATGGCCACTGGCACGCTGGAGAAGTGTGCTCTTCACGGATGAATCCCGGTTTCAACTGTACCGGGCAGATGGCAGGCGAGTGGGCGAGCGGTTTGCTGATATCAACGTTGTAAACAGAGTGCCCCATGGTGGCGGTGGGGTTATGATATGGCCAGGCATCAGCTACGGACAACGAACATAATTGGATTTTATCAATTAAAAAATAAATAAAATAATGTATGCACTCTCTAACTGTAAGTCGCTCTGGATAAGAGCGTCTGCTAAATGACTAAAATATAAATGTAAAATGTAATTTCAATGCACAGAGATACCATTACGAGATCCTGAGGCCCATTGTCGTGCCATTCATGTTTCAGCATGATAATGCACAGCCCCATGTCACAAGGATCTGTACACAATTCCTGGAAGCTGAAAATGTCCCAGTTCTTCCATGGCCTGCATACTCACCAGACATGTCACCCATTGAGCACGTTTGAGATGCTCTGGATCGACGTGAACGACAACATGTTCCAGTTCCTGCCAATATCCAGCAACTTCGCACAGCCATTGAAGAGGAGTGGGACAACATTCCACAGGGCACAATCAACAGCCTGATCAACTCTATGTGAAGGAGATGTGTCACGCTGCATGAGGCAAATGGTGGTCACACCAGATACTGACTGGTTTTCTGATCCACGCTCTTACTTTTTTTTAAGGTATCTGTGACCAACAGATGCATATCTGTATTCTCAGTCATGTGAAATCCATATATTAGGGCCAATTAATTTATTTCAATTAACTGATTTCCTTGAATGAACTGTATGTAACTCAGTAAAATCTTGAAATTGTTGCATGTAGCTTTTACATTTTTGTTCAGTGTACTTCTAATGACGCATGCATTCAGTTGTTCCGAACTCACTTCACTCGTGCTAAAGAGGGAGGCTCGCTCGGCTGGTGCTAGATGAGATACACAGCTGGAACACCAATGAAGGTGTTTATATGTCCTCATAATTTGAAAGATTGCTCAGAAAACCAGATGTTTTAATCGGCGTATACTTACTTCCATTTTTACCTTACGCCGATTAAGACTAGCAGAATAAGGTGTTTACATGACTATTGCATAATTTGCCAACTGACATAATCAGTTTAATATTAAATTATTACTGTGCATGTAAAAATACTTACTGTGAGGAATAAGAAACTCCAGTAGCAAAAAGTACTTTCCCTGATTGCCTTTCATCATGCAGTGCCATGTTGCTATGGAATCAGAATGTTATTTTGAAGCCAAGGTGGAATACTAAATAGTATAATTAAGCCTTCATCTTCACAGGTGGGAGTAGAACAAAGTTGACCTCAAGACACTGATCTAAGGCCAGTTTTGAATTTGATATCCTAGTTAAGGTTAAAATAAATGTATTTAACTAGGCAAGCCAGTTAAGAACAAAATCTTATTTACAATGAAGGTCTACCCCGGCGAAAACTGGGCCAATTGTGCGCCGCCCTATGGGCCTCCCAATCATGGCCGGATTGTGATACAGCCTGGAATCGAACCAGGGTTTGTGGTGACATCTTTAGCACTGAGATGCAGTGCCTTAGACCGCTGTGCCACTCAGGAGGAGGGCAAGCTGATTCTAGATGATCTAGGCTGTGACTTGACTTGACAGTAATGCAGTTTTTCTATTCTGATCATGGAGTTCTGATCATGGAATTCCGAACACATCATGCGTTTACACCTACATGTACACATTGTGTCCGGATTCCCTTTTCCCGCACTATATTCAAATGCCCAATATGCATTCTGCAAATGATGGAATAGGCTAAATATGATAATAACACAACAACTTGATGGCAGTCGCTAACTACTGTAGCTAACTAGCCAGCTAACCTCTGTAGCTAGCTAGCAAGCAAAGCTAAAGGATTGAGAAATGTAGCCAAACAAAAATATTAGCTAGCTGGCTAGCATTTATGAGGCCAGCAAACACATTCCTTACATGCTTGGAACATATTTCCTCAAACATTTTAAAGGTGTCTCTCATTCCCAAAGCACACGTTTTCTGGAGGCTTGTGGGTGGAGTCTTGATCTGAGCACAATCAGACTACAATGCGACTTTTGTGTGTCTAGACCTGTCTTTTCAATGCAATCTTCGTATTCTGATAGCAGAAGTTGCATGTAAGTGTCAAGTGTAGACACAGCCCTAGACTTCTATGGGTGCACTTAAAGGCATAGTTCAGGCCAAATATATATTTGGGTCGAATTACCCTTACCTTGAGTTGTGTCTGAAGGCCCATGGTGACAGGCCACAGCCATTAGTTAGAATATTAGCATAATCGAACTTCATGAATGTAAACAAACCAATGTTGGTAATGCTGCATTGCAAGCCCAAACTTCCTAAAAAACCCAGTAGTTGGTGACGTTTGCAGGTACACAGAACAAAAATATAAACGCAACATGCAAAATTTCAAAGATTTTATTGAGTTACAGTTCATATAAAGAAATCAGTCAATTGAAATGAATAAATGAGGCTCTAATCTATGGATTTCACATGATTGGGATTACAGATATGCATCTGTTGGTCACAAAAAGTAGGATCGTGGATCAGAAAACCAGTCAGAATCTGGTGTGACCACCATTTGCCTCATGCAGCGCGACACATCTCCTTCGCATAGAGTTGATCAGGCCATTGATTGTGGCCTGTGATTGAATGTGGTCCCACTCCTCTTCAATGGCTGTGTGAAGTTGCTGGATATTGGCGGGAACTGGAACATGCTGTTGTACACGTCGATCCAGAGCATCCCAAACGTTCTCAATGGGTGACATGTCTGGTGAGTATGCAGGCCATGGAAGAACTGGGACATTTTCAGCTTCCAGGAATTGTGTACAGATCCTTGTGACATGGGGCCATGCATTATCATGCTGAAACATGAGGTGATGGCAGCGGATGAATGGCATGCCAATGGGCCTCAGGATCTCGTCACGGTATCTGTGCATTCAAATTGCCATCGATAAAATGCAATTGTGTTCGTTGTCCGTTGCTTATGCCTGCCCATACCATAACACCACCGCCACCATGGGGCACTATGTTCACAACTTTGACATCAGCAAACCGCTCGCCATCTGTCTGCCATCCGTGAAGAGCACACTTCTCCAGAGTGTCAGTGGCCATCGAAGGTGAGCATTTTCCCACTGAAGTTGGTTACGAAGCCGAACTGCAGTCACGTCAAAACCCTGGTGAGGACGACGAGCATGCAGATGAGCTTCCCTGAGACGGTTTCTGACAGTTTGTGCAGAAATCCTTCGGTTGTGCAAACCCACAGTTTCATCAGCTGTTCGGGTGGCTGGTCTCAGACGATCCCACAGGTGAAGAAGCCAGATGTGGAGGTCCTGGGCTGGCATGGTTACACGTGGTCTGCGGTTGGGAGGTCGGTTAGACGTACTGCCAAATTCTCTAAAACGACGTAGAGAAATGAACATTCAATTCTCTGGCAACAGCTCTGGAGGACATTCCTGCAGTCAGCATGCCAATTGCACGCTCCCACAAAACTTGAGACATCTGTGGTATTGTGTTGTGTGGCAAAACTGCACATTGTAGAGTGGCCTTTTATTGTCCCCAGCACAAGGTGCACCTGTGTAATGATCATGCTGTTTTATCAGCTTCATGATATGCCACACCTGTCAGGTGGATGGATTAACTTGGCAATGGAGAAATGCTCACTAACAGGGATGTAAACAAATTTGTGCACAAAATGTGAGAGAAATAAGCTTTTTGTGTGTATGGAAAATGTCTGGGATCTTTTATTTCAGCTCATGAAACATGGGACCAACATTTTACATGTTGCGTTTATATTTTTGTTCAGTATATATTTTTTATGTGCATAATGCTGAAATAATCACTGGAATTTTGTCACTCTAAACTGGAACTTTTTCCTCATGGAGTCTCACAGCCGCATCTGTTTCTGTTCTTTGCTGTAAAATGGACAATAAAGTTGTATTGTATTCCATTGGGCACTCGCTGATTGATTACCAGAGCTGTGAACAATCTCAGCAGTGGCTTAATGGAACTATGAGAGCATTGCAAAAATAACGACATTCTCACAGGAAGAAAACATGGACAGGATCTTCGAGTATCGACGCTACCAAACTTATTTTTAAGTGTTTTGGAGGAAGTTTGTGTTTGTAGTGCAGCATTGCTAACATCGTTTTGGCTGTTTAAATTCCTTAATTTCAACGATGCTTATATGCTAACTCGTCACCATGGCAGAAGTAAATAATGGATTATTGTGGATTCTGTCACCATGGCCTTCAGACAACTCAGGTAAGGGTAATTCGACCCAAATATAGATTTGACCTGAACTATCCCTTTAAGTGACGTTTGAGCTTCTGTCAGGGCGATGGTGACAGAAGGGTGTTGTAAACACCTGAATTATTTAGGTACAGAGGACAAAGGCAGAACTCTGCACAGCATCCAAACTAATTTACAGCTCAGTGTGATGGTTTCTCTGGAGCTCAGTGTGGTGGTTTCTCTGGAGCTCAGTGTGGTAGTTTCTCTGGAGCTCAGTGTGGTGTTTTTTTTGGGGGGGGGGGGACTCAGTTGCGGTCTCAACTTACTCTTGAGAGTTAGAATAGTAGAATACACAAGGTGCAGTTTCAAAATGTGGTTGAGCATCAGCAGTTTTTCTCTTGTAATGTCAGTCACTGGTAGTTACTCAATTAGCCCATGTCAGCTAAGATATTTTAGATTGGTAAATTAGTCTAGCCAGCTATCTAAACGTGTACTAATCATGGTCAAATTATCGACTGGGCATGTAGGGCAGGTGCCCAGGGGCCCTGACCTCCAAGGGGCCCCCATTGATTTTGTTAGTCACTCTCTCTCAGATATCAAAACATGGGTTAGGCCATGGCAAAATGTGTATAATTGCAGGAAATTAGCTGTAAAACTGCACATTTGTCTCTCCACCCCATTGTTAAATGAGCCTAATTGCATGAAATTAGTTATAAAATGGCTAAATCTCTCCACCCCATGGCAAAATGTGTAGAATTTCAGGAAGTGTACTCTAAAACATTTTTTTCTCTTCACCGTCAAGAGGGGGGCCACTAAAATGTTTTTCCCGCGAGGTGGGGGGGATGGGGGTAACACATTTTCACTTAGGGCCCTCAAAAGGCTAGGGACGGCCCTGGGGAAACAACAACATATAAATAGAATTAACAACAGCAACAGCAGTAGCTTTTCACAGGTCTGAGATCAGTAGCACAGCATGGGGGGAAGGAAAGTTGGGAACACTGGCTGTGCTTGTAATTGGAGGCCGACCGGGGGGGGTTACGGTGTCATCAGATCCGCTCCAGAAGTTTGGCAAACACAGCATGTCTGCAGCTGACTGTGATGCCAAATAAACGGCCGCTGCTTTCATCTGCATGGCCCGGTGTGTATAGCGGTTAGAGAGAGAGAACGAGAGAGAGAGAGAGAGAGAGAACAGGAGAGAGCGAGAGAACGAGAACGAGAACGAGAGAGAGAGAGAGAGAGAGAGAGCGAGAGAGAGAGAGAGAGAGAGAGACTGTCATCTCATTATCAGATCCCGGAGATGAGTCAGCCATGGAGAGACGGGATGACCGTTGACCTTGTCTGTACACACACACACACTGTCAGACACAGACATTTTGATCCACAGTGAAGTATAAGTACCAAGGACATGTGAGTCTGTCATTAATACAATTGTGTGTCATCAACATCAATACGTCTTACACACATACAAACACATCACACACAATCTGTTGACCTACGACCTACAAACGCACACACAAACGCACACTGCCAAACTTGCAGAGACCCTTAAGGTCAAATAGAAGAAGACAGATCTGCTGGTGTAGCACTGTTCAGCTGTGCACCGTCCAAAAACATCCTCCCTGCGCCTCAGAGCCCTGGCAACAGCAGCCTTGATGTACTGTGTGTGTGAGTGAAAGAGTGAAAGAGAGAAAGAGAGAAAGAGAGAAATTGTGAGATGAGAGGAATAGAAACATACAAGGAGAGAAGTCAAAAATTATTGAGAAAGCAAGCAGGGGACTTATAAAGGTGAAAGAAAGAACGGGATGGAGAGAAAAGGAAAGAAAAAAAGAGATTACATTAATAAATTATAATCATGACCTTCACTGGGACAATGGACAGAAAACAGGAATTTCCCCTCTTCTGCTCTTTCCTGCCCTGGTTATTTCTGTCCTTGACCTATGGGGATACACACCTATATACACACACACACTTAATACTCTTCAGAACAACTGACCAAGATTAAAACCAGCAGTACGTGTATGTGTATAGCCTACTTTAAGTAGTATCACGGTTGTATTCTAATGTAAAAGGAAATAAAAACATCCTTCTCTTTCTAAATCACAGAGCATGGGCAACAGAGGAGGTTTTGCCCTTTGAACCAAACCAAAACCTTCAGATAAACTGAATGAACAGACAGACTGTATTTATTAATGAAGAAGGTTAATTTAAGAGTAATATGCTAACAGTGTATTTCATTATGTCAAGGCAGTTCTGTAAAAAGCCATTTTGATTTCCACCACAATGTTTTTAAGTGCTTTTTAATTAACTAAATATCATCCCTGGCCACCGTTGGCTAGACCAACTAGCTCTTGGGGCTTGTGTGTGTGTGTGTGTGTGTGTGTGTGTGTGTGTGTGTGTGTGTGTGTGTGTGTGTGTGTGTGTGTGTGTGTGTGTGTGTGTGTGTGTGTGTGTGTGTGTGTGTGTGTGTGTGTGTGTGTGTGTGTGTGTGTGTGTGTGTGTGTGTGTGTGTGTGTGACGACATGAGACCCACCATGGCCATTTTGATTAATGATTTGGGGAAAACAGGCTGTGTGGCATCATAACAACAACAATTAAAAAAGCAATTTCCCAGAAGCCTTGTGTGTCCCCCAGCGACAGTGAGAGAGTGGTGGAGTTGTTTTTTAACTTCTCCAGAATAAACGGAGCGAGAGAGGGGGAGAGAGAGAGAGAGAGAGAGAGAGAGAGAGAGAGAGAGAGAGAGAGAGAAAGAGAGAGAGAGAGAGAGAGACTTTAGAGAGAGAGACTTTAGAGAGGAACAGAGGTTTGGAAAGAAGAAAAAGGGAAAAAGCATTAGGAGGAAAAGTTTTTTTTTTAATAGAGGGTTGATGGAATGATTGAGAAAATACAACATAGAGAGTTTAATGGTGTGGCTGAAAACGAGCAAAGAGATTAGGTGTCCTTGGAGAAAGAACATGAGAGATGGATAGAACGAGAGATAGGAAAAAGAGGCTGCGAGAAAAAGGCGTGTCCGTAGAGATGACAAATTTAAGAATGACAAGAAAAACGGCTTCTGTCAGAAATACCCTTGTGCTAAAGAGAATTGCCAGCTTGTCTTAGACAGTGGAGGTTTCTAAATGTTTCATATCGAGAACTCACATTCAGGTTTTTCCTC
Source organism: Coregonus lavaretus (assembly GCF_964263955.1). Lineage (NCBI taxonomy): Eukaryota > Metazoa > Chordata > Actinopteri > Salmoniformes > Salmonidae > Coregonus > Coregonus lavaretus. The sequence continues at coordinate 9,536,456 of NC_140015.1, read as the reverse complement.
TTAAGGTGCCGCTGAGGTAAACATTGAACGGTAAACTCGAAAAAATGGCTCTCTGAATGTCACGCCCTGGCTCTAGGGACTCTTTTAAGTTGAGCCAGGGTGTGTAGAGTTTATGTTTTGTGCTCGTTGTGTCTAGTCTAGTGTTTGTATATCTATGTTGGCCAGAGTGGTTCTCAATCAGAGGCAACGAGTATCAGCTGTTGCTGGTTGTCTCTGATTGGGAACCATATTTAGTCAGGTGGTTTTTCCCACAGTGTTTGTGGGATCTTGTTCCGTGTTGGTTGGTGGTTTGCACCTGTGGACGTCACGTATCGATTTGTTGTTTTGTTTGTGTATCATTTAATAAATAAGTATGTTCACCTTCCACGCTGCGCCTTGGTCCTCTATATCCGACGATCGTGACACTGAAAGCCTGTTATGACAGTCCAAAAGTCAAAATCATTATGCTTCTGTTTTCATGTCACCCTGCCATTTTGTGACAGACAGACAGGCTGTATTGTCGCTAAGTGGGGGTGTGGATCGAGGCCCTCACTCAGTAGCATTGGCTCTATGGGAGATTGTGTGGTTGGTGTGGAAACTGGAGGTCTTTCATCTACATGTCAGTCACGTGAAACACTTCATTACGTTGTGAAGGGGGGGATGATGAAATGTATGAGCCGTTTTCCACGCCTGGAGAAAAGCAGTTACGCTTTGCTCATTTGTTTTGTTCTCCGTCTGCCTTCCAGTCAGTTTAAGCTCAGTTAAAGAGAGCGTATTTGTCATAATTTGTTAGCTATTTCCCATTCGGTATGGAGAAAATGTGGTTTATATATAGGCTAGCATATTGAGTTTTAGATATCTCGCTTCGAACAAAATTAGTATCAGATACACATTCATGGACAGTGGACATACACCACACACACACAAACACCCACACTCATATTGCGCTCCACACAACCACACATTCCAAGTAGCCTAGATCACTCACTCATGCAATTATCACTTTGTTTTATGTGCTGTTCAGTAAGTAGTTAGCAAGTAGATCTAAGCTATTTGGCAGAATGGCCAATTCAGACATTGATTAGCCCAGAGGAGAGCAAAAAAACTAGATTTCCCTCACAAAATTAGGGTCAATAATTGATTTAGCTCCTTCCAGCGAGTACTTTGCAGCTATTTACGTCAGCGACAAACACGCAGTAAAAGTTCTCTGTTGTCTCCTGGGGAATTTTTGTCACAAACAGCAGGGGTCAATGCTCTTTCCCATAATGCATTTGGATTATTTCTCTGCAACACCACCGACACCCTCCTTCCTCTGTCATACATCTCCACCATTGGCCTAATTATAGTCATGAATTAAGCATTGTTCGGCGAACGGAAAGGAGAAACCTTTTCAGGGAGAGACGCTCACCACTTCTTAAATGTCACCGTCTCTCATCCACCCCCCCTGCAGTAGTTGGGTCGGGCTGTACCGTAGGGACGGGAGATGGAGTCTGTCCCATTTACGCCACTCTCAGTCCTTATTGCCGTGCCTCACAAACTTAGTTTGATTTTATGGGGGGACACAAACTTAGTTCGATTTCGTGGGGACACTTAATATTATATCGACATTAATGTGACATTTTACATGGTTTTGAGTGTCTAGTTTAGTTGTGTCTCACTTACATGGAAGCACTGGACTCAATGAAACAAATAGACAGCCAAAAGGTGTTTTAATACCTTTTCAGTTGTTACCAAGCAGATCATATTCTAGTTGTGTATACAATGAGTTATTACAGTAGATGCTCCATTGTTTTACTTGAGTTATCCCGCAGGAATGGGGCGGCAGGTAGCTTAGTGGTTAAGAGCGTTGTGCCAGTAACTGAAAGGTCGCTGGTTCTAATCCCCGAGCCGACTAGGTGAAAAATCTGTCGATGTGCCCTTGAGCAAGGCACTTAACCCTAATTGCTCCTGTAAGTCGCTCTGGATAAGAGCGTCTGCTAAATGACTAAAAATAGGAATAAGGGCATTGTAATGTATAGTTGCTCTGGACGCATTTGTTTTCGTTTTACTTCATATTTATTAGCTCTCCATTTATGTCATTTAGCAGACACTCTAATCCAGAGCGATTTACAGTAGTAAGTGCATATAGTTTCATTTTTTATTCTTACTGGCCCCCCCAGGAAGAGTAGCTGATGCTTTTGCAGCGGCTAATGGGGATCCTAATGAATACCAACATACCAACCCACAACCCTGGCATTGCAAGCGCCATGCTCTACCAACTGAGCCACACAGGACCATGATTCATGGTCTAATGTTCTCGCCTTCTCTTTTTTCTTCTCTTCCAGAACGTTTTCTCCAAAGGCCAGTTTTGACACTGGACAGTGATGATGTCCATGCAAAGTAAGTAATTTGTTAAAGACTCATCCTTGATTAACCAAAGTTTGGAGCACGGTGTTGCTGTACCCTAGAAACACACTCGCAACCGTCCACTCAGTGTCCCTTCAGAGTGGCTGCGCATCAATATAGTGTCTGCAGAGGGAACTGACCACTGGGTCTCAGTCAATCAATCACACTATTTTTTATAGCCCGTTTTACATATCCACTCTGTCACAAGCTTAATCCAGGGTCTAGGATGGTGAAAAGTGATAATTAGACGCTATGTCACTCTTCCAACCTGTCCTCTCTCTCTCTCCCTCTCTCTTCTCTCTGTCTCTCTCTCTTCTCTCTCTCTCTCTTCTCTCTCTCTCTCTGCCTCTCCTCCCAGTGAACGAGGCAGAGGGCTCGGTGAAGGTGGCTGAGTGGCAGCAGACGTACTACGCCCATGACTCCGGCATCCAATCAGGCGCCACCACCGTGCGAGATGACGAGGGCACAGAGTACAACGCCAAGAAGTACGCCGTCACCACCACGTTGGTGGAAAACCCTACAGGTATAAGTTCTCTCTCTCTCTCTCTCTCTCTCTCTCTCTCTCATATTCCCACTTCCCACTCTCTTCCCTTCCCATATATATCTATCCACGTATCGATTGATCTCCACCCTCCTCCTCCCTCTCTCGTCCCTCTCTCATCCCTCTCTCCCACCAGAGGTGGAGGCCCAGTACACCCTGACGCGGGCCCAGCGGGTGAGAGCGGCCATGTTCCCAGAGACCCTGGTGGAGGGCGAGGCGGTGCTGTCCACTCAGACTGATGCCGGTCAGCAGACCAACGTCCAGCGGCTAGCTGAGCCCTCGCAGCTCCTCAAGACCGCTATCGTCCACCTCATTAACTACCAGGATGACGCCGAGCTGGCCACTCGCGCCGTTCCCGAGCTCACCAAGCTGCTGGCCGACGATGATGCGGTAACTAACCTCTAAGAGTTAAAAAACATTAACTTTGTTATAAATCCCATTTTCACAAAGCCCAGATTAACTTTGTTATAAATCCCATTTTCACAAAGCCCAGATGTTAACACATGAATGCATTAAACAACACTATTTCCAATGTGCTCCTATTAAAAACAATCTGAACCTTCAATCAATTATTCAGCCAGTAACTGTTGTAAGATAAAAGTGTGTACTGTGTGTATTTAATGTACAGTGCCTTCAGAAATTATTCACACTCCTTTACTTAAAATTGATTAAATAGCGATTTTTTTGTCACTGGCCTACACACAATACCCCATAATGTCAAAGTGGAATTATGTTTTTAGAAATGTTTACAAACTAATTAAAGAAATTAAAGCTAAAATGTCTTGAGTCAATAAGTATTCAACCCCTTTGTTATGGCAAGCCTAAATAAGTTGATGTCATCTGTTTGCACTCAAATAGCGAATGGAGGCCGTGTGTTTTCCCGCTGGACCGTTTTGTAGGCTACTTCGGTTTTATAGCAGAGCATGTGCTTAATATGAGCAGCTGAGAAATAAATATAAGAACACTTATTTCACTCCACACATCAAACACTGTTTGTGGAGTATGCTCTCGCTGCCCGACAGGTAATATTCCGCCCAAACTCTATATACCATGGGCTCTCAAACCTTGTACTTGCAGCTACTCAGTGCTTAATTTGGGAAACCAGGTGAAATCTGTTAGGGAACATCAATAGTAACATCTTATCGCAACAAAACATATTTCACTGAACTGTTGAGAGCCTGTCTGCACGCTCAAGAAAGGAATAAAGGAGAGCGAGGAGGAGATGGAAACGCATGGTGATGAGATATTCTGTATAGCTGAAGGTAATGTGACACTCAATTAATTATGAAAATCGTCCCTATTACTAGGCTATTCAAAATCAAAATCAAATACAAAATCACTAATTGTAGGCTAACTGTAAGCCGCCCTGCACAATCAATGAACCATCGCCTAGGGCTGGCTATGCATTCTCTCCCAGACTCATGGATAGACATTTTGGAGCGTAGCATAAGGTAACTAGTCCATCCAGTATGCATAATAATACAGTCCACACTCAAAGGTGATTACTCAAATGTGTAAAATTTTTGAGTAAAGGCTAGAACAATTATGTACCAAAGATATCTTAAATCAGTTTTATGTTTTTCTTCCATGTGTAATATGCAGTAGGCTATGTATTGTATAACGGCACAATCATAATTTTAATTCAGTTTTTTTTTTTTTTGGGGGGGGGGGCTTTGGCTCATAAGCCTTAGCATATGCATAAGCTCTAATATGCGTATGAGTGTTTTGAATGAATCATCACCTTAGAAAGACTGTCCATTTCAACATCCATAACAACCATGTTTTACACTGTTTCAACATGCTGTTGAACTTCTTCAAATCGACCATCACAGTGAGGTGAGTTTGAAAAGTATGATAGGCCTACTGTTGATGATAGGCCTGTGTTTGATATGATTTTCGAAGCATTTTCATTGATGTCAGAGTGGTTAGAGGGACAATAGAGCCCTGACTACCAGGCCATTAGGACCTGATGGTAGTTAGCAAATTGGGTACTACCAAGCATGTCCAGATTGCATATAAGGAGATTACTGTGACTCGAAGGTCACTTGGAATTTTACTGCAGTCATGACTCATGACTGCCTGTGTGGTGGTAATATGGTCACTGCAACAGCCCTAGTCCTTCCTAACTCAGTTGCCAGAGAGGAAGGAAACCGCTCAGGGATTTCACCATGAGGCCAACGGTGACTTTAAAACAGTTACAGAGTTTAATGACTGCGATAAGAGAAAACTGAGGATGGATCAACAACATTGTAGTTACTCCACGATACTAACATAATTGGCAAAGTGAAAAGAATATTCCAAAACATGCATCCTTCTTGCAACAAGGCACTAAAGTAATAATGCAGAAAATGTGTCAAAGCAATTAACTTTTTGTCCTCAATACAAAGTTTTGTGTTTGGGGCAAATCCAATACAACACATTACTGAGTACCAATCTCTATATTTTCACGCATAGTGGTGGCTGCATCATGTTATGGGTATGCTTGTAATTGTTACGGATTGGGGAGTTTTTCAGGATACAAAATAAATGGAATGGAGCTAAGCACAGGCAAAATCCTAGAGGAAAACCTGCCTTCCACCAGACACTGGGAGATGAATTCACAGTTCAGCAGGACAATAACCTAAAACACAAGGCCAAATCTACACTGGAGTTGCTTACCAAGAAGACAGTGAATGTTCCTGAGTGGCCGAGTTACAATTTTGACTTAAATCGACTTCTGTGGCAAGATCTGAAAATGGTTGTCTAGCAATGATCAACAACCAATTTGACAGAGCTTGAAGAATTTCGAAAAGAATAATGGGCAAATGTTGCACATTCCAGGTGTGGAAAGCTCTTAGAGACTTACCCAGAAAGACTCACAGTGCAAACATTTCTTAAAAACATGTTTTCACTTTGTCATTAAGGGCTATTGTGTGTAGATGGGTGAGAAAAATGTTTATATTTAATCAGTCTGTAATTCAGGCCATAACACAACAAAATGTGGAATAAGTCACTTTCTGAAGGCACTGTATCTCTTGTATTATAGAAGTACCATTATGTCCTTAATAGGGACATTGACTCTGTCACTGTTGTGTGCTGTCCCTCCTCACACTTGAGCACCATCCTGCTGACTAGCATTGATCCAGTTCCATGCTTGGCTAGCTCTCTGTGGCTGTGGCTGTGCTTGTCAAGGTCGTGACTAAGCCAGTTAGATTGGACACAGATTAGGACTGCCCCAGAAACAAATCCTCTATAGGTCTATATTGTCATTTAACATAATTTCAGCTGTCCTTAAAGGATTCAGTGTACAACATTGCTTGAGTTGAGGCCTATGTGTGCAGTTCTGATTATGATTGAAAGTCATGATGGACCCTGCTCTGTCTTCTACTCACAATTCAAACCCAAGACGTGGTCTGTTCCTAAATCTTGTTATCAATTACCATGTTCAATGTACCAATGAATTGCTGAAGTGCAACGTTTAAATTCAACTATACCTTAAAGCCATGACCCTAAAGAAATGTTCAGACCTAACAATGGGTCCCAACCCAATGCCACCATTTTGCATGGACAGAAACTCACAATTATGCAATGTCTCATTCCCAACAGGTGGTGGTCAACAAGGCGGCCATGATCGTGAACCAGCTGACGCGGAAAGAGGCGTCTCGCCGGGTGCTGATGCAGTCCCCCCAGATGGTGGCGGCGGTGGTGCGGGCCATGCAGAACACGGGAGACATGGAGACAGCCCGTTGTGCTGCCAGCGTCCTCCACAGCCTGTCCCACCAGAGAGAAGGCCTGCTCGCCATCTTCAAGTCTGGGGGCATCCCCGCCCTGGTCCGCATGCTCAGGTAGGAGAGGAGGGAGGGATTAGTGGGTGGATGGATGGATGTTGAGGTGTAGATGGGAGTGGATAGATGGAGGGAGGGAGGAATTTATCAACAGATGTTTGGATAGATTGTTGGTAAATGGTTTGATGTGAAGGAGTAGGTATGGATGGATGGGTGGATAGAAGTATCAGTAAATGTTTGGATGCTTTTATGGTTAAAGTGGGGAATGGACTGGTTGGGGTGAATAGGCATGGATTGATGGATGGATGGATGGATGGATAGAGTGATGGACTTATATTTTTATAGGCATTGTAGGTTGGTGGTTTGATGGGGAGTGAATTAGTGAAAGAAAGAGAAAAAGCAAGGGGGTGAAAGAGAGCAAAATAGATACTTGTAAGGTGGAATTCAGTGTTAGAAATGAAGTGATTTAGGTACGCACTGTTCTGGCCTGTCTCTGCATCTGCAGTTGTGTACGTGATGTGTGTGATCATTTGTGTGTGTGTGGTGTATGTGTGTGCGTGCGTGCGTGCGTGCAAGAATATGTGTGTGTGTGTGTGTGTGTGTGTGTGCGTGCGTACATGCTAATGTGTGTGTATCCCCACCACCATGTCCACTACTGCCTGCAGGCTAAGATATTAGCATATCACATTATTACACATCAGTAATGAGGTGTCATGCTGTGCTCATTTACTTGGCCAAACTAGTCTGCACATCATTTCAACCTGACCACCAGGCTCATTTTAACCTCACGATAAGTGGCAGCCATTTTTCATAGTAATTTCTCATAGAGGCAGAGAGTCTCTTTATCTCTGTTCACACAGTATAAACCCTGTATAACAGTCTAGAAGGCATCAAACAGAAACTAAATTAAGACATTTAATTAATTCAGAAAGAAAATTCAGATAAATACAAATGGAAAAACCTCCCTGTACAAGACTGTCAAATAGGGACTTAGATGCAGATTCATGATAGAGAAATATGTGCTTTTTAATTATACAAAGAGCAGCAAGGGCAAAATTTTAAAACAAATTAAAGCAAATGAAATTCAGAGGGAACTAATTGGGAAAAGAAAGTCATGCTAATTTCTCTCATACATCCCTCTCTTCCTCTCTCTTTTTCTCTACCTACTCTCCCTATTTCCCTCCCTCTCCCCTCCCTCCCCTCTTCCCTCCCCCTCCCTCAGTTCTCCCATGGAGTCAGTGCTGTTCTATGCCATCACCACCCTCCACAACCTGCTACTGCACCAGGAGGGAGCCAAGATGGCGGTGCGCCTGGCCGACGGCCTGCAGAGGATTGTGCCTCTGCTGAAGAAGAGCAACCCCAAGTTCCTGGCCATCACCACTGACTGCCTGCAGCTGCTCTCCTACGGAAACCAGGAGAGCAAGGTGTGTGGTGGGGGGAGGGTGGGTGGGGGTCTTTGGTGTGTATGCGTGCGGATAATACTTGAGCCATCATATTTGGCATAGTGGTATTGGCACAGACTACCTGCATCTTCACTGCAGCCAGGGGATAGTGTGTGTGTGTACTTGCAGTGTGTGTGTGTGTGTACTGTACTTGCAGGTCTGGATTATGCGTGATCCCTTTTAGTGCCACCTGCAGCTGCACTGCAGGGGAGCAAGGGTGTATATGCACGTGACGTGTGTGTGTACATGCACACACAGACACACACACACACACACTGTACATGTCCTTACCACTGGCTGCATGCAGCTGCATTGCTACAGCAAAACCCTGTATGGTGTCAGTAATGTACCCTGCATTACATCAGTAATATACTGAATATAAAGTGAATATAATTAAATCAAATACACATACTGCTATTATTATTCTAACAATCATATTTGAGATAATTCATAATGTAATGTCCAAACTCTGTAATGATATTTCATTGATTATGACAGTGTGTTTTCATTGTTATTCCTCTCAGCTTATCATCCTAGCCAACGGTGGCCCTGAGGGGCTGGTCTTCATCATGAGGAACTATAATTATGAGAAACTGCTGTGGACCACCAGCCGTGTGCTCAAAGTTCTCTCAGTGTGCCCTAGCAACAAGCCCGCCATAGTGGAAGCTGGTGAGTGTGTGTGTGTGTGTGTTTTGGGGGAGGATGTGTGTTATGTGTGTGTCCGTACATATGTGTATGTCTGTGCGTTTGTGTGTTGTCTGATCCTTTCCATAAAAGAGCCATTTAACCTTCCCTCTCTCATCCTTCCAGGGGGCATGCAGGCCATGGGACAGCACCTGACTGGCTCCAGCCAGCGCCTCACACAGAACTGCCTCTGGACCCTGAGGAACCTGTCTGATGCTGCCACCAAACAGGTAAGAGGTCAGGTAACCATAGAGTCCATTTTGAATCAGCAGAGACTGTACCATAGAGTAATACAGAGATAGTACAGAGTTTATAAAGACCAATGACTATATACAGTATATGAATGAACAAAGCCATCGATCACGTGACACTATGTATTCCCATGTGAAGACTCTATAGCGCATTGAAGCCAAATTAAGTTGGTTAAGATGGCGCCTCATGGAGACGTAACATGCGCAGTTTGAGCTACTCCAGGAAGTGACGTTGCAGGCTAGCTCAGTGCTGCCCCCTCTCATTGAGTAACTCAAGTTGAAGGCCGACAAGGGTACTGCAGGCTGCCATTCATTCGTAACTAAATTACCTTCTTCTTCTGTGTGTGATTTTAAGATAATCGGTTCAAGGACATACATCTGGTGTGTTAGAAAAGCAGTTATTAGTACCATGATTGTCTTCAAAACATTTAATTATTTATATAAAGATTGACCACGAAGATTTACATTTTTCCATTCACTATAATGGGAGATCCTGTTTTCTGCTAACAATGCTGCAGTCGGCCTTGAACTTCTGTGGCTTCAAAGACGCAGTCCTTCTCCCCTGATAAAGACAGTACCATCGAGTTCTACAGAGACACTAACATAGTTGGAGTTCTACAGTAAAAAAATGATGAACAAACAAAGGACAGACAAATAAATCATTCTCAATCCCCACCTCTCTTCCTACCTCCCCCTCTCTCTGTCTGTAGGATGGTCTGGACGGCCTGCTGCAGGTGTTAGTGGGACAGCTGGGTTCGGACGACGTCAACATGCTGACGTGCGCCACAGGGATCCTGTCCAACCTCACCTGCAACAACTCCCGCAACAAGGCCCTGGTAACGCAGTGCGGCGGCGTTGAGGCGCTCATCCACGCCGTGCTGCGGGCTGGAGAAAAGGAGGACGTGGCCGAGCCCGCCGTCTGTGCCCTGCGCCACCTGACGTCACGCCACCAGGACGCCGAGCTGGCCCAGAATGCTGTACGGCTGCATTATGGTATTCCTGCCATCGTCAAACTGCTGGGGCAGCCCCACTACTGGCCTGTGGTGAAGGTGAGGGGGGAGATAGTTGGTTGAGGAGGGTATGGGAGTGGGGAAGAGGTGAGAAAAAGGTATACTGTGCTTGTTTTGTCTGGCTCGTTGTTTTGTCTGGCTGGTAGCTCCATTACTGAACTGTGGTTAAGTTAAAGGTGAGGGGTGAAGGATCAAAGAGTGAAGTTTGCAGGCTGGTTGTGATTGTTTTGTCTGACCAGTTAATCTTTTGTTTATTGTTTTGTCTGGCTTGAGTGTTTGGTTGTTTTGTTTGGCTGGCTGCTTTGTCTGTGTGATTGTTTTGTTTACCTAAATAACTGGTTGTGGTACATCCATGTATCTATGTGTCTATATCCAGCAGCTGCAGTCAGTCTTTAATGATTCCTCGTTTAACGGGTGCTTGAGTGAGGTTAAAATCATTACATACAGCCACCACTCATTGTCCCCTTCTTTGCAATGTATGATGCACTGTACATATTAATACATTATCTTTGAGGCTTTAATTGGAAACAAAATGGCTATACTATTTAGGGCTCTATTCAATCCGCATCGCAGAAGTTCAGCTTTACACCGTGATTTAAATTTAAAGGCAATGTTCATGCTTTAGTGGAGTCTTTATTCATAGTAAACACTGCATATGTCGGCTCAATCCGAAATTACCTTAACATTTCTATTTTGCGGAATCTGTAAAGCTTCAGCGTTTCAGATTGAATAGAGCCCTTCATTTAGATGGAACTGTTGTTTGAAAATGGTAGTACTTTAATGAAAGCAGGTCAGTGGGGATGTTTTGTAGAGAGTGAGGCCTGCATAGAAGTTGTTCAATATGCCAGATGTAGTGCAGGCAGGGTACTATGCTGTACCCCGAGGCAGGGCACAGGACGTGCCTCCCATAATCCTGCTGGGTTGCTCTGGAGACCATTCGGCTGCCTCGGACAACACCCGCTGGCTCCCACTGTCCCCTCTCTGGCTTTTTGTTTTTGTTTTGGAGAAAACGACGGCGGGATGGAGGGAGGGAGGGAGGGAGGGAGGGAGAGAGAGAGAGAGAGAGAAAATACACAAAGATTGAGTAAGATAGAAATGGCTAATTTGGGTGAGAGAAAGAGAGCGAGAGAGAGAGAGAGAAAGGGCTGCTCACAGGCAGTAAGTGTAGCATGCATCACACAACAACGTCACTGTGGAACAATGATAACATCGTCTGGGATTTGCAAGGCCTTCGCTGTCATTCTTTAGCAATGAAAACAAGATTGGTTGGATTTTTCTCTGAATCCAGTGGCTACCTTATGAATTTATATCAATGTGTTATTGTTGTCTGTTTCATCAGGGAATAGTGCACACCCATCTTTGACAGCAGATGGATTTAAAGATAGCGAGAGAGTTAAATGCTCAACTTGCCAGAATAACCACTCTCACAACGAAATAAATCATGCTAAAATGTCAGCCTAGTATGAGGGTAAACCAATGTCTAACACTATGCTATGGATATACAGTAGATATAGTAAGATGATAGTAGACATAATAGTAATATCAATAGTAATACAGTATAGCTATAGTTGGATACTAGTAATAGTAATATCAAAGGTACCACCTACCAATGAATGTAATATTTGCTTTATGAGTGGTAGTTTTCCTCTCTTATGATCTAAACAGTCAACTAGCATGATAAGGAAGGTTAGGTTCCCCTCCCCCTCCAACCCCGTGCTTCAGTCTCTGATCGGTTTTGAGATGCTCTTCTGATTCGCTCCCAGCAAGCAGCATCCGTGAAGCACACTTGAGTTCATGCCAATCGGAACAGAACACTTCAATGGTCGAGGGTATGTGTGTGTCCTGCTGTCCTGCTCTGTCATTCCCATGGGCACTGGTCCACAAGAATGACCGTTTATTTTTACCCCGATGTGCACTAGCCTCTCTGTGTGTCGTGTTTGTGTCCCAATAGTCCATCGGTGTTCTTTCCTTGTGTCATTTCCTTCTATTCTGATCTAAAAGTATTTGATGAGTGAGTGAAAGCAGTATGGTAGGCACCTATCTAGTCTTTTCACATGTCATTGGTCTAAAACAACAGACTAAAGTAATCCATTTAAGAGTATTTGTACCCACTCTGTGTGTGCACGTAGGACTATGCATGTGCACTTGGCAAGTGGCCATGTGTGTCTTCATGACTCCAGTGACGGTAGCAGCAGGTAAACATTGACATGTCTCATCCTCACTAACTGACAGAAAGGTGTTGTGGTGTTCTAAGGCCTATTTGCAGCCAGCTATCCATGTATTGGCATCTTGTTGCTGATTACTTGACCATGTATACATTACTTCCCATTTGGGGGATATTAGGCTTTGAGTTTATTAGCTCTGATGGAACTAAATACTAGTCACACACAAAGAACATGAATGAAACACACACACATTGCTCTCTCCCTCACACACACTGCTCTCTCCCTCACACACTGCTCTCTCCCTCACACACACACACACACTGTTCTCTCCCTCACACACACACACACTGCTCTCTCCCTCACATACACACACTGCTCTCTCCCTCACACACACACACTGCTCTCTCCCTCACACACCTCTCTCTCTGCCTCCTTCTGCTCTATGTCAGCCAGAAGGTCTCTCTGCACCAAGCTGTGTCTAATCACTCATTTACGCCTTCTGAATTTAAATCTCCTACTGTGGCAGAGTGTGTGTGTTTGTCTATCCAAACTCATATGGATAAGCAACGAGAGCCATATAAATATTTACCTGGGAATGCTGGAATGCACACGTGTGTATGTCCATCTGTGACTCCGTACACATACATGTCCGTGCACAAGCGGGATTTAATAATTAATTTACAGGCTGAATTAGCCAACCTTTCCGCCCTCTCTCTCTCCGTGTGGTACGGAGACAGACGCTACGGGCCATGCCTGAATTTTCCTCCTGATCTGCACTCCGCTCTGACAGACAGCAGGGGATGTGTGTGTGTGTGTGTGTGTGTGTGTGTGTGTGTGTGTGTGTGTGTGTGTGTGTGTGTGTGTGTGTGTGTGTGTGTGTGTGTGTGTGTGTGTGTGTGTGTGTGTGTGTGTGTGTGTGTGTGTGTGTGTGTGTGTGTGTGTGTGTGTGTGTGTGTGTGTGTGCGCGCATGTGTGTGGAGGATTAGGCAACCAGATCTCCATCACAGCACACGCCAGGACGATTCTCAATCCAGCCGGAGCTCTTTTAATAAAGGGGAGATTGTAATTTAATGATGTGAAATGAATGATGAGGTTTTTAAAGGGGACTTTATATAAGATGTTATTGGCCCATGTTGTGGCTAGGGGTCGGGGTATGGGAAATGGGAGGAAACATCAGAGGACAGGGCAGGGTTATGGTGAGCCAGACCATCATTTCAGGAGGTGGCAGCTCACGTTCTGTTAAATGTGATTGCAGTTACATTGCCGCAGCTTGCATCACTTGCACAGTCGCACATATAGGTGTATACCTTAGGGTACGTATGCGTTCTTTCACATGAGCTCCACACTGCAGTGCCAAGTCCTTAATAGATGTGTACTGTATGCTTTCAGACATGCACTCTCATAATCATGCAGTATATCATGTATTTGTGCACTGGGTATTGTAGCAGTAACAGATATTACATTGGTGCTTTTTCCATACAGCTACGTTCAACCCGCCCCCTCTCTTTCCCATAGGCCACGGTTGGTCTGATCCGTAACCTGGCGCTGTGCCCAGTCAATCAGGCCCCACTGAGGGATGCTGGAGCCATCCCCCGATTGGTCAACCTGCTGCTGAATGCTCACCAGGACACCCAGAGACACGCCTCCAGTTCTCAGCAGACGTACCAGGTCAGTCACGACACCATTCAACACAAAAGTCTCACTATCACAGGAATGACACTGTCATCATCCATAATGATAGAAGTTATGTCACCTTCATCAGTGGTGTAAAGTACTTAAGTAAAAATACTTTAAAGTACTACTTAAGTTTTTTTTTCGGGTATCTGTAGTTTACTTTACTATTTATATTTTTGACAATTTTTACTTCACTACATTCCTAAAGAATATAATGTACTTTTTACTCCACACATTTTCCCTGACACCCAAAAGTACTCGTTACATTTTGAATGCTTAGCAGGACAGGAAAATTGTCAAATTCACGCACTTATCAAGAGAACATCCCTGGTCGTCCCTACTGCCTCTGATCTGTGTCACGATCGTTGAACTGAGTAGACCAAGGCGCAGCGTGATGAACGAACATACTTCTTTTATTTAATGAATGCACGAACAACAAAACAACAAACTATAACGTGACGTCTTATGTTAAACACAACAAACACGGAACACACCAAAAGGAACAAGATCCCACAAACACTAAGGGAAAACAGACTGTTTAAATATGGCTCCCAATCAGAGACAACCAGCAACAGCTGACACTCGTTGCCTCTGATTGGGAAACACTCTGGCCAACATAGAAATACAAGAACTAGACTGTAAACATAGAACAAAACACATAGAAACTACACACCCTGGCTCAACATATAGAGTCCCCAGGGCCAGGGTGTGACAGTACCCCCCCCCAAAGGCGCGGACTGCGACCGCGCCTCCACATAAACCAAACAGGGGAGGGCTGGGTGGGCATTCCTCCTCGGAGGCGGTTCCGGCTCCGGGCTTGCCCACCACCTACCAATAATCCCCCCGTAGCGCCCCTGGTCCGGTCTGGCCCCGCTGGCTGGAGCTGGACTGGACATCGTAGGAGCGGATTGCTTCAGCTCCGGTGTGGAGCAGCTGACCGGTACCTGACCAGGCACCGGTGACCCAGGCACGGGTTGTGCCGGACTGACAACGCACACCCCTGGCTTGGTGCGTGGAGCAGAAACGGGCCGGACCGGGCTGACGATGCGCACCCCTGGCTTGGTGCGTGGAGCAGCAACGGGCCGGACCGGGCTGACGATGCGCACCCCTGGCTTGGTGCGTGGAGCAGGAACGGGCCGGACCGGGCTGACGATGCGCACCCCTGGCTTGGTGCGTGGAGCAGCTACGGGCCGGACCGGGCTGACGATGCGCACCCCTGGCTTGGTGCGTGGAGCCGGAACGGGCCGTACCGGGCTGACGATGCGCACCCCTGGCTTGGTGCGTGGAGCAGGAACGGGCCGGACCGGACTGACGACTCGCACCCCTGGCTTGGTGCGTGGAGCAGGAACGGGCCGGACCGGGCTGGCGACTCGCACCCCTGGCTTGGTGCGTGGAGCAGGAACGGGCCGGACCGGGCTGACGACGCACACCCCTGGCTTGGTGCGTGGAGCAGGAACGGGCCGGACCGGGCTGACGACGCACACCCCTGGCTTGGTGCGTGGAGCAGGAACGGGCCGGACCGGGCTGACGATGCGCACCCCTGGCTTGGTGCGAGTGGCAGGAACAGGCAGGGCCGGGCTGGCGACGCGCACCGTAGGCTTGGTGCGAGTGGCAGGAACAGGCCGGGCCGGGCTGGCGACGTGCACTGTAGGCTTGGTGCGAGTGGCAGGAACAGGCCGGGCCGGGCTGGCGACGCGCACCGTAGGCTTGGTGCGAGTGGCAGGAACAGGCCGGGCCGGGCTGGCGACGCGCACCGTAGGCTTGGTGCGAGTGGCAGGAACAGGCCGGGCCGGGCTGGCGACGCGCACCGTAGGCTTGGTGCGAGTGGCAGGAACAGGCCGGGCCGGGCTAGCGACGCGCACCGTAGGCTTGGTGCGAGTGGCAGGAACAGGCCGGGCTGGCGCCGCGCACCATTAGCTTGGTGCGGGGAGCAGGAACAGGCCGGGCTGGGCTGGCGACGCGCACCGTAGGCTTGGTGCGAGGAGCAGGAACAGGCCGAGCCGGGCTGACGACGCGCACCGTAGGCTTGGTGCGAGGAGCAGGAACGGGCCGGACCGGACTGGTAACACACCCCAGTACCTCTCGCCGTGCCTCTACACCTTCCTTTCCCTCTTTGACCAGTGGCCCCCGTAACCTGGCGGCCTCCTCTGCCAACCTCCCAATTCGCCCTGTGGCAGCCTCCTGCTGCCCAGTCGCCCATGCCGTGTGCCCCCCCCTAAAAAAATGTTGGGGTTGCCTCTCGTCCGTCCGACGACGACACTGTTGACGCCGTTGCTCCTCTCTCACCAGGGCCTTAATCTTAGCCCATGGCCCTTTTCCCCCGAGCATGTCCTCCCAGGACCACACTTTGCCCACCTGGGCCATCGCCAACCTCTCCAGCTCCTTTCCCGGCGCTTCCTCCCATGTCCAGGCTGCCTGCTCCTGGACACGCTTCTTGGTCCTGGTATGGTGGGATCTTCTGTCACGATCGTTGAACTGAGTAGACCAAGGCGCAGCGTGATGAACGAACATACTTCTTTTATTTAATGAATGCACGAACAACAAAACAACAAACGATAACGTGACGTCCTATGTTAAACACAACAAACACGGAACACACCAAAAGGAACAAGATCCCACAAACACTAAGGGAAAACAGACTGTTTAAATATGGCTCCCAATCAGAGACAACCAGCAACAGCTGACACTCGTTGCCTCTGATTGGGAACCACTCTGGCCAACATAGAAATACAAGAACTAGACTGTGAACATAGAACAAAACACATAGAAACTACACACCCTGGCTCAACATATAGAGTCCCCAGGGCCAGGGTGTGACAATCTGGCGGACTCACTAAACACAAATGCTTTGTTTGTAAATTATGTCTGAGTGTTGGAGTGTGCCACTGGCTATCCATAAATTAAACAAAGAAGAAAATCGTGCGATCTGGTTTGCTTAATATAAGGAATGTGAAATGACTTATACTTTTACTTTTGATACTTAAGTATAATTGAGCAATTCCATTTACTTTTGATACTTAAGTATATTTAAAACCAAATACTTTTTGACTTTTACTCAAGTTGTATTTTACTGGGTGACTTTCACTTTTACTTGAGTCATTTTCCATGAAGGTATCTTTACTTTTACTCAAGTATGAAAATGTACTTTTTCTACCACTGACCTTCATCACAAATATGCAAGTCACTCACAGTTACAACACTTATACAGAGTGAGTCGCCTCCTTTGCAACTCACATACCACAGATTAATCCACTCCATTACATGCTAGCCATATCACACAATCACCTCAGCCAAATTGTACAGAATTCAAATACACTGAAGCACTCAAAGCAACATTCTTTCAACACACTGCACATCAAATCACAAAAATTCCATTCTCTGTGGAAACAGTTCCTCACACTGTAAAACGAGTAGGTTGTATTTCAGACAGTAAAGGGGTGCAATGTGCCACTCAGGGTCCCAGCAGGATAGTCCAGTTGTCACCACCATGCCCCAGCTCCAGCACACGCCCCATCCCAGACCTCTCCAACCCAATGTAGGCCAGTTGGCCTATAGGGAGACCCAGTGACAGAGATCCATTTCAGTCCATTTTATGGGGTTTTGAAGCCATTGGGAACTTGCCCAAACGTGATTTGGGATACAGTGCTCTCTGAGTGTCAAATTGAATGGCGCCCAGCTGTTGTATTGCAGAATGTTACCAAGTGATCAAAACAAACCCATACATCAATGTATCATCCCACAGAGGATTTCACAAAGTCACACGCACTCCACACACACACTTCCTAACTCTCTTCCCCACTCCTCCCAGGATGGTGTTCGTATGGAGGAGATAGTGGAGGGCTGTACAGGAGCCCTGCACATCCTGGCCAGAGACCCCATCAACAGGGGAGAGATCGCCAGCATGCAGACCATTCCACTCTTTGTACAGGTTAATGTCTAATACACCAAACTCTCAGTTGGAGCTGTATGCACTTGTGTGAGAGAGAGAAAGTGGAAAAGAGAGTGAAAAAAAGTGAGTGTGTGTTACTTGTGAGTTTTGGTGTATTTTAGCAGATGTGTGTGTAACTCTGAGCTCTCCCTCTCTCCATCTGTCCGTAGTTGTTGTACTCGTACGTGGAGAACGTGAAGCGTGTGTCTGCGGGGGTGCTGTGTGAGCTGGCCCTGGACAAGCAGTCTGCGGAGATGATCGACGCAGAGGGAGCCTCTGCCCCACTCATGGAGCTGCTGCACTCCAGCAACGAGGGCATCGGTCAGTCTCTTCATAAACAGAAGCTTATGCTTTAGTGGATTTTATA